>NC_069791.1:62542500-63142500 GCF_027406575.1 Nycticebus coucang | reverse complement strand
ATTGGTTCTCCCACCTCACATGTGAGGTTACACAGCATACTCCAGTGGGTGAGTGGAGGTCAGGATTTGAACTCCAGGCTCCCAGCCCTGGGTGGCACCAAGAGTGTCCCTAGGCTAGATATAGAGGAAAGCGTGTTTGCCCAGCACACAGAAGGATGGGCACACAGTGCACACACGTGTACATACACAGTACACAAATGAAACATGCGCATGGGTACATCCCTGCATGCCCAGAACTGCATGTGTACATGCTGAGATGCACATGGGACAGAGGTCTGTTTGTAGCTTGGGCTGGTGTGTGCCCCATGCTTCCTGATGGTCCTCTTGGTGTTCCACTTCCCCTCCTCAGCTGAGAGCAGGCCCCAGCTGGGGAGGCACACGCCTATCTGGCAGAAGTTTCCCCAGGGCCATGGGGTGCCACACCCTGTACTGTTCCTACAACAAGCCTTTTCTCAGAGGCCCTGGAGACCATTAGTGTGTGCTCCAGAGATGCTACTTCACTGGGCATCAAGCAGGCTGGTACTCTGAGCCAGTTCCCCACACCTGCACAGATTAAGCCCTGGGAAGATCTGGAACCTCCTAGAGCCTCCACTCATCCTTAGACAAGTAGGAGAAAAGGGCCCTGGCTCAGAGGTGCCATGGATTCCTGGGGTGATGGGGACCATCCTGATTCTGAGTTGATGTTGGGGTAATAGGGGCCAGGCCTGGTGTCCTGTCCTGGGTCTGAGTTGATGTGGGGTCCTTGGGTGATGGAGTTCAGTCCTGCATCTGAGTTGACTCGGGGTCCTGGGGTGATGGGATCCAGTCCTCCATCTTTGTTGATGTGGAGTCTTGAGGTGATGGGGACTAGTCCTAGGTCTGAATGATGTGGGATCCTAGGGTGATGGGGTCCAGACCTGACTCTAAGTTGACTTGGGGTGCCAGGATGATGGGATGCCAGGAAACTCAGTTCTAACTGAGTTGACGTGGAATCCTGGGGTGATGGGGACCAGTCCTGGGTCTGAGTTGACACAGGGCCCTATGGTGATGGGGACCATCTGTCTTTGAGTTGACGTGTGGTCCTGGAGTGATTGGATCTAGTCCTGAGTCTGAGTTGATGTGTGGTCCTGGAGTGACAAAGACTAGTCCTGATTCTGAGCTGGTATAATGGGATCTAGTCCTGACTCACTGGGGTACCGTCGTATCCTAGAACAAGGTTGTCCAACTCTCTCCTGGACATCTCCATTTGGCTGTCTCTTAGACATGGTAGAACTACCACCTTTGGGAACTGAACTCATAATCTTCCCCCAGTCAACTGTATAATTCAAGGATTTTTAGTAAATATAATAGCACCTACTACATAGTGGGTTGACCACCTCCCTACATTGACCACCTCCTTAAGTTGACCTAATTTTCATAGACTGGACACGTACCACATGTGTGTGTCAGTACAGTAGGCCCAGTTTCTTGTTTTGACTACCTCTATATGTTGACCAGTTTGTTACAGTCTCTCAAGTGGTTCTACTGTACTGTATACAGTGTTTCCAGCCATCACTGTTTCTATTCTAGATCATTTCTTGATCCTGGAAGTGTCCTTCATGCCCATTTTCAGTCAGTCTCTGTTTCCACTCACAGCCCCAGGTAGTCGGTAATCTTTTGCCTCTGTCACTTTTCCTTTTGTGGACATTTTTATGTAAATAGAGTCTTACAGTGTTTCAGCCTTTGTGTCTGGCTCCTTCCTTGAGCATAGTGTCTTCCAGGTTCATCCATGCTATAGCGTGTATCAATGCTCATTTATTTGTATTGCTGAATTTTATCCATTGTATGGATAAAACACATTTTATGTTTATCCATTCTTCAGTTGATGGACATTTCAGATGTTTCCACTTTTTGGCTATTGTGAGTAATGCTGCTGTGACCATTTGTGTACGAGTCTTTGTGTGAGCATATGTTTTCACTTCTCAGGTAGAAGTGGAATTTCTAGGTTATATGACAAATTTAACCTTTGAAGAAACTGCGTAATTTTTTTCCCAAAGTGGCTATACTGTTTTACATTTCCCACATGAGAGGTCCTAGTGCAGCATATTCTTCCTGGCATTTGTCATTATCTGTCTTTTTGATTATAGCTATTCCATTGGGTGCAAAGTGGTATCATTGTGGTGGCATTTCCCTAATGACTAATAATGTTGAGCACATTTTCATTGCTTATCAGCCATTCATATATCTTCTTCAGTGAAATGTCTACTTAAATCTCTGCCCATTTTTTTTTTTTTTTTAATGTTGGGGATTCATTGAGGGTACAATAAGCCAGTTACACTGATTGCAATTGTTAGGTAAAGTCCCTCTTGCAATCATGTCTTGCCCCCATAAAGTGTGACACACACTAAGGCCCCACCCTCCTCCCTCCATCCCTCTTTCTGCTTCCCCCCCCCATAACCTTAATTGTCATTAATTGTCCTCATATCAAGATTGAGTACATAGGATTCATGCTTCTCCATTTTTGTGATGCTTTACTAAGAATAATGTCTTCCACTTCCATCCAGGTTAATACGAAGGATGTAAAGTCTCCATTTTTTTTAATGGCTGAATAGTATTCCATGGTATACATATACCACAGCTTGTTAATCCATTCCTGGGTTGGTGGGCATTTAGGCTGTTTCCACATTTTGGCAGTGGTAAATTGAGCTGCAATAAACAGTCTAGTACAAGTGTCCTTATGATAAAAGGATTTTTTTCCTTCTGGGTAGATGCCCAGTAATGGGATTGCAGGATCGAATGGGAGGTCTAGGTTGAGTGCTTTGAGGTTTCTCCATACTTCCTTCCAGAAAGGTTGTACTAGTTTGCAGTCCCACCAGCAGTGTAAAAGTGTTCCCTTCTCTCCACATCCACGCCAGCATCTGCAGTTTTGAGATTTTGTGATGTGGGCCATTCTCACTGGGGTTAGATGATATCTCAGGGTTGTTTTGATTTGCATTTCTCTAATATATAGAGATCATGAACATTTTTTCATGTGTTTGTTAGCCATTCGTCTGTCGTCTTTAGAGAAAGTTCTATTCATGTCTCTTGCCCATTGATATAAGGGATTGTTGGCTTTTTTCATGTGGATTAATTTGAGTTCTCTATAGCTCCTGGTTATCAAGCTTTTGTCTGATTGAAAATATGCAAATATCCTTTCCCATTGTGTAGGTTGTCTCTTTGCTTTGGTTATTGTGTCCTTAGCTGTACAGAAGCTTTTCAGTTTAATGAAGTCCCATTTGTTTATTTTTGTTGTTGTTGCAATTGCCATGGCAGTCTTCTTCATGAAGTCTTCCCCCAGGCCAATATCTTCCAGTGTTTTTCCTATGCTTTCTTTGAGGATTTTTATTGTTTCATGCCTTAAATTTAAGTCCTTTATCCATCTTGAATCAATTTTTGTGAGTGGGGAAAGGTGTGGGTCCAGTTTCAGTCTTTTACATGTAGACATCCAGTTCTCCCAACACCATTTATTGAATAGGGAGTCTTTCCCCCAAGGTAAGTTCTTGTTTGGTTTATCAAAGATTAGGTGGTTGTAAGATGTTAGTTTCATTTCTTGGTGTTCAATTCGATTCCAAGTGTCTATGTCTCTGTTTTTGTGCCAGTACCATGCTGTCTTGACCACTATGGCTTTGTAGTACAGACTAAAATCTGGTATGCTGATGCCCCCAGCTTTATTTTTGTTACTAAGAACTGCCTTAGCTATACGGGGTTTTTTCTGGTTCCATACAAAACGCAGAATCATTTTTTCCAAATCTTGAAGTTACGATGTAGGTACTTTGATAGGAATGGCATTGAATAGGTAGATTGCTTTGGGAAGTATAGACATTTTAACAATGTTGATTCTTCCCATCCATGAGCATGGTATGTTCTTCCATTTGTTAATATCCTCTGCTATTTCCTTTCTGAGGAGTTCATAGTTTTCTTTATAGCGGTCCTTCACCTCCTTCGTTAGGTATATTCCTAGGTATTTCATTTTCTTTGAAACTATGGTGAAGGGAGTTGTGTCCTTAATTAGCTTCTCATCTTGACTGTTATTGGTGTATACAAAGGCTACTGACTTGTGGACATTGATTTTATATCCTGAAACATGACTGTATTTTTTGATGACTTCTAGGAGTCTTGTGGTTGAGTCTTTGGGGTTCTCTAAGTATAAGATCATGTCATCAGCAAAGAGGGAGAGTTTGACCTCCTCTGCTCCCATTTGGATTCCCTTTATTTTCTTGTCTTGCCTAATTGTATTGGCTAGAACTTCCAGCACTACGTTGAATAGTAAAGGTGACAGAGGACAACCTTGTCTGGTTCCAGTTCTAAGAGGAAAAGCTTTGAGTTTTACTCCATTCAGTAAAATATTGGCTGTGGGTTTGTCATAGATAGCTTCAATCAGTTTTAGAAAGGTGCCACCTATGCCTATAGTCTTCAGTGTTCTAATTAGAAAAGGATGCTGGATTTTATCAAATGCTTTTTCTGCATCTATTGAGAGGATCATGTGATCTTTATTTTTGCCTCTGTTAATATGGTGGATAACGTTTATGGACTTGCGTATGTTAAACCAGCCTTGCATCCCTGGGATGAAGCCTACTTGATCATGATGAATGACTTTTTTGATGATAAGCTGCAATCTATGGGCTAGGATTTTGTTGAGAATTTTTCCATCTATATTCATGAGTGAGATTGGTCTGAAATTCTCCTTTTTGTTTGGGTCTTTTCCTGGTTTTGGTATCAGGGTGATGTTTGCTTCATAGAATGTGTTGGGGAAGATTCCTTCTTCCTCAGTTTTTTGGAATAATTTCTCCAGTACAGGAATCAGCTCTTCCTTGAAGGTTTGATAGAATTCTGGAGTGAAGCCATCTGGACCAGGGCATTTTTTAGTTGGAAGCTTTTATATTGTTTCTTTGATCTCAGTGCTTGAAATTGGTCTGTTCAGGAGCTCTATTTCTTCCTGGCTGAGTCTAGGGAGAGGGTGTGATTCCAAATATTGATCCATTTCCTTCACATTGTCAAATTTCTGGGCATAGAGTTTCTGGTAGTATTCAGAGATGATCTCTTGTATCTCTGTGGGATCAGTTGTTATTTCCCCTTTATCGTTTCTGATTGAGGTTATTAGAGATTTTACTTTTCTATTTCTAGTTAGTCTGGCCAATGGTTTATCTATTTTATTTATTTTTTCAAAAAACCAACTCCTTGTTTCATTAATTTTCTGAATGATTCTTTTGTTTTCAATTTCATTGATCTCTGATTTGATTTTGGATATTTCTTTTCTTCTACTGAGTTTAGGCTTAGATTGTTCTTCTTTTTCCAATTCCATAAGATCTCTTGTGAGATTGTTGATGTGCTCTCTTTCTGTTTTTCGAATGTAGGCATCTAAAGCAATGAATTTTCCTCTCAAAACTGCTTTTGCAGTATCCCACAGGTTTTGGTAGCTTGTGTCTTCATTGTTGTTATGCTCAAGGAAGTTAATGATTTCCTGTTTTATTTCTTCCTTCACCCATCTGTTATTCAACAGAAGATTGTTTAATTTCCATGCCTTTGGGTGGGGTTGAGCATTTTTGTTAGAGTTGAGTTCCACCTTTAGTGCCTTATGGTCTGAAAAGATACAAGGTAAAATTTCAATTCTTTTGATTCTGTTGATATTTGTTTTGTGTCCCAGGATATAATCAATTTTGGAGAATGTTCCATGGGGTGATGAGAAGAATGTATATTCTTTATCTTTGGGGTGGAGTGTTCTATATGCGTCTATCAAGCATAGTTGTTCTAGGGTCTCATTTAAATCTCTTACATCTTTGTTTAATTTCTGTTTAGAGGATCTGTCCAGCTCTGTAAGAGGTGTGTTAAAGTCCCCTGTTATGATGGTATTATCAGATATCATATTGCTCAGACTGAGTAAGGTCTGCTTCAAGAATCTGGGAGCATTTAAATTGGGTGCATAAATATTTAGAATTGAAATGTCTTCTTGTTGTAGTTTTCCCTTGACCAATATAAAGTGACCATCTTTGTCTTTTTTGACTTTAGTTGCTTTAAATCCACATGTATCTGAAAATAAGATTGCAACTCCTCTTTTCTTCTGAATTCCATTTGCCTGAAAAATTGTCTTCCAACCCTTGACTCGGAGCTTTAATTTGTCTTTTGAAGCCAGGTGTGTTTCTTGCAGACAGCAAATGGATGGCTTGTGTTTTTTAATCCAGTCAGCCAATCTATGTCTCTTCAGTGGGGAATTCAAGCCATTAACATTTATTGAGATAATTGATAAGTGTGGTAGTATTCTATTCGTCTTATTTGGTGAGAGTCCATTGCTTAGTTTTATCTTTTGCATCAGTGTGGAGGTTAGGTTCTGTCCTTTGATTTCTGAGTTCTTACTTTGCTGCTGATCCATTGTGGTGGTCAGCGTGCAGAACAGGTTGAAGTATTTCCTGTAGAGCTGGTCTTGTTGTGGCGAATTTCCTCAATGTTTGTATATCCGTAAATGATTTGATTTCTCCGTCAATTTTGAAGCTTAGCTTAGCAGGGTACAGAATTCTGGGCTGAAAATTGTTCTGTTTAAGTAGATTAAAGGTAGATGACCATTGTCTTCTTGCTTGGAAAGTTTCATTAGAGAAGTCTGCGGTCACTCTGATGGATTTGCCCCTGTAGGTCAACTGGCGCTTACTCCTGGCAGCTTGCAGAATCATTTCTTTTGTCTTGACTTTGGACAGGTTCATCACAATGTGTCTTGGAGAAGCTCGGTTAGAGTTGAGGCGACCGGGGGTCCGATAGCCCTCTGAAAGCAGTGTGTCAGAATCTTTGGTGATGTTTGGGAAATTTTCTTTTATAATATTCTCTAGTATGGCTTCCATTCCTCTGGGGCATTCTTCTTCCCCTTCTGGAATTCCTATAACTCGTATGTTGGAACGCTTCATAAAGTCCCATAATTCTGACAGTGAACGTTCTGCTTTCTCTCTCTTCTTTTCTGCCTCTTTTACTATCTGAGTTATCTCAAGAACTTTGTCTTCTACCTCTGAAATTCTTTCTTCTGCATGGTCTAAACTGTTGCTGATACTTTCCATTGCATCTTTAAGTTCCCTAATTGACTGTTTCAGTTCCTTCAGGTCTGCTATATCCTTTTTATATTCTTCATATCGTTCATCTCTGATTTGATTCTGTTTTTGGATTTCCTTTTGGTTATTTTCCACTTTATTAGCAATTTCCTTCATTGTTTCCATCATTTCTTTCATTGTTTTCAACATGTGTATTCTAAATTCCCTTTCTGTCATTCCTAACATTTCTATACTGGTGGAATCATCTGCAGTAGCTACCTCATGGTCCCTTGGTGGGGTTGTTCTAGAGTGGTTCTTCATGTTGCCTGGAGTTTTCTGCTGATTCTTCCTCATGAGTGATTTCTTTTATCTGTTTCCTTGCCCTAATTTTCCTTTCACTTCCTCTTGCTCTTTAAGTTCTTGTGCCTGTGGACTAAGGGTTACAGGACCAGAAGGGAGAGAAGGTTGAAGAGCAAAAAAAGGGGATGAAAGAAAGGAGGACCGAGTGATAAGAAAAAAAGAAAGATAGAGAAAGGAGAGGGGGTGGGTATAAGGAATATTGACAGAAAGAAGAGAGCCACAGAAAGAGGGAGACAGGGTAATATAGGTGTACTGTATGGTACTTTGACACAACCTTAAAAAACCCCACCTTCTGGGGGTGCCCAGTTGCGTGGTTCCCTTGAGGTCAGCAGCTCTTTGCTAACCTGATCAGACACAGTACCCCACCTCCACCAATAGAGAGGAAAGACAAAAATGCTATAAATCAAACCAAAACAAGCAAACAGAAAACTTTACGGGGATAAAATTGGGTGAAAAACCAAATGATATCGGTAGAAACACTAGCAAAAATGAAGTTGAAGTTATTAAAAAAGGCAGCAATGGGAAATTATAATTAAACTAGGAAAATTGAGAAAGAAAAAGGGATCTGTGTGGAAAAGATTGAAATTAAAAAAACAAAAGAACATCAGCAACGTCAAAATGAACAAGAAAAAAACAACCAAACAAAAAAAAAAGAAAAAAAAGAAAAAAATACACAACCAAAAACAAAGCAGTTTGTATATGTTATTGAATATTGTCTGGGCAACACGTGGTCTTCTGGGGTATGAGATGTTAGTCACAGTTCTGATACGACTGGAGGCTGCTGATTTCTCAAACCCCAGCAGGTAGACACCCTAAATTTCTCTTCAGCCTACTTAAAAGGCACTTTGAACTTGTAAACTTGCTGAGCAGAAGCTTTCCCAGCTTTCTCACTGGAATGGCTGCTGAAGTGGCTATCCACTTACCCAGTGTGCCAAAACCGGTCTCACTCTGCCCCTGAGGGTTAGGGCTGCAAGGCGGCTCAGACCCCACCCTTAGGCTACTTGGTTGCTGGGTTACCAGCTCCCACCCATTTCTAGCTCTGTGACCCTGAGGGCGGAGCTTGCCGGGGCAGATCACTGACAATGGATCCGTGTGACCCACCGCCAAACACTATTAGCTCCGTCTGGCTCAGTGGCTCAGACTGGGGCCCTAGACAACGGCCAAAGTTCTCCGCACTCCCGCTCAGGCCTTCCCCAAGGCAGTTCAACTCAGTGCCAAGTCCAAGGACATCAAAGCAGTTCACAGGTAAGGCCTTTCTGGTTTGCAGTCTCGCTGCTACTGAACTTACAGTTGTGGGCGGGTTTAGACGGATTGAACACACGCGACCACTTGCCGGTTTTCCACTGTTTTAGTCCTCCTCTTGGGGTCCAGAAGTCTCTCGCTGACTCCCTGTATCCTCATAGGAGTGATGATAGGCAGTTCCCACCAGCCAGAGATGCCTGGAGTCCTATCTCCCCAGACTCACGGTGCCCAGATGCAAGGAAGCTGTTACTCGGCTGCCATCTTGCTCCACCTCCCTGCCCATTTTTTTAATTGGCTTGTTTGTTTTCTAATCCTTCTCTTAATACTTTCTTTGATAAACCAACTTTTAATTTTGATGATATCTAATTTCTCTGCTTTTCCTTCTGTGGTTAGTGCTTCGTCCCAGTAACTCTTTGCTTACCACATGGTTGCATCTCCTGCTTTTCCCAGAAGCTTTTACATTGAGACTACGATCCTTTCCAGCTGAGCCTTCTGCATGGCATCAAGAAAGAGCTGTGTCTCATCTGTTTCCATTTAGACATCCAGCTGGTCCTACAGCACTATTGAAAAGACGTCCCATCTGACTTCATTGCTCCTGCCATTGTCTGATGGTCAGCCGTTAGCCATTCAGCCAGTTCTCCTGTGCCGCTGAGGCATCTGTGGCTTCCATGCCAGTTCCATGCGGTCTTAGTAGTCAACACTTTGCTTTTCGTAAGACTTGGAGCCAGGCAGCACAAGCTTTCCAGCCTTCTTTTTAGAGACTGGGTTTCCATTTTTCTGAATCTGCTTGCCAAAGGCTTCCTTGCATTTTCTTGAACAGTCCAAGCACTCTCTTCCCTTAAGACCTGAGCACTCACCATGTCCATTCCCTGCAATGTTCTGTCTCTGCATGATGTGGTGTGCCTGGACCCCAGCCCCAAGGCTGCCTTGCTTTGGCTGTGTGTGCTCATACAAGTCCCTTCCTCTCTCTGAGCCTCAGCTTTGTTCTTGGGAAAAGCCATCAGGACCCTGCCCTCCCTCGACCCCCAGAGTCAGAGTACCCTCTAAGGTCCCTGGCTACTGACCCCCACTTAGACCCCCAGGATGCCAGAGTGTCACCAGGCTATGGCGAGCAGGAGAGCCTTGTTGCTATATTTCACTGAAAGTAAAGTGTTTAGCATCTCAGACACCCTCAAACAGGCAGCTCCCTTCTCTAGGCTTGGCTGTATGTGTCTGCCTGTCCCCCTCTTGGCAGGGCATGGCTGTATGTGTCTGCCTGTCCCCCTCTTGGCAGGGCATGGCTGTGTGCATCTGCCTGTCCCCCACTTGGCAGGGTGCATCTGCTCTGGACTCTCTCCATACTGGGGACACTTCTTCTAGGCGATACTTTCCAGCCTGGCAGGTCCTCTCTGTCTTGTTTGCCCTGGCAAGCTGGCAGGGTCCTTATCACTCAGTAGTCTCCTCCATCTCCAGTGCCAGCCGTGGCTAACCCTTGGCTGTCCCTCCTCCCAGAACCTTCTCTGGGCTGCTGAGCAGTTCTGTGGCCCTCTTCATCTTGTGCTACCTGAAGAATTAGCTGCATTTCAAACCTGAGGCCTTGCCGTGTGCATGAGCAGATAGTAATAGACTGCCACATCTCAAAAGGGTAGATGCAAGAGAGAAGACTTAAAACGCTAGTCTTGCCGAAAGCAGACAGATTGGCTCAAAAATGACTCAGTCAATAAAAGATGAGCACTGAAAAGGCTTCCTCCTTCTCAAAAGGAGCTCACCTTCTAGGGAACTAGGTTTCTGTAAGCCCACTGTCAAATTAATAATGCATGCAACATGCAAAATGGGCTGAAAGTTGCTGCACCTTACAAATATAGCTTCCACTCTGCAGGCATGGCGCATCTACCAGGTTTTGCTGTCTCTGTCCTAGGGTACTCTCCACAAGCCACCTGCTGGGCATGTTCCTGGAAGGAATCTTCTAGAAACTTGGTTAGGCAGCTATGGTCTCTGGTTAACAACTCAGGGCTTTGGGATAGGAAGTTGGCGTGTGCACTGCACTGCTCTGGAGGAGGCATGCATGCTTCAGTGGACTCCTGGGTGGATGTCCAGAGGGGGGTTTTGGTATCAATGTGTAAGCCTGGGCCCAAGTGGAATCTGTGAGCTTTAGAGAGATGGGCCTGCGGGTCCACTGAGGACCCTCGTTGTTCCCACCCTACTCCCCCCACAGGTACTTTGTGCATTTCTAGAAGTAGCTTCCTAGCCTTCCTTCCATTCCCTTGGTGGCAGGGATGGGTGACAGGCTTCCTATGGCTGTCCAAGGGGATGGTGACAGTGCACAAGAACATCGCTGCCTCTTCTTGCACCTTCAAGTTGCCAATGGCCCCCATATGCAAGGTGACCTCGGAGTCAGCTGTGGGACAAGAGAGTGCTGCTGAGATTTTCTGCTCTTCCTGGGGTGACCTTCTCCAGAGCTGCCATCCCCCAACCAGCTGTTCCACCCAGTCCCTAAACTCCCAGAGAGCTGCCTGGCAGGGAATCTCAAGCAGTAGGTCCAGCCTGTCCCTGGAAGCCCCCTTGACTCTGCTGCTTTGACCTTACCAAGAAGGAATGAGTGTGGCACATAGAGTTGAGGGCCCAGGTGGTGACAGGGGAGTCATGAGGGTTCCTGCCTGACTGCACCCTGATGCCACCCTGCCTCTTCATGTAGCTCCTATTACTAACTGCTCCCTCCCCCTATGTTTCTCCGTTTATATCCCAAAAAAGTGATGGTAGTAGGTTTAGCTTGTCTTTTTGAGCAAGGATGTGTCCCCAGTCACTGACCAGCTCTCAGACTGGCCATGCTTCAGCCCAGTGCCCACTCGTCCTGTTGACCAGGCTAACCCAGCATTTTTCACCTCTGATGCCCAGCTGTGCTATTGGTGAACCAGAACATGTGTCTCACCGGCTCTCTAGACTGGCACCTGCTGCGTGTCTTTGTCTTTATGTTTTGGGTTAGCAGTACCGTCCCAACTGTTCACCCAAGGCTCTTGAATCTCAGTCCTGCTATGCCCACAGTCCTAGCTCCCAGAGGCGTCCAGATTCGACCACAGTCTGCTTTATACCACTACATGCCTGGCAATTTTCCAAGAAGAGCTTAACTCTAGCCTACACCCACATAGCCTCCTGGTGCTGATTGCTGGCAGGCTTATACCTAGCAGGTATGGGTTCCCAAGTGCTGTGTGCAAGGCTGGATCAGATGGCTTGGACCCCAGCCCCTACGTTCAGGGAGCCCATAAAGGGAAGGAGTGGCCCTGCACAGGTGGTCCCAGCAGGTGAGGCATGTGCATGCACCAGAGGTGCAGACCCATCCTTAGGGGGAGGTATCTGGGAGTGACATCAGAGCTTAGTCTTTCAGAAGTTTGCTGTTGAACATCATCCCCTGGTAGGAGGCAACCATGCACATCACATTGTGGCAGCAGGAATGAAAATTGCACATCCCAAGAGTGTGTGTGCAGTCCAGGAAGGCACTATGGATTTGTAGTAACTAAAGATGGTGTGCACTGTGCATGCCTGAGGATGCTGCCAGGCAACAGAGCTTCCCTCACAGGAGGCCTGGCCACACGCTCAAGTGGGGACCCCTGGGGCATTTTGAGGAGGAGCAGTGATTAGAACATGAACTCAGGAAAAAAGAAGACCTTAATCTGGGGAGATCTGGTGGGAAGAACATGAAGACCCACCCCCATTTTTGAGCTCAAGGAATGTCAGGCATGGACGGGGAGCAGCAGCCACTAAAAAGGGGCTGCAGAGTCTGGGAGAGGAGGAGTGGGCTGGAGACCCCAAGTTTGAGGTGGCATGTGGCTGACTCTCAATTGTGGGTTTGGTGTACAGGACTTGGGGTACACTGGAATTACAGGACCTAACAGTGTGTTAGGGTGATGGGATCATAAGTTGAGGTCACTTAGAAGGACTGATGCACCCAGACAGGCCCCACCAGAACCCCTAACCAGGAAGCTGGTGTGGGGTGAGGAGAGAGGCCCTGTAGGGCCCACACCTGCTCACAGCAAGGCAGAGGTGCCTCTGCCAGGGTCAGGGTCCAGCCCTGAATGGGAGTGTGGGCAGTTTATTCTCAATTTTTCTGATCCTTATCTTCCCCTTCCATATGTAGATGCACTGATACTTGATAGGGAGGCTGCCAGGCCAAGATGGGTCAATGCATGGACATCCTTCATTCATTCCCTAGACACATATTCACTTGGTGCCCATGTGTGGCCAGGCCCCTTTCTCATGGGACATGTTCCAGGTGGAGAAGATACCTGGTAAACAAGCAGATGAATGAATATAAAGTCAGATGGCAGTGGGTTTTCCAAAGACAAGCAATGTGGGGTTCCCAGAAGACTCCTTCCAGATGGTCCTAGGAGGCTTTTCTGATCTGGGGCCTGAGTGACCAATGGCAGCAGCCACTCAGGTTACTGTGGGCACCAGCTTTCACCCCATGGCCTGGCACCAGGCATGTATGTGAGTGCTCCCTGTGAAGGTGCTGGTGCTATAGAGGTGGCCTTGGGGCTGCTGTATCTGGGGGTCTGTATGACCCAGCCTACCCTGAGGCCCTGCAGGATGTCAGCCAGTCTGGTCATGGCTGGGGGACAGTGAGTCTGATCTTCCATGAGCCTGTCTCTGTATCTGCCAAGCAGGTGCAGCATTCCCCCCATATATGCAGGGTGTCCTGAGGCCCACAGACATAGGGATCTCTAGCCTTCCTCCTGCCAAGGCTTCACTGGTCCTCTGCTGCTGAGAGAGCCAGCAGGGGCAGCCTTTGGGGCTTCAGCTGTTCTCTGTTCTTGGTGGTGGAGGAGGAGTCTTCTTGCAAATATGGTATCAGCGCCCGTTTGTCACTGTGGGACTCTCCCACCCCATAATCTGGTGGGCTGTAATTGCTAGTGTCTTTTCAGATCATTTTTGTGCAAGGTGACAAGCTGCTTGCTGGAGTGAGCTGTTAATCACACAGAGATGCCCCGTTTGAAAGCCGCACGTAGCTCGTTGGGCGGCGTCTGCCAGGCAGCCAGGGGCAGAGCAGCTCATCTGCATGTTGTCCCAGGGCGGGAGTCTCCTCTCTGACAAGAAGCATACAATTTCCGGCCCAGCAGGGAACACAGGCTAGTGTCTTAGGGCCTCTGGCAGCAGTGGAGGTGAAGCACCCCATCCTCTCCAGGCAGTAGAAAACTCTGGCTAGTGGGTGGTGGCATTGCCATCATCTGTCACTGAACCAGCACTTGGGCACATGGCTCCTTGGCCTGCCTTAGAAAGGCCTCCCTACCTAGCACCAGGCAGAGTGGGGACAGGAAGAGGAGGCCTGGAGTCACCCCGCTGGGATCTTGTGGATCTCGTACCTGCTGACCACTCAGGCTCGTCTCCTTGAACTCGGATTTGGGATGGGCCTCTGAGAGGCACTGGGCAGGACACTCTGCCATGTCAGGGCTGCAGCTCTGCCTCTGTGTGTGGTTCATGGTGTCTGAGAGGGCTGTGCCCACAGAAAGCCTGCCGGGGGCGCCAGCCAGCCCATGGGTGTACCCTCTCCCCACACGGCACTTTCTCCAAACAGCCGACCTGGGCCAGGATGCAAACAAACCTCACGTCACAAGCCTCTGCAACACCGACTCCCATAGTTGCTAATAAAATTGCATAAATATTTGATGCCTAATTATTAAATATTTAAAAATGTAAAACTGAAATGGTTTGGAAGTTAGCAAGACATGAATAATTCAGCCCCAGGAAGTGTGGCACAGCTCTGGGCCTGCGCAGGGCTAGTACCTCCCCAAGCCTGATGGAGGCCCAGGAGCCTTTGCTGCAGCAGCAGGTAGTGCGGCTCCAGCCCACCTCAACTGTCTGTGCGTTCCCTGAACCCAGGCTACTCTCCTTGCTGGCTCGTATTTGTGCCTCCAGGAAGACTCTGGCTTCTGACCAGTCTCAGAAGAAAGATTTGAAGACAACGTTGGCAGTTTCCCAAGAAGCTGCTCCATAGGACTGCCGTAGGGTGGTCCAACTGTGCTGCCCTTTCCATGACCAGACACTCTGCTAGCCAACTTGCCGGGAGACATCTGATGAGAGAGACAGACAGAAGATAGATACTTGGAGGACCAAACTGTGCAAGAGGACATGAAATGTTTTTGGTGAAGTTTCATAATATTAAGAACAAAGACTATTCTACATAATTCCAGGGAATGAAGAAAACTGGTCACTCACAGAAGATCAAAAATCAAAATGATTTTGCACTTCTCCACAGCAACATTGAAAACTCGAGGAGGAGCAGTGCCCTCAAAACTAAATGGGGAATACTTAGACCTTGGAATTCTGTACTCAGCCAGACCACCCATTAAGCTGAGAAGACTGCACAAAAATGTCATTTCCCTGAGAGCTGCTGGAGGATGCAGTCCCAGAGTGGGGAGGATAGCAGCCTGCAGGTGGCACCAAGTGCCGGTGGAGCATATACCAAGAAAGCTTGGCCAGGCCTGTCCCCTAAATTACATCCTTTTAACCAGGCTGTAACCAGGACAGCCAGGCTGGTCTCGTGGCAGCTGTACTCATCAGGACCGTGTGAATAGACCTCTTGCCCTGCTGGTCCTCTTAGCAGAGAGCCAGGGGGCTGCACGGGCCATGGCTGTGCCGGGAGCCTGGGTCCAGACCACATTTTATCCTCTGGGAGACTCCATACCATCCGGATAGTACCACCTGCTTTCACATGTGGCCTCAAGCTTCTGCTCAGGGTTCACAGGAATTACCTTCCACATGTGTGTGGCCAAACAGGTGTCAGTAGCATGACAAAAGGTATTGAGAATAAAGCATTGTTGCCAAGAGGATTTTCACCCACGTTGTCTTACTGACCCAGTGAGGCAGGTGGTATCATTCCCATTGTGCATGTAAAGAAATGGAGATTAGAAAGATGAAGTTGACTTGTCCAGAAACCCACAGCTGGGTGTGGGGGAGCCATAGCTCACCTCCTTCCCAGCTGAGGAATGAGCCTGTACTGGTTTTAAGACTGGCTACCTAATTCAGCATGGGCTGAGGCGACTCCCTTTTTTAATGGTGAAATGTTAGTCCTTTTTTTGTGGGGGTTTTAATAGCCTGAAAGTCCTGGCATTGGTTAAGTGCATTTTTTTTCCTTTTTTTTTTAATTGTTTGAGATTCATTGAGGGTACAAAGAATTACATTACACTGATTGCATTTATTAAAGTCTGTCTCATACTTGTGTCCCACCCCCAAGAGGTGTGCCATACACCATGACCCTCCACCCCTCTCCTTCCTCTCCTCTCCCTACTACCTCATTCCCCTATCCCCACCTGGTATTAGCTCATCTATTGCCTTCATATTAGAATTGAGTACATTGGATTCTTACCTCTCCATTATTGTGATGCTTTACTGTGAAGAATGTGTTCCACCTCCATCCAGGTTAATACAAAAGATGCAAAGTCTCCATCTCTTTTAATGGCTGAATAGTATTCCATGGTATACATATACCACAGCTTGTTAATCCATTCCTGGGTTGGTGGGCATTTGGGTCGTTTCCATATTTTGGCAATTGTAAATTGAGTGGCAATAAACGGTCTAGTGCAAATGTCCTTATGATGAAATGACTTTTTTCTTCTGAGTAGATGCCTAGTTATGGGATTGCAGGATCAAATGGGAGGCCTAATTTGAGTTCTTTGAGGATTCTCCATACTTCCTTCCAAAAAGGTTATATTATGTTTGCAGTCCCACCAGCAGTGTAAAATCGTTCTCTTCTCTCCACAACCAAGCCAGCATCTACAACTTTGAGACTTTGTGATGTGAGCCATTCTCACAGGGATTAGGTGCTATCTCAGAGTAGTTTTGATTTGCATTTCTCTGATGATTAGGGACCATGAGCATTTTTTCATATGTTTGTTAGCCGTTTGTCTGTGTTCTTTAGAGAAGGTTCTATTCCTGTGTCTTGCCCAGTGATACAGGGGATTGTTCGGTCTTTTTTTATTGATTACTTGGAGTTCTCTGTAGATCCTAGTCATCAAGTTTTTGTCCTGTTCATAATATGCAAATATCTTTTCCCATTCTGAAGGTTGTCTTTTTGCTTTGGTTGTTTTCTTAGCTGTACAGAAGCTTTTAAGTCCCATTTGTTTATTTTTGTTGTAGTTGTTGTAATGCCATGGAAATCTTCCAGTATCTTCCAATATCTTCAAGTGTTTTCCCCACACTTTCTTCGAGGATTTTTGTTTCATGCCTTAGGTTTAAATCTTTTATCCATCTTGAATCTATTTTTTGTAAGTAGTAAGAGTTACAGGTTCAGTTTTAGTTTTTACATGTGGTTATCCAGTTCTCCCAATACCATTTATTAAATAGGGATTCTTTTCCCCAGTGCATGTTCATATTTAGTTTATCAAAGATCAGGTGGCTGGCTTGGCACCGATAGCTCAGCAGTTAGGGTGCCAGCCACGTACACCAGGACTGGTGGGTTCAAACCCGGCCCAGGCCTGCCAGACAGCAATGACAACTACAACAACAACAACAACAACAA
Source organism: Nycticebus coucang (assembly GCF_027406575.1). Classification (NCBI taxonomy): domain Eukaryota; kingdom Metazoa; phylum Chordata; class Mammalia; order Primates; family Lorisidae; genus Nycticebus; species Nycticebus coucang. The sequence goes on along the minus strand of NC_069791.1, from coordinate 63,125,406 downwards.
CAACAAAAAAAACAAATAGCTGAGTATCGTGGCAAGGGGCCTCTAGCCACTTGGGAGGCTGAAGCAAGAGAATCGCTTAAGCCCTAGAGTTTGAGGCTGCTGTGAGCTGTGATGCCACGGTATTCTACCAAGGGTGACACAGTCTCAACAACAAAAAAAAAGATCAGGTGGCTGTAAGATGTTAGTTTCATCTCATGATTTTCTATTCAGTTCCAAATGTCAACGTTTCTATTTTTGTGCCTATACCATGCTGTTTTGATCACTATGGCTTTGTAGTATAGCCTAAAGTCTGGTAGAGCGATACCCCTGATTTTGTTTTTATTACTAAGATTTGCCTTCACTACATGGGTTTTTTTCTGGGTCCATACAAAACAAAGAACTATTTTTTCCGAATCCTGAAAGTATGATATGATGTTATTTTAATGGGGGTTGCATTGAACCTGTAAATTGCTTTGAGAAGTATAGACATTTTCACAGTGTTGATTCTCCCCAGCTGTGAGCATAGTATGTTCTTCCATTTGTTAATATCTTCTGCTATCTCTTTTCTTAGGGTTTCATAATTTTCTTTGTAGAGGTCCTTCACCTCTTTTGTTAGGTGTATTCCTACGTATTTTATTTTTCTCGAAGCTATTTTGAAGGGAATTGTGTCCTTGATTAGCTTCTCATCTTGGCTGTTATTGGCTTATACAAAGGCATTTAATTCACTTTCAGAAAGAAAAATATCTCTCTGTCCAGAGAGTTTCCAAAAGAACCTTTTTTTTTTTTTTTTGAGACAGAGTCTCACTGTGTTGCCCTTGGTAGAGTGCTGTAGCTTCACAGCTCACAGCAACCTCAAACTCTTAGGCTTAAGCAATTCTCTTGCCTCAGCCTCCCAAGTAGCTGGGACTACAGATGCCCACCATAACACCCGGCTATTTTTTTGTTGCAGTTGTCATTGTTGTTTAGCAGGCCTGGGTCAGATTTGAACCCCCAGCCTTAGTGTATGTGGCTGGTGTCTTAAGCACCATGCTACAGGGGCGGAGCCTCCAAAGGAACCTTTCAAAAGGTGCTTACGGTTCCTAAACAGAGCTATGGTGGGAGCAAGGCCCTTCTGTGGCAGCTCTCTCACCCCTCCCTTATCTCCCCACCACATCACCTGCCCAAATGGAGGAGGGTAATCAGTACCTTCACCTATCCTCATGGTGACCTGAGGACAGGGTGTGAGTGGATAGAGGGCTGCTATGGACTTTCAGTCCCTCTTTGGCCCTAAGGAACCTGTCTTACTGTTTTCTTCTCCCTAGCCCCACCAGCCCCAGTGTGGGCAGGCCTTGTTTAGTTCTTATCTTCATAGTTTGAGTAGAAAGCTGCAGGCTCCAGGGGGCACAGCAGGCCCACCTGGCCCTTCCTGCATTTCTGTGAGCTTGTGCTGTTGCTTTGGGCTTTTTGGCAGGAGTGAAGTGTGAGTTTTCTTACACCAGCATGAGTGCACACACACATACACAGATGTCTGCTTCCTGCCCTCCTCCATGTGGTGATGTCACAACTTTGTGGAGTTGGTGCCCAGTGTCTGGAGTGCTGTGACTTGCAGCTAACATGTCTGTATCCTGGTCGTGGGGGTCCTGGACTTAACGTGGGCTTTGCTTTCCACATGTTCATCTTCCACATTGCATCTTCTTCCTTCTGGAGCTCTCCAGTACTCTGGATGCTGCAGACCATCTGTCTACTCCACCCTGGGTATCTTGTCTTTTGGCCAGTCCTCCCAGCCCAGCTCAGGGGTAGAGTTGATGCTGGTCTGACTGGGATCACCTGGAGCCCACTGTGCCCTCTCTCCCCGTCCCTTTGCATCTTTAATGAGGTATCCCTGGTCTCGCAGAGGCTCTGCTGGCTCAGGCACACGGCTGCTCCCTCAACCCAGCCTGTCTGCATCTATGTCCTTGAAGTGGAAACTTGTGTATCCTCTGGGGGTGGGCCCTGTCAGCCGGGGGACCACCAGGGAGACCCTCAGGCTTCACGGTGGCCGCTCCTCCCATCCTTGCCTTTCCTAGGAATGGGCATGTCAACAGCTTGTGCTCCAGATAGCTATGCTACTGCCCCAGAGACATTGAGGCTCCTACTTCCCCTGCTCTGCTAAGTCTGCATCCACTTGCCTGTCTCTTGTCATCTTCCCAGTCTGCCCACACCTGTGCGCTGCCTTGTCCCCTCTTGATGTGCTGAGAATCTGTAACTTTCCTCCTTCACTGTCACTACTATAGAGTTTCAGGAGGGAGCAAGGATGAGTTCAAATTTCCAGGGTAAACATCCATATTCAGGGTAAACACATGTGTTCCACCCTCCATGTCTAAGGGGTGGCCCCCATGTGTGCTCACTTTTGGTTACCCCAACCTTGGGACCTTTAGAGGGCTGTAATTCAGGGTATTCAGCAGAAATGGTGGATTCACACAGGAGTTTGTTCAGTTTTCACTCAGCGAGCCCTTTCCCCATTCTAGGGTTCTTTAGGGTGACACCAAAACAGGGCCCAAATACTTCTGAGCTTACTGTTATGGGACAATATAAGCATTAGACACAGACTATTTTGAAGTCACCCTGTCAGTATTACAATACATGCTAAAAAGGGAAACAGTGTGCATTGAGATCATGTGACCAGAGACAGGGTGGGGTGGAGGGTGTGATCCTAGCAGGAATGTGGGAGTGTTCACCAGGAAGGGGAAGCCCTGGCTTCAGCCATGCAGAGTCCTGACAACAGCGGGGAGTGTGGCAGTGTGGCACTTCTAGGGAAAGAGGTGAAGCCAATACCAGAGGGGCCTGGAAGGAGGGGGGCTGGGCTGGTCAGATCATATCTTGCCTCAGGAGCTTAGAATTCTGTCCAGATGACTGGGAACCCGAGCAGGAGTGGGGCTAGATGTGGGCGGGAGGGAGGGTGTGAGCCCGTGGCCAGGCTGCCCTTGGAGAGGCTGCTCTGAGCTGGCCCCTCAGAAGTAGGGGTTTGGGGTCTCCTTCCTCTTTGGGGTTCTTTCCATACCAGCTGCCTCAACTGAAGGGGCTGCCTTCTCACAAGGTTCCCTGAGACATAGACATGGGTCAGGCTGGCCCCACTTATTGTGCCATTCTTAGATAGGCCCCAGGACAGGATCATGGGCCAGGCCTCACACAGTGGAGGCACAGGGTCCTGCTCATGTCTAGAGCCTAGGTCCTAGGGAACAGGGCAGTGGACGAGCACATCCGAGAGCCACCCTCTTGAGACCATCTGCATCTTTGAAAGTGATTCTGCTATCTTTCTTGTCTACGTGTCCCCATAACTGTCCAAGGAGTCAGAAAGGTTCTTCCTTTTTTCTTCTTCAGAAAGGTGGGACACCTCAGTCTCTGTCACAGAGCATAGGCCATCCATCTTGCAGTTGTGAGTGAGAGCAGAGGGGCTGCTTTTTGGAGCCACAGCACACCTGAACATGTGCAGGCGGAGACCCATCTTCTGTACCTCTGCACCTGCCCCTTCCCTGCCTCTTGCTCTCTCTGCCTCTCTGTGTGGAGCTGTTCCCCATGTTGCAGGCTGTGAACTGGGTCTCTAGAGATGAGTGCCCATAAATGTGCCTTTATCTTGACATCTCTGCTCTCAGGAGTAAAGCCACTCTCCTCCTGGTAGCCTTTATATAATAGAGTGCAATTTATTTTTATTCTGTGTCCTTCCCACAGAACTTTCACAGCTACCTTCTGCAGTTCCAGAGTGGCGGAGCCTAGACTAAGATGCCCAGTCTCACATGCCCCTCAACCCTCTGACACCCTTCCCTGTCCACGAGTTCTCTGCCCATCCTGCACTCGCTCTGAGCTCTGGGCAATGGTCACGTCCTCTCCTCCCCTGACTCTGGCTTGTCTACCTGCATCTCCTTCTTCCCCTGTCCCTCACCAAGGATTTGCTGAGGCCTGTTGGTGCCAGGCCTGCAGCCATGCCATGTCCCTGCAAAGGGCAGCAATAGGAGGCTTGGGAGTGGTGCCAGCACTCTGAAGAGGGACTGGGCTACTCTGTCTGGAGGAGCCAGAGGTTCAAGAGGGCTCAGAGGAGGGATCCAAGGAGCCGGGGAAGGTAGCCACACATGAAAGGGCTGAGGGGAGAAGGTGATTTATGGGCAGTCTCCACAGTCACCATGGGTGGAGTTCAGAAATCAAGGGCATGAAAGGCAGGAGATGGGGCTGCAGGTGGCACAGGGCTCCGGGGACATCACTACCTCTTTATAGAGGGTTTGAACCTGGGGCTTGCCCTGGGGAGCTGGGAAGAGAGGGACACCCAGAGAAAAAGGATACCAGCCAGGGGCCTCAGCCCTCGGCAGGTGAGGGCTGGGGCTGGGAGCTCTGATGTCCAAAGGGGAAAAATTAACTTTGGTAATAAATGCAGCCTGACCTGCATTTGGGCTCTGTGCTCACTCAGCCATATGTTGTCACCAGCAGGTAAGGCCTGAAAATGGCCTGGGACCCTATCAGTCCCGAAAGGGTCAGGCACAGAGAGGTCACACCCCTGGACCCTAGGGAGCTTGCCAAGTGCCACGTGGCCTGGGCCTGCAGAACCCAGCCCAAGGGAAGCCTCAGCTCCTGCCTCACCTGGGAAGGAGGCTGCCTGGGAGCAAGTGGCAAGAAAGCGATGACATTTCCAAGGCGGAAAATCCATCTTTTATTTATTTAATCCAAACCATCCCGTGAATTATTCATTCACATTTATGTAAGCAATTAAGCTACAGGAGTGACGGAGGAAGTCAGAACGTTCACTTTTATGTGCCTCAGATCAAGGGATTCTTCATGAGGCTCCCTTCCCTGAGCCCACTTCGTTCAGCTGGACCCCTGCCTCACCTGGGCCAACAGATTGGGATTGGGCCTCTCTCACTGAGAGTCCGTGTGGCCTTGAGGAGATCATTTCCTTCCACTCCACACCCCCTGTTTTGCCTGTTGAACAGTGATAGACCTGCGTTGTAGCAGGGGGCCCAGCAGGTACCCGGCACATGGCAGGTGCCCAGAGTGTCACTCCCTAAAGTAAGTGTGGCAGTATCAACTCCTCCCAGCTGGGTGGCAGGTGCCTGACACTGTGGCCTCCACACAACCTCCTTCCTTACTGTGAGCCCACCCTGATCTGCTGTGGGCTAGGCCTCACAGAGATCTGGGCCCTGAGCACTTCCAGGGGTCTGTGAGCTGCACAAAGGCAGCTTTGATGTCTACAGGGAAAGGGGGCTATTTCTTCCTCCAAGGTCAGGCTGCATTTATTACCAAAGTTAATTTTTCCCCTTTGGATATCTGAGATAATATTAAAAGCAATGCAGTCTCTGACAGGGAAGAAATATTGCCTCTGAAGTGTGGTCAGTGAATTTTTCCTTCAGCACCTTGGTTTTCTTCCTGCTGATGGCTCCATAGTAGGGAGGATTGGCTGAGGGACACAGGGAAGATATTGGGGTCAGAGCTGCCAATTAACCTTTAGATTTCATAGCCTGATTACCCAGTTAATCAGAGGTTCCACGCCTGGTCCTGACACAGCTCTCAGCTGTGGGTGACAATGTCTTCCAGGCCAGGACAAGTGGTCAGTCAGGTGGCTACAGTCCCACAGGTGGACAGATGTCATGTGACCCTCTGTAGACAGGCTGGGTGTCATAGGGGCCCTGTCTCTTAGCCCCTGTGGCATCAAGATGCCTAACTCAGAACAGGGGCACACACCAGGCTGCCTGTGTAGAACCCAGGCATTCCTCTCCATGGCCAAGGACTAATCTCTTCTATCCTCAATGTCTTGTTTGCAACTTGGGGACCACATTCATACCTAAGCCATAGCGATTATGGCAGTGAGTTGAATACTATGTGTGAAATGGTACAGTCATCTGAGCCTACACCCTCAGCAAAGGGGTGCCCATGCTCCTCACTCAAGGATGATCTGGCTTAATCCTAGCAGTGGCCTCTGAAGGCGGCTACTTGCCTATGTCCATTTCAGGTGAATATCCCAGGATGAGAAGAGATGGGCTCAGGGTCACAGGTCAGGAGGTGACAGAGCTGGAGTGGGAACTGACCTGTTCCCTGCATCTCTGTTTTCCTCCATATACTCCAGGTTTCTGATCTACCCCTTATCCTCTCTCCCTGGAATGCAGGCTCCCCAGCCCCAGCTGTGCCCGTCCATTTTGACCTACCCTTCTGAGCCTCAGGGCCACAGCTCATGTGCTCACTGCCACTTCTCTCATCTCAGTGACTCTTGTGAACTGGTAAACAGGTGCTTAGGCTTTGTCTTTCCTCACATGCTCCTCCTAAAGTGGGCCTGAGGAACCTCACACTGATCCTGGTCGAACAGAGCCCTGCAGTCTTTAACGTCACCTCTGATCTAGGCCAGCCTTTCTCTGGGCACTGCCTGGGGTTGGAATCCTTAGTTTCTCCACAGCCATGAGGCTGTGGCCACCTTTTACCTACCCTCTCTCCGCCCAGCCAGGGAGCCAACTGCTACTGTGCCTGGATGTCCCATGCCAATCCCATGATTCAACCTAGGGAGGAGGAAGGCTGGCTTTGGGGCCTAGAGTTTTTCTCTTACCCACAACTGGCTCCTATCCCCACCTGGAGAGTCCCAGCCCTTGCAGGAGCTCCCATCCTCAGCTCCAGGCGTACTAAAGTGGAGCCTGTCTTGATAATTAACAGGGAGATAAATGGAGGTTTAATTACTTGAAGGCACCTTGTGTGAAAGGTGCATGGTGCTTGTGCATTCTGTTGATGGCTCCCTGCAGCCAGGCTCTCCCCAAGTAGCCATAAACCACCAGGGCAAAGCAGCAGGTCAGGGCCCAGTAGGCCCAGGCAGGGCTGACTATTTTCCCACCACTGAGCAGAAGGGACCACACAGACCCTGCTGCCATGGGCACAGCCTTTACCAGTGGTTTTGCCTCGGAAGTGGCCTACAGGTGGAAAGGCCTCAGGGTAACAGGACCTGCCACGTTCCCATGACTTCCTGTCTACCTGCCTCGTGTGGGGCAGCCATTCACCCCTTCAAGGACTAGGGTACAGCCTGGCAGCTTGGGAACCATCTTTCACAATCACCAGGCTGTGTGCATGGTCCTCAATTCAGGACCTGTATCCCCAGGGCTCCCTCCATAAGAACATTCTTACTTGACATCTGCCAGTGAGTCCGCCCCAAGCCAGGATAAACCCACAACATCCTGACAGTGATTTGGGTGGTTTTAGACAGTACCAGTTGTCTTTCTGTCAGGGACCAAGCAGGAACAGAGCCTGGAGCTTACCCCCTCCCCCCCCCCACCTCCTACCCCCCACCCCCGTATCTGGCTTCATCACATGGCCTTCATTGTTAGTGTGCTTAATGTAAGAACTTTGTTATTATTACCCCTAGAAAGGTAGACCATTCATTGGTTTGTCCTTTCCATCGACACAGATCAAGGCTTGTTGAGTAGGTGCCAGCCCTTGTCTCTAGGGGCACCTGTGACTCATAGGCCCTAGCCATTTCTGCTCACCTGTCTTCTACCCTCCCTCCCAGAGCTAAGGAAGCAGGTGGAAAGTGCTGAGCTAAAGAACCAGCGGCTGAAAGAGGTTTTCCAGACCAAGATCCAGGAATTCCGCAAAGTCTGCTACACACTCACAGGCTACCAGATCGACATCACCACAGAGAACCAGTACCGGCTAACCTCGCTGTACGCTGAGCATAAGGCTGATTGCCTCATCTTCAAGGTAGGCCCCTGCACAGCCATGGGAAGGGAGAGCAGACTGCCAGCCTTAGGGAACGAGCACTCAGTGGCTGGAACAGCCTCATGTCACGAAGGCATGGTTGGCTATGGTTGGTGGGAGATGTGCTAGCCATGTTCTTGTCATCCTTGCAGACTCCTGGTTCTCCTGGTCAGGAAGGCCTGATCTGTTCCCCTCAACTTGTCTCCTCCAGTCTGCCCTCTGCATGTGGGTGCTTGGGCTCCATCCCTGTGAGGGTTAGTGGAGGACTGATGTGATGGTGTGAATACCAGAGCAGGGCAAGGCTCTGCAGCTAGGCCCTAGCAGGAAGCCAGTGTGAGAAATAACAGACAAGAAGGAAGGACAAAAGCCAGCGTGTCTCTGTGCTCAGCATTGAGAAAACCTAATGTGTGCTTTTAGTTTGCTGGCAAAGCCAGGGATGGAATCCTCTGTGGCAGGGTCCTGTGTGTGCAACAGAAGGGACGCGAACCTCCTTGCCTATGTGTGCCCCATGCTCAGTACTGGCCTGGGATGCGGGCTTCCCCAGGAGGTACCCCTTTTGTTGACTCAGAAATAACAGAGCTTGAGAGGATTATATATGTGCTATGGCTGGGAGGCTTCCAAGTTCTGGGCTGGGACAGTTGGGATGGAGTGGGTTCCAGTAGCAGAAGCAGGGTGTGACCGTGTTGACCATAGGGCAGAGGTGACCCAATGTGGACATCAAGCAGCTGGAAATCTGGGGTGACAGGGACTTGTCTGTCACTGCCTAATCATGAAGGTGGTGTCATAGACCCAACAAGGCACGTAGGCCTGGTGTGGCACAGGGACCCAGCATGGCAGGCGGCTGCCTCAGGCAGGTTCACCTGGGTAATGGCTATGGGATGTCAGGATAGGCAGAGACTGGCCCCACTTGGAACTGCCAAGGTGTGGAGTGAGCTGTCTAAACTGTGCAGCCTGTTTCAGCGCATAAAGAGCCAACTTTCCATTTTATAAAAAAGCTGCACTAAGTGACCTGCGCATTCTAAGTAGAATTTAACAGTGAAGGAGATGATGTTGCCTCTCTCGTTTGGTCTTCAGCTTATTGCTCACCCCTCACCTCCTTTCTGCACCAGGGACTGTCCATCTTTGCAGCCCAGCTAAACTCAGCCCAATGTCCTTTACGTTACTTCTAAACTTTCTCAGACTTCTCAGATTATGCTCATCCAGTTTTACACTTCTTAAAACTCTCAAACCTTTGAGTAAGTAAATATTCAGGCACTCAAAGTCTTTAAATAAGCTATCAGAAATGTACTTCTTCACTTTTGTATAATTCTGTATACTTCTGAATAATTCAGGATCACTGATAGGTGCTTAATACATTGTACAAATTCCCAAAAAAAGATTAAATAAAGATGTACTTATGAAGAGTCACAATTTAACATGTCAGCTTGTATCAACATTTATAAATTAAGAGGCATGGTTTTCACTGGATTCTTGCATATTCTTTAACTGAAGTGATTGATCTTATGAAAACTACTTCCAATGAAAGCTTGGGAGAACACTCCAAAGTATTTTGTACTTAAACGGTTGAAAACCCAGAAGAGGAGAACAATTCACTTATAATCCTACCTCCAAACGGCAACTGCTGTTAATACTTTGAAATGTTTCCTTTCAGTGTTTTTTATATATTGTCATATGTGTAGGTTTATTAATTTGTATTTGCAAATTTGGGATCCTAGGATTATATTGCTTATATACTTAAGTACACTTAATCTTAGCCAAAAAGCCAAAAATCAATTCTTTTTTAAAAACGTCAACAAGTGGTTTCTTGTCATCCCGCACAGGCCCATGTGGGCTTCTGGCTTTCCCCTTGGCCTGGAGGTCCTCAGATCAACTAGATACCACACCCTTCCCTGTCATGCTCTTGGGCTTAGGGCTCTGCTGTCCCCTGGCCCTGACCACAAAGTGGTCTCCTGGCCTCAAGTCCTGCCCCAGAGTCCTGCCATGGTGAAATGTTGAGAACACAGGATGAAGGCTTGCTTCAGCCCCCAGGGGCCATACCTGGGAGCTCAGGCATGCATGCCTGCCCACCTCTCCACCTTTGAGCCTTCTCTGTCCCCTGGGCCCCTGAAGTCAAGAAGGAGGTAACGTCTTGGTAGGCTAGGCAAAGACCACAGGAGCTGGCAGGGCCTGACTGTGACCACCCCAGGACTGAAGGATATATAAGCATGTGGGAAGGCCTGGCTAACTCAGAATGCCTCTTAGAGGCATGATCCTTACAGGGATCTGGCCTGAGCCCTGCTGCCCCTAGCCTGTATTCCACCAGCATCCCCCTAAGCTGTTCCTCTTAACCACCTATCCTCAAGTCTTTGTTGTCCTAGGCCTGGCCTGGTTGTCATGGCTGTAGCCTAAGGGCTGAGTGTGCTGGGTTGGAGCCCACACATGTGAAGCAGCCTCCTGCAAAAGGACAGGCAGAAGGGCAGTTGGCCAGGCATTCTGCACCAACTTTCCAGCATGGCCTGCAGAAGGCTCCCCGCTCTGCACTCTACCCCAGGCCATGTCCTGGGAAGAGCCACATGGACCCTTGTCAGGCCTTAAGAGGTGTGTTATGACTGTGTCTTCATTCTGCAGGCTGCACAGGATTTGGGGCAGGACTGAGTGAAGGATAGAAGGACTTCACAAGTCATCAGTGATTATAGACAGTGACAGGAGCTCCTGCACAGGCCCAGTGGGGGCAGCAAGTTGACATCCCAAGGCTAAGACCCATGGGCTGCCCAGGGAGGGTGTGGGAGTTGAGCTGTGTCTACTTCATCAGGGATAACAGGGCTGTGCTCCTGACGTGCTGCGGCATAGACTCAGAGTCCCTTGTGGTTGCTGAGATGCTAGCAGGTTGGGCAGTCTCCTTTCTGAGCAATGGCCTCAGTAGGCAGAGGCCTAAGCCTGCATCAGTGTCTAGGACACTGCCCACCCACCTCACTATGTCCCCATCCACTGAGGATGCTCCTGAGACCTTTGTCACTTGCCTGGTAGCTGCCTCTCAGGAGGTGGTCAGGCTCTGTTAGGCAAGTTGTTCCTTGAGGCAGGGCCCACCTAAATGTATATCCAGGGTTTCCCGGGTGCCTGAGTACACATCAGCGATTCAGGAGTCCAGCTTTTCTGAAGACAAAAGGGGTTTTTCTTGTCTTGGCAGACTCTTGCCTGCTTGTTTGTAATGCTGGGTGGGTGGGAGATGGTGGGTATTTCTGCTTTTGTCACCTTGGCTCCTGGGCAAGTCCTAGAAGGGTCATGGTATAAAGGGATGGGGACTGAGGGCTTGGGTTCCATTAGGCCTCAGGCAAACATCCACTGTTGGAGGAGGACTCAGTCTGGGGAGGTAGGGAACCTATTTCAGCACCAGGCAAAAACATCTCCAGAGAGCCCTGGCACCCCCATAAAGCTTGTTCTGGACCTCCCAGCCCAGGGTCCTGCTCACTCCCACAGGCCCAGGCAAGGTACCTACCTTCTGGTTGTGTGTGAAGCCTGCCATACACCCTGCCTAGGTTATGGCCCCATTCTCCTACTTTGTTCCTAGGGGAGCTTGCACCAGTTGGCCTCTGCCCAGTGGACACCCCACAGGATGTTCACTCACTCCTGGGGGGACAGCTCCATGACCTCAGGTGGGAAGTCGAGTTTGGTGACTGCTCCTAGAGGATCAGGGTGACAGTAACTTTGGTCACACCGATTGACAAACAGTTCCTTGTAGGTTTTCTTGTTCAGGGGGCAGCTTCCTTCTGCAGTTAAGTCTAAGGTAGCCATGAGGGAAGCTGGCTGGGACCCTGCCTCCATGTAGGCTCTTGGTGGACTGCCTCCTCCCCCACCGCTCTGCCCCCAGCTCTTCTCCCAGCCTCTGCCCGGTGGCTTGCTTGCTCCTTCACCTTGTACTGGGCTCTATTAACAGCCTATCCCCACCCAGCATACCCGCCCATGCCTTATCCTTCCTAACATCTCCACATCACTCCTCCCTTGCTGTACCCTGCCCAGTTGTCAGAACAGGCGTGATGAAATTTCACACAGGAAACATCTTAGGCTTTAGAGCAGCGGTTCTCAACCTGTGGGGCACAACCCATAGGAACTGTATTAAAGGGCTACAGCATTAGGAATGTTGAGAACCACTGCTTTAGAGCATTTTAACAAGAGCTAAGGCTAGGCGAGAGATCTCACTTCTGGCTGTGAGTTTCATTGTCTCTCAGTGGGGTAGTTGAAGGCTCAGCCTGGGGGGTCATAGGTAATATGTATGCGGTGCTCATCAGCCCAGGTCCCACCTGTGGGATCCAGGCAAAGTGTGCATCTCTGGGATGGCTGCTGGCCAGTTCAGCCCCAGCCCATGGGCATACTTCCATTCTCCTGAGCTATGACCCTACTGAGTAGCACTACTTGGCTGGCCCTTATTGCAGCTCTTGTGCCCTCCGATGCTCTCTTCTCCAGGTTCCTGAACCACTCCTACAGGGTTGGTCCTCATGCACAGTGGCATGGCACTGTGGGGGCAGCAGCATGTGCAGGCTGTAGGCTCCTCTGTCTGTGGCCTCTTCTCATTGTGCCTCCATGGGCAGAAAGTACCACCTCCAGAGGTAGCCTGTCACAGTCCCTGCTGACATCTGGATGGCTGTGTTTGTGCATGGTGCTGGAGTCTGATCCTCCATAGAGTTTCTTCCCCTGGGGAAGGCCAGGGTCCTCCTAGCTCAAGGCCTGGCTGGAGGAGGGGCCTCTGCTGATCTGCATGTGGAATGGGCACACTGAGGGAGAGCAAAAGAGAAAAGGAGGGAGTAGGCCAACGGCAGGCAGTTCGGTGATCTGGCCTTAACCTGTCCAGAGGGCCTGGGCGGTCCCAAGAGCCCAAGGGGAGTGAGGCACCCTAGAGCCCTCCCCTCTACCCTGCTGCTCCTAACTCTGGGGTACAACCTAGGCCAGGCCCTGTGGAACTTAGTTTCCCCACCTGCCTTGAGCAGCATATTTGGATGTTTTCTGGGATCTTCCTGACTCTAGCCTTTTGCATTCCGAAGGACTTCCCTGGGAGCTGGGACCAGCACCTAAGGGCAGAGAGACCCCACCCTGCCTTGCCTGAGGTTGGTCATAGCCTCTGGGCTCCTAGGCTCCGGAAAGATCACACCAAATCACACCTCCTAGTCACTTCCGCTTGTGGTATTTATTTTTCCAAAAAGTGATTTTGGGGGGGCAGAAAGGGAGCTGAAGCAGAGTTAGAAATAGCTGCGCCTTCTTCCAATCGAGCAGGTTCTGCAGATGCGTGCTGGGTAATTGAGGGTTTGCTATATGCTCCCGCATCTCAGGCTCCCTGTTTTGGGGACCGCGTGGGTGGAGAGAGCTGCCTGTGGGGACTGCCTCATTGGAAAGGCCAGAAAGCCCTGTACCAGCTCTTTCCGGCAGCAACCCAGCCACCTCCCACTGCCCTCCCTCCCAGGAGGAAACATCCCAAAGTCTGGAGTTTCCCCCAAAAGGCTTTGGCCCTTCCTGAGCCTGAGGGGAGGGAGGGGGGCCACTGGGCCAGTGGGGGGGCCTCAAGGCTCCTGGTCTCTCAAGCATGCCCTTCTGCCCTCCCCAGGCCTAGGGAGGGAATGCTCCCTATTACAAGAATGAGAAAATTGATACTAAGACTAGGAAGATGAAAATCCAGGCAAATGCAATGTGTGATTTGACTCTTATGCCTGAGTTTTCAAGTCCGTAAAACAGAACTGTGGTAATATCTACTTTGGCTGTTTGTTATATGGACGAGAGGAGAAGATATACAGGTTGAATCTGAATTTAGAAATGCTCCAGAATTGGAACCTTTTTGAACACCAATAAGATACTCAAAAGAAGTGCTTATGGGAGCATTTCAGATATCAGTTGTTTAGATTAGGAGTGCTTAGCCCGTAAGTTATAACATATATATTCCAACATCCAGAAAACTCTGAAATTACAAGCATTTGGTCCCAAGCATTTTGGGTGAGGGATACTCAACGTGTGTGTGTGTGTGTGTGTGTGTAAATCTGTAAATGCAGTTATAAGGGGGCGGCACCTGTGGCTCAGTGAGTAGGACACCAGCCCCATATACCCAAGGTGGTGCGTTCAAACTCAGCTCCGGCCAAACTAAAACAAAAAATAGCTGGGCATTGTGGCGGGCACCTGTAGTCCCAGCTACTCGGGAGGCTGAGGCAAGAGAATCGCCTAAGCCCAGGAGTTGGAGGTTGCTGTGAGCTGTAACGCCACGGCACTCTACCAAGGGGATAAAGTGAGACTGTCTCTTAAAAAAAAAAAAAAATGTAAATGCAGTCATGCCTTCACCTCTGTGGCTTGGCCCATGGAAAGTCTTCGGGGGCAGTAAGGTGTGGAGCTGTGTCCTGTAACCTCACTTTCTCTGGATACCTCCTGAAGGGCTGCCCGAAGCTTTCTATAGTTAACTTATTTTTTCTAAAATGATAACACATATAGTATAAGAAGTACGTAACCTAGTGACACCCGTGTGTTATTATATCAAGCATCCTGCACCGTGCATAGCCATGTGTGCTGTGCTTTCGTGAGACCAGCAGCACTATAGACATGTAAGTAATGGCTATAAGGTCACTGTTATAATCTTAAGGAACTACTGTGAAATATTCACTCCACTCTTGACCAAAATGTACCTGGTACATTTGTTGTACTATACTATACATACAACAATACCAGGCCAGCACCTGTCCCCTCACAAAACTCTAGTAGAGGTGACAACCACAGGTCTGTTCCTTCAGAGCAACACATAACTCCTGCCAGGGTTGCCACAACAAGGGCCTTGGGGATGGTGGAATGGCCTGGGACTTGTGACTCCCACCTGCCGCACTGGGGCTTCAGGCATATTGCTGAACTTCTTTCTGTCCCTCCTGAGTAACATGGAGTGGTGAGGCTGTAACCCCGGAATGTGATCTATAGATGCGGTACCTGTGTGACAGTCTGGCTCAGACAAGTAGCTCTCCGTGGGCCAGAGGTTACCCTGTCCAGAGCGCTGCTGGTTTAGTGGCTTGAAGAGAAACTGCCAAAGCTGACCTACCTTCCTGGGTCTTGCCCTGGGGAGCTTTCTGAGGGCTCAGGTCAGCTCCCTGCCCCAGTCTTCCTCATGAGAGCTTGTGTAGGGGCTGGCATTTCTGTGTCACTCTGCCAACTTCAGTTCAGTTGTGGCACTGCATTAATTTCAATTCCAGCTGCCTTGCTCCTCGGGAAGCTCACTGGGGCTCCGCAGAGTGGGAGGGGCTGGAGAGATGGCAGCTGCTTTCTTCACACCTGCACACACCTACACACCAGAGGGCAGGCACAGGTGTGAATGGGAAGAGGAGCCAGGTGATGTGGCAGACTATGCCTGGGGCCCATGAGCCCCCCCCAGAGAGCTGGGTAGGTGTGTCTTGCTGACCAGCCGTCTTTATCCATCGAATCAGTTACAGTGGACTGTTTTGTTTTCAGAGATATTCTGCTGCCTTTCTTTACCTAAGTGCCCCTCTTGGAGAAAGTAACCGTTCATCTACTGAAGCCCAGTGTGCATGGGGTCAGTCTAAAGCAACAGTTCTCAACCTCTGGGTCATGACTGTATTTAAGGGCTAAGGCATTAGGAAGGTTGAGAACCACTGGTCTAGAGGCTCTACTCACAGGCTCTTAGACCCACTGCCTCAGGACAGTGGTGAGACACCCAGCCTGGCACCCCGGGCTCTGCCTCAGTGGTCCTGCCTGCCTATCTTCCCTGAAGTATGACCTCATGCGGTGATCAGGTCCGTGTGCCCCAGTACATCACCTATGCCAGGGGCCTGCAGTCACCTGCTGGGGATGGCCAGTCTGTCAGAACTCAGCTCCTCTGTGTGGATGATGTATAACCACCAGGTGGCTGTGTTCCAATAAAACTTTATTTGTGGCTCTGAAATTTGAATTTTATCTACTTTCTATGTATCATAAAATATTAGTTCTCTTTTGCTTTTTAAAAATTAATAATTTTATTTCTCAGCAGAGCAGTTTCAGGTTTACAGAAAAACTGAGTGAAAAGTACAGTGTTCTACAAACTTTTGACCTCCTTCTCCTGTTTTTTTCTGCTCCTATGGTCCTGCATTAGGGTGGGCACATTTGCTCCAATTAGTGAACTGATACTCTTGTGTTATTATTCTACTAAATCCACAGTTAACACTAGGGTTCATTCTTGTTGATCATATAATGGATACACAGATTTAAACAAATGCATAATTTTATGCATCCACTATCACAGCATCAGCATGGAGGCAGTCCTGGCGGAAGACCTGTGCTGGGCCCAGTTGTTGACAAGGCCATAGAGGCCTCTTGACTCTGGGCTCTGGGGTCTCAGTGGTGGCTGGGCCTCTGCCTGATGAGGAAGCAAGAGAATGGAGGCAGCTTTGAGCACTGTCTGAAGGTACAAAAAATGGGCCCTTCTGAGTGCTCACAGGGGACACGCAGCCCAGGGAAACCCTTAGCCCACTCAATTTGTAATCACTTGTTATGGCAATAGCTCCAGATCTACTGCTTGCTGAGCTGGATGGGGGGAAGGCCTGTGTGACTTCTTTGAGCCAGTTTCCTCTAGAAGGAGGTGGAGGAGTGAGGCAGGCCTGGCCCTGACAACATCTCCAACTTACGGAGCACCTGGGGCAGGGAGCTGGTTTTCTGTTTGGCCTGGCCTGGGATCTGGAGCAGGCAGCTGCCTCGGGAGAGATCCCAGGAGCAGGTTGTAGAGAAGGTGGCAAGTGCACTCTCTCCTGGGAAACCTGCCCACGTGGAGTCTAGAGCAGTGGCCTTGGCAAGCATTTGCTGAGAGGAGACTTTGGGGCGTGTTACTGCAGGCCAGTCCGTGGTGGGGAGTGGAAGGGGTTCTAGACACTAGGCCAGAGCTGAGTGCCTGGGTGCCAGTTTCACTCTCCCTCTGCCCAGCGATGGAACCCAGGCATATGGCTTCACCTCTGTAACCTCTGTGGTCCTTTATGTGGAGCCTGGAGACTGTTTTATCATGATGCATTTGGCCAGCATTTCTAGAAGCACCTAGCACATCATGGACACAGTGGATGCTGTCACCCTGCTGCACAGCTCTGTGCAGATCTCCGTCACTGTTGGCTGCTTTAAGCAGTAGCTGGCAGGCTCATGGTCCTTGTATGATTGAGAATGATGGAGCCTTACAGAGCTGCAGGTCAGCAACTGCCTTGCGGGAGCTTTCTTGGGTTGTCAGCAAGACTGCAGGGCACTCACGCTGGCCTTGTGCACACTCCTGCTCACACACACACACACAATGTGGACGAGCACACATAAACACACACTCTTGGTTGGCTTCTGTCTGATCTTGCTCAGGGCATCCCACGTGGGATTTCTCTGGCTTCTGAGAAATCAGAATCTAGGGCACCAGGAAGGAATTGGGACAGGGTCCCCACCCTGCATCCCCTCCAGCCTTGGGCTTGCTCCATCCACAGCCTCATCCCTACCCAGGACCCTACTTGGCAATACGTGCTCACCAATGCCCCATGCCTGGCAGCTGCGGGGCCAAGTGGTGCAGGGCTCAGGCCCTCCAAGCCAGACTTGTCTGTGGCCCTATGGTCCCCTACAGTCCCCCACCCCTGCTGCACAGTCCTGAGCAAGCCTCCCTTAACCTCTGGCCACCATCCTTTCTGGCACAAGTGTCCACCCTCCTCATGGGCCTTTACCAAAGAGGTGTAGAACCTCAGGCCTGCTGTCCAGCTGGGGGCTTGTTAACATGGGCTGATTCATACAGGTTTAGTACTCCCAGGTGGAATGTTTGCTTTGCTGCCGTGGGTTTAGCCATGTCCTTGGCACCTGCTGTTCTTTCTTTTTAAAACAGCCTGTAAATGAGCAGGGTTGGTTTACCAGCCTGGCCCTCCTCCATGCATTGATCATGCACAGATCAGTACCTGTAGACTCCCAGCTCCTAGGAAGGAGCATTAACCCACAGAGGACAAATGCATACTTATTCCTCAGGTGATAACTGGCTCCTGCCCTGTTCTAGGCCACCAGGGGCCCAGAAATAAACCTCAGCCCTTAAAGCACTCCTAAGCCAATGGGGCAGTGAACACTCCAGCAGTTGCGTGAAGCTGTGATCAAGGCCTGATGAGGGCCTCATGGAGGAAGAGCTGCTATAGGTAGCAGGGTGGGACTAGACACATACTCCCTAGGCCAAGAGCCAGAGATGCCACTGCAGGGCCTCTACTTGCCCCTCCCTCCTATTCATCTGTTGCTGGGCAGAGTAGCTGCTGGAGGAAAGAGCCTGCCTGTCCAGGAACCAGTCCCAGGTACAAGGCTGGAGCAAGAGAGAGGATTTGAGTGAGGGGCCGAGCAGGAGCTACATAGACCACACTGAAGGTTGTCATAGCAGTAGCCCTTATCCAGAGGTGGACAGGAGTGGAGGCTTGAAGGTCAGGTGATTGAGAGCATGTGCCCACAGAGCTCTGTTGTCATGTGCCCCCAAGACACCCTCAGCCCCGGCTTAGATATTCCTCTGTCTGAGCATATGGTGCCATTCTTCCTGGTGTTCACTAGTTTTGAACTTCAAAGCCCTAATTACACTTTCTTCATCTTTCTCCATAGCAGAGTTGAGACAAAGGCTTTTGGGGTACAGACTGAGAGCAGAAGACCTGAGAAGAGGATTCTGGGGCCTCCTTCGTCTTCCTGATATGAGCAGAGGGTACATTCTAGGCAGCCTCATGGTGCTCTGAGGAGGGAACAGTTCCTGAGGCCAAAACCTCAAAGCTGTATCCATATGTGGCGGTGTTTGTGTTGAGATGGACCAGACAAGAGCTTGGGCTCATTTGGAAGCCAGGGCAGCAAGCTCCTTCTCACCTCTGTCTAGCAGTGACCACCCTCCTCACCGTGTCTCTGCTCTTAGGCCTTCACAGTAGGTCCAATGGTGGGGGCTTGGCATCCAGGTTGTTGGGGAAGTGGACTGACCGCACGTATGTGCCTTTGGACTAACATGGGTGATGCACAGTGAAATAATCCCAAAGTATTTTGAGAGGGTGGCACAAGAGGCAGACTATACCACACAGGGCCATCCCCAGGACAACTGCACCCATGTTCCAGCATATGCCTTGCCTGTATGTCCCACCTACCTGCGCTGTGTCCTGTCTAAGCCTATGGTGCCCTCTCCATGGGGCTCAGGATAGAAGAGGGGCCTGGGTAGTGTCTGCTCCTCTCAGCTATTGCTGCCGGTGCCTGAACCCCATCCTCCCACCAGACTTGTACACACGTGTGAACCACACCTTATGACTAGCCTCTTGTGGCCACTCTCTGGGTAAATATCCTGCTCTGCCATGGCAGCAGCAAACAGAGGTGGTGGCTAAAGGATGCTGCATGTCAGCCATCTTCCCCTCCTGCCTGCTGGCTCTGCCTAGGGTGAACTGGCCTCAGCACTGCCTTATGATGGCCACATGCTCGCAGATAAGCCCCTTTTTCCACCAGCCCCTAGTCTCCTCCTGATGGCACTGTGAGTCAAACAGTCGTATGCAGGTGAGCACCTGCCTGGCTTTGGTGCCATGCAGTGCAAGGCATATGGCCTGTCTGGCCATCTCCCCTGACCAGCTTTGCTCTAGGGTATGTGGTTTTATCCAAATATCCAGGAAACACCTCAGCCTGTCAGACCTGGAGGTCAGATTAATCCATGGGTCTTTCCACCTTCCCTGCCCACTGTGGTTTTTCTTGGTTTTCATAGGATTTTTCTTGGTTTTCATAGGATCTTCCAAACTTCTCAAAGACCTCCTCTGATCTCACCTCTTCCTTTGATGGGTGGAGAGGCAAAGCTCTGAGAGGGCAATGACTGTCTAAATACTTCACTTGGATCTGAGGCTCCAGACCTTCTAGATGAGTCCTAGAGTTGGGAACTGTAACTTGTGTTACAGTTAAAACACAAGTAATACTGGCCATGGTGCACAACCTTTTCCATGTGAGCCTTGGCCCTCGTCTATAAAATCAGACCTGGGCCAGGTCATAGTACCCTCTTCCTGCCCTGGGCTTGAAAAGAAACTTTGTGCTCAGATTGTGCTTAGTAAGCACAATCAGAGGCCAGGGAGAAATCAGAGGCCAAGGGAGCTGTACCTCCCTTGGTGCTAAAATTAAGTCAGAAGCAAGGGATTGTCCAGGGCCAGCGCTCAACCAGTGCAGAGTGAGGCCAGTTTCTGTGAAAACAGGCTTCATGCTGATGTGAGCCGCTCTCCCCACTACTTACAGCTCCAGACATTCAGAAAATGCTGCCCTTCTGGAGAGAGGGCTGATGACTAGAGCCATTTGTGGTACAGGGTTCAATGCTTCTCAAGACTAATTTTCCACATGGGTTTCCAAAATGCAGCAGCCATGGTTCCTCCCCTCAGCACCAACCCAGGGTCAGACCAGGCTGCCTGAGCAGAAAGGGAGCCTTGGAGATAGGGCCACAGCCTCTGCACCTGTGAGGCCTGGGTGTGGACGTCCAGCCAGCCACCTCAGGGCCCAGGCCATTGTTTGTCATCTTCAGAGTCAAACACTCAGGGCCTGGCCAAGGAAGGACACTGGGCAAAAACGGATATCCACAGCCTGGGGGACTCTGCCAAGAGGGGGTTACGTTGGTGAGGCTTGGCCGGGAGAGGTGGGTGCAAATGAGGCAGCTTCTGCCTCCCGCCCTGCCTCCCTGACAGATAATTAGGGCCATTCACAGGCTCCTGTCGGAGGAAGCTGAGTCTGGAGCTTTACAGTCTCCTGCTGCAACAATGAGATCTAGATAGACATTTTAATTTGAATTTGCCTTTTTGGGTCCCCTGAATTTCAAATGAAGTTGCTTTGAATGTATGCTGACTTCAGAACTGTCTCATTTCTTCAGGAGTTGGCCGAGCTTAGCCAGCGCTAGGATTTGAGTGGCTGAGAATGTTCCAGCAGTTGAGTCAGAATGCATCTTGGCCCCTGAGTATCCTCTGCCCAGATAGACTCTGGCCTACTGAGGCATGGGTATGGGGCGGCTAGAGCTCGTATTTGTTGGCAAGGCCCCACAGGCAGAGCTACCATGTCCCAGTGTTTTCTGGGTCCTTCTGTGGCCTGTTTGGGGTAACTTGGGGTAGGATTGAGCCAGCAGGAAATTAAGGACCCTCGGCTCAGGGTGAGGCAGGGCTTGCTGACCTCTGGGTGGAAGTTTGCAGAGATGAGCAAAGAACTGGCTGACTTGGCGTGTAGTAAGTGCTAAGTTCTGTTTCACTGGAGGTGTTCAAAAAGAGGCCAAGATGACCTGTGGCAGTAGTGAAAAATGAAACTAGGATTGGACCAGATGACAGCTTCTTCCCAAGAAAACAAACCATCTCCTTGCAGTGGTTAGGTGACCGGGAAAGGCAGTTCCATGCAATGAAAAGAGCTGGTTCCCATTGCAGCAGCTTGTACAAAAGCTGGTCAAGGAGGCCTCAGCCTCTTTGAAATAAGGCTATAGGGCTGAGCTCCAGTGGTACAAGGGAAGATTGGGAATGGGCAGGGCCTTGCTGCCTTGGGTGGGTGCTGGCTCTGCATCCTGAGAGCAGAGGGGACCGCTTTGCTTTTAAGGAGGGGTCCAGTGGCGAGGGTGACAGTTGGAAATGGAGGATTGGTGGGCAGTGGCATGTCCACTCTGGTCCTGCAGCTGCGCCCCTGCTTCCACCTTCCCAGTAGGGTTGTGGGGGGTACACCAGGGGCAGATAGGCGGAGGCCCTGAGCAGATCTCAGTTCCCCAAGGAGGGAGGGAGCTCCATGGCTATGGGTGCCCAGGGTCATAGGCAAGACCTGGCTCAGACTGCCTTGCTTCTTGGTGTAGCCACAGCAGATTGCCCATCAGAAACACAACGTTACTAATACCTGTGTAGAAAATCCATGCTGGTGTAACAAGAATATCACCTGTAGGTAACATGTGCACCATTAACCTCAGGCTGCATCTCCGCTTCTCCAGTCTTCTGTGTGTCTTCACATTTAAGTGTGTTTATTTCCTGGCAAAATAGTACCTATAGTACAGTGTTTTGTTTCCTGCTTCATTAGCACTATTTCATGAGCATCTTATACTCAGTTAAATATTCCTTACAATGATGATGTTTAATGGTTGCACAGTATGCTACTTTGTGGTTGTGCCATAATTAAAATGTTTCCTTGTTGTGGGACTTTTAACTAGTTTCTCTTTTTCTTTCTTTACTTGTTTATCTTTTGCTATTATAAAAGGTAAATGATGATTTCATGATCTCAGTGAACATACATTTACACAAATTTTTCTCTGCATCCCTGATTATTTCTTTAGACTGGGTTCCTAATAGATTATTAGTTTTATCCAGTTAGATAAAGATATCAGAGACTGTGTCTTGGCTTCTCCTGTACAAATGGTGTGGGCTTACATTTGGGAGAACTTCAGGGTGCACTAGATAATGTCCCGGCTGTAACCCACGGCAGCACCTCTTACTGCCATCTTCTAGACCAGTGGTTCTCAACCTTCCTGATGCCGCAGCCCTTTGATAGAGTTCCCATGGGTCGTGACTGCTGTTCTAGATAGTCAGGGGTTGTCCAGGGTTCCACAGTTATATGTGGTCTAAGCTGACTGCTGCCTTCGAGCCCTCTGTCAGCTTAGCTTTGCAGCCAGGACCCTGCACTCCTGGGGTCCCCTCCTGACCTTTGTACCCTGGGGCCTATACAGGAGCTGAGGAGGCCATGAGGGAGGAGGAGATGATGCATGGTTGGGGCCACTCCTGGCTCACCCCTGGGTCTCAGATTCCTCCATCTGGCGGGAGAGGTGAGGGCCCCTCTTTCACTGAGTTCTGTGGGTGGCTTGGATGCCCTATGGCACCCACTCTCCAGAGGCTCTGTGTGTCAGCAGCCACCCTCTAATTCCTCCTTTGTGGGAAGCCACAGAGACGTGTGCCGGGGGGCACCCTTCTGGGATTGGTGTGGGCCCCAAGATGGGAAGCAGGCAAGCAGGATCCATGTTGTCCATGGGAGTTAGTTTGTGAGGAAGGGAAAGTTACAAGACCTGAGCAAGGACCTTGAGGCAGTCTCGTGGCCACCCCTTGGCCTTGCTCTGTTTGTGAGGTTCTAAGCTATCCTTGAGTGTGGATTCAGGAGGAGTTGTCTCAGCACCACTCAAGTACACTGCTTAGGCGGGATGTGGGAGCCTGTATTGACAAGCTACCTAGAAACACAGTTGTGATTGGTCCAGGTTCAGGACAGCCATCAGGACCTGGTGTTGGGGCACAGAAAGGGCCAGGTCTCATTGTCTTTCAGCTCTACCACACTTGTATGACTTGTGGCAAGTCCTAGTTGACTTCTCTAGGAATTGGAGTCATCCATGTTGTTATTAACAACAGGAAGAAGGGTTACACTTGCTGGCATCTTCTATCTGCAGGGCTGTGGCATGAGACCACATCACAGCCCTGTTTCCTGGCATATCTTGCAGGATCCTTGTGAGGAACAATCCGAGGAAGTGTTTATCTTGCACCTGGCAGAGCCCCACAAGTGCTGGTGGAGAAATTGTCTTTGAGGACTTCATTTGTTCTCCTTCTCTGTAGCCACCAGAAAAGCCTCTATGATTTCCTTTTGCCACTGCCTGCCCTTTCCCTCTGAGGGACAGCCTCCCCTGCCTACTCTCCCTCCACTGGAGACCTTGTGAAGTGCTGCTGGAAGCTTGGACCAGGCCAGGGCTTATTCTCTTTGGCAGGGGTTTGAGACAGGTGCTGAGAGCAGAAGGCTTGAAGACCAGGTGCAGGGCACTCTAGGAGCTCTCCCCAGCCCTGCCAAGTCTGCAGCCCTAGAGTGCACGCAGGAATGGCGGGTGTTCAGAGCTGCAGGCTGCCTCCCTGCTGCCTGCCAGGAAATCCTGCAACTTCCTAGAACCCAGATCCATAGGTAGCTGGCTGGCCCCTACTGTGGGTTGACTAAAAAGAGGGGCCAGAGGAGACTTGCAAAGCCTTGAGAGACAGAACAGAAAGGGGGAAGGAACATCCTAGAACTGAGGGAGCAGCCATGCCAGGGAGTGGAGGATTGTCGGCTGGTGGGTATGAGGAGGGTGGGGGGCCACAGGCAGGGGGTCCAGATGACGAGGAGACATGGCTCAGTAACTTTGCACTTGAAGGCCCTACCACACACACACGTGCACACACAAATACACACATGCCCATTTGAGAAGCCATAGAAGGGTTCAAGGTTCAAGAAGCCATGGAAAGGTTCAAGGTGGTAAAGTCAGATTCACTTTTTTAAAAAATTAACATGCAATAGAATGCACCCATCTCAAGTAGGCAATTTGGTAAGTTTGCAGTCAGGTCCTTTCCTCTTCTAGCCATTGTTAACCACTGATCTCCTTCTTGTTGCTATAGCTTTGCCTTTTCTAGAATTTTCCACAGATGGAATCATTCCCTACAGAGCTTGTTCTTTTTTATTCCTAGATTGTATTCCATTGTGTAGATTTGGCAGTCTATCCATTTACCTGTTAATAGATATTTGGGCTGTTTCCAGTTTGGGATTATATGACTGGGATTTCTATGTTATCTATGGTGGACGTTTGTTTTCATTTTCCTTGGAGTGAAATTGCTAGGTTATGTGGTAAGTAAGTGGATATGTAACTTTTTTAAAATAACTGCCAAACTGCTTTCCTCAGTGGTTTGCTATTTTAGTGCCCCTCCCCCCCCCCATATGAGAGCACTAGTTGATCTTTAGCACCTGGTGATGGTGTTCTGTTGTATTTTAACCATTCATAGATATGGAATGGTAATTGTAGTCTTGATTTGCATTTCCTGATAACTAATGATGCTGTGCATCACGTGCTTTCTGCCTGTTTGTACACCTTCTGTTCAGCTCTTACCCTGCCCTTTTATCCATTGGGTTGCTGATTATTAACTGAGTTCTAAGATTTTTTTTGTGTATACTGGATAAACATTTTTTGTCAGATATATGAATTGCAAATACTTGTAAAAGTTGTTTGCCTTTTTTATGTTGTATTTCAAAGAGCAGAAGTTTTTTTATATTGAAGTCTAATTTATCTTTTTTTAATTTTATGATTTATGCTTTTAATGTGTCCTAAGAAATCTTTACTCCAAATATCAAAGAATTTTTTCTACATAGTTATCTAGAAGTTTAATAACTTTAGCTTTTATTTTTAGGTCAATATCTATTTCAGACTAATATTTGCATATGATATAAGGGAAATAGCGGGGTTCTTTTTTGTTTCCCAAATGGATATCCAGTTATTCCAGCAACATTTGTTTAAAAGAATATCCTTTTCTAATTGAATTACATTGGTATTTTTTAATGGCTATCAGCATATTATATATGTGGTTCTATTTCTGAATAAATAATAAATCTGAACATTTTGGATGTCTGTCCTTGTGCTATTGCCTATAGTATTTCAGCTCTATAGTAAGTCTTGAAGTCAAGTAATGTAAGTCTTCTAATTTTATTCTTTTCAGAGTTATAGCTAGTCTAGATCCATATAAATTTTGGAATCAGCTTGTCAATTTCTACAAAATAGGTTGGCTAAGCGCCCATAGCACAGTGGTTAACGGCACCGGCCACATACAGCCAGGCTGGCATGTTCAAACCCAGCCCAGGCCAGCTGGACAACAATGACAACTGCAACAATGGCCAGACATTGTGGCGGATGCCTGTGGTCCCAGCTGCTTGGGAGGCTGAGGCAGGAGAATCGCTTGAGCTCAAGAGTTTGCAGTTGCTGTGAGCTGTGATGCCACAACACTCTACCAAGGGCAGCATAGTGAGACTCCGTCTCAAAAAAAAAAAAGCTTACTGGGATTTTGATTGGGATGACATTTAATCTAGATCAATTGGGGAAGAATTGACATCTTAACAATGTTGAGTTTTCAGTCCATGAAAATGGTATTTTCTTCATTTATTTAAATCTTTAATTTTTCACAGTAGTCTTTTATTCTTTCCAGTACACAGGTCATGCACATTATTTTTTTATATTTACCTCTAACTATTTCATGTTTTCATGCTTTTAAAAATGGGCTTTAAAATTTTTATTTTCTAATTTTATATTCCTGATAAATTAGAAAAGTTGATTATTTATATATTGACCTTGTATCCTATGACCTTGCTGTATTCATTTATTGGTCCTAGGAATTTTCTGTAGTTTCTTCAGGGTTTTCAGTAGAGATAATTTTTCATCTGTAAAAAATGACACTTTTATGTCTTCTTTTTCGGTCTTTATGCCTTATGTTTCTCTATCTTGCCTGTTCGCCCTAGTAGGACTTCTAGCATTATGGTGAATAAGAATGTTGAGAGAAAAAAAAAAAACAGAATGTTGAGAGAGGACATTTTTGCCTTCTTCCTAATGTTAGAGAAAAAGCATTCAATATTTCAACATTTCATACACTATTAGATGTGAACTTTTATAGATGTTATTCATCACAGAAAGTTCCCTTTTATTTTTAATTTGCTGAGACTCAGATTTTGGCAGATGCTTTTTCTGTATCTATTGAGATGATCATATGGACTTTCTCATTCTGTTGATACTGTTAGTAATACTAGTTGATTTAATTTTAAAACAACCTTGCATTCCTAGAATAAACCCTACTTGGTCCTTTTTCATACAGTTTATGAAAAAGATTGAATTTTACTAATCTTTGGTAAGAACTTTTGCATCCATCTTCTTGTGTGATATTGGTCTGTAGTGTTGTGTTTTGTTTTTTTCTGTTATGTCTTTATTTGGCTTTGGTATTAATATTATGCTAGCCTCAAAAATGAATTGGGAAGTGTTCTTTTTGTTTTCAGGAAGAATTTGTATAAGATCAGTATCTCCTCAGATAACTCATGAAATTCACTAGTGAGGTCATCTAGGCCTACCGTTTTCCTTGTGGGGAGTTTTTGAAATTATAAATTTAATTTAGTTAACACATATATAGGACTAAGCAGTTGTTTTATTTTTTTCTTGAGTTAGTTTTGGTCATTTGTATCTTCTTGGATTTTTGTTCATTTCATCTACATTATCAGTTTTGTTGGCATCAAGTTATTCATAATAATCTATTATTATCCTTTTATACCTATAGCATCTGTAGTGATGTTCCTTCTTTTATTCCTGTAATTGGCAATATATGGTCTCTCTTATTTTCTTGTTTCTTTTTCTTTTCTTTCCTTTTTTGTTTTGTTTTATTGAAACAGAATCTTACTCTATTGCTCGGGCTAGAGTGCTGTGGCATCAGCCTGGCTCACAACAATGTCAAACTCCTGGGCTCAAGGAATACTCCTGCCTTAGCCTCCCAAGTAAACTGGAACTATAGGTACCCACTACAACGCTCAGCTAATTTTTCTATTTTTAGTAGAGATGCGGACTTACTTTGCTTGGCCTTGGTCTCGAGCTTCTGAACTCAAGCGATCCTTCTGCCTCAGCCTCGCAGATCTCTTTTTTTCCTGATCACTCTAAGTTTTATCAATTTTTTTATCTTTCAGTGAACCACCTTTTGGATTTGTTGATTTTTCTCTAATACTTCTTCATTTTCTTTTCCTTTTTTTTTCTTACTTTGGATTTAATTTAATTTTTCTCTGCTTCTCAAAGAGGGACCTTAGCTCATTGATTTGTAAACTTTCTCCTTTTTTTTTTCACCATACACTGGTTTTATATACCATTTGACAAATTTTCATCACACTGGTTAACATAGCCTTCCTGGCTTTTTCTTAGTTATTGTGTTAAGACATTTATATTCTACATTTAGTAAGTTTCACATGTACCCTTGTAAGATGCACCATAGGTGTGGTCCTACCAATTACCCTCCCTCCGCCCATCCTCCCCCCTCCCCTCCCTTTCCCCTTTCCCGATATTCTTAGGTTAAATTAGTTTCATAGGGATGAGTACATTGGATACTTTTTCTTCTTCCATTCTTGAGATACTTTACTAAGAAGAATATGTTCCAGCTCCATCCATGTAAACATGAAAGAGGTAAAGTCTCCATCTTTCTTTAAGGCTGCATAATATTCCATGGTATATATATACCACAATTTGCTAGTCCATTCATGGGTCAATGGACACTTGGGCTTTTCCCATGACTAGCAATTATGAATTGTGCTGCAATAAATATTCTGGTACAAATACTTCGTTATAATGTGATTTTTGGTCTTCTGGGTATATACCTAGTAGAGGAATTATAGGCAGGTCTATTTTTAGATCTCTAAGTGTTCTCCAAACATCTTTCCAAAAGGAATGTATTAATTTGCATTCCCACCAGCAGTGTAGAAGTGTTCCCTTTTCTCCACATCCACGCCAACATCTCTGGTCTTGGGATTTTGTGATATGGGCTAATCTTACTGGAGTTAGATGATATCTCAAAGTAGTTTTCATTTGCATTTCTCTGATGATTAAGGATGACGAGCATTTTTTCATATGTCTATAGGCCATGTGCCTGTCTTCTTCAGAAAAGTTTCTCTTCAAGTCCCTTGCCCACCCTGAGATGAGATCACTTGTTCTTTTCTTGCTAATAAGTTTGTGTTCTCTGTGGATTCTGGTTATTAAACCTTTGTTGGAGACATAACCTGCAAGTATCTTCTCCCATTCTGAGGGCTGTCTGCTTGCTTTACTTACTGTGTTCTTGGCTGTGCAGAAGCTTTTTAGTTTGATCAGGTCCCAATAGTGTATTTTTGATGCTGCTTCAATTGCCCGGGGGGTCCTCCTCATAAAATACTCGCCCAGACCGATTTCTTCAAGGGTTTCCCCTGCACTCTCTTCTAGTATTTTTATAGTTTCATGTCTTAAGTTTAAATCTTTAATCCAGTGAGAGTCTATCTTAGTTAATGGTGAAAGGTGTGGGTCCAGTTTCAGTTTTCTACAGGTTGCCAGCCAGTTCACCCAGCACCATTTGTTAAATAGGGAAATCTTTTCCCCACTGAATGTTTTTAATTGGCTTGTCAAAGGTCAAATAACGGTAAGTAGCTGGGTTCATCTCTTGGTTCTCTATTCTGTTCCAGACATCCACCTCTCTGTTATTGTGCCAGTACTATTGACTTATAGTATAGTCTGAGGTCTGGTAGCATGATTCCTCATGCTTTGTTTTTATTTCTGAGTAATGTCTTGACTATTCGAGGTTTTTTCTGATTCCATATAAAACTAAATATTATTTTTTCGAGATCTTTAAAGTATGACAGTGGAGCTTTAATAGGGATTGCATTAAAATTGTATATTGCTTTGGGTAGTATAGACATTTTAACAGTGTTGATTCTTCCCAGCCATGAGCATGGTATGTTTTTCCATTTGTTAACATCTTCAGCTATTTCTTTTCTTAAGAGTTTCATAGTTCTCTTTATAGAGATCTTTCACATCCTTTGTTAGATAAACTCCTAAATATTTCATCTTCTTTGGCACTACTGTGAATGGAATAGAGTCCTTGACTGTTTTTTCAGCTTGACTATTGTTGGTATATATAAAAGCTACTGATTTGTGGATGTTGATTTTGTAACCTGAGACGCTGCTGTATTTCTTGATCACTTCTAAGAGTTAACTTTCTCCTTTTTTATTTTAAACATTTAATGCTATACATTTTCTTATAAGCATTATTTCAGATGCAGCCCACTAATTTGTATATATTATTTTCATTTTTATTCAGTTTAAAATGTTTCTAATTTCATGGTGATTTTTTTTTCTTTGACATATTGATCAATTAGGTGAAATTGTTTGAGAGTATTATTTAGATTTTCCATATCTAGATGGATGTTCTGTCTACTTGTTCTATTAGTTACTGAGAAATGAACATTGAAATCCCATAATTTTACATTTTTCTGTTTATGCTTTCAAAACTGTTAATTTTTGCTACACTATGTTTCTAACCCCATTTTTAGGTGCATATACACTTAGGATTATCATGTCTTATTGAATATAAATCAGCACATTGTACTCCATAAATGTAGTAATGTACACACTTTTGATCTAATAAAAAAATGTAAAGAGAAAGGGACAAAAAGTATTTTTTCCAACAATAAAAAAAAAGGTACAAAAAGTAAAATTCCATGTGAGTAAGAAATAAAAATAAAATGAATTACAGTTATAATATGAAATATCTATTTTCATCCTTGAGATACCCTTGTTCTGAAGTTTAACTTAATAATATTAATACAGCCACTCCTACTTTCTTATAATTTTAATGTTTATGTATACCTATCTATGTCTAATTCTAATCTTTACTTTTAATATACCTGTGTCTTTATATTTGAAATGGATTTTTTGTAGATAGCATATAGTTAAATCTTTTTTTTTTTTCTTTTTTTGCGATAGAGTCTCACTGTCTCCCTGGGTAAACAGCTATAGCATCATAGCTCACAGCAACCTCAAATCTTCCTGCTTCAGCCTTCCAAGCATCTGGGACTACAGATGTCTGCCACAACATCTGACTAGTTTTTCTATTTTTAGTAGATACAGGTTCTCACTCTTGCTCAGGCTGGTTTTAAACCTCTTGACCTCAGGCGATCCACCCCTCTTGGCCTCCCAGAGTGTTAGGATTATAGGCATGAACCACCCCAGCCCTTATAGTTGAATCTTGATTTTTGTGTTCTATCTGATTATCTCTGCCATTTATATTTAATGTAATTTTTTAAAGCTGGGTTTAAGTCTGTCACTGTATCATTTGTTTAATGTTTGTCCCGCATATTCTTTGTTTCTTTTTTTTTCTTTCATTTTTCCTCCTTTCTCGTGGACTGAGTATTTTTTACTATTTTGTGTTTTTTCCAATGTTGGCTTATTAGCTATACTGATTTTATTTTCTTCTGTTTTGGTTTAGTGGTTGCTCTAGGATGGTGGTTCTCAAACTTCCTAATGCCGCGGCCCTTTAATACAGTTCCTGTGGGTCATGACCCACAGGTTGAGAACCACTGCTGTAAGAGAAGAGTTACTAAATCTTTTCTGTAAAGAAACAAGTAGTAAATTTTTAGGATTTGGGAGCCATTCTATCTCTTTCACAGCTCTGCTATGAAAAAGCAACCATAGGTGTTACAT
Organism: Nycticebus coucang; assembly: GCF_027406575.1. Lineage (NCBI taxonomy): Eukaryota > Metazoa > Chordata > Mammalia > Primates > Lorisidae > Nycticebus > Nycticebus coucang. The sequence continues at coordinate 63,094,841 of NC_069791.1, read as the reverse complement.
AAATGAATGAGCTTGGCTATGTTCTAGTAAAACTTTATTACAAAACAGGCAGTGGTCCAGAATTGGCCCACAGGTGGTAGTTTGACAACCCTTGCTCAAGACTTAAAATATGCAAGTTTAACATTAAAATCCACCTTCAAATATTATGCTAATATATTATATGAAAAAAATTAATACTTTTTCACTTTTTCTCACATTTCTGTGTAATTTTTTGTTTAGAGAGTACATTATCTTTAAAATTAAAATGATTCAAAAATTCCTTTTAAACATGTTCACATATTTACAGTTTCTGGCACTCTTCTATTCTTTGTGTTGATCTGAATTTCCCTTTAGTGTCATTTCTCTTTCGCAAGAACTTCTTTCTTATATTGCAGTCCTGCTATCAAAAAGTTTCTTTCACCTTTGTCTAGAAAATGTCTTTATTTCATCTTTACCTTTAAAGGGTATTTTTATTGGCTATACAATTCTATGTTGACAGTCTTATAGCGTCTTAACATGTCTGTTTTCTGGTTTGTATGAGTTCTGAGGAGAAGTGTACTAATAATCTTTGTCCTTTGTACATAATATGTTTTGGGGTTTTTTTCCCCCCCTTCTGGTTCATTTTTAAGATTTTCTTTTTGTTTATGCCACATGTGACTCATCAAGTTCCTTGGATTTGTGGGTTTATAGCTTAATCAAATTTGGGAAGTTTTAGCTGTCATTTTTTAAAATATTTATTCTATACTTCCCCCTTTTTTCAGTACTCTAACTTCACATATTTTAGGTCACTTGGTATTATCCTATTGGTTATTAAGCCATTGTTCTTTATTGTTGTTGATTCCAATCTTTTTCTCTGTGCTTTAGTTTAGGTGGTTTCTTTTGTGGTCTATAAGTTCCCTTATCTTTCCTTCTGGACTGTCTAATTTTCTATTAATCTCATCCAGGGGATTTTTCATTCCTGTTGCTCTGTTTTTCATGTTTAGAAGGTCCATTTGGACCTTTTAAAAAATATTTCTGGTGTCTCCATTTTACTATAGTAATCTGTTGCTGTGTAACAAATTACCTCCAAAAGTTTGTATCCTAAAGAAACAAACATTTGTTATCTCATGAAGCTTTTGAAAGTCAGGACCCTGACAGTAGTTTAGCTGGGTTTTCTACTGAAAATGCATGCAGCCAGACTATTGGCCCAGCTTGCAGTCTTGTGAAGATTTGACAAGGGGTAGAGATTCTGCTTTCAAGTTCAGAAAGGAGGCTTCAATTCTTCACTACGTGAATCTGTCTACAGGACTGATTGTGTTTCCTCCTTACTCCACGGCTGCCAACTTCCCCAGAGTGAATATTGAGTGAGAGAGGAGACAAAGCAGCCCAAGACGAAAGCTACAGTGTCTTTTATACTCTAATTTCAGAATTGGCATACCATCATTTCTACCATTATTTGTTGATCACACAGACCCTGGTACATTGTGGCAGGGAGACAAAACTAGAATGTAAATACCAGGAAGTAGAAAGTCAAGGGCCTCCTGGGAGGCTATGTTCATGTTTTCTTTCATATCCTTTGACATACTTCCAATTGTTGTTTTAAAGTACTTGCCTGCTAATTCTATCATTTCTGGACCTATTTCTATCGGCCGATTTTTCTCCTGATTATGGATCACACTCTCCTTTTTTGCATTCTTAGTAATTTTTTTTGAGCAGTCTCACTCTGTCACCCCATCTAGAGTGCTGTGGCATCACCTTAGCTCACAGCAACTTCAAATTCTAGGACTCAAACCATCCTCCTGCTTCAGCTTCCTAAGTAGCAGGGACTACAGGCACCTGCCACGATGCCCCACTAATTTTTCTATTTTTGTAGAGATGGGGTCTCACTCATGCTCAGGCTGGTCTCAAACTCCTGAGCTCAAGAGATCCTCCTGCCTCAGTCTCCCAGAATGCTGAAATTACAGGTGAGACAGCACAATTGGCCCTCTTAGTAATTTTTATTGTCTAATGGATGTTGTTAATATTTTCTTGTTGGGTGACTGAATTGTATTGTTTTCCTTTGAAGAGTATTAGGCATTTTCTGGCAGGCAATTAAATGACTAACGGGTCAGCTTAATTCTTGAAGACTTGTTTTCAATCTTTGCTTTTGTTACAGGGCAACTTTGACTCTGCTTTTAGGACATGACCTTCTAAGTGTCCTGGGTACCCATCAAGGTCTGTCCACTTGGGGCTGGTCAGAACACAGGTGTCTCCTGGTCCCATGTGACTTGTGAGACTATTCCCTAACAGCTCCCCAGCACAGCTGTGTTCTTGGGCCCTGGGAATGTAGAGCGTGTTATTCAGCAACTTCGGTGGGACCTTTTCCAGGTGGCAGAAGCCTTTCTCTGCACCCTGTGCCCCCTGCGAATCTCTTCCTTTCACCCAGCAAGACTACTTTGTGGTGCTCAAGATGGTGCCTCCTAGCACCAAGCCTCAAAGGTACCACATCAGGCAAAATGCAGGATGCTCCCTACAACACATTAATAAAAAGACAAGCCTGGTCTCAGTTGACGAGCTAAAAGCCCACCTTCGCATGTGAGGAGCCCACAAGGATCCTTAACCCATGTGATTCCTGAAATTATTATATACAAGCAGTGTGGTGTGTGCTTGCATGTAGCTTCCTGTAGAGAGGTCCTCATGTGTTCAACTGTCACAGCTCCAGTAGAAGGGGGAACTGGGAAGACAACCTATGGGAAGGGAGCTGCATTCATTCTTCTGTGAATGGCTCTCAGATGCAGGGGCTAGGATCGCCTCTTCCCTGGTGGGAATAAGATGGCTTCTCAGCCCAGTGCCACTCCAGCCAAGAGCCAAGGTGTTTAGAGGAGGCTAGATAGATGAGGTGATAGTCACAGTTTTTCAGTTTTGTTTGTAATTATTGTTATCTTCACTTTTTGCTGTAGAAAAATTTAACCACATATAAAAGTATAGAAAATAGCACTAAGAAATCCCTGTGAATCCGCATTCAATTCTTTTCCCTCTTTAGATTATTCTGAAACAAATCACAGGCATCATACAATTTTAACTGTAATCATTCAAACATTTGGTATTTATCTCTGAAAGGTCAGTGACTCTGTGAAGCCTTTTAACCTGGGTCTTATGTTACAGCATGGGCAGTTCTTAGTCAGTGAGGTAACTCAGCAGTGCTGGACAGAGTGACCACAGGAGTACAGGAGAGGGAGGAAGTGTGTGGAGCTGAGGGCTCAGGGACAGCCAGGGGAGCAGGAGGCAAGACCTGCACCTGGGCAGGGGCCAGGCCTAGGTCCCTAGACACATGGGAAGCTTGACCTGATTGCACTTGTTCTGTGCACAGCCTTCTGGCCTGCCCATGCCTTCCCCTGTGCTTCGAGTGCCCAGGCAGGAGGCCGAGACCCCACCGTTCTGCACAAGGCCTCAATTGAGCAGGTAGCAGGTGGTATGTTGCAAGATGTTTTTTCCCTTCCCAGGTCAATCCTCAGCCCACCAGGCAATCAATGAAGAGCTGCCTGTCTCTTGGTAATACTGATATGTGAGAGCAACTCAATACCCCTTTTATTTTTTTTAAGGAAACCATACTCAGTGCCATGCTGTGCAGAAGCTGTAGGATGTTCAGGTTCAGAAGACAGGCCCCTGCCTCCTTGTCCCCCACCCCCACCCTCATACTTGGCCTGCATCTGCTTCCCTTGGTACCCTGCTGTGATGTCTCCTCCCAAGACACCTCCCTGGCCCTCACTGGTTGAGTTAGCCCCCCTCTGTACTCTGCGCAGTAGTGTGGCCCTTACTACGTACCCCTCCTCTAGGTCGAGAGCAGCTGGGGCCTAAGTCACCTTTGTCTCTGTCCTATGACAGCTGCACTGTGCTGGCCTCTGTCTGCTAAATGTCCCCATCCTCCTTTCTGGGCACTGTTTTCCCTCTAGGTCCAGAGCAGAGAAAGTAAAAAGCTTAGTCTCAGGACCCTGCCACCCCAAGGCTTTTGTCCCTCCACCCACATGAGGGCAAGACACCCAGGTCCTAGTTCTCCCTGCCACCATCTTCCAAGCCCTACAGTCCTCCCCAGAAGCCTCTAAAACCAGATGTCATGAGTCAGGTGGAACCACCAACTCAGATAAAGGCACAGCCCACACTTGTGGAATCAGAGCCCGAGCCTGCCAAACCTCCTCTCAGCTCTGGTCTAATATAGTTGGTGTCCATTCTTATTTAGCCACATGAGTGGTTTGGGGACCAGAAATCCCTGAGCCTCATATCCAGGCACATGATAAACCTGGCCTATTCCCCTAACATGTGTCCTCACCACTGGGCTTCAGGGCTACCTGGATGTGTCTCTGAGAGGGCAAAGTTAGTAGCATCTCTGATTATTAAAGGACTAAAGAGGTCTCTGAGCTGTTGCAACAATGGGTGTCCTGGGGAGGCAAGAGTCACCTGATGTGTTCCTGGCCCAACCTGGGCCTCGGTCTAGGATCCTTCTACCACCTTAGGGTTCACCAGGAACCACCCCCACCCTCCCTTGGTACAGCCTCAAGAGAATTACTGTCTACTTGTCCTTGAGGAGGACCCAGGTAGCTTTGCCCAATTCCTTCAGCACTGCCCAGCCCTGTGGCCCTTCCCAGGGCTGTGTGTCACCAACCACTGTGTCATGCCATCATTCCTTGAGGCCCTCAGCTTCTGCTCCCAGAGCCACCACCCATCCCCCCAATCCTGCTTGCCTATGAACAGCTGTCCTCAGTCTAAGTGAGGATAGAAGTTGGATTAGTTTCCCAGACCACAAGCGTCTCTCTAGCCAGGTATGGGTGGGCCTTGAGCCAGGCGATGAGTCATCACCCCACTCTTACAGGGGAAACTGAGGTCCAGGGAAGGCCCCCAGCCCTGTGGTCACCCTTCCTGGATCTTTAACCCTTGTGGTTTCTAGACTATCCCTGCTGAGACTCACCTGGGTCATCACAGTTAGTGGGGCATTTCTTCTCTTGGGTTCTGATCTAGGAATAAAGTCTCTGCAGGGGGTTCGGATCAAAGGTTATGATCATTTTTCTGACCGTGACAAATACTGGCTTTCTTTCTTTTCTACCCCTGGTGGTTTGAATTTGTTGTAAGCTTTGACATTTTATTGACATATTCTTAACTATGGGGCCAGATTCTGGTGCAAAGGTACCAAGCTTGTTTTATTGTTCTTTTGTTTATTCATTCAAGCACCATTTATTGGTGTCACATGTGAGCCTGGCCCTGTGCTCAGCCCTGGGATGCAGATACAAAAGGCAGACTCCCCTCAGAGCCCACAGCCCAGGCAGATGGACAGGGACAAGCTGGCATTATTTTATATGTGCTGAGGGGAGGGCAGAGCAGGAGGGTAGACCAGGTCCTAGAGGTGGTTTCCAACCTACATTCTGCTCTGGAGAAAAAGACGTTTTCATCCCTGTAAGTTCATTTCTATAACTGCCCATGCTGGTCTGATGCTGGAGATGGCCATGACCAGAGAGAGCCTGCCATGCCCTGTGGGCTCTGGGTCTGGGAGGAAAGACAGATGGAGAAGCCATGAGGGTGAAGATGCCCTGCTGTGGAGTAGACTGGGTGCAGGGGGAGCCTGCTTCCTGTAGCTTTGTCTGCTGGGCATAATCTGTCACCTGGGAAGCCAGTGGAACCCCCCTCCTCCCCAGCAGGGTCTGGTCACCTTGCCACCAATTCTCTCTGGAGGGTATGTGTCCCCTGTGGCAGCGTCCTGGTGTATCTCAAGCCCTACAGGGTGCCACGTCGGTTCCTGCACTTTGGTATCACCCAGATCACGTCTCGTCAAGGCTGCTTATGGGACGGGGGGCGGGGAGCAGGAGCTTTGTTCCACAGTTGTTGTATCGGAAACTTATTTTGACTTTGAAATTGTGGCCACCCTACATTCTCTGTGACATCAGAAAGAAATAGATATCACTCTGCAAGCCTGTTGGGAGGACAGTCGCCTCCCTTCCAGCCTCCTCTCTCTTGGGAAAAGCTACATCAGCTTCTCCTGAGCTATACATTTAGCAGCTGTATGTCCCACTTGTGAGGTCTTCTCATCCCAGCCTCTTATCCCTGCCCAAGGTGAGGGCTTGCCTGTAAGAGAGCCAGACTTCCATCTCAAAGTTGATGGGCTCTTGCTCCATGGCAAGGGCAGGAGGGCAGGCAGGCTGGGCAGAGCAAGCTCACAAAGGCATTCTAACCCAACGTCAAGAAAATGCTGAAAACAAGCCCAGACTGGGCTGTTGTCCAGGGGTTGTCCTCTGGATATTACAGATGACAATGAGTAGGGACATCATGAGGGGGGTCACTGGGCCCCAGCTTACACAGGGGGAATACCCAGCCTTGGTCTGCATCCATATCATCTGCTCAGTATCCTAAAGCCACCCTCACTTTGGAGAGTGGTCCAGGTCAGTGGACTTGATACAGAGTGGACCCAGGACCTACCCCTGAGTCCCTCCATGAAGGCTTCACACAATGTCTTGCCATTCCTCTGGGGTTCTCCACTGATTTCCCAGCTGTCTTCACCAACTCACTCCCCCACTCTGGAGGAAGGGCATCAGGGTGGAAAAAGGAGAGGCTAGGGAGGCTGGGTGCCAACGCCAGCTCTTTCTCGACCCTCGTGGGACCTGCCCCAGATGCTGCTGTCTGCATAGCAGTGTTCTCTGGGGTTGTGGCCACACTGCACCATCTGTTTACTGACCAGCCTGCCAGGTTTGGTCCCTGTTCAGCCATCTGCTTCTTTCTGAGAGGCTCCATGGCTACAAGTGACAGCACCCAGAGTGTGGGTGCAGATACCATCTCCCTGAATACTAGAATAGACCAGGGCTCCCTGGATATGGGACAAAAATTGCACAAGGTGGCACAGGCCATCTTTGTCATACCATGAAGCAAAGAAACTGTCAAAGATGACTAGGGTCACATTGGAGGACACAAGTAGTTCCCAAATGACCACAATGAGAACATCTGAACTACAGCCAGACTGATGGCTTCAGTGGGAATAAATGTGCTTAGACCATTATGTTCATAAAGGCACAGAAACAACCTTGCTTAGCTTGAAGGAAGCTAAGAACTTATCTTAATAAATAGTAAATAAATGCAAAGAATTGAGTCTAAATCCTGCCTTTGCCACTCAGATGCTGTCTTAGTAACCAGATTAGGGAAATGCCTCTTTAATCCTAAGTGAAGAGAGATATTTTTCAGCCCTCATAACTTCGGATTAGGATGTGAACATTGATGGCTACTAACTTCACAGAGCAGAGGAGGGAATCTGCCTCGTGGTGGAAACAGCAACACCCATGAAGGTTTCCTGGCAGAAGAGTCAACTATAACTCCAGCCCCTAGATCTAAATACTGATTTCACGGACGACACCAGGGGCAGGTGGACTTGTCAGCTCTGTGGGGAGGCCATGGGCAGATTGGGAAACCCCACTGGACAGATGACCTGGGCCTCCAACAGGTAGGTGAGGGGAGACATGCAGATTACAGGCCCTGCACACCCACGGTGCTAAGACTGGTTTGAATGCACTGTTTCTGAACATTGAGGCAGTGGGGGAAGTTTGAACATCAACTGGATATTGGATGGTGTTAAAGAGCTAATATTCCTACAGTATTGCGGTTTTCTCATGTCAGCTCCTTTGAGAGCTACATGCTGAAATAGCCAAGAATGATACACCCAGGGATAGCAGGGTGGGCATGGGTATGGATGGAGTAAGGTCAGGTGTCGATTGATAATTATTGATGCCGGTTAATAGAGTGATTGGGGTCTCCACTTTGGTATGTTTTTTTTTTCATCTTTCATTATAAAAGGTTAATTTTTCATAAAGGACTCTAGCTTTAGAGTTGGCAGCTAGTTCATACTCTGGCCCTCTGCTTCCTGCCTGAGTGGCCCTGTACATTGGTTCCCATGAGCACCCATGTCAGCCATGGCAAGGGAACTCATGGATGTGACAGGCTCAGCATGACAAACTCAGCACTGTGCTGGTTACCTCAGCTGCAGCCACATCAGGACATCTCAGGGAGGTCCCATCCTGGGGTCACAGCTCACCCATCTGGAGAAAGCCACATGCCAGGCAGTCTCAAACTCCTCTTACCCAGGCCCCGTAGCTAGGTGCACAAGGGCAGCTGGAATGGTGGTTAAGTCCTAGAGGGATGGGTCATTGTGCTCGCACCAGCCCCTGAGGAGGCACTGCCCCTCACCGCCCTCTGCTGCACCTAGCACATGAAGGCTTCCTGCCACCACTGATCTCTATGCCCTTAATCAGCCACAGAGCACCTGCTGTGTGCCAGGTCCCCTGCGTCTCATCCCCTCCTGGTGCTTCTGTGGCCACTCACAGCAGAGGACTCTGCACCCTTCACCCTGCCCTCCCATGGGAGGTGGATGTGTGCATTTTAGACTCACCCAGCATCATGTACTACCAGGTGGCACAGAACTTCCTCATAAGAGAAGAGCAGGACAAATACCTTGCACCAGAGGCCTGGTACACTCTGGAGACTGGATATGTATTTACACTCACAAGTGTCAGCCTTTTTCCAAAAATATCAATCATTCTTCCCTGAAACATGCCAGTGGAATTGGTGAGCCAGTCACCTGCACTTTCCTAGGTGAGTTTTCCCCAGGTTGTGTCCCCATAAACCAGGCTGACCCATTCTACCCAGGGTCTCCTCCTCAGCCTATCAAAGAAAATGAGAGCAGGACAGGAGTTATGCAGTGAAAACAGACTTGATTCAGGAACTATTGCAATAGGGGAAGGAGACGTCAGGGTAGAGCAGAGCTTAGCCCCAAACACAGTGAGGATGGTGGGCCTCACAGCCAAGGAGCTGGTTGTGGTTCAGCTGACCTACCTACCAGGTTTGACCTGATGGCTAGCCAGGGAGATCAGAGGTGACTGGTCCCAAGGGTGGAGGGTCTCACTGTGAAACTCCAAGTTGAAAGAGTTGAGGGAGACTGAGCAGAATGTTGTTGAGGAAAACAGATCTGTCAGTCCCCCCACCTTGAAGTGCCAGGCACAGGCTCCAAAGCTCAAGCTGACCCAGGGTGCGGAAACACATGGCTTCCCAGCCTCCATCTGTGCAGCCCTCCTGGGAAAGCCACTTAGTCCCTTCTCTCTTCTCTGTGACACTGGCAATGCCATCCTGACTCCTTCCCCATCAACCCATGGTACCAGATTTCCTTAATAACCTCTTGGGGAAGGGTTTTCAAAGAATGTTTGAAAATACAAAATGAACTCCGTTGGGTTTGACGAAACTTTTCCTTTGGCAACTCACCGGACATGGCCTACCCCCATCTTAGACCCTCAGTTTCCTCTCCCTGGGTTCCTCAACATCTTCTTCCTGGCACAGCATGCAGGCACTTCCTCACCAGGCTGGCAGGGATAGACAGCTGACCCTGGCAGGGATGAGAGTAGCCTCTGATCTTCCCTGGGGCCTACTCCCAGCCCTAGGCCCCTCTTGTTATCTGCCTTGAATAAGAGGCTGAAAGCACAAGATAGGCAGCAGGCCCTTGCAGGTGACATCAGCCTCACTATAAAAGGACACAGGGCAGAGGGCTCTCAGATAGGGTATAAGGGAAGCCTCTCAAGTCTTTGGGCCTGAATCATGTATGCCCTCTAGGTTTGGATCTGTCAATGGGAGCTGCTACCAGGAAAACTATGTGGGCATCAGGCAGGGCCTAGAAACAGGAGGTCATCTTCTTCCCATCCCTCCCTTCCCACCTGTCTCCACCCCTTGGCCTCTGAGCTTCCACATTTTTGCCCGTCTTTCTGCTTTGTCGTCTTCATCCCCAGGTGTGGGGACCCCAGGCCCTATAGCTACAAGTCCCCAACAGCCTGCTGCCCACTGTGGGTACCAAAACATGGGCCCAGTGATCAACCCCATAGGAACCAAGAGCACATTTCTGGGTGAGTCCCCAGCTCTGTGGCCAGTGCCCAGGCTGCTGGTCAGTGCAGAAGTCGATGTCCTGCTAAGCACCACCCAGCCATGCATTTGTGCATAGCCACAAGCTGCTATCTGCCCACCCTTCTTGCTGACAGCATTCTGTGGGACAGTTTGGCATCTGGGATCAGTTGTTCTCCCCTACTCTTGGCTTGAAGTCAGGCCTGTTCACCAGATCTGCATCTGGGGATCTGACGCTTCACTAGCCACAGAGGCCGAGAAGCAGGGCAGGCACAGGTGAGAGCACACTCTTGACTTATAACCCTGTCACTCAGCTCCTTCTTGGGCCTTGCTCCAGAGTTCTGTCTTGTGCAGCCTTGGCAGGCAGCCTGGTTCTTCCTGGGCTGGCCCCAGTGGACCTCTTTTCCTGCTGGGAGCAGCTCACTGGTACCACACCCTATGTGAATAGATCCTGCTGTGAGCCCAGCCTGAAGGAGATCAAGAGCAGGGCCCTGGCAGTTCTCAGAGCCAGCACTGGTAGTTACCAGGACAGGCAAGGCTGCCCTCTCCCTGTGCCAGCTGCAAGGTGCTGATTGATAGTGGTAGCTCATTGCATACGTACCCTTATTATATCACCCATTGGTGGCTAGACGAGGGACAGCACAACCAGCGTAGAACATGGTCACATCCCACGTTGTCACATTTCTTGGTGTGCTTTTTGTTGAATCTCTGCAGTGATGAGGGCTGGAAAGACTGGAAGCTGTGTGGACCAATAAGAGAGAGGCAGCCCCTGTGCCAAGTCTTGGGCTGGGAATTCCCTGGAATTCAAGGAACCCAGATGTGGTTCTCACCCTTGAGCATGTGGGAGGTAAACTGCAGGAAGAGCTGAAGGTGCTGAGGCAGGCCTGGGGGACTTTAGGGGCACCATAGAGAGTCAGTGTGGAGTACGTGAGTGGCACACTGGACGACAGCTGATTCCCTTGAGTTTTTCCTGGGCCTCTGTCACCACAGACTAGTTTAGTGCACCTTTTCCCCGTGGCCCTCCCAGCAGCCATGAGTTGGACGTTGGTCCTATGGTGTAGGTTCTTTGTATAGGCTGTTTCCATTCTAGGGCCTTGCTGTCCCATGTATGGCTACAGGCCAGCAGCATCGGCATCACTTGGGAGCTTGTTAGAAATGCAGGAGCTCAGGCCCCACCCTAACCTTCCTGAATTAGGCCTGCATTCAGTAGGGCCCCAGGACAGAGAGTTTGAGAAGCACCAGGCTGGCCTCCAGCACAGCTCCTCCCATGGTGGGGAAGAGGCCCTGTGTCCTTCCTGCTGTCTTGAGTCTGCCAGGGGTCATACACCATAGTTCCTGTCCTGGAGTCACCATCAATGCTGGCCCGTGACCAAGGCCCATTCAGCCATTGTGGCCTTGCAGAGCAGACGAGGAGGCCACTCTAGAGAAGAGAACGTCCAGGAGCAAGGTGATCTTACTGAGCAGCCTATCTCCTGCCCACCTTGGGAAGTGTGGGAACCCTCCACACATCGAGACGCTGGAGGGCTCCCAAATTACAGAGGTCATGAGCTCACTGCAGAACAGGCCCTGATTCACGCCTCCTCCCAAGGTCCTGCATAAAGTGTTCATTAAGTGCTGGGCCTCTGCCAGCTCACAGTCAGCACGCCCAGGTGCTCTGAGAGCATCAGCCTTGCTCTTCTGGGGGGACCTGAACATGGTGCCTGTGTCTCCTAGAATGGATGAGTGCCCGTGTGTGTGGAAGGTCTAGGAGCGGAAGGTGGTGCTGTCCTCAGGCTATAGTGACCACAGGCATTTGTGTCTCTCCTGTTTCATGTTAAGGGCCATGAAGGTCTCAAGGTCCATTGATTCATCTTCTGAGGGAATTGCTGGGGCTTGGCAGATTTCTGTCAAGGTAATCGTCACGACTTGTCAGCAGGCTTTAAAAAGGCTAGAATGGAGAGAAAGCAGATTCTCTTGATGCTGAAAGGCTCACTTGGGTCAGATAGCACAAGAGGTGCAGGGCAGGAAGGTCCCTGGCGCAGTGTTGCAAGTACAGCCCACCACATGCAGATGGGGCCCCTCGCATGCAGTGTAGCACATCTGCATCCACATCTGCTTCCTTTGCAGTTGACTCTCTCACCTCCCACCTCATGGGTTCTCCCCAGTTGCCTTCACTGCACACAGTTGACGCCACAGTGCGTGTGTGCGTTCAGAAGTGAATGCTGTCCCTCCATTTGCATGTGCCGTGTTTACTTCCAGATAGGCCACAGGTGTATCGTGTCACACCTGGAGAACACCTAAACCTGATTTCAGAGGAATACAGGAAGCTCAGAAAGGCCTGAAGCCACACTGCTGACCCCTCCCTGTGCTGCATTGACACTTCCAGATCCCACCACAGTGCTCCTTTCGTGGAGGCACCTTCCACCATAAGCCTGGAGGGGGCCCTGAGCAGGCCACATGTGTGGATCACAAATGGGGAATGCCAGGGTAGGCAGACTCCAGCAGCACGCTGCTCAGAAGGCGTGCTCATGTGGGATTGCAGCTAATAGGTGGGGACCAGGCAGCCATCAGAGGCCAGGGAACTCGCGTAGTCTCAGAGCAACCAGGAGTTGGGAATGCAGTGATTTGTAATCTGAGAGATGATTCCACACAAAGTTAGAAGGTTCTGACTGAGAGTGTCAGAAAATGGGGCTGTGGTCCCAGTTCTGCCGAGGTGGAATCTTGGCCAAATCAGCCACCTCTTGGGGCCACTGTGGGGTCAAGTGTGCTAATGCATGGGAAGCCCACTGGTAGGAGGACTGCATGACTGGGCACAGTGAAGTCCTACCCATGTGGAGGACAGGGACAACACTCCTTAGAGTCAAGTGTCACTCCTCATTACAAGAGGTTGAAGAGAAGCTGATGAACGCAATGTTTTAATTATGCGATTCTTAGCTGGGCACAGACGCTCTTTAATGCATTGTCATCTATTTTTAATAAGTTGTGGGAACAAGCTTAGCTCCATCACTGCCCAGCACTAACAGCTGACCCATGCACAGCCCCAGCCAGACCCTGTGCTGAGGGCCCTGCTCTACCTTCCTCCTCCCTGCCTTCGGGAGCACTTAGCTGGCCAAGCTGCCCACTGGAAACATTGGCCAGAGCTGCAGGTGGGACCACAGTCATTGCCCTTCTAAGAAGTTCAGGGCAGAGGAGACAGAGTGGCCACACCCCAGTCCTGCTCTGACCCCTTTGCTGAGTACCTACTGTGGATGTGCTCCCTGCTTCACACTCTGCTGGCTGATCTGGTGGACATAGGCTCCCAGGTCCATCCAGGATGCCAGGGCTGCCAGGAGGAGAAAGGGAAGCCACCACCTCCTGCTCAGGATAGTAGTACCAGCAGCCAGAGGAGGCCTTTGGCAATGTCTTGACATGGGCAGTGCTTACAGCCCCACTAGCCTGGGGGTTCCTGCCTGCCTCAGTCTCCCTTTCCCACCCTGGTCTGGTTAAGGTTTTCCGGCTCTCATGCTTCAACTGGAGGTGGACCTCAGCCCCCACTTCTTCCTCACACATGCTGCTCGGTGTACCTTCTTTGTGGTCAGGAGCCCTGGGCATAGAGGCAGTCAGACCTGCAGTGAGTGCTACTCTAACCTCTCCCCTACCCTGGGGGCTGGTGTCCCTATCCAGTCACTGGAGAGGAGTTGTGAGTATAGAGCCCGGTGACCCCACGTTGGGGTGTCCATCCAGCACCTAGCCCACAGTCCAGGTTTGTACCTTTTGTCTTGCCGGCCATGTCCTCACCCTCTAGCTCTTGCCTGGACTCATGCCTGGTCTCTCCTTGGGCAGCTGTCTCCGCTGTCTCCCCTCTCTCCCCTCCCTGCTGCTCAGTCTCCATGCTGGGGTCTGGTCACGGTGCTCCTGACCATTACCTCATGTCTTCCTCCTCTGTCCCTCCCTGCCCATGATACTCCAGACAAGCCTGGCCACTCAGGAACTGGCCCTCCAGGGCTACCCTGGCCCAGCACCTTCTGCTGTCTGCAGCCTCTGGGGCCTCTCCTGCCAGCATAGCTCCTCCCACAGCCATCCCTGGTCCTATCCACAGAACTTCATCTTATCCACCTCAGACTCTTCAAGCACAGTGTTCACTGGTGTTTCCCACCCACCCCCACCAAGCAGACCAGAAGCTCCAGAAGGAGGGTGGAAGCTGCTCTCCTCTGGGCTTCAGTTCTCTGCTCCTGATGAGCCAGCACAGTTCAGGCTCAGCTGCAGAGGTTGCTTGGAAGACCTTTATAGAATAAGTCGGGATTCCAAGTGCAAGCTCAGAAAGGACCCTCATAACCCACCTTATCTTGGAGAATGGAAACCCTAGGACCTGCTGCACCTGGGCCCAGGTATCTGTGCAGGTCCCACCCTCTGCACTTGGCTCCCAGTACCCACTGGTTTGTCTGTGCTCCTACCCTCTGCACTTGGCTCCCAGCATGCACCCTGACATCTGCACTGCTACCTTCCGCACCTGGTTCTCAGCATGCACCCAGGTATCTGTGCTCCCACCGTCTGCACTTGGCTCCCAGCATGCACCCTGACATCTGTGCTCCTACCCTCTGCAGTTGGCTCCCAGCAGGCACCCTGACATCTGCACTGCTACCTTCCGCACCTGGTTCTCAGCATGCACCCAGGTATCTGTGCTCTCACCCTCTGCACTTGGCTCCCAGCATGCACCCTGACATCTGCACTGCTACCTTCCGCACCTGGTTCTCAGCATGCACCCAGGTATCTGTGCTCCCACCCTCTGCACTTGGCTCCCAGCATGCACCCTGACATTGCACTCCTATCTTCTGCACTTGGTTCTCAGAGTGCACCTGGGCGTTTGTGCTCCCACTTCTGCCCACCATAGCCCTTGTCTGAGGGGCACTCATGGTTCCTGGCATGGGACTCTCCCATAATCAACTTGATTCTCCAGTCCTGCCTTCCCTCTGTCATGGGAACACTGTGCTGCTATGTCAGGTACTATCTGCCTGGACCATCTAGCTGGTGCCTATCACACGGGCTAAACTAGGGGTTTTGTGAGAGCTGAGCAGTCACTAGAAGCCATTTTCTGGCTCATAGAGCTACCAAGCCCCGGGCATAGGATCAGCAGGCTCAGCTGTGAGTCTGGGCCTCTGTGTCTTAGCAATACCAGAAATGGCCAGGGTGGCAGAGCTCAGGCAGCGCAGGGACCTACAGGAGGAAGAGACTGGCGGGAGATAAAGAGCAATCCGTGTTCTTTCTCACAATAGCTGGTCTCCAGATCTATGTGTTCCGAATCTCCAAGGCAGTCAGTCCTGATTAACTGTGCAAACTTAATTAGCTCACATCAAAGTTTGTGGAAGGCATTCCTCGAGGGAGCTGCATGAACAGCCTCTGGTTTCTGAAAGGACCAAATTCCATGCTGAGGTGATGATATTAATATTGAGCACCCCCTCCTCAGGGCTCTAGTTCCTCCCTGTGCCGTGAAGACTTGCCTCTCCTGTATGGCTTCTCTGGTCATTGCTCTTGTAAATAATATTGAAGTGATTTCTCCCTGGGGGACTGAGGGAACGTCAGGGGTGAGGTATTATGAGACCCTTTAAGGTCCTGCCACTGGCACTCATGGCAGCAGAGCTGGGGGCTCAGTATTCAGGGTGAGGCAGACAGGCCTTGTGGAGCTCTGGGCCCTAGGACCCCTGAGAGCCCCTGTCTACCCCTGCTGAGCCCTCTTTCCTCCAGGCAGAACCACTGGAGGGCTGGGGTATAGGTAAGACCCCCCCGG
Organism: Nycticebus coucang; assembly: GCF_027406575.1. Taxonomy (NCBI): domain Eukaryota; kingdom Metazoa; phylum Chordata; class Mammalia; order Primates; family Lorisidae; genus Nycticebus; species Nycticebus coucang. Next base: position 63,079,252 of record NC_069791.1, on the reverse strand, counting down.
GCCTAGAACATCTGTGGGCCAGGTCCTGGGGTCCAGGAATCATGGACATACTTGGTCTCATGCACTGGGCAGGGCAGGCCTTGGAAGCACGTGATTGGTGTAGTGACAGCTGGATGAGTGGGCATGGGGTAGGGCCTGGAGCTGTGGCTCTGTGGGTATTGTTTTGTGTTGCTGTTTTCACAGGTATCCAAGGCCAGGCCAAACAGTGTGTTTGACTTGTGCGTCTTTTTTTAAATTCATTTTATTTTATTATTTTATGAAACAGAGTTTTTTTAATTGTTTGGGATTCATTGAGGGTACAAAGAGTTAGGTTACCCTGATTACATTTGTTAGGTAAAGTCTCTCTTACAATTGTGTCCCACCCTCAAGAGGTGAGCCATAACACCGTGTATGAAATAGAATCTCACTCTTCTTGCCCAAGCTAGAGTACTGTGGCATCATCATAGCTCACAGCAACCTCTGATTTCTGGGTTCAAGCAATCCTCTTGCCTCAGTCTCCCCAAGTAGCTGGGACTATAGGCACCCACCACAATGCCTGGTGAATTTTTTTATTTTTAGCAGATACAGGGTCTCACTCTTGCCCAGGCTGGTCTCAAACTCCTGAGCTCAGGCAGTCCACCGGCCTCATCCTCCCAGAGTGCTAAGATTACAGGCCTGACTCATGCCTCTGATGGCTGGGAAGTCCAAGACTGGGCAGCTGCATGGGGGTGGGGAGGTGCATCAGGCTTTCTTCCACTTAGGGTGGAACGGGCATGGAAGAGAGAGGGCACCCCTTGTAACAGCCTGCTTCATTCCCTACCCCTGAGGAGATCTATCCCCATGACCTGACCAGGCCTCACCTCCTGCCAGGCCCCACCTCGAACAAAAGGGGTTAGATTTCCACATGAGGTTTGGGAGGTTAGAGAGAACAGACATCCAAAGCACAGCAGTTGGAGAGGGGGGCCCAGCAGCAGATTCCAGCCTTCGGGCCCAGGGAATCACTTGGTGGTTCATTGGAATGGTCTGAGGACCATGTCCTCTTCCTTACAAATGGCCCACTGCTGTGTGTTAAGGGGGCTCTCCAGTTTCTCCCTTCAAAGACTACCAATAGAGAAGTGTTCTGAAGCCACAGAAAATTGGATAATGACCATTCTGCTCCAAGCCTACCCAGTCAAAGGGAATGGCTGGGCCTTTGATCTTTAGGTTTCCTGGAACTCTGACCACAGACAGGCCTCCTGTCCCCACCAGGAACGGTGCAGGCTCTGCATGATGTGCTGTCCCTGCAGACTCCTTCCTTCTGCCTATGGGCATTTGTCATCCATTCAAGCAGTTAGAAGACTGACTCCCTCCACTTTGGACCCTCCCTAGGACCCTGCCCCTGGGCCCTGGCTTCAGGAGGCCCCTGCCAGGCTACAGAAGTAGCTCAACGGGCTACCCCCTCCTTGCCAGTTGCACCCTTGGGTTTCTTTGAGGGCTTTCTCTAAATGGGTCCCCATGTGCTTGGAGCAGCCGGTGCCATGGATATACAGACAGGCCATGGCGGCCCACAGCAGCCAGTGTCTGAGACCTCAGGCCTTTTATCCTCTACACTTCAGGACTCCAGGGGCTGGCATGACAGGTGGCCAAGAACATAGGCCAGGCTGGGCCTAGGGCAGTGACAGTCCCTCCAAGCCCAAGTGTTCTCACATGTTCCTCAGGCTGGCTGTGATGACGATGGCAGCTGTGGTCCCAGCTCTCCTGCCTCCAGCTTCTATGCATGGGGGAGGGCTTGTTCCTGACCTCCCAGGGCTGCAGTTGCTGCCTGACCTCCATCCTCAGAGGGGCCTGTTATGGAAAGGCAAGGTCTCAGTGCCCAGGCCTACTGATGGCCCTGCTGCTTGGCCCCAGGCCTGCTGGTGGCCACCTTTGCCATACCAGTCTGTTAATGGGCTCTCTGCAGACCCTTGACAATTTTTATTTGATACTCAGCTCCCACTCCTCCCTCCCTCTCTCTCTCTGGCTTGATTAGCTATGCCAGGCATTCATATGTGTCTCTGGGCTGTGCTAACCCCATCCATGGAGGCAACAGGAATAAAGCAAGTCAGACCATATCAGGGCAGCCTCTCTTTGGCTCAGGTTTGGTCTTGGGTCTCCCTTCTTCCTCTGGGTGGGGTGGAGTGGGGTGTGAAATGTGGCATCCAATCCCAGCCACTAGGCCCTGTGCAGGATAGTACTGTGGTCAGTGACTTGGCAATGAGAAATGGGTTTAGGTTCCCAGATACCACAGGGACTTAGCTGATTGCCCCAAGGGCACAGCTTCCCCTCCATCTGATGCCAGCATGGCTATGGCATTTGACCCTGCTAGTACCCTCCTCCCTCTTTTTAGAGACAGGGTCTCACTCTTTCTCACCCAGGCTGGAGTACAGTGGTCTCATCATAGCTCACTGTAGCATCCACATTCTGGCTTCAGGGGATCCTCCCACGTCAGCCTCCCAAAGCACTAGGGTTGCAGACAAAGCCACCATACCAGACTCTCTGCCCTTTTCGTCAACCAGCAAATGCCTTAGGCTTGGAACCATCTCCGACTAGAAGACAAGGGTTTAGTTTCTGTTGAACTTATTTTTATAGTTATTCTCTATTTATAGCAAGCTATGTTTGTTTTTACTTTTTAGTGCTAATATAAAGCTTCTTTTTACACTAGGTTTGTTTAAGCTTAATAAGGGAGTTAATTTAAAACAAAACATGAAGTCAGTAACAGGTCTGTGGGGAAACATTGCCCAGATGACCACCACTGGGTGGCCTGGCCCCCAGCCAGTTCCCTCACCCTGTGGTCTTGCCCTGCTGATAGATCTGATTGCTATTGTGCAGAGGATTCTGGTACCCAGAAAGTTGAAGAAATACACATAGCGAGGTGTACCCCAGGGAGCATCTACCAGGCTCTTCATCTAGTCTACTATTTCTGCCTTGCCTGGCTGTGCAAGCAGGGCTCTGGGGGTCAGTGTGCTGGGCCCAGTTGCTAGGACAGGTCGTGTACTGCAGCCACTCAGGCCGATGATTGTTACTCAGCTGCCTGCTGGAGTCTTGGGTCTCCCTTCTTCCTCTGGGTGGGCCGTAGCCGTGGCTGTGTGCAGCAGTGAAAACCCAGTGGATCTCTTTATGATGGGAACCAATTAAGGTAGCTCCATGTGGGGGGAGTGCCTGGAACCAAGCCTAGGGGCTGCTTGTGTCTCTTAAGCTCAGACTCAAACCCAGATTGGCGTAGAATCAGCGCTGACTCACCTTGCAGAGATGGTGGGCCCCTGGCATACTCCATGGCCGCCCCCTGTACCTGCCTGCACCTCCGACTCTCTCCTGCCTTGCCAAGCCCTCCAGCCTTTCCTTCATGGTCACCTTTTGGCAAAGAACAGCTGATGCTGCCTCGTTCGGGCAGACACACAGGAGTATGGTGTCCTTTTCTCAAACATTGCTGTCTTACCTGATGGCCTTTGGAACCACAAGACACCACACTGATGCCAGCATCAGCATGTATGCAGGCCACCCTGGACTAGGCAGCACTTATATGCCATTTAGGCCACACCTCCCTTCATGAGGTTAGTGCTATGGTATACCCCACGGTGGCCACATCTCACTGATGCTGTCTCACACCTTCCCCTGCTCCTGAAGCACCTGTTACTGCATGGTGTTCCCCTGATACATACTGCACGAGCATAAGGTAGGGCTGAAGCAGCCAAGGTCCCTGCCCTAGAGGAGCTCCCCGCTCTTGGGGACTTATAGAGACCGGCCACAAGCATTCTGCGCAATCCTGACCAGCTGGGAGGAGCCCATGGGTGACATAGAAAATTTAGGGGCAGCTACTCAAGCCAGCTGGCCATGGAAGGTGTCTCTAGGAAGGGTGCTAATGCAGAGGCCCAAAGGGTCAGCAGGAGTCAGTGTATGAAGAGCTCGAAGAGAAAGTTCCAGACAATTCTAGGAGCTTTGAGAAGGCCATTGCAACCAGAATGTGGAGCTGGGCAAATGGGGGGTGAGCAGGCTGTGGAGATGCATTCCAGACACAGATGCTTTGCCTAGACAACGTCTTCAGCTAGGCAAAGCTTGGTGCCACCTGGGCCCTGGGACACATGATGTTAGGTCAAGTGGCTCTGGCGATTTCTGGCAGTCTGGTAGGATCCAGGTCAGAGGCCCCCAAATGGAGATGCCTCAATGGCTTTGGCTTCCCCTTCTCTCCTGCCACTCCCTCGGGGAGGGAAGGCCCTGGTGTCTCTCCCTTCACGGTAGCTGCCAGCAGGATCCCAGCTACTCTAGGCTTTCTCTGTGTGTCAGAGTGAGAAAGGGCTGAGGTAGAGGCCTCTTGCGTATTACTGCCGGGGCTTAGGTTGCATGGGTTGCCCTACCTCAGTCCTAGTGGGGCATACATGAGGATGAAAAGAGCTGGTGTCATGTTGGGAGCGTGGAGTGTGGGTGCCCTGGTCTGGGCTGGACGTAGCAGTGAGATGGGCACATAGGGGGTGGTGCCTACCTGGGCACAGAGTGTCAGAGCAGAAGGGCCTCAGTGACTGTGCTGCTTAGAGAGTGTTTTAAAGTTTTCTTCATTGTAATTGTTGGAGTAGTACAGTTTTGTGCATATTAAAATTGTATACTTAGAAAATTCCCAGGCTCTGCAGGCCACCAGTGTTACCAATTTCCCAAGTGTCCTTGCAGAGATACCTGTGTGGCCAGCCTGCAGTTGTCATACACATACAGGTGTGCTGTGCCCACTCTCTGTGCTTTGTCTTTCAGAAACCTGCTCCTTCTCACCTCGCATGCCTACTTAGCTGCTTCCTTCCTTCCGTCCTTCAGTGACTGCACAGTGACCCAGGGGCCAGAGCTTGTTTATGAAGTTTTTTTGCTCAGTGTTTTTAGGAGAGGGAAGTCTGTACCTTAGATAGGTACAAATTGTTGTGTGAATGTGTTTTAGTGAACTTTGGTAGCAGGACCTGAGGCAGAGGTTGGCGTCCATGCCCTTCACTCCCAGGTGGAGAAACTGCAGTGTAGCCATAGGCAGCGGGGCTGGTAGCCCTGAGCACCAGGCAGTGACCAGCCCTCCAAGGGTCAGGCTCTGCACTCTGTGCCATCCCCAGCCCATGCCATTGTAGTTGCCAGCAGGGAGGTGAGCAGCTGTGGGCTAGGGCTATTCTGGTCAGGTCCCAAAAAGAAGAAAAACATTTGGTTAGAGGGACAAGAAAGCAAGTGTCCTAAGAGTGTCGTGTCTAAAGGAAGTGCTCTGGGGGCTGCTGCCAGAGTCCTGCACCTCCCAGTTGGCAGAGTCCTCGAAATGGGTACCTCAAGGTCTCTAAAGAAAAATATCAAGGCCTGTACCTTGGGTCACTCAGACGCCCAGATGGAAAACTCCCAGGTGAGATGCACTCTTCCTTGCAGGCCAACTGCCCCACCTGTGGGCACCACTGACTTCTAAAAGTCCTTTCATAAGCAGTCAGCTAAAACGTGTCTCTGTAGCTGCTTTCTTCTTCCCGTCCCTTGGGACTACGTAGCACAAGATGGAATCAGAGGGAAGGTACAGACGGCGGTAGCCTGAATTTAAATGCCGAGTTAATTCTACAGGCTGTGCTGCAAACCCCATGGGGCCATCGTTACTGCCACAGCAGTCATCAGTTAGGATCCACATCATCACAGTCCACTGAGAGCTTTCCAGGGCCACTGAGGCTGGGGCACTTGAATGTCGCCACGGAGCTCATGTCCTTCCACTTGCCTTCCAAGTGGATGTTGGCACCATACCTATACTTCACCCCATGCAGGTGTGAGCAAGGGAGGAAGAGTCCCTGGGAAAGCTGCTCCCTAGGCCCTTGCCCTGCCCAAGTGTCAGGAACAACTCCTTCTGGGGCTTGGGGGGCAGTTTCTTGGTCAGTGTGGGCTGACTTGCATGGACCAATGCCAGGGCTCTGGCTGCTGAGCTCAGAGACGGAGGGAGGGGACCAGGCCCTGCCTCCCAAAGCCAGGGAGCAGAGGCCCTAACTGCCTTGTAGATGTGCAGGTTTCACATTCCGTTCCTTCCCTTCCAGCTGGGTATCCCATACCCTGAGATGCTGTTTTCGGTCAGAATCTGTCACCTGCATGGGTTTGTGGGCTATTTGCCTGTGTGTGTCTGCTCACCATGTGCTTGGCCCCCACCTCCGGGCAGTGTGCCTGCCACATTGGCCAGGTCTGACCCCTGAGGCTCCCTCAGGTGGGATAGAACATCAGAGTCCTGGTGCCAGGAGGTGTAAGGGAAGGAAGGGCACAGGGCCTGCACAGGGCTTTGGGGCATAGCCAGGGACACCACCCCTCTGGTCTACAGAGCTGGGCTCCATATCTGAAGACCTAGGCCTGGGCCGGTCCCACCAGGAGCCTGGCCTGAGTCTGGGCCCAAAATAGAAAGATAGGGAGGACCTGTACCCTGCTATGTGCCAGAGTGGCAGCAGGGAAACCAAGAGAGCCTAGGGCCCAGGAGCAAAGCTGGGACTGCCAGACACAGCTACCAAAAGCCGGCTTGGTGTGCATACTCCATGGCCCCCAGCATCCATTCCCCTCAGCTCTCAGCATCCCCTGTGCAGACCACCCTCCTGCTAGCCTGCCCTGGCATTGGGCCCTGGTATTGGGCATTAGTCTTGGAGGTGGCCATACAGGGCACCACCAGCACAGGGGTGGTAGGGTGCCTTGAGGGAAAGCTCAGCAATGGGAGGCACCAGCATGGCTCTAGTAGCAGAAGGGCCAAGGCCCAGGGAGGGTTTAGGGCAGCCCCACAGCCCCCTTCATCCTCTCACAAAGTCCCCAAAGTAGAGATCAGGGGGGACTTCAAGTCCCAAAATGGGACTTCAAAGTTCTTCAAGCCAGTCAGTGGCTGAGCCAAGGTGAAAACAAAAGCCACTCATCCCCCTTGGAGCCAGTGTCACTTGTTGGGGTCTGGTCTTAGAGTGTATCTGGCTGGCCCCCACATCTCTAGGACAGATCCCAGAGCACTCCAGGCTGCAGTGCCCAGGGGCCCTTGCATGAGCTCTGGGACCCCTACCCACCACTAAGGGGCACTCTAACAATGATAGGGCTGCTCTCAACCTGACCCTGTGCTGAGTCAAAATTAAATCAAATTTCAGATGTTAAGCAATCACATAGAAACATGCATTCTTCAAAACACTGTTGTTTACTGTCATAATGCATAAAGAGAAGAAAGTTTTGCTTTACAGGGCAGCTAGCTCCAGCATAGGCTTGAAGCCCTAGCACAGGGACATGTTCCTAGAAGCAGAATGGAGCCTGTGTAGGTCTGTGTGGTAGGGAAAGACCAGAGCCCAGCCCAAGACCCTTCCTGTGCCCTGGGTGAGTAGTCCAAAGCCTGGGTGGGAAGGTGGGAGCCCTGGGGGGCTGTACCATCAAGGCCTCAGGTGTGCTGGGTCCAGAACCACCCAGCCCCTGGCAAACTCTGGCCTTGATCCCCTCCACGTCCTCTTCCCAGAGCCCCCACCTCCATCTTCCTCTCTACTCTTCACTCCTTTCCCAGGCAGGGTCCTAGGCTGGGAGTTTGTACCTGGGTACCCACCTAAGCCTCTGCCCAGCAACAGCAAAGGCAGGAGCTCAAAAGTTCCAACTGCCTGTCGTCTGCTGAAAAACTCAGGCATACAAGCAGGGTAGGAGCCCTGGGAAGAGCCCATATTTGTGATGACTTTGGGACTCTTGGTTGAAGAGAGCAACACACAGAAGGGTGTTGTGAGTGTGTTGTGAATCAAGCAGGCACTTGATTAAGTAATTTGGGGAGTTATTGCACATTAGCTTTGTCTGCAAGGTGGGCACAGCTGTGCTCCTGTCAGGGGCTCTTGGTGAAACAGCTCAGAAAGTGCTGGGCATTTTTATCTCCCAGCAACTGCTAAAGAGATGACACTGCTCAGCTGTTGTTGGTGAAGAAGAGTCTTTGGCCAGAGCCCAGGGCAGCTAGAGGAAACCATCCCAATCTGCCCCCTGCCTATGCCCTCCAGCTCCTCTGTCTTTTCCAGGAAGGTATCTGCACAATGCTTACTGAGGGGTGGCAGGGATGTTACCACGAGGGCCCAGGAGACAGGGCATCTGCAGGCAACCAGGAGGAAATGGAAGATGAGGTCTTTCAGCTTGACCATGAGGCCCAGGCTCCTGCGGGTCCCCTCCAGCCTTTCTGGTCTGAGGCTACATGAGACTGGATTGTTCTAGGATCATGTTATGTTGGAGCCTGGAGTAACTTGTGCTGCCTGTGGGCATCAAGGCAGGAAAGGGTCTGTCTGGAGCATAATAGGCCTGTGCTTTTTTTCCCTTGGGTTTGTGAGAGACTCTTAGGGGCTTGGGCAGGAGCTGCTATCTGAGCTCTCCTTTATTACTAAGGCCATCTGAACCCCATGGTGCTCAGCAGATGCAGACAGTGGGCAGTGAACAGAGGTCATGAACTGTTTGCTCGATAATTAACAAATGAGCCACAGATGCCTGGTACATGGTATGGGTGATGCTCCATGTGTGGGGCCCAGCCTTTCCTCATCTGAGCCTGATTGTGGCCACTGGAGACAAGGATCCTCCACTGAGGCCCTTCTCTTAATGCCTGTGACAGGCAGAGCCTAGAGTCTGGCTGCACACCTTCAACGGGGGCAGAAGCAGGAGGGACACCCTTTCCCTTCACTTCTCCCCTCCCAGTCTGACCTACCATCCCCTAACCGATGGCCTGCCGCCTTTCTTCTGGAGAATGAATTTTGCAAGTAGCCCCTGCTTCCCCAAGATACCATGGAAGCCTCAGACTTGCTGAGGCTGAGAAGCCAGGGCCTCTCAAGGCCTAGAGCAGGCCACATTCCTGAGCTGCCCCAGCTGTACCATCAGTTGGGAAAGCTCACAGGTGGAAGGGGACGGGGGCTACCCTTGCAGCACCTGCAACCCACCACATGCACACGCTTCCATGGTTGTCTCCTTGTCCCAGTTTGGAGGAGCCATGGAGGGCTGTCAAGAGCAGCTGTGGGCTGGTTGTGTGTCCCCAGAGTTCATATTTGAGGGAGTCAGACCTCTGGAGTGGTCTTCTACCCCACTTCTACCACTGAAGGCATAATGAAAAGACGCCTGTCTGCACTGGGCTGTGGCCCTCACAAGACAGTGAATTTTCTGGCACATAATAGGCCTGTGCTTTTTTTCCCTTGGGTTTGTGAGAGACTCTTGGGCAGGGGCTGTCTGCATTGGGCTGTGGCCCTCACAAGACAGTGAATTTTCTGGCACCTTGGTCTTAGACTTCTAGCCCCAGAACCATGAGGAATAATTGTGTGTCGCTTATAAACCACCTATCTGGGGTGTTCTGCAGCTGAACAGACTGAGACAGGTGCTAAAAAGATGGGTACCGCTGTAATGGATTCCTGAAACTGGGTAAGCAGCTCTGACCCTGGTTGTGTAGAGGCTGGATGTGTTTTGAGGTACAGGCTGGGAACGGTGTGTGTTGCTATAGATAGACCTTTAAAGGTGACAGTGCAGCTCAGGAAGGAAAGGAAGCTGATGTCTCCAGAGGCAACACCCACATCATCATGGACAGCATGTGGAGAGAAACCAGATGGGACTGGCCATTCTGCAGACCCTCAAATAGAAGTGAGGCTCAGCCATCCCTGCTGGGAAGGGGCTAGGAGAGAGACAAGGCCATGCACACTGGTGCTTTGCCAAGTAGCCCAGGTGTGATGAGATTGGATATTTAGCTTACACTCTCTGAGCAGAGTGTTGAAGGTACAGCCTGGCTCTTCCTGATGGAAGTGAGTCAGTTGTGGACTGTTAAGCAAAATGAAAGCAGAACTTAAAGGTTTGGAAAAAATGAGAAAGTGCTTTCAGAGGGGAAAGCAGCAAGGGTGTGGCCCAGAGACCTGTGATGAGGGGAGTGACATGGATGAAGAACAGCCAGTCAGGGACATAGCTGGTCAAGACAAAAGAGGCAGGAGACAGCAGGGGTGAGGGGACTGGTTGGACTTCTTGTATTTGGCCTGATGGTGCCGTAGAGCAGGATGGCAAATGTGCATTGTTCTTTAAGATGAGGGAAGAGTGACCCTGAAGGTAATTCAGATCATCAGGCCTGTCCCTTCAAATGAGGAACAATTATCTTTATGCTTTTATCATTTTTTTTTCACATTCTTATCTGTACTCTTTATTGTCAGCTTTTTTTTTAAAGGCTTAAAATGTATTTTAATAAGTTGATGCTGCATTACTGCTCCATTTCTCAGAAAAACTCCAAATTTAAAGAATCAGGGACAAATCAAACATGGTACACCAATAAAAAATGCACAGCATAACTACCTAAGATAGGCAAGGCTAAGAACTACTGTTGAGACCTTTAGCATACAGCAACCCTGTTCCTAGGATTGTACTAGGCCTATCAAGAAAAGGTGTGAACAGCAACATCATAGACACAAAAGGGCCATTCCTGGGTCATCTTTACCCAAGACAAGGATAGAGGCAAGTTAATACAAGATTTTTTTTAAAGATAGACTAAAATGAAAATCTCTGAGAGAAAATGTCTTCCTTAAAGACATGAGGGGTAATAGATGGGACATAACAGAACCGTATGTTTGTCTGTGACCTCTGTGGACATTTGCCTGAATTCTCACCTGAAAGTGAATGGAGCAATGGGGCTAAGGTCATTGGGGGATGTCTGGTTTTTGTGGTGTTATGTGGCAGTATCTTTGGGGTAGGGGGTGTAAGGGTAAGAAAACAAAATGGGATGGACAAAAAAAACGGAATGATCAAGATTTTTTTTTAAATTTTTTTTATTAAATCATAGCTATGTACATTAATGCGATCATGGGGCACCATACACTGGTTTTATAGACCGTTTGACACATTTTCATCACACTGGTTAAAATAGCCTTCCTGGCATTTTCTTAGTTATTGTGTTAAGACATTTACATTCTACATTTACTAAGTTTCACATGTACCCTTATAAGATGCACTGCAGGTGTAATCCCACCAATCACCCTCCCTCCGTCTACCACCCCCTCCGTCCCCTCCCTTTCCCCCTTCCCCCTATTCTTGGGTTATAACTGGGTTATAGCTTTCATGTGAAAGCCATAAATTAGTTTCATAGTAGTATCCATACATTGGATACTTTTTCTTCCATTCTTGAGATACTTTACTAAGAAGAATATGTTCCAGCTCCATCCATGTAAACATGAAAGAGGTAAAGTCTCCATCTTTCTTTAAGGCTGCATGGTATTCCATGGTGTACATATACCACAATTTATTAATCCATTCGTGGATCGATGGGCACTTGGGCTTTTTCCATGACTTAGCAATTATGAATTGGGCTGCAATAAACAGGAATGATAAGATTAATGGGGCTCTAATTGCATCTATTTTGCTATGGTTCCCCCAGGCCCTCAACAATCACATTTGAGACTTCAGGAATGCACCAAATAGAACTGATTAAACAATATACCACATAGAATTCATTTGTTAAATATGGCCCCTCCCTTGCCCTCTGCTTCCAGCATACTCCCTAGAATAGTACACGCAGGGTAGACCTAACTATTGGGAGGAATACCTAACACTTTTCCAGGGTAGAATTCTGACTAGTCCAAAAAGGGTCCTTCTTTTAAGGGTTTTAAGAAACTAGACCCTGCAACTTTATTAATATCGACAACGTTTGTTTGGAGCAAATTCAGCTCCAGGAGTGGCACGGTTGAATGCAGGAGGAGTTCCACCAACTGCCCCAGTTCCTTCCATTGTAGCAGCCTGCCCAAAGCGTTCATTTGTTGGTGGGGTCAATCCCAAGGTTCCATCCGACATCATAGTGGCAGGTCCTGGAGGAGCTGGGGTACCAGCAGGCACAGGAGCAGGGGGGCATAGCACCTCTGTTGTTTATGCCCATAGCACCTCCCATAGCCATCTGGCCCATCCGTATCTCCTGCTCTCTCGCATCAGGGAAGGTTCCCTTGAATCCTTCCTGCTGTCGCTGCATCATTTCTTCCTGTTGCCGCCACATCTCTTCCTTAGGCGCCTGCGCTCCTCCTCCTGCCTGAGCTCCAGTTGCTTTCGTTTTTGCACCTCTTGGTTATGCAGTTCTTCCATCCTCCAAAGTTCTTCTTGGTGCCTCATCAAATCCTGTCTCATTAGCATGACCTGGTGCTCATGACGAGCAGCCTCCATCTCCATCTCCAGCTTCTCACGAGCCTCCTTGATGTTACGGTCCACTTGGTCCTGCTGCTGCTTCTCCATTTCAATGAGTGCCTTCCAGCTCATGGCATACTCATACTCAAAGGAGCCAGGCTGTGCAAATCTGGGTGGCTGCTCTCGCTCCTTGTGAAATTGCTGGTTCTTTATAACCAGCTTTTCTGGAAGTCCTTCTTTATCATCTAACTGGTCCATGGGCTCCACAGTCACAAGATGAGGAAATGTGGTTAACAGGAAGGAACCTTCACTGCTTCTGTCCAGAGCTTTTCGAGCAGCTGGCTTCCCTGAGAATTCAACAGCCTTTTCCTGAGGGCCTTCCTCGATCATCCACAACGACTGCAGCCCTCTCCACCTGGCCAAACACAGAAAAAGCTTCTTCCAGCAGTTCATTGGACACGTACTGAGGAAGGTTTCAGACTGTAAGGGATGCACTGTGGCAGGCAAAGCGCACACGCAGCTGCTTTCCACAGAGGCATATCGTCCAGCTCCACTTTGGTAATCTCCGCTAAGGTTCGTGTTTCCAAGCGGATAAAGCCAAATCCTTTATCCTTATGGATGAAGACTTCGCCTGCCTTCCCATATTTCTCAGATAGTTTCCTCATTTCCTCCCCAGTGATTGTCAGGAGGAAGATTGCCCACAAACAGGCGGCTTCGTTGGGTGAAGGTCTTCTCCCCTGGTTTCCTAAAATTCTTCAGGTCAATAGTCAAGCCTTTATTTTGGCTGCTGGCCTGTTGCCCATTTGCAGGTATTGGTGGTGGCAGTGGCTGCTGCTGTTGCTGCTGCTGGTGGTGCTGGTGGTGATGCTGATGATGCTTCCTTGGAGTATGATTTTGCTACTCCAAGTTAAAAGTTTTATTGCTCTGCATATTTGCAGCCTCAACTTCGAGTGAAGACAGCAAAGTGCCTCCCAGGCCTCCCTAACCTCGATTTCTCCTCTACCGACTGGTCTTTCCTCTCTCTCTCTCTCTCTCTTTTTTTTTTTTTTTATTAAATCACAGCTGTGTATCTTTATGCTTTTAGCAGGCCAGACAGATACCTCAGCACAGGGCCCTGGGGGTGGGACCCCATGCCTGCATCCCAGAGGTCAGAGCCTAAGAGAGAAGCCTTCAGTGGGGTGACATCGGCCTGCTGGGGTCCAGATGTGCTTGGGACCTGGCATCCCTCCCCCTCTCCGTGTTTCTCCCTTTTATGGTAGGATGTCCGTCCTGCGCTTGTCTGCCGTCATGAGTTAGGGGCACCTAACTTGTTTGATTTTCCAGGGTCATGCCTGGAGAGAGTGTCATGCCTGAGTCTTGCCCCTGTCTAATTCAGATAATATTTAGATGGGACTTTGGACTTCAGAGTTGATGCTAAGCAAATTGAGGATTTAGGGCTATTGGAAGGTAATGGAAGTATTTTGCATGTGAGGAGGATAGAGCTTGTGGGTGGGGGCAGAGTGTAGTAGACCAAGTATGTCCCCACATTCACATACTGGGACCTAATTCCCAGTGCAGGGGTAAGGAGGTGGGTCTTTGGAGGTGATCAGAGCCCCCGACCCCTTCATGATAAGAAGACAGTTGTGAGCATTATGTCCCCATATATCTACTATGTGGCACCTGATCCTACACTTCCAGCTCCCAGCACCATGAGGAGTGACCTGGGCTGTCTGTGAGCTGCCCAGACTGTGGCAGCTGAACAAACTAAAGACAGGCCTCCCCGAGTGGCAGGTCCCAAGATAGTCAGGCATAGCAGTGAACGAACTTGGAGGTCCTGGGTGGTCACACCCCCAGCCTCAGTGGCTTTGGCATGTAATGTGGCATGGGGGAAAACCTGTGGCTGCCAGCATGTATAGCCATGATCATGACAAGCACTGCTCATCCAAAAGAGGAGCTCCGATGTGTCAGGGCTCAGCTCCCTCCCAGAGAGCAGGGAAGCCAAGCCAGGGATGGAGATGCTGCTGCTGGGCAGCCACTGCTGACTGATGTGGACTCAGCCAGCAAGCAGATCAAGTGGATAAATGTGCTGGCACCCTGTGATGGAGCTGGTAATTACACTTTGGGATGAGTGATATTAATCGTGAAAGGCGCCTCAGCACCCTGCATGAGAATTGGGGCGAGGAGACGCTGCCAGCAGCAAAAGCCGTTTATTAGCCTGATAAATTACCAAAAGATGGACTTTGGGGGCAGCTCCTGGCAGAGCTCTCTGATAACAGGTCTGAGCTGGGTCCACCTGTCAGGCAGTAGGGTGGGAGCCTGCCCCACCCCTGGGTTGCCCCTACCTGCCCCATCCCTTACCTGGCCTGCCTTGACCCACCCCTCAACTGACCCTTTACCTGCTGTACCCCTTACCTGGCTCCAGCCCCGCCTCACCCCTGGCCTACCCCGTCCCTGCTGTATCCTTCCTTTGCCTAATGCACCCCTTACCTGCTCCTCCCACTTGCATTGGGATTTTCAGGGCACAGGTGGGCCCCAACTACCTCCTGTCACAGGGCTGGGATAGAATGTGACTCGAGCAGGCCTGGGCAGAAGGCAGGCTTCCTTTGGAGCTCTACCTGGGAGGAGCAGAGCAGGCCTCCTTGACAGGGATCCTGGGAACGGACAGGAGATGGCAGGCATCGGGACAAGGGAACACGTTGTGTCTCTGGGTCAGTGATTTGTCTGCTGGGGTCTAGGAGGGTAGGGTAGGGTCTAGGGTAGGGGTCAGGCCACAGAAGGAGCCTTGGAAGCATATTGCAAGGTCACGTGTGCCTGTGAGGACTGCGGTAACTGAGCATCCCCATCGTCCCCAGTGCCCAGCCAGGCATGGCATGTGTTTGTGAGTGGATTGGGGCTGCCATGTGCATCTTGCCCACCAGACCTCTCTATCCCAACCCTTCTGGGAGGGGGCTAGTCTACCTGCTGCTACTGAGCCATCCTCTGGGTACACAGATATCAGTACCACCACACCTGCCTATCACAGAGGGCAGCCTGCTCAGTGTTGAGTTCCCAGTCAGGACTATTAGAAGAGGGCAGCAGTCTAAATGAGATTTCTGGGTCCCTTCTGCCTCAGGGCCCCCAGGCTCCCAGCATCCTCCCTCCCATCTGCCTCCCAATTCCCAGCATCCTTGGCATCTCAGCCTGAATGCTGCTTCCTTGGGACTTTCCCCACCCTCCCTTCACTCTGGTCTTCTGCAAAGTCGACCCCTGACTCTTCCTATCCCACACCACCAAGAATGGCCCTGCATGGTGCTCCTTGGTGCCTCCACTGCCTTGTGCTGTGGCCTAGTCACTGTCAGTGCATGTGCTGAATGAATATGTGAATGAATGAATGGCATGTGGGTGTGTGGGGGCTCCTCCAAGGGGCTGACCACATGTGGCTCACTCCTGGGCCTTGCCAGGGTAGTCCCGGGTCCTGGAGGGCATGTGGGCTCACTGGGTGCAGGAGCCAGGGGCAATGAGCTGGTCCTTAGGCAGCCTGTGCAGGCTCTCGGTGATTTAACGGTGTGATTACTTCCTAATGCAATATCTCACAAAGCCTTTTATTAGATTTTTCCCCCTTTTCCTTCTAAAGGCTCTTTGGAAATAAACACCTGGGGCTGTTATACTTCATACCACTCTGTTTAATTAACTTTTAAATCTCGTAATGTCACCAGACTTCTCTCAAATGTCAGCTTTCTGGGCAGGGGTGAGGGAGGCCTTGTGTACTGTCCAGTCTCTGCTCCAAGAGCAGAGAACTGATAGATCTCAGCCTGGATGTAGGGGCCTGGGTGTAGACCCTCCAGTGTAAGGACGTTGCAGCTCCGGGGCTCCCCTTTCAGCCCATGGGAATTCTTAGTTCTCCTGGGTGCTTGAATTTGGTGGTGGCAGAGGTCAGACCCAACTCTGGCCCCAGGTACCGTCTCACTGTAATTGTGGCGACCCAACCTGAACTGCCACCATTTCTAAAGAAGAAATCTGGAAGGTGCTCCTCACAGGGTCAGTGCCAACCAGCATCAGCAAGAGCCTTGCCTGGTGATGGGTCACAACCAGCCCTGCTGTGTCTGGCAAGAAGTGTTTCTTTCCCTCAGGGGTCCTTCCTGCTCCCTGCTCAGCCCCCAGCCTGGTTCCAACCCTGGGACTTGGGCTTCCTGAGGTCCCCTGCACAGGCTGAGAGATTTTCTAAGGACACAAGTCTGGGGGCACCTGGACTGTCTACCTGCCCTGTGCCAGTCACTGCATCCCTGGGTGAGCAGCTCCCTCCTCCACTCAGCCCCTACCATCCTGCTCTGCCAGTGCTGCTGTTCTCTGCTCTGCTCGGCTAGGCTCTGCTCTGCTCTGCTCTAGTCAGTGACGGCAGATGGTGTCTCAGAGCACTGGGCTCCTTGCACATTCCCCCGTACGTAGAGCAGGCCTGACCGTGTTAGAGATGCCTATCCCAAGGAGCTGGGGGATACCCATGGAGCTGTCCTCCTAGTGCCTTTCCCAGTGTGTGTCCTGGTTGTCCTTCTCACCGCATCCCTGCTGATTGGTCTATCTGAGTTTCTTCTTCCAGGGCCAATTTTGGCTGCCGCTTTATGATTTGTCAGAAAACCAACCATTTCCTCCAAGGTATTGAGTCAGTGCGCTCACCTGGCCCACTCGGAGCAGATTTCTCTTCCAGTGTGGGTTGTTTGCATGCAGGGTGCTGCTATGAGCATCTCAGGTCTTTGAGTGGTCAAGAGTGGCTGGGTACCCTCCCCACACATTTCCCACCAGTGACAGGTGGGGTTGGCATGCACTCCCCTTGGGGTCCCTGCACCCAATGTATTTGAACTGCCTTCATGCAGGGCCTGCTTCATCACTATTTGTTGGCGGTGCACTTGGTTTTCGGGACACATGTGCTGTCACCTCTTCTTACCATCTCTGTGGGCCCAGGCCATGGCTGGGCTGGCTGAGGCTAAGGAGATTCAGGTGTTCCCACTGCCTGCCCTGCACCCAAGGCTGGGCTCTTGCCATTACTGGCAATCTCCACCCTTCCCTGGATCCATCTACCCACACTCTGCCAGCTCTCAAGAGCAGCCAGCCAGGCCAGGGGCAGAAAAACCACCTACCCAAGCCCCATCCAGGCCCTGGTCTATTGTCTGGAGCCTGCAGGAAGTTGGAATAGTCCAGGGAGAGGGGGGCACAGTGGTCACAGCACATGGGTTCTCAGGGGCAGGTAAGCCTCGATGGCACCCTTCCAGGGACCATAGCTGGCTCAGAATACCTGGGCCACACAGGCCAGGCCACTCACTGATAAGTATCTGTTGTTAACAGTACCAAGTAGATCGATCCAGGGACAGAGTAATGGGAGAAGAGGTTCCTGGGAGGCACAGTTGACACGTCCTGAAGTAGAAACTTTCTGTGGTTAGAGCTGCCTGGCCTTAGGTGTCCTGGGGGAGGGTCCAAAGAGACCCCTCAGGGGCTTACCTGTGCCAGCTCACCCAATAGTGACCTTCAGGGTCCCATCCTGCTCCCCAACAAGGGAAGGCCTGCCACAAGGATTTGGGACCAAGCGGGAACCCCAGGAAGTGCTGCCCCAGCTACTGCTGGTTGGCAACCACTCAGATGAAGGCAAATGGGAGTAACAAAAGAAAAAATACTTTGCAGAGTTGTTCCAGAAATTACATTTTCCCCCTTAAGGTCACGCACTCCACTAGGAAATTAACCAGCGTTTTCCTAATCAAAGTGGGCTTGTTTCTTCCCTGGAGGAAAGGGGGCTTTCCTGTTCGGGCCTCAGCATTCGTCTCAGATGGCAGCATCTCCTGCATGGGCCTGTATTTTATTGAATAAGCTCATTTTACAAGGCCGCCACCTAGAGCCACCAGGCCATGGCCAAGCCCCTGCCATGTGTCCCAGAAGAATGGCCTGGAGTGGCATACCCAGCTTTGTTCTGCTTCCCATTGGCAATCACCCAAGTTTCTCCTACCCGGTACCTCCTAGTGCAATGGTTCTCAGCCTTTCTAATGCTGTGGCCTTTTAATACAGTGCATGTGGGTCGCAACCCTCAGGTTGAGAACCACTGTCCTAGTATATCACACCTGCCCTCCCACTCACACCTGTGGGCTTCAGCAGCCCCAGGTTCCACTTTCCATCCAGGTGGGAGCTGGGAGCTTTCATGGAGTCCTGCCCCAGGATGCTATAGTTCCTGGTTCTCAAACACAGACTTCTCTAGCTGCAGCCGCATCCTCTCAGCATGGGTTAAGGAAGGGCATAGCCTAGCCGACAAACCTAAGTGAGTCCTGGCAGCCCACCTGGACAGCCCTGAGCTTCCCCCACTGCCTTCTGCCATCTCTGCACAGAACAGCTATTGCGGCCTGAACAGCACTTTATAAAGCAAAATGTCACCTGGACGAGGCCACAATCTCCTTCAGGTCTCTATGAGCAAGTCTGTAAGACTTGTGAGAGAATAAAGAACTGGAAAAGGTGTGAGTGGTCAACGTTGGCTGCATAAATGTGCATGTTCTCATTTGGACATTCATGCTGCCAATCGAAGTTTATGGGTAATTTACCCAGAATAGTACTTCTTAAGTGCTGCAGAGTGAAGAAGAACGGACACAGTCTGACACAAAGTTAGCTCTGTCACACATGTGTACACTCAACGCTCCCTTACGCTCACATAGACTCACACTGGTTGGGAGGTCAAGTGCTATGACTATTACTGTGTTGGTGTAGTTGTGAGTGATGATGGCTGCTGCTTTCATCTTTATATTTTTCTAGAGTGACAAATTACCTACAAAGAGCAGTATTTTTGTATTTCAAAACAAAGTAGGGTGCTGGCCCCATATACCGAGGGTGGCAGGTTCGAACCCAGCCCCGGCCAAACTACAACAAAAAAATAAGCTGGGTGTTGTGACGGGCGCCTCTCCAAGGCAGGGAGTGCAGGCCTCAGGACCAGCACCCACTCCCATGCTGAGGCCGTGCAGCTTGCTGGGGGTCTTACTGGGTAGGCAGAGGCAGCCAGAGAGAACCAGGAGATGGAGCCCTGGGCATCACTTCTGCTTTTCCTATGTGTGACTGCTGGCCAGCAGCTGGGGCTTGAGTCTTGGCAGTTCACAACAGGTGGGACCTCAGTACCAGCACCCAGTCCCATGCTGAGGCCCAGCACAGGAAGAGCCCTTGTGCAGCTCTCTAGGAAGAAGAAGCCCCAAAAGACAGGCAAGACCACAGAAGCTCTGAGCTCTGGGAAGCAAGAGCAAGGTCACCATGGTTCAGGTCCAGCCTGGGCCCACCAAACAATGACAGCTACAACCAAAAAATAGCCGGGCTTTGTGGCAGGCACCTGTAGTCCCAGCTTCTTGGGAGGCTGAGGCAAGAGAATCACTTAAACTCAAGAGTTGGAGGTTGCTGTGTGCTGTGACACCATGGCACTCTACCGAGGGTGACATAGTGAGACTCTGTCTCAAAAAAAAAAACGTTAGCTGTCCCATTGGAGCAGAGGCCAGCAGGCCAGGACCTCAGGGGAACAGGCAGGCACCTATGGGTGATGTGGGCTTCCCTGAGGGGACATGGTTCCCCCAGGATGCTGGAGCGCCAGGGTCATCCCCAGGTTCTTTGGGCTTACCCTCAGCAGCCCAGAATTAGAGGACCTCTTCCTCCTTCTCTGGACCCAGCTGTTTTTCAGAGCAGGTGAAGCAGACCTCAGATGTCTCCCTGGATTTGGCCGGCTCCTTCCTCCTGGTCCCAGGTGGCAGTGTTCATTCAGGGTGACAACTCAGGAGAATGTGGCAGGGCCTGCCCTGGGACACCTCATGCAGCTTCTGCCTCTACCCTCTCTGATTCTTGGGAGGGCCTTGAGCACAAGGAGATCCTTCTCTACAGCTAGAAGGGCCACAGCGAGGGCCAGTCTTCACCGCAGAAGGAGCAGTGAGGAGGGCTATGGCATCCTCAGGGTTCTGCTTGGCCCTGATGGATTGTGGCCATTGTGGGCAGCATTTCCAATACTAGGAAGTAGCTGGAAAATTACAATCTCTGTGCTAAATCTCCCGACTTCAAAGCATTGGCTCAAAATTTCTAACAGTACTCTAGACAGGTAAAAGGGGTCTCAGTCCCCAAGCCACCAGCCTGAAACCCTGGGCTGTGTCTACACCTGCTATGTGTTTAGCCCATGTCTGCAGCATCCACTGCCCACACCAGAGCACCCCCATTGGCCAGGACAAACGGTATTTGGTCCCTGGGCCAACAGCAGTATTAATGAGTCCAGATTGGCCACTTTCTAAAGGCCCTGATGCCTCACCTATCCTGGGCTGTAGCAGGCGTGAGACACATTCAAGAAGGGATAACATCGACTTGCTGGACTGGTCATGATGTAGATCATCTGGCAGGGGAGCGGGTAGCCCATAGGAACCTTTCCCATCACTAGCCTCTACAGAGAGCCTTGTGCCAGCCCTGGCCCACCATGTCCCAGATGCAGGCTGTGTTCATAATGAGCAGCTACTCCAAGAGGAGCCCACAGTTGATTTAAAAACTAGTATGGTCAGTTAGCCTGGTCATCCTGTTAGTCCTGATGGGACCAGCCCCAGCAGCAGTAAGCAGATAGCCCTGGGGGAGAGGGAGAGCACCACAGGCCCAGGGACCCCACATCGCCCAGCCTGAGCAGCCTCATACTTGCACAGCAGGTACTGGATGGCTAGTTCATTCATTCATTTACACACATAAAGCACACATGCTCTGTTTGGGGATCCAGGGACACAGAGTCGACACCACATGGGCCCTACTACCCATCACTTCCAGACAGGCATGAGCTTCTGAAGGTCACAGATGTGCCCAGGATCTGCAGCTCAGGGTCTTCACACACGGCATATTGTCCCACTTCCAGGAGGCAAGCAGGCAACAGCAGCTGGGAAATGACGCAAACAGGCATTCCCAGGAGCTTCCCAGCTGACCTCTGCCCATCACAGCCCGTCTGTGAGTGCTGAGTCCTGTGGGACAAATGCTAGTGCAGAGTCTCCTACCCTCTGTCAATGTGCTAGGCTCCCCACAACTTCCCAAACTACTGCATGCCCCTCCACTTTGGACCCCTGGCCTGCCTGGCACTTCTAACCATGTGACTGGGTTGCCACCACCTGACTCCACCAGCTCTTGTGTCCCAGCACATCAGATGTGTCCTAAAGGAAATTGGTGCTTACTCAGTGGAAAAGAGCAGACTGAAGTTGAACAAAATTTGTGATCTTCAAACACCCTGAACAAGGGGAATGATTTCCCCTTCCCAGGACAGATGAGGACGTCAGAGTTCTTTAAAAAATCATTTCCGAAATTAAATCACAGAACGATACCTGCCGGATGTGAGATTATTTGTATTCCATTCTTGGGACCAAGGAGCAAATCAGCTGCAAAGCATGTTTTGAAATTTCTTTTTTAAATGAATGTGGTCAATGAAAATGCAGAGCTATCAGCAGGACATGAAAGCTTCCATTGCAAGATGAGGAAAATCCTGTGATATAATTCAAGCCCCATGAAACAGGTCTGAAAGCAAATAGCAGCTTCATACGGCCGAGGGTGCTGATGAAATGGAAAATGCACTTCACACATCTTGCACACGCAAATTGCATCAGTCGGTATATTTTTTGCAGAGAATGAAGCACTTCCTCCCTTTTGGTTCCTGTTGAGGGGGCTGGGGACTGGGAAGTGCTCTGCCTGCCCCACAGCAGGTCTGAGGCTCACTCCAGAGAAGAGCCCAAGTGCGCATGCCACATGTCTTCCTGAGCCCCAGGCATGTGGTCTGGGTGGGGCTTAGTACCCCCTCCTTAGATTGAGTCCTTGTGCAAGGGAAAGCCCCTGGTTCAGATGACTTCCAGGTATGGGCAGTAAATTCGTGGCTGGACGCACTCAGTTTCAGATGACCCTCATTCTGTGCACCTCCCTGGTTCTCAGGACCTGACCAGGGACCTCCCTTGATGGCTTTGGATCCTTATTGCTGGTGGTGTCTTGCAGCTTCCTAAGATGACCCCCACCCCAAAACACTGTCCACGTAGGCAGGCAGCCTTCACGTGCCCATCCTAAGTGGAACATTGAGTGCCCACAGAGCTGGAGCAAGGGCAGCTGTGCAAGGCACCAGTGCCACCACCCAGTGCCATCTAGGGCTGTGACTTTGGGGACATGTGCAGTGGGAAGCTCCCAGAGCACAGGTTCCTCCTGTCTGGGGTGGGATAGGGCCAGGCCCTCTATTCCTTCTGCAGGTCTGGACAGTGGTACTTTAGGGAAAGGCCCTGGGTTTAGCCATGGCACGTTGTGTGGCCATTGTTTATGGGGTGACACAGCTGTGTGCCCATCTCCTATGTTGTGGGACACCACTCTAGCACCAACTTGAGTCTCTGGTTTGTTCCCACACCTTCCCCACCCTTACCAAGAGCTGAAGTACATGGCCACCACCCTGAGGCAGTGGGGCCCTCTCCTTGAGCTCGGGTACTTTCAAACCCCCCAGAATCATTTCCTGACTCTTGAATGCCCAAAATCTCAAGGGCAGATAGCCAGAGGAAGCAAGGAGCATGTCCATCTCCTTCTAACCAGCACACTCCTCATGAACCAGGGGCGACTTCTGTCTGTTTGGTTTGAGCAGTTGTTTCTGCTGTGCTTTCCAGCGTCAGGGAGGCTGGGGGAGGTGTTGAGGGCCGTGTGACTGGCCAAGGTCAGAGCGTCGCCTCTCTGCGTTAGCATTCTGTGCACTGCCTGTGCATGATCAAGTTGCTGCACTTGGGAGTACTGGGCCCTGCATCAGCGTCAGAGCAGCCACGTGGCTGGGAATATTAGGCCTTCCACCTCCAAGCTCAGCATGCTGTGCCCAGGCACTAAGTGACTGGTCAGTGCATAAGCCACATAGGGTCTCCAGAGAGGGAAGAGGACACCCTTTCACTCTGCTGTCTCTACTGTAGTCAAGTCTGCCCACGCACCCCCCTCCAAGTTTGGCAGCACAGACCCTGTGCCCAGCATGAGGCCCTCCTCCCCTCACCATCCTGCTCTGGATGGCAGTACACTGGCTGTGCTCGCTGGTGGTACACTGTCTCCCTCCATCCCAACAGCAGCCCTGACTGCGGGACAGATGCTCAGGAGGTGGAGTGCTATGTGCCAGCAAGGATATATATCCTGTCTTTGCCAAGCCTGTGCCCCCCACGCACACCTCCTTCAAAGGTTCTAAAAGGGGGGTGGTGCCTGTGGATCAATGGAGTAGGGCGCCAGCCCCATATGCCAGAGGTGGCAGATTCAAACCCAGCCCTGGCCAAAAACTACAAAAAAAAAAAAAGTTCTGAAAGGGTTAGATGGGGTCAGACATGGGCACCCTCTTGGCCCAGTGCCTAGCCTGGGCTGAGTCACACTAGGTGGCCTTGGGGGCAGCCCTGGAGAAAGGAAGGCTAGGCCCATCAACCTCAGGGGGAAGGTCACAGCTAGGGGAGATACTGGGCTCACAACAGCCTCAGGGTATTGTCCCTGGGCCTTCCTGCCCTCTCTAGGGCTCTGTGGAAGTCTCTTAAACAGGTAGCATCTCAAATGCTAGCCAAGTCCAGACCTTGAGTCTCAAGGTCTCTCCCCACATCTCCAACCTATCCTGAGACAGCCCTTCCTACCACCCCTTGTGCTGCCAGGCCACTTTTGGGGCCAGAGTACCCTGTCCAGTGGGAGCATTTCCTAGAGCTTGAGGCTTGAGCTGGGGAGCCTGTCAGGCTGTAGGGCCACCACACTGTTCCCCATGGGTCATGAAGGGACAGTGTTCATACCTGCTGGGTCCTCGTGGAGTGCCTCGGGCCTAACTGCCTTGATGTGTGCAGCTCAGTGACAGGATGCAAGTTAAGCGGTGCCATCTGTATGCCAGGCTCAGTGACTCCAGCCAAGACACATCTGCAATTGTTGGCTTTTCTTAGTTGCCTTCCAATCACAAAACTACACTGATCTACATGAACGTCCAGCACAAGAATCACTGCCCCCCTATTCCCTCCAGAGCATGTGCTCAGCCCCACTTCCCACATGTCCCCCTCTCTGCTCATAGCCACAGAATGGCCATGGCTGGAACTGGCAGAAATTCAAAGGCTCAGGGGTGAAGGGAGGTTTTTGCTTCACTAACACTGGCCGGAGGTCAGTGCTCAGCCACTCTCCATGTGGGAAATGAACTTGTGTCTCATGTGCTCCTCTGTGAGGCTTCTCCTTACACGGGATCTCCTGAGCGCTCTCTCCAGGGAGACTGGGCCAAGACAAAGCCTTGCATTTCAAAAGTAAGCCCTGAGCCCGGGTCTCTTCCCCAGTCTTTGTTTTTGACTCCTTCATATTAGGAAGAAAAAAACCTCCCAGTAGGAACTGTGCACTTTGGCAATGAGATATTTTAATTGCCTCTTAAAATAGCATTGCAGTAAAGAACATTAAACTGTGACTAACCAATTGTATTTAAGGAAGCCCTTAGCACAACCAGAGAAGGGCAGATTAATAAAACCCGCCCACCAATGTAGCCACATCTGGCTCTTTCAGGCAGTGCTGGGGACAGCTTAGGACACAAAGACCCCACTGGGCCCCTGCCTCAAGTGCAGCGTTCACATCAGCCTTGGCCAAGCGTGTGGAATGTCACTACAGGAGGCCAGCAGGGACAGCTTTGGGTAACTCTTGAAAACAAGAGGGAAGAGCGTTACTCTGTTCAGCTTATTTATTGTCAGAGACCTATAAGGCCCAGGAAGATAGAAAACTTCAGGCCTATGGGTTCAGAATGAAAGCAAAGAGTTCTAAGAGAAATGTGGGCAACTAGAAGTATCCAGATTGTAATTGCAAAGGATTTTAAAATTGTGTCATCAAGGATCCATGTTGTTAGGACCTGCATCATCAGGACTTACATGCGGTCATGATGTTGAATGACCATCCTGCACCCTCCAGGCATCCGCAGAGGATCTGCACACACTCATGGAACACCTGCTGGGAAGTCCCCCTGCCATTGCACTGTTAGTCCCAGTGCAGGCTGCTTGGGGCCTCACCTGAGGGTCACACAGGCTATCTCAGCCTCAGACTCATCACAGCAGCTCCTGAGCTCACACATCAAGGCCATGGATCGAAGCCCAAGTTGACGTTCACTCTGAGCAGGGAGGGTGGACATCAGCAGGAGACCCACCCATGTGCACTCAAGCCTTTGGCCATCCTGGCCCAGCCCTGCCCTACAGGTCACAGCCCATGGTACCTTGAGTCTCTGTGCGGAGAGAGGCAGAGATGCTCGGCCAATGTTGGGACAAATGCCTAGATAAAGGGCTTAGGAGCATGCCGGGTGCAGAGGACTATTCTGTGCAGCGAACCATGCCGTTTCTCAGAGGCTGCAGGTACTTGTCTGGTGGTGGAACAGGCTAGGGTGGGAGGCAGGCAGGACAAACAGGAAGGGCCCTGGTAGAATGTGAACTCTGAGGATCTTTTCCCATGGCCATGGTAATGAGATCTGCAGTGGGGAGTACTGCCATGGCTTATGATTCTAGCTCCAAGCTCACCCCAGGAGCTGCTGGGGGCCACAAGTGCAAGGCCAGACGGGAGCCCAGAGTACAGGTGGGCAGGGCGCATGTGAAACGCAGAGGCTGTTGCTGCTTCCCCTCTCTTAATTACTGGCATGGCAGTTGCAGAGTTGAAATGCAGCTTAAAAAGCCTTTGTGAGTAATTAGTGTCAAAAACACAAGATCTACAAAGCCATAAACTCACAGCTTGGTGATATTACCAAGTACTAATTAAAAAAGAAAAAGAAAATTCCCTTTTATGATCAGATTTTCAGCCCTGCCAAAAAGGAAAAACAAGGCAATTTGCAGATTTTACCAACGCCAGAGGGCTGAGTAGGGTCGCCCACACCAAGATGGTGGCAGAAATGCCAGCAAGGAGGAAGGGTCGAGTGAGGGCTGGGTGGGCACCAAGGATGCAGCCCTGCCTGGCTACCCTTGTGTGACCCCAGCAAGGACAAGAACCTGCTCAGAAAAGGAAACTCACCAGGGAAGAAGCACCTGCCCAGAGGTGTAGTGAGATCTTCCTACCTTACAGGTGAAGACACTGAGTCCCCAAGTGCACAAAGGGATGGGGAGCCACAGGGTCACAGCCAGAGTCCTGCCTGAGACAGAAGCCGTGGACACCGTTCTCCGTGTCCAGTAGAGCTAGAAACTTCCTCACACCCTGATCCTCACAGTGTGAGGAGTACAAGAAGCAGGGGGGATATGGCTTCCTGTCTTCAAGGGATGTGGGCCATGTGAGGACAGCACTGGGCTTGGCCAGCTTCTGGGCCTATCTATCCAACCCCAGCACTCAATGTGACTAAGGACTAGACAGGAATCAGGCTATCACCAAAGCCACTAGCCAGGAGTCCCTGGAGAGCGATGGGCCTGTATCTTGGGTGACGGGGACACTCTGCTTTCATCTGGGTGTTTGCAGCTGGCAGAAGGGCAAGGGTGCTCAGCAGCTATGTTCAGTTACATCGTCTTTGCTAGGGGGTCAGGACTGAAGCTTCTAATGCATCTGAACTTGGTAGAAAGCAACAAATTCCTGTTCCTTGCACCAGCCAGGATTCAATCCCACCGGCTGCCTCTGCTAGGTCTAGTGTAGGTGCATCTCTGCCAGACAAGAAGCAGAGCTGAGGAGAGCTGCCCTTGCTCACAGATCAGAGTGACCGGGGAGACCGACTCTGAAGTCACTTCACTTGTAGGGACATTTTTAGCTCAGGGCCAGTGAAACATGCTTCTTGGTGGTGGCAGCAGCTCACTCTGGCAACTTCAGCAACAGATGGGCACCAGGCTATGAGCCACATTCCCACCAGGACCCCAGAACTATACCAGCCCCATGAAGCGTAGCTGCTCTGGGCCTAGGCTTTGGGGATCAGCCTTGGTGTGACCCACATCCCCACCAGCCACTGCCGCAAAAAAGGCTGCCATGGTCCAGAGATGCAAACACCAGACTTCCTAGCCATAGTCAGCTCTACCATCAGGACCCACTCATCTCGACCAGGCCTGGTTCTCACAGTCTGTGTCCCAGGGCTGGTTTAGGATGTGCAGCATGGTAGTGGAGGGGGGAAGTAACACTGTTGGTGCACAGAAGCCCTCGACTGCTGGGGGGTTTTATTGATCATGTACATAATGCTGCTTCACTGCTCATACAGCCCAACATGAAGACCCCAGAGCTTCTCCCAGATGCAGCAGAACCTCAGAGCAGGCAGGAAAATACCTGTGGAGATAGCCTAAAGGTGAGGGCTTGCAGACACACACAAGTTTGTCCATCCAGGTGAGCGACATTTCTAACAGAGGGCCACATGCTGGAAGCAGGGCTGTGAAGCCAACGTTCAGCTGTGCCAGTACACCCTGTCAGCAAGAAGAGGAGCAGGTTAGGGAGCAGATTCCAGGGAGGGGCGGGTGGGGGTAGGCCTCATGCTCTCAGTCACAGTTGTATAGAAAGAGTGTCCAGCCCTCCCAATCCTGTGGAACAGCTCTGCTGTGACTGTCACGGGGGCATGAGAAATGGATCTGTGTGCACCGCCCCCCACCACCACCTAAGGGCCTGCCTGCCACGGGCTGGACATTCAGTTGTGACTGAGGACAGGAGGCTCACTGCCTGACTCATCTTCCCATCAGGATTTGAGGGTAACTTCCAGGCACGGTCTGTGGGCTGGAGCCTGGCCCTGGCCACAGCATATCTGAGCAGGCCAGCCCTGTACCTCTGAGATGTGGCCGAAACTGGGCTGGGGCCAGCCTCTCCCCCACCTTCTGAGCTTTAAGAGGGTAAAAATGAGCCCTTGCCTCTCTACTCAGACATCTCTTATAGTGCCTTCAAGCATGAAGGGGCAGGGGATGATGTGAATTCTCTTATAGATTTAGAAAATGGGGTACTATCAAGTCACTCTACATTTTTGACTGTACTAAAAGGATAGTCAGTGGCTTTATCTTGTCTGCCAGTGGCAGCTAGTTGGTGGCTTCCCAGATCACTGTGTTGAGAAGGGTTGAGGCTGCATCAAGCTTACAAAAGGGAGTGAGTATCTGCTGCAGAGTACATGGGCCCCTGATGCTGTTCTGAGCAAGCCATTTAGGGGCACACATGTACACACATGCTCACAGGTCAGTGGTGCATGCGGTCATACCATGAGTCCCCATATGAGGCCGCTTAAGCCTCTTGCAAAGATTCCCTATGCTAGTGTGGCAGTCTGAGAAGTGACCCCTTCCCCCCAGCCTCTCTTCTCAGGATTTAGAAGAATTCTGCCCTAGCATAGGACCTTAAAAGTTCATGACCAGGAAGGATGTGAAAGCCAGCTGGACCCAGCCTATGTGAGCGCCTTAGGCAGAAGCCAGCTATATACCAAACCTGTCTATTCCACCCTTCATCCATTTAAACTATTAGGAAGTTACTCCTTTACCTAAGCCAAAATTCTCTTTCTCCATGGTCTTATGGAACTGCCTCTGCTTCCCCAAGATGTTCAGTTTTGGGTACCTACTTGAAGACCCCAAGCAGCCTGGAGACTTATTGCCAACTCTCTTCAGAAGGGAACAGGCTTGTCCTGCCCCAGTCCCACCCTCTCTGTAGGTGTTCACAAGCCACAACCCAGGCCATGTTACCAGGCAGGCAGGTGCTTTCCCGTGGAGGACATGCCAGGCGGGAGGCAGAGCCTTCCTCAGGGCCCAGACTGTCTGTCCTAGGAGGGGACAAGAGGTGACCCAGGACAAGCTATCCCAGCCCCTCTGCCTACATCCTGCCCCACCTAGCCCCCACTGCCCCCAGCACAGATGACTATGGAGGAGTCATCTTAGAGAGGCCCCTTCCCATCACTCCCTAAAAGCAAGGAGAGTACATCTCTGCCACCAGGCATAAAGGTGGCTGGTCACATGTGAATGGGACCTGTGGTGGATGGTGGAGCTCTGGCCAGGCACAGGACCTCTGAGCAGTTCCTGACCACCTCTAACTTGGGGTCAGAGCCCTCCCACAGTGGCTAGGCATTGGTGGGTGGTGAGCCCTGCCCAGGACCAGGCTCCTCCACCGCCACTCTGCATGCTGGCGAGCCCCAGTCTACTCCTGAGCCCTCCATGGTGCTCAGGCTGGGGAGAATGGGTCCCTGTGTACATTGTTTCCAGGATCACTTGATTGGGAAAGGCCAGCCTAACTGGAAAGTAGCTGCTGTTTACTACATGCTCACTCCTGCCCAGCAGAGCCAGCCTCTATCAGTGAGACATAGTGCTGCTACCACATTACAGGGCAGGAAGCTGGGGCTTAGAGGTGAAGAACTCACCCAGGGACACAATAGCACAGGAGTGTAGTGTGGCCTCCTCCCAACCACAGCCCCACTTGTGGGAGCAGCTTGGTGGCCCTTTCTGGGCTTGGACCAAACTAGCCAGAATGTTCACCACAGGCCCTTTGGGCTCCTTGGAGCTACTGTACTTCATGGTCGGGAGGAAGGAGGAATTGTGCTCTGGGTGCTACAGAGAGCCCAAAGTCATATATCTATAGATCATGAATATATTTATGCATTTGTGGGATTCAATGTATTGATTATTTGTGCAAATTGGAGTGCTTATATCCTACTAATTAACATAGCTTTCACCTCATTTACTTAATCACAGTATTAAGACATTTGTGTTCAATACTTGATGGATTTGACTTGTACCCTTGCATTATGCTCTGTAGGGGTGGTCCTGCCGTTAACCCTCCCTCTATAGAACCACTCCCCGCTCCCTTCCCATCTCCCTACTCTTCCCTCCTTCATCCTGGGCTATAGTTGTGATTCATCTCTCATATGAAAGTGTGAGTGATTATAAATTAGTTTTATAGTAGTACTGAGTACATTGGATATTTTTTTTCCATTCCTAAGATACTTTACTAAGAAAAATATTTTCCAGCTCCATCCATGTAAACATAAAAGAGGTAAAGTCTCCATCTTTTTGTAATGCTGCGTAGTATACATATACCACAATTTATTAATCCATTCATGGGTCGATGGGCACTTGGGCTTCTTCCAAGACTTGGCAATTATGATTTGAGCTGCAATGAACAATCTGGTGCAAATATCTTTGTTGCCAAGTGATTTTTGGTCTTTTGGATATACCCCTAGTAGAGGAATTGCAGGATCAAACAGCAGGTATACATTTAGATCCCTGAGTGTTCTCCAAACTTCTTTCCAAAAGGAACATACTAGCTTGCATTCCCACCAGCAGGCCAGCAGTGTTCCCTTTTCTCCACATACACATCAACATCTGTAGTTTTAGGATTCTGTGATGTGAGCTACTCTGACTGGAGTTAGATGATATCTCAAAGTGGTTTTGGTTTGCATTTCTCTGATGATTAAAGATGATGAGCATTTTTTCATGTGTCTGTAGACCGTGTGTGCACCTGTCTTCTTCAGAGAAGCTTCTGTTCATGTCTCTTGCCCATAATGAAATAGGATCACTTGTTCTTTTCTTCTTAATTAATAAATTTGAGTTCTCTGTGGATTCTGGTTATTAGACCTTTGTCAGAAATACAACCTGCAAAAATCCTCTACCAACACTAATCAAGGTGAAAAAACAATCAAGGACTCTATTCCGTGTACAATAGTGCCAAAGAAGATGAAATATCTGGGAGTGTACCTAACAAAGGACATGAAAGATCTCTATAAAGAGAACTATGAAACTCTGAGAAAAGAAATAGCTGAAGATGTTAACAAATGGAAAAGTATACCGTGCTCATGGCTGGGAAGAATCAACATTGTTAAAATGTCCATACTACCCAAAGCAATCTACAGACTTAATGCAGTCCTCACTTTAAAGATCTGGAAAAATTAGTACTTCATTTTATATGGAATCAGAAAAAAAACCTCAAATAGCCAAGACATTACTCAGAAATAAAAACAAATCAGTAGGTATCACGCTACCAGACTTCAGACAGTACTGTAAATCTATAGTGATCAAAACAGCATGGTACTGGCACAAAAATAGAAATGAAGGTGTATGGAACAGAATTGAAACATTCCCTGTTCATACTTGTTTGAGTCTATGTCTGTATTGTCTACTATCTCCCATTGATCGATTTTTCTGTCTTTATGCCCATACCACATTGTTTCCATTACTGTCTTGAAATCAGATAGTGTTCACTCCCTAATTTTGTTCTTTTTCCAAAATTGTTTGGGGTATTCTAGATTCTCTATATTTCTGTATGAATTATAGACTCTGCTGTTCAATTTCTACAAAAATAATATTTTTAAATAAAAAGAAAGCCTGCCAGGATTTTGATTAGGATTACATTGACTCTAAAGATGATTTTGAGGAGAATTGACATCCTAGTAATATTGAATTTTCCAACCTATGGGAATAATTTCTCTCAGCAATGTCTTCTCATTTTCAGTGTGTAGGTATTTCACATCTTTTTCAGATTTATACTTAAGTATTTCAGATTTTTTTTTTTTTTTTTGCAGTTTTTGGCCAGGGCTGGGTTTGAGCCCGCCACCTCCGGCATATGGGGCTGGCACCCTACTCCTCTGAGCCACAGGTGCCACCCTATTTCAGATTTTTTATTATTAAAAGGTACTGTTTTTCATTTAAATTTCTTGCTAGTATATAAAAATAATTAATTTTTTATATTGGTCTCTTTTTTTTCAATTTTATCAGCCTTTTATTTTTTTTAATTAAGTCATCTACACATAGATCATGAATACATTTATGCATATGTGGGGTACAATTTGTTGATTTTTTTTTTAATACAATTTGGCATGGTTACATCAAACCAATCAACATAGCTTTCACCTCATTTACTTTCAACATAGCTTTCACCTCATTTACTTGATTATTGTGTTAAGACATTTATGTTCTACACTTGACAGATTTGACTTGTACCCTTGCAATGTGCTCCATAGGTGTGGTCCGGCCTTTTACCCTCCTTCTATCAAAACTCCCCCCTCCCCTTCCTTCCTACTCCATTTCTCTCCTTCATCCTGGGCTATAGTTGTGTTCTATCTTTCATAAGAATGTGTGAGTAAATTTAAGGGGACCTGGAACATATTCTCCTGAGCTAAGTATCTCAAGAATGGAGGGAAAAGTATTCAATGTACTCAGTACTTCTATGAAACCAACTTACATTTGGTCTCTTTATTTTAAAACTTTGCTGAGGTCATGTTAGTTCTAGTAGCTGTTTAGTCTATTTGATTGGATTTTCTACTTAGGCAATGATCTTCCTGTGAGTAAAGACAGTTTATACTTCTACTTACTCGAACTGGATGTTTTTTGTATCTTTGTCTGGCTTTATTTCACTAGCTGTAATCTCCCAGATAATGTTAAATAAAAATGTGAAGAGTGAACATCTTGGTCTTATTTCCGATCTGTAGGAGAAGCATCAGTCTTAAGCCATTAAGTGCAGTGTTTCCTGGGTGTTGTTCATAGATACCCTTTACGAGAGTGAGGTAATTCTCTTCTAATCTTCATTTGCAGAGAATTTTTTTTTTTTCCAGGAATAGATGTTGGGTTTATTCAGATGATTCTTCTGCCTTTACTGAGATGATCGTAGCTTTCGTTTTGCTTTTGATTTTGTATTAATATGTTGAATTACTTTGACTTTCTAGTGGTAAACCAACCACGTATTTTGGGGATAAACCACCTTTGTTCATGGTGCGTAATCCATTTTACATATTACTATGTGAGCTGCTAACCATTTTGTTTGGGATTTTTATGTATATATTCCTGAGGATTATTGTTCTGTAGTGTGGGGAGGGGGGTCCCTTGTAACATCTTCTTATTTTGGTATCACATATGCGGTTCTCATAGAGTGAGTTAGAAAGCATTCCTCCTCTTCAAGTTTTCTTGAAGAGTTTATGTAGAATTGGTATTTTTTTCTTCCTTAAGTCTTTGATAGAATTCATCACTAAAGCCATATAACCTCTAAGTTTCTTCATGAGAAGGTTCTAACTACAAATTCAGTTACTTTCATAGATATGGGGCTCTTCAGAGTTTCCTTTTCTTCTGTGGTGAGATTTAGTGGTTTGTGCCTGTAAAGGAATTGGTCCATTTTTTCTAAATTTTCAAACTTTTTGGCGTAAAGTTGTTTATAATGTTCTTTTATTGTCCTTTGAACATCCACAGAATCTGCAATATTATCATCTCTCTCATTCCTGAGGTTAGCAATGTATGTCTTTTCTCTTTTATTCTGAATCAGCCTTTTTTATCAGGTTTATCAATTTTATTAATCTTCTAAAAGAAACAGCTTTTGGTTTTATTCTTTTTGCTGCTTCTCTATTTCCTATTTCACTGATTTCTTCTTAGATCTTTATTTTCTTTTACTGTGGGTCTAATTTGCCATTCTTATTATAGTTTCTTAAGGTGGAAGCTGAAGTCATTGTTTTGAGACCTTTTTCTTTTCTAATGTGGACATTTGGTGTTATAAATTTCCCCCTAATTTCTGCTTTAGTGGCATCTCACAAGTCAGATACTTTGTTTTTATCTTTGTTCATTTCTAATTACTTACTATTATTAATTTCCCTTGTGATTTCTTCTTTGAACCATAGGTTATTTATGGTATTTAGTTTCCAAATATTTTGAATATTTTCATATGTCTTTGTGATTTATTTTCACCTGTCTAATTTAATTCCAGTATTGTCATAGAACATACTCTGAATGATGTGAATCCTTTTAAAATTACTGAAAATTTATTTTAAGGCCAGTTATAGAAATGTTCTCTGTATATACTTAAAAAGAACATGTATTCTATTGGAATGTGGTGTCAGTGTCTATTAGGTCAAGATTTTGTTGTTATTGTTAAGAGACAGGGCCTTGTTCTGTCACCCAGGCTGGAATGTAGTGACAGGATCATAGTTCAGTGTAACCTTGAACAGCTGGTCTCAAATGATCCTCCTGCCTCAGTCTCCTGTAATGTCTCTTATTACAGGAAGACTTACTACACACCATGCCCAGCTCAGTAAGTTTTTGGTTTTGTTTTTTCTTAAAGACAGGGTCTCACTATGTGCACTAAGCTGCTCTTGACCTGCTTGGCTGGCCTCAAGTGATCCTTTCTCCTCGACCTCCCAAAGCCATGGGATTATAGGCATGAGCCACTGCACCTGGCCAATTAGGTCAGGTTTTGTGATAGTAGGGTTAAAACTTCTACATGCTTGCCAATTTTCTCTCTTCCTGTTCTATGGATTATTGCCAGAGGAATATTGAGATCTCTGACTACAATTATGGATTTGTCTATTCCATGTTGCATTTTTATCAGTTTTTGTTTCATGTATAAATTGATTTTTTTTACCATTATGAAATGGCCTTTCTCCCAATAATATTCTTTACTCTAAAATCCACTTTCTCTGATACAGGCTTACCTTGCGGATTAGGTTGCAGATCACTATGACAAAACAAATATCACAATGAAGCAAGTCACATCAGTATTTTGGTTTCCCCTACATATCAAAGTCATGTTTACACTGTAGTCTATTAGACATGCAATAGCATTGTGTCTAAAAAACAATTTGTATACCTTAATTTAAAAATACTTTATTGCTTAAAAATGCTAAGATCATCTGAGCCTTCAGAGAGTCATAATCTTTCAGCTGATAGAAGGTCCTGCCTTGATGCTGATAGTGCTGTCCAATCAGGGCAGTGGTTGCTGAGGATTGGGATGACTGTGACAATTTCTTAATATAAGGCAATAATGAAGTTTGTTGCATTGATTTAACTTTTCCTTTTATGAAAGATTTATGTATAGTGTGCTATGCTGTTTGATAGCATTTTCGCCACAGTAGAACTTCTTTAGAAATTGGAATCAATCCTTTCAAACCCTGCCACTGCTTTATCAACTAAGTTTATGTAAGATTCCAGACCTTTTGTTGTCACTTCAACAATGTGCACAGCATCTTCACCAGAAATAGATTTCATCTTAAAAAACCACTCTTTGCTCATCCAAAAGAAGCAACTCCTCATCCATTTAAAATCATCGTGAGATTGCAGCAATTCAGCCCCATCTTCAGACTCCACAGTTCTCTTGCTGTTTCCACCACATCTGCAGTTCCTTCCTCAACTAAAGTCTTGAATCCCTCAAAGTCATTCATGAGGGTTGGACTCGGCTTCTTCCAGACTCCTGTTAATATTGCTATTTTTGACCTGCCCCCACGAATCACAAATATTCTTTTTTTTTCTTTTTTTTAAGAGACAGAGTCTCACTTTGTCACCCTCGGTAGGGTGCTGTGGTGTCACAGATCACAGCAACCTCCAACTCCTGGGCTTAGGCAATTCTCTTGCCTCAGCCTCCCAAGTAGCTGGGACCATTGGCGCCCGCCACAATGCCTGGCTGTTTTTTGTTGCAGTTTGGCCAGGGCCGGGTTTGAACCTGCCACCCTTGGTATATGGGGCCAGCGCCCTACTCACTGAGCCACAGGTGCCACCCCACAAATATTCTTTTTTTTTTTTTTTTTTGTAGAGACAGAGTCTCACTGTACCGCCCTCGGGTAGAGTGCCGTGGCGTCACACAGCTCACAGCAACTTCCAACTCCTGGGCTTAGGCAATTCTCCTGTCTCAGCCTCCTGAGCATCTGGGACTACAGGCGCCCGCCACAACGCCCGGCTATTTTTTTGTTGCAGTTTGGCCGGGGCTGGGTTTGAACCCGCCACCCTCGGCATATGGGGCCGGTGCCCTACTCACTGAGCCACAGGCGCCACCCCACAAATATTCTTAATGGCATCTGGAAGGTGAATCCTTTCCAGAAGGTTTTCAATTTACTTTGCCCAGATCCATCAAAGGAATTACTGTCTATGGCAGCTATAACCTTACAAAATGTATTTCTTAAAAAATATATTTGAAAGTTGAAATTACTCCTTAATCCACAGGCAGCAGGGTGGATGTTATCTTAACAGGCACAAAAACAACATTCATCTCCTTGTACATTTCTATCAGAGCTCTGGGGTGACCAGGTAAACTGTCAATGAGCGGTAATGTTTTGGAAAGAACCTTTTTCTGAACAGTAGTTCTCAACTGTGGGCTTAAAATATCAGTAAACCATATTATAAACAGATATATTATCATTCAGGCATTGTTGGTCCATTTGATACAGCAGGCAGAGAAGACTTAGCATAATTTGGAATAGCCCCAAGTTTTTTGCCATGGTTAAATGAACATTGGCTTCAACTTAAAGTCATGAGCTGCATTAGCCCCTAAGAAAGTCAGCCTATCCTTTGAAGCTTTAAAGCCAGGCATTGGCTTCTCCTCTCTAGCTATAGAAGTCCTAGGCGGCATCTTCTTTCAATAGAAGGCTGTCTATACTGAAAGCCTGTTGTTTAGTGTAGTCACTTTCATCAGTCATCTTAGTTACATCTTCTGGATAACCAACTGCAGCTTCTACATCAGCACTTTAGGCTTCTCTTTGCACTTTTACACTATGGAGATGGCATCTTTCCTTAAACCTCATGAACTACCCTCCACTTGCTTCAAACTTTTCTTCTGAAGCTCCTTCACCTCTCAGCCTTCACAGAACTGAAGAGAGTTAGGGCCTTGCTCTGGATTAGGCTTTGGATTAAAGAAATGCTCTGGATGGTTTGATCTTTTATATAGACCAATAAAACTCTGCATATCTCCCTGTAAGGCAGTTTCTCTTTCTTATCATTTGTATGTTCACTAGAGTAGTGCTTTTAATTTCTTTCATGAACTTCTTTACATGTACAACTTGGCTAACTGTATGGTGCAGGAGGTCTGGCTTTCAACCTGTCTTGGCTTTGTCTTCTTTACTAAGGTTTGTTATTTCTAGCTTTTAGTTTGCAGCGAGAGATTTGTAATTCTTAACTTTTACTTGAACACTGAGAGGCCATTGTAGGGTTGTTAGTTGTTCTAATTTCAATATTGTTATGTCTCAGGAAATAGGCCTGAGGAGAGAGAGTAAGGTTGGGAACAGCACATGACATTGGTTTGTCATCTGATATGGGCATGGTTTGTGTCACCCCAAAACCAGTACAATACTAACATCAAAGATCACTGTAACTAATCACAGATCACCATAACAGATATAATAATAACAATGAAAAAAATGAAATTTTGCAAGAATTGCCAAAATTTGACACAGAGGCATGAAGTGGGCACATGCTGGTGGAAGAATATGGCAACAGACCTGTGGGACTCAGGGCAGGGCTACATGACCTGTCGCTCACAAAACATAGTCATCTTGTTTGTTTCTGTTTGTTCCATCTGTTCTATGCTCCTTTCCCCTTTCTCTTTCTTTCTTAGATTGACTATTTCTTACAAATTTGTATACCTCCTTTTTTTTGACTTAACTATATTTCTTTATTGTGATATTTTACAGGTTGTTTCAGGATTTGTAGTGTAGATCATTGATGACAGTCAACCTCAGACGATCCAGCCCCGCCTTACGTACAGTGCAGAAAGCTGGCAGTCCCACGCACCCAATTTTCTCCTTACTGCCTTAGCCTTCTTCCTCTTGCATGTCTTATTTACATATATTGTCAACCCCACAATACCTTGTTATTATTTCTGTTTAAATAGTTATCTTTTAATAAGATTTAAGTAACACTTTAAAATGTTTTATATATCTGTAGTTATACATGCAGATTCCACTTCCACATGCACTAAAAGAGAGAAGATGTTCTTTACTCTTTCTGCTAGGCCCCCATTTCCATCTTCACGTCTGAAGGGCTTTCTTTACTGTTTCACAGAGTCCGAGTCAGCTGCTGAGGGATTCTTTAAGCTCTTGGTTGTCTGCAGCATTTCACTCCTCTCGGTGGTTGGACTGACAGCCCTGGCTCCTCAGTGGCTGTTGGCTGTAGGCTGCTGTCAACTCCTTGCCACATGGGCAGCACCCACAGCACCAGACTGGCTCACCAGAGTGCTAAGAACCAAAGGGAGAGCAGGACAGGAGTCACAGCCCATTGCAACATGCTCTCAGGAGTGGGAGCCCCTCCCTGTGCCACCATTTTCATCAGACTTAAGTCATGCTGGGTTGGCTGACGTGGGGCCACACCTGGAAGCAGGGTATTGGAGCTGCCGCAGAGGTGAACCCTGGCTCCTGTGGAAGACCCACTAAGGTGGGCCACATCTCCCAGTGGCTTTTCATTTTCTTTCTTCTTTCTTTTTTGTTTTTATGCACTTTTCTTTCTTTTTCCTCATTCTGTTTCATTTTGGATGGTTTCTGTTGCTTGTTAATCTTTTTGCCCTGTTGTCTGATCTGTCTCATAACTTCTGGCCACAAATCTGACCTTGTGACCTCCGTGGCCCCCATGTTCACCTTTGGTGGATGAGACTTTCTAGGCGTGACCACTCAGGCCACACACCCCTGCACCCCCACCACCACGCTCCACTCCCCTCCCTCTGGAGGCTGCAGGAGCAGCTGCGGTGGCTCTAAAGTGGAGCGCATGTGAGGGGGGAGCTGTATAAATAGAATAATAATAATAATAATTGTTGGTTTGAGATTTTTCTGTGACTGCTGGGGGGCCTGGCCTCCCCTACCCCACCAATCACTCTTGAGGGAACAGGTCACCCAGCCGGGGATGCTGAGTCCTAGTGGCACGGGTATAATTACAGCGTGCAGCGTTTAGATGCTTTTCCTCGGTACAATTAGGCGGGGATAATCGGCTGAGCTATTTTCCCCATGCTGGACATGCTTTTTCCAGCTTCCGTTCTTTGGAACTTCATGCCAGGAGGTTTATTCTCAGTGTTCTGACCAAGTTGTCCTGACCCAGTTGCGACCACGTCCCTCTGCGCCTTCAATTCATTTGGCATTGTCTGCTAAGGCCTCCTTTGGGTCCAGCTGTCACTGCTCCCCAAGGGATACCAGTGAAATGGGTGTGATCCCAGGGTCACAGGCAGAGCTGTTCATGGGCAACCAGAGGCTATGCACAGCATGCCAGAGGAGGAGCCTCACCCACCCAGGCCTTGGGGCAGCAGCTGGGCTAAGCTTGGCAGGCTGGTGACAGGCGGCAGAACCCATGGCAAGGGAGGGAGTCAGACAGGTTAGGAGGGCCTGTCCTCATGCCAGGTAGAGGAGGAAGTCTCTCAGCCAGGGTGCACAAAGAGCTAAAGGCCAGGAGGTGTGCTATCCTGCTCTGGTGCAGAAGGACCAGGCAGTGGCTGTCTCAGTGGCTGGGACACTGTACAGAGCCCAGGTTTAGAACACACTCATTGGGTGTTTGGGCTGTGACACTGCAGGGGTGGGTGCTTGCAGCACTCTGGCCTTAACTCGCCGCTATACAGATCAAGGTGACACCGACAATCCCCATGCTGTGCCTGGCAATTTGCGAACACCAATGCAGCCCTCAACCTGCCTGATCTTTGGGATAAAGACTGTTGCCACCAACATCATGAAGACAGGCAGAGGCCAAGCTGGGACCAGTGCTGACCTCTGAGCCCAGACAGCCTCCATTGGCATGAAGGCATGTGTCACCCTTTTCCCTAGGGCATCTTTTCTCTCAGGCCAGCCTCTGAGGGTTGTAGAGCAAAAAAGCAGCGCTGAGGCAGGCATCCCCCAGCATCCAGACCCGTGTGCACGTGTAGAGCCTCACAGGGCTATTCACCACGTGCTCAGGAGGGTCACCAGTGCCGGCAGGTATCAGCCTCTGCATGTGGCACCATGTCATACTCATCTGAAAGCACCATGGGGGGAGTGAGTGAAGGGTACACACATGCTGGACTATTTTTGAACTTCTTGTGAGTTTGTGGTTATTTCAAAATAAAATGTTGAAAAATGAACAGTCGATCTTAATTGAAGAGGTCCCATCTGCCACTCAGTGTGACCATGTTGGCTTGGCCATGCACTTCCCTTTCCAGGGCAGGCAAGTTTCAGTCTCTGCGGGACACAGACTTCAGACAAGAGGGCCAGGCAGAGTCACTCACCAGGAAGCTAAGCAGACTGCAGGGTCAGGGTGGCCAGGTGTCACCAGGCCACTGGAGGGAAGGGGATGATGCGGGAACTGGGGTTGGGGGGTATCCCAAGGCTGCATGCTCTGTCCTGGAGGCAGGGAGGTAGAGCCAGTCCCTTGATGAGCCCAGCCAAGGCAACAGCACCATGGAGGTGCCACACATAGGCCCCTGGTCCATTCATGCCTCCATCAGGGATGGAAAAACAGAGCAAGGGAAAACCCAAATCTAGAACCTTCTCTCCAGGAGAGCCAACACTGGCCCCTCCCCCACCTTTGCCCTCCTATTTCACAGATATGACTCATCAAATTAAGCATAGCCCTGCAGAGGGGAGATGGGCTCCCTGAACCACGCCTGCAGCTTGCCCAGCCCACCTATCCTTTACTGACTCCTGCATTTGTCACATGCATGGGCAGCTTCTTCAGATAATGTTTCATTGACTCATACCCTGTTTCCCCGAAAATAAGACAGTTATTTTAAGGTGTGCTCCCAAAGATGCGCTAGGTCTTATTTTCAGGGGACGTCTTATCGTTCCTGTAAGTAGGTCTTATTTTCGGAGGATGTCTTATTTTCGGGGAAATGGGGTACTGCAAATTGATGGAGGCATGTGAACCACCCCTTGGGAAGACAGGCACAACTTGTCACAGCTACACTGTGAACCACAACTGTTAGCCAGAGGGACAAGATATGCATGTCACCACCTTCCCAGGTGCTCCCCACACATCTGTCTGAGGGTCTGTAGTGTTGGGCACCAGCCAAGGCTGGGTCCTGTGGCCTCTGTCCCATGCCCAGGTCAGTGAGTATGGCAAGAAGTCAACATCCACCTTTGTGCTGATTCCACTTGCCAGATGGTATCTGCCAGCCTGGTGTGGGCGCCATGGACCGGAGGAGCCAGACCTCTCCATGCTAGTTCTGCTGCACAGACAAAGCTGGGTCCCACTGGATCCCTGTGATTCACTTGGGCCCACCCTGCTATACCCTTCAATCTCTGGGTACCCATGTGTTTGACACCCCAGCACCAGCCCTATGAGAGACAGCCTCGAGCCAGCTCCTGTGTGGCCCTCCATCAGCGTTCCTTTCCATCTACTGACCTGGCTCATGCTCTGACTCACACCTAGTGTTCACCAGCCAAGATGTTAGCCATGATGCTCACATGGCACCCCAGATCCAATGCCTCAGCAAGCCCACAGAGGGTCCTTCCTACAAACAGTGTGTCCTGAGGGGAAGCACTTGCATGCCCGACAGTTGACCACAGGGTGCTGTGGCTAGATGGCCTTGAGATGGCCATAGTCTCCAGCCTGACCTTGACCATGCCCTGGGTCTTAGCCAGTCAGTGAGGACCAGGTATATGTGTGCCCAGAGCAGGGGACGTGAATGTGCTATCTGCCTGTCTCATAACAATTACAGATACACTTTAGATATATATTTTTTTCTAATTACAAGTATGTACATAGCGAAAACACCTGGAAAATGCAAAGACCCATAATAAATCCCTTCATCTCAGCACTCCAAGCTAACCACTGTAAACATTTCCACATATTTTATTTAGTTTTTGTTTGTTTGTTTTATTTTGTTTTGTTTTTTGCAGTTTTTGGCCGGGGCTGGGTTTGAACCTGCAGCTGCAGTACATGGAGCCAGCAACCTACTCCTTTGAGCCACAGGCGCCACCCTATTTCCATGTATTTTCTAAGGGTCTTTTTTTACTCTTTGTAAGTATACATGTGAGGGAGAGTGAGGCATGTGTACAACTGCAGTGCACATGCATAGGTTTCTCTACCACAGAAGTTCAAGGCCAGTTCCTGACTGACATGGCTGAGCCCCTCTCCCCAGACCAACCTGTGAGTGTATGGAAGTGCCTGGAATGCTCACATTCCCAGCTGGGGAAACCCAGATACTCTTTTGAAGTTGGAAGTACCTTGATTTCTTTGCAGCCTCATCAGGCAGAAAATGTCCTCCTCAATATTAAGGAGGGTAGGTGTCTGTGCACAACAGGAATAAGCGTCTGCTGGTCCCACGAGGACGAAGCCTGTGTCCTGGCATGTAGGTCTTGGCAGGTGTGTCTCCATGAGGCCCAGGGTCTGGCAGAAGACCTGTCTCCCATGCAAGGACGCAGGATGAGGGCAAGGCAGCAGCAGCTGTACATCACAGTACAGACTGTGGAATGGGCCACAGAGCAGCCCTGGCCATGTAGACCAGGCTGAAATAGGCACATGCTCCCCTCAGCCATCAGTCACCCTGCATGTGGCATTTCCCTCAGCCCCGTGCTCCTGAGTGCCTGGCTTCTCTCAGCCACCCCAGTGTGCAGACGGGACTCAGGTTTGTCACTGAGCATAGGATTGCAGCTTCTGGGTGGCCACGCCAGGTCCAACAGGCCCCAACACCCCAGATGTTGGGCATCTGGGCCACCAGGAGGAGCTGGGCAGGCAGTACTACAGTCAGCACAGACTGTCGCCTGGAGGTCTGTTGTGGGTGCAGTAGGGCAAGGTGGCTGTACCAGGGAGCAGCAGCCCCCAGCAAGGCTCAGTTACACTTGCTGTGCCCTCAGTGTCTGGCTTAGGAAGCAGCTGCAAGCACAGCCCTGTCCTCTGGCCTTGCTGCCTACCATCTGTCTCCCTGAGTGGATGCCAGCACAGCTTCTCCCCAGCACCCATCCTCCCACACAGCATCCTCTCAGCTTCCACCCCAGGATCATAGAACCCCAAAGGTGGGAGTGATGCATTCTGAAGGCAGGGATACCTGGAGCTGTGTCCAATAGGGTGAGAGTCACAACTGGGTGTGGTGCCCACAGACCTAAATGTAGGGTTTTCATGCCTCCCCTGGCCTATGGCTTCTTGTCTGGAACAGGAGAAGCTTCTCTCACAAAAGCCAGTGGGAGCAGACAGATGGGTGTCTGCAAATGCCTGGGTGAGGTGGGTCCCACTGTCAGCATGCCCCCAGGCTTCCCTGTCTGTGTGACAGCCTCCTGATGTAGTAGTCCTGGTCTCTATGCCAGGTTACATCCAATCCATGAGGTCTGTCCCGGGAATAAAGGAAAGGTAAGACGGATGGGGCCTGCCCTGTGTTCAGAGAGCTGCACCCAAAAGCAGACGCCACCCTTGTATGCCAGCTCTGGCCCTGACGCTGGAGTGCCACCACAGCCCTCGGTTCTAGGAGAGCTAGATGAATAATACCAGTCCTTTGTTGGGGGTATGACTCTGTCCCAGTTTGTAGCTTGTCTTTTCATCCTCTTTTTTTTTTTTTAATTAAATCATAGCTGTGTACATCAATATGATCATGGGGCACCATACACTTGTTTCATAGAATATTTGACACATTTTCATCTCATTAGTTGACACAGCCCTCCTGGCATTTTCCTAGTTACTTTGCCAAGACATTTACATTCCACATTTGCCAAGGCTCACATGTACCCTTGTAAGATGCACCACAGGTGTGATCCTTTCAATCCCCCTCCCTCTACCCACCTTATTTGGTGAGGTTCAGCTTAGGCTTTTTTATTTTATGGATTGTAATTTTGGCGTCAAATTTAAGATCTCTTTGCCTAGTCCCAGGTCCTGGAGCTTTTCTCCTTTCTTATTTAAGTTTTATGGTTTTATGTTTTACATTAAAGGTCATGATATATTTTGAGTTAAATCGTATCTAGGGTATGAGGTTACATCAAAGTTCTTCCCAATACTGTGCGTGGAAAAGACCACCCCTCCTTGAATCACTTTGGCACCTTTGTTAAAAAGTGTTCTGGGGTGGCACCTGTGGCTCAAGGAGTAGGGCGCCAGCCGGCCCCATGTACCAAAGGTGGTGGGTTCAAACCCAGACCTGGCCAAAAACTGCAAAAAAAAAAAAAAAAAAAGTGGTCTGGACATATTTCTGTTGGTCTATTCAAGTTCCTCTGTCCTGTCCACTGATCTGGTACCTGCCCCCCATGTCCTCACCAGGAAAAGCAGTCCCCTGCTGTCCCCCCCCTCCACCCGCCATCACTTAGTCCTTCTGTTTCAAAATTGCTTTGGCTACTCTAGGACCCTTCCCTTTTCATGCAAGTTTTAGAATAACTTTGTCTATATCTATTAAAAAAAAAGGAATTATGCTAAACCTACAGATCAGTTTTGGGGAAATTGACATGTTTATTGCATTGAGTCTTCCAATCCATGAACATTGTATCTCTATTTAGTATTCTTTTGATTTTTTTCATCAACTTTTGATACTGCACAAGTTTTGTTAGATTTATACCCAGGTACTTAAAATTTTATGTAAGTAGTATTGCCATTTTTTATTTTGCTTTTCACTTGTTTACTGTTGCTTTACAGAAACGCGATAGATTTTCATATGTTAATCTTGTTTTCTACAACCTTGCTGAACTCACTGGTTCTAGTTTCTCTGTAGATTTCTTGGGATTTTCTACATAGACAATCACGTCATTTGCAAGGAGAAAGTTTCATTTCTTCCTTCACCATCTGTGTGCATCCTTTTCTTACCTCCATGAACTGATTGAGGGAGTCCCAGGACCACCTTGACTATGTAAGGAGAACAAGTGCCCCTTCATCACTGCCTGAGGGAAGGTGGTCAGCCTCTCCCAGAAATCCCACACCAGCTGTAAGTTATTCGTGGATGCCTTTTATCAAATTGAGAGAGTTTCCCTTGATTCCTACTTTGCTGAGAGTTTGTATCTTGCAAATGCTTTTTTGGGTGTCAGTTGATAAGATCATTGTGATTTATGTTGTTTAGCCTGTCAATGTGGTAGATTACACTGACTGGTTTTCAGATACTGAACTAGCCTTGCATGCCTAAAATAAATCACATTTGATCATGGTATAGTATTCTTTTTTGTATATTGCTAGATTCAGTTTGCTAATATTTGCTGAGGATTTTCATGTCTAAGTTCATGAGAGAATGATAGTATTTTTCTGTGTGTGTGCATACACCCTTTATTGGTTTGGGTACTGGGTTCATAGTGAATTAGTGCAGAAGTGTTCTTGCTCTTGTTTTCTGGAAGGGATTGTATAATATTGGTATTATACAATACTATTCTTTAAAATCAGCTGGGACTGGA
The DNA here is from genome assembly GCF_027406575.1 of Nycticebus coucang. Taxonomy (NCBI): domain Eukaryota; kingdom Metazoa; phylum Chordata; class Mammalia; order Primates; family Lorisidae; genus Nycticebus; species Nycticebus coucang. Next base: position 63,034,356 of record NC_069791.1, on the reverse strand, counting down.
GATAGGGCTTTTTAATTACAAATGTAATTTGTTTAATGGTTATACGATTATTGAGGCTATCTGCTTTGTCTTGGCTAAGTTTTGGTAGTGCGTGGTTTTCAAGGAATTGGTCTAATTCTCCATTGTCAAATTTATGAGCAAGAAAGTGTTTTTATGGCTGGGTGGCTCACACATATAATCCTAGCACTCTGGGAGGCCGAGGAGGGTGGATCACTTGACCTCACAAGTTCAAGACCAGCCTGAGCAACAGCAAGACCCCGTCTCTTAAAAAAAAAAAAAAAATCTCTGGGCTTTATGGCAGGCTCCTGTAGTCCCACCTACTTGGAAAGCTGAGGTAAGAGGACCATTTGAGCCCAAGAGTTTGAGGTTGCTATGAGCTATGGTGTCACAGCACTTACTGAGAGGAACAAAGTGAGACTCTGTCTCAAAAAAAATGTTTCTTCATAGTATTTTCTTTTTCTTTTGGTTGCTTCAGGATCTTTTGTCATATTCCCTGATTCATTTATAATACTGGTCATTTCTCTCCTCTCTATTTTTGTCAATTTTGCTAGAAGTTTGTCAATTTTATACTGTTTTTCAAAGGGCCAGCTTTTGGCTTTTATAATTCTCTCATTTTCCTGTTTTCAATTTTGTTTATTCCTGCCTTTATTATTTCCTTCCTTTTGCTTGCTTTAGGTTTATTTTACTCTTCCTTTTTCTAGTTTTTTGAAGTAGGCACTTAGATAACTGATTTGAGATCTTCCTTCTAATAGAAACATTTGGTGCTCTTATTTTCCTTCTCAGCACTGCCTTGGGTGCATCCCACATATTTTATTATGCTGTGTTTTCATTTTCATTTGGTTCTTGGCATTTTGTATTTCCTTTGAGATTTCCTTTTTGGTTCATGGGTTGTTTAGACGTATGCTGTTTAACATCCGTGCATTTGAAGATTCTCCTGTTGTCTTTTTTGCATTTCCTGTGTCCCCTTGGGGTGTCTTCCCCATCCTTGTCTCCTTTGACCTGTCCTCTCCCATCGTTGTCCCCTTCGGTGTCCTCCCCCATCCTTGTCTCCTTGAGGTATCCTCTCCTGTCTTTGTCCCCTTGAAATATCCTCTCTTGTCCTTGTCCCCTGGAGATGTCCTCCCTGTCTTTGTTCCCTTGAGATGTCCTCTGTCTGAGCCTTTCCCAGCAGGTGCTCGAGTCACAGCATGCACTGTTCTACTCCAGCCCTGGGATCAGCCCCTGCCTCAGAAACCAGTGGAGACATTTTTTTTTTTTGTCACCAGCCAGGAAACTTCATTGTTGATATCAATACATACATCCTTCTGAAAAATGTTTTGTGCTATTTACTCAATGGTTACGAACAAATCAGAATCTGTTCTACTAGTATATTTTTGGTTTGCTTGAGAAAATAAAGATTATTGCAAAATTATTAATCAAATCCAAAAGGCCTGGTTAATAAAAACCATCTATAAAATGGGAGGACTAAACACTACTAGCCCTACTGTGTCAGCAAACACTGTGGAATTCAAACCAAGATGACAATTCCACACAAGTTGGTAAGTAGAAGTGAAGCCATCCATTATATAAAATGGAAACAAGATTAAAGACAAATTACAAAAAGCAAAAAATAATATTTTGGTCAGAAAACCAGTATCACATAAAGCCATTTAGGGATGTCTATTAGTTGTTTTCTTTAAGGGGAAAATAAATCAAACTATTAGTTTTCTATTTATTCAGAAGGAAAAAATAAAGAACATGTTTGGAAGATATTTCTGATATTAAGTGAATATTTTCTCATCAACTATCTAAAAGTTGTAAAAATCTGACTTATCTTTGTCAGCCTTTAATAAAAGGAGGGAACAGAAACAGTGTTCAGTTTTCAGCAGGACACGCACAACACCCGGATGAGGTCCAGAGTAATCCTAATCGGGGGATGTCAACATTGAGCACTTGGACCTCCACTTTTTCTCCAGGTAGTCTGAGGCTCCTTCTCTTCTTTGTTTCAGAAAGTTTTGCTTCTGTTACATTTCATATGGGAATCAGCCCTGATTTCCTCCTCCTATATCCACAAAAATTCCAAACAGAGTGGCATTCTCGACTTTGCCTGTAAGAATTGTCCCAACTTACAGACCTTCCAAGCACACTATGCTTCTCTTAAAATCAGGCTTATCAAAATCTGTTTGAAAGTCGAAGCTTTCAGGCTGGCTGAGACCATCTATGATCACCTGTAAGGTGTGTACTGTTGTTCTTAATCTTTCTGCAGTTTTCTCTATTCCTCCCTTTTCAAGGAATGTATTTCTTTTTTGTTGCATTTCAGGTTTTCCAGTCTCACACAGTGTCCCTCATTGCTATGTCACATGATTCTGGATGAATACAAGTTTGGTAAAGGTTTGGCTTCAGTGAAGCATTCACTGTAGTTTTGCGTTTCTTTTTGCTCTGCTTCTCATTTGTGACCTCAACACCTGCTGAAGATGTCACAGCACCTCCTTGGATTTGGTCTGAAGGCTCAGTTTGCTCACTACTGCAAAATGTTCGCATATAATCTTGGTTAATTCTGATGAAGCCAGCACACTGCTGGAAGGATTTTGGACCCATCCCTTTCACTTTCTTCAGCTGTTCTCGGTTGATGAAGGGCCCATTTCTCTCTTGCCATTCAGTGATACTTTAGGCCCTGTTGGCATTAAGTCCTGCGATATGCCTTAACAAAACTTCTGAACAGATGTTAATATCCACTCCCACAAAGCTGACACATTCTTCTACAACACTGTCCAGTGTTGCCTTAAGTAAAATCTGAGATACATCATGCTGTGAGCTGTTTTAGTGTTTTTGGACTCGGTACTCAGTTGAACTACCTTGGGAGAGCTTGGGCAGGAATGAGAATTTTGGGCATTGTCTAGAGCCCCAGACTGAGCCACTGAGCCCGTCGGAGCTAATAGTCAACTTTTTTTTTTAATTTGTCACCTTTGGTAGAGTGCTGTGGTGTCACAGCTCACAGGAACCTCTAGCTCTTAGGCTTAGGTGATTCCCTTGCCTCAGCTCCTGAGTAGCTGGGACCACAGGCACCCGCCACAATGCCCGGCTATTTTTTTTTTGCAGTTTGGCTGCAGCCGGGTTCTAACCCACCACCCTCAGTATATGGGGCCAGCGCCCTACTCACTGAGCCACAGGTGCCACCCAGGAGACATTTTTATTAACATAACTACAATGCCACCATAACACATAACCAACACTAAAATATTTAATAGCTGCCCAGTATCTTGAAAGACTATCACATTTCTTGAATATGTAATGTTATCGTCTTATTTCATTTTTATTCACTTGAGTCTAGATTCAGGGTTCCACGTTGCAGTGGGTTTAGATTCCTTCTCCATCAGTTCTGGATTCTTCCCTAATGCTCTTGGCAGCAGTTGACCCTGGTATGGACAGGAATTCCTTAGCACCCTCACCTGGTCCTGGGCCTGCCCAGCCCTGCAACCTCGAGGAAAAGGGAGCTCTTGTCTCTGTTTTGGGGGTCCCTCAGCACCGCTTGTCTCCTCACTCCTCCCTCTGTGCCAGGGAGCTCCTGAGGCACCTGTTACAGGTGCCATGGGGATACTGCAGGCTGGGGGTGACCAGCACTTGATGACCCCTCAGCTTCAAGCTGCGCAGATGCAGTCTCGCACAATTCCTATTGGAGTGACCTACAGTATCAGGACCAAGATAGTGAGCCTGCACTTGGCCCTTCTCCTCCAGCTGCCCTGTGGTCATGTACCATGGCAGACAGACCACGGCCTCTAGTGCTGGGCTTGCAGCTTTTGAGACAGCCGCTCTGCTTCCTAGGGGGAGATGGATTCCCAAGCCCAGGCCAGGCAGGGTCTAATCAGAGCTCAGCAGCTGCCAGCTGACAGGCCACAAGTGTCTTCATTAAGGTTGACTGTCTCAGTACCCCCAGGGCACCTGCCAGCCACTCAAGTGCTTGTATGTGGCAGACCAGGCAGGTGGCTGCTTAGCCTCCCAGAGACAGAGTAACTAGTACTAGCCACAGCCAAAGTGTCTTCCTGGGCAATTTGCTGTTTAAAAAATTGCACTCTGGTTTTAAGTGAACAGCCCTAATTATAGTGATTTACAGGGCACCTGGGGGCCAGGTGGTATTTGAACATGGCAGAAGCTGAGCAGAGGTAGATCGGCACAGTGATTCAGTCAGCATATTCTGATAGGCCTGAGTGACTGCTGCTGTGGGTCTAGTGGTGATGTGGCCCCTTCAGTGCACAGTGGGACAGGGGCAAGGCCACTCTGGGGGGAAACCAAGTTGGGGAGAAGAGGACTGACAGCCCTGGGGCGGGTACAGAAGGTAGGCTGACAGAGGCCCTGAAGGACAGGCATGATGCCCTCCCCTGGATCTGCCTTCCTTTGGGGTGTGCAGTGACAGCAGGGGCCTCAGCTCCCTGTGGGAACTGCAGCGGGTGACAAGGGCGCTGGGGGGACTCTTGTTGGTGTGAGGCTTTGCCCATCCAGCAAGGGCAGCAATCTCAATGTGGGCAAGGGAGGGTCCTGCCTGTTCCCTTAGAATGACCAGGCCCCCAAGGTCTGGCAGCATCTGTGAGGGACCAGGGGGGCAGGTCCCCAGAGATCACCACCCATGAAGCCACGGCTGTGGTGGCTAGGTCCTGCCGGGTGTGGCAGTCCTGGGTGGGGAGGAAGGAGAGACTTTTCTTCCCACTCTGTTCCCGCCCCAGCTCTGTGCCTCTGCCTGGCTTCCTGCTTCCTCCCGACAGCTGCAGAATCGGCCCCTCTGACATTTAGGGGAAAAATTCAGAATCAAGAGCATAAGGCAGAAATGAAAGTATTTTCTTGGTAAAAGGTCAGAGTGGTTTCTCTTGTTTTTGTTTAAAAACGGTTTGTGTTGAACTATGACAAGGCCAAACGTGCTAACCAGGAGGGATGCCAGGGCAGCCCAGTAAGAAAATAGAGGAAGACACTCAAACAGACTCAGGGTGCCAGGCCAGTGGGGTGAGGGGAGCCCCGACAGCAGCCTGCAGCCATGCGGGTGCCCCCAGGTCCTCTCAGCCAGGGGTGTAGTCAGTGCTAGATGTGGATCCCATACCCTCAGGGCTGGGCTCAAGGGACTCAGTGGGGAGCTAGGCCCTGCAGGGGAGAGGGGCCCCCAGTACCTGTGCCCGCCCCAAGCTCCTGGGCAAAAGGGAGCGTTTTATAAAAATAAAAAAAATAAAAAAAACCCACACATTTCACCGAGATAATTTACGTACCATGTGATTCCTCCACGAAGCGTGCGGTTTGGTTCTTCTAGCATATTCGCAGAGTGCACCATCACCACGGTCTAATTTTAGGACATTTTCGTCACCCCACAAAGAAACCCCATACCCAGAGTAGTGACCCCATTTTCCCCAGACCCCAGGCTTGGCAGCCACCAATGTGCTTCTATCTCTGGATTTGCCTCTCCTGAACTTTCTCTCAAATGGAATCACACAAGTAGGGTCCTGTGTCTGGCTGAGCGTGCTCTCAAGGCTCACCTGGGGTGTGGCGTGAGTTGCTCTTTGTCCCTTTCGAGGGATGAGCAATGGGCTGTTGATGGGTGAACAACTTATCTGCCAATGGCTGTTTCCACTTCTGGCTGCTGCCAAGCGTATCTGTGCTCCAGTCTGCACGTGTGTCTGGTTCTCTTGGGGGTGCTCCTGGGGGTGACTGGGCCATGCAGCAGCTATTTCTGAGGAGCTGCAGACCACTCCCTCCAGCAGTCCACAGGGTTTCACTTTCTCCTCATCCCACCTGGACTTGAACTATGACAAGGCCAAACATGGTAACCAGGAGGGGTGCCAGGGCAGCTGCCTTTTAACCGTGGCCATCCTGATGTGCAGGGGTGGCGTCTCGCTGGGGTTTCTGTGCATGTTTCCCTGGTGGTTGGCACCTCGAGTGGGTTCCCGGGGGTGTGCGTGTCTCCTTTGGGGAAGCATCCACTCTCTCACTGGGCCGTTTGTCTTCTCATGATGGAGTTGTAGGGTTCTAGGTGTGTTCTGCGTACAGTTCCTTTGTCAAAGCCTGCTGGTGGTCAGGCTTTGGTGTCACAGCGCCGCTCTGCATACTTCGTGGCTCAGGCGCCACTGAGGTAGAGGCCACCAGCAGGCCATGGCAGATTTGGGAACCAGTGGAGAAAAGCTATACCCTCCCTGCAACCCAGAATGTGTGTGTGTCACTGGCATGTCCCCTGGGAGGCATGACTCCTTCCAGCCAGGTCACCTCCCATGGTGTCAGATGTGGTCCCTAGTGTAGGAAGTGTCCCAAGCCTGAGCTGCCTGCCCCTGTGCTGACCTTACCAAGTCACATGCAGAACAATGAGCAGCCACTACTCTATTTCTCTCCTAATACCCTGGAACTCCCCCTGAGCAGGGCTGCAGGGGCCACGGACCTCATCTTCCTAGCCCCTCTCACCTGGTGTCAGCGGCAGGCAGGAGCACGGCTCACTTCTCCCACCCCAGGTCTCAGTAGAAGGGCCAGTGTAGGCACCGGGTCCCTGCTCAACTGGGTTGGGTAGGCAAGCAAGTGGGGAGGGAAGGGTGGGCCTATGTCCCTGCTCAGAAGTGCCTGTGCCTTCAAACCCCAGCCCAGGCCGGCCACCCTCCACTCCTAGGACAGTGACACAGAAGCTGGCTCAGACCTGCCATGTCGGCTCTCAGCCTCCCTGTTTGTATGCATGTTTTCTCTGTTTTTGGAGCCACCATGCTCCCTGGAAGCTCTCTGGCCACTGGGTGAAGTCTGCCCTCTGCCTACACTTCCCCAGTCACAGCAGCACTTATATATAGGGCAGTCAGAGGGGCACACCTGGGCTCCAGGACCCACAGGGCCAGGACCAGGCCTCCCATCACTGGGACTTCTGGGCCTTGATGCACAGTTAGGGAAACTGAGGACTTGTTACTCATGACGCTATGTGGTCTGGAAGGTTTTGCAGGGCAAGCCCTGGGCAAGAGGCATGGGGTCGTCAAGCCTCGATAGGAAGCTATGGCCAACCACAGCTGGGCAGGGGCAGGGGACAGGACCTGGAGCCCCTGACTTACAGCAAGTGGGACCTGGGCATCCTGGTGTCCTGCGAATGCAGATAGCCCCGTTCCCACCCCTCGAGTGGGCTTTCCTTGCACTGCCTGGTCAGTGAGTTGGGCCCCTGCTTGGAAAAGACAGACTTAAACTTGGGTCTGCTGACTTCTCACGGGCAACCCCATTTCCACCCCCATCTGCCTGTCCAGACCACCCTGCCCTCATCTGTGGCAGAGCAGCACAGCTTTGGTGCCCAGGGCTAGCCTGCTGTGAACTGCAGCCCCTTCACCAGGTGACTTGGAGCAAGGCTTCAGGGGGACGTGTCTACCCCTCTCTGGCCTAGCTAAGCTGGGCACATCCCCTCCAGAGGCTGTTGGGCCCCTAGGCCAGCCCTCCACCATGTCCACTCTCCCAACCTCACCTGACCCTGTCCTATCTCTCCCTCTCCCCCCACCCACAGGCCACAGGACCCTCAGGCTCCAAGATGCAGCTGCTGGACACGGAATTCTCACGCACCGTGGGCCCTCTCATCGAGCTGCACCTGCTGCGTCAGGACAGCATCCCCGCCTTCCTCAGCTCCCTCACACTCGAGCTCTTCAGCCGCCAGACCACCGTGGCCTAGTGTCCGCCTGCCCCAGTGGGTGTCCACCTCTCCAGCAACAGCATGACACGAAGGACACACACAAACCACGCCAGACCACCTGGTCTCTATCGCAGCCCTGGCAGCAGGGCTTATGCTGCCCAGCAGTGTCCCAGCTAGACTCTTGCCCCACCCTCAAGCCACTGAGCTTAACCTGTACCTCCCCATACCCCCAGGCCCTGGCAGCCTGAGGGCAGGCCTGGAGCCGCAGGCAGGTTTTGTTCCTTATGAAATAAATTTTTCTTCCCCAGCCACCCTCCTGGCTCACCGTGTGTGTCTAAGGCACCATGCTGACAGCTCCTGCTCCATTCCAATGTCCCTTGGGTGCCAGGGAGAGCTACTTCTCAGGTCCAGGCCCAGAGATGTGTGGGGAAAAGGGGTAACACCCGGGAGCAGTCGGCTTCATCCCCACCCTGGAAGGAAGGGGCTGCTGGGGCTGTCCCTCCAGAGACTTGGTGCCAGGGGTGCAAACAGGACCAGAAGACAGAGCCAGACCTGGCTGTGCAATGGACAAAGGAGGATGGGGTTAGATGGGCTGAGAGTTCAGCTCTGGATCAGACACCCCAAGCCCTGGTCCTAGCTCCATCACCAACTGCTGTGTGGTCACCCCATGGAGCCCAGGCTGTCTCCCCTACACAGCACACCTGCTGGCTCTCAGATGGTGGCCAAGGCCTCTCCCTGGCTGCAGGCTCCCCCTCTCCTGTGGACTGACACCTTCCCATTCCTGTAGCCACAGGCCTGGCCCAGACTGTCCCTCTGCTTCAGGCCCAGGGACTGGGGCAACAGGGGTTGCGGTCACAGACCAGGGCCCACACTGAGGGTGAGACTTGGCCTTAGGCCAAGGGAGGGGTCGGCCTGGCTGGGAGCATCTAAGCCAGCCCACCAGGCTTCAGGGAGTTTTAGGGAACCTGTGGACATGGGATTGATCCTGCCCCTGCACAGTCAGCAGATAGACAGCCCATGCGTGGCCAACTCAGCACCCCAGCCCCTTCACCAGCCATGGGGAACAGAAGTAAGACTTAGCCACCCTCATGCCTCCATCCACCAGTGCCCATGCCAGCTGGTCACTGTGCACACCAGGAGCCACTATCTAGACACAGCAGAGGGGGCTGGGCTCAGCCTTGGAAATAGACCTCACCGAGCTGGCCCCGGCCAGCTGCTGTCACAGAGGACGCATTGCTGCATTGATGGGGAGGACCTGCCTGTCCCTCTCCCTCAGATTCTTGGGAGCCTGGAACAATGCAGCTTAGAGGCAGCCCTGAAATTGCCACCTCCAGTTGGGACTCCTGGCCTCGGCTGGGGCCTCTGGCTTCACCTCCCAGCCCTACTCTCCGCTCCCAGCAACCCCACTAAAACTCTGGTCTGCATGAAAGCTGCCTCCAGACCTCAGAAAGGAAAGTTGAGGTCTCCCCTCAGATCTCAGATGAGAAGGCTGGGGTCTCCCCCTCAATGTCTCAGATGGGAAGGTTGGGGTTCTGCCTTGAGTGATCCCCCTAGAGATGATGGGGTGATCCTAGCCTCAATCAGAAGTGCCCTGCACCCCCACACACATGTTGTACCTCAGCATTGGTTTCTGTCTCTGGGTGAGAAGGCTTAGAGGAGGGGCCTGTGGACCTGGCGGTTGCAGTCAGTGAGGTTCTTTTAGGGACTCTGGACACATCGCTTGCAGACCATACAAAGGCAAAGTGGGATAAGACTTTCCCAGTGTCAGGTGCCCCAGGGCTGGGGCCCTGGACATATGTGTGCCTCAGGTAGATACCACCTGGGCGGCCATCAGCAAGGTCAGCCACACATCCAGGGGCTCCCCTGTCAAAACCCCAGAGACCCAGTCTTCACTTCTCAGGTGTGTGCACCACGGCTCAGGCAGTGCCCAGTGGCTGCCAGCCAGTCAGAGCAGGCCTCGGGCCCAGCCTCAGCACACCCCTAGGGAGATCCCCTGTCTCTGAGCCTGCAGTCCCCGCCTGTGGGGAGGGTAGTCTGTGGTCCTCTTTGCCATTCTAAGGCTCCTCTAAAGGTGGGAGCCAGGGCTCTGTTTATGCTGCGTCAGCCTCTCAGCTCTCAGCACAGTGGCAATGACACAGCCACACTCCTCATGAGCATCTTTGTGTGAATCCATCTCTGCCCACACGGCAGCTGCTTCCCCAGTCAGGATGTCTGGAGACACCAAAATGGAGTCATTCATTCAATCCATTCAGACAATTACTAAGTACCTGTGGTGTTCTAGGCTCTTCTTCAAGTGCTGGGATATATTGGAACAACGCAAATATCCTTTCCCTTGTTCCCTGGCCCCTGAAACCTCAGGGGTGCCCTGTGAACCTCATCTCTGTGCTCAGCCCTGCTCTCCCCACTCAGGAACCTTAAACCCACCATTTGTAGGAGAATAGACTTCAACAGGTATCCTTAGGCCCTGGCTGGGAGGTGGAGGCCAGACCTTTCCCTCGGCTATCAACACGGTGGCAATGACATCCTGACTATTGCCAGGATATAACAGGATTTGGTAAGCTGCACCCCTATACCCCAATAGCAACGGGCCAGGTGAGGGTGTGTCTGCCTGGATCAGCCTATACCTGTGTGCCCAATAGCACTGCCATGTTCAGCCTGGCCCATGGAAGTGGACATGGAGGCCCTGTGTATATGCACATGTATGCATGTGGGTGTATGTGCATGCATGCGTATGTTCGCCTTGTGTGCCCACCGTGTGTATGTGAGTGCAGGTCTGGGGTGGGGGGGGGGGGTGCTCGTGCACATCTCTCATCTGGAGGACCCATCAGGAGAGGCAGTGCAGGCAGCACTGAGGCCGCAGAGCACCAGGAGGGCCTGGGGCAGTGAGGAGGCTAAAGCAGCAGGTGGGTACGGGGCCCACCAGTGGCCACAGGCCAGAGTCCCTAGCCACCAGGCCACACCCCCTACACACACCCTCTTATTCCAAGCCCTGCAGGTCACAAGGCAGATCATGACATTCCCTCCTTTGGTGCCAACTCTCTGAGGTGCCATTTTATAGATGGAGAAACAGAGGCTCAGAGACCTTACTGAGGTCATACCTGGGGGAGGGTCCCACCTGCTGCCTTTCTGAACCCCTGGACGGGGGGTGGTTAATAATACTCCCAGGACAGCCCGGGGCCCTAGGCATGTCCCTCTGGCCATGCACTCCTCCAGTGTTTTGGCCCTGCCTCAGCCACCAGCCACAAACAAGTCCCCGTGCTGTGGCACAGCCCCATGTCAATCTCCAGGCTGGCTCATTCCTGCCCCTCCCCTGCTGGGCTCCCCCCAGGGTCTGTACCAAGCCCCATCCCAGCCATCCCCAGCTAGAGCTGACGGAGGCAATAGCTTCTGGTGGCAGGTGGCTCTGCTCCTTGTGGGTTTTCTTTCCCTGGGAAGAGGCAGGGAGGGGTAGAAGCTGCCACCACCTCTCGAGAAACATGTCTAGGCAGGCCAGGGCGAGCAAAGTTCCCTGTAACATATCTCCCTCTCGGCAGATTTAATAAACCTGCAGCTTGAGTTTGTCAAGTCCTCTCTATGCGCCTGCCAGGTGGGATTGAAATGAAACAGCACATGGGAAGTAGGGAGCAGAGGCAGGCCTCACCCCTCCCAGCTCCTGGAAACCCAGCCAAGGAAAGTTCTGGTGCTGTCAGTCCCCACTTCTGCTAGCACCTAGTGGGCTCCTGGCGTTAAATAATACTTAAGTTGCTAATGACTAATTTTAAGGGATTAATGCCGTAGCGATAAACGACTATTGCCAGGATGTAACAGGATTTGGTAAGCCTTGTGGCTCCCTCCAGCTCCAATGAGGACTGTGCTGCCTGCCAGGGCCTCCAGGGGACCCACATCCACACCCAGAGCCCCAGCACAGGTAGTCGGCTCTTTGCTCTCTGCCTGTGCTAGGGTGGGTTCTCCTGGGATTTCCGCACTCCTCTCGCCTCTCAGTGTGGTCCCCGGACGCAGTGGCCCTGGGAGCTGCCTAGAAAGGCCGGTTTGCAGGTCCTGCCCTGGCTACTGCATCAGAGTCTGCGTTGACAAGACACCAGAAGTGCTCACCTGACTGAATATCCCCCTTTCCCATTTGGAACTCATCTCCATCCTATAATGATGGAGGAACTGGGGTTCAGAAAGGTAGGGGCTGTGGGCTCACCTGAAGCCACAGGCAAATCTGTGTCAAGTCTGGGCCCAAACCAAGCTCAGCAGCCCTTCCCAGCCCAACTTCCAAGCCAAACCTGGCCCACGTCCCTCCTGTTAAATATCACCAGGATGACAGGGCCAAGTGAGGGCATGGGCCTTTAAGACCATGTCGGTGTGGTCAGAGGTCCAGGGGCTCAGAACCTAGAACCATACATGAAAGAGTGTGTGTGCACGTGTGTATATGCACTATGCCTGTGTGCATACCTGACCTGTGTGCGTGTGTGTACGCACAGGAGTGTGCACGTGCATACCTCTGTGACTTGTGTGTGCACACAAGCAAGCATGTGTGTACATGTAGCTTTTGTGTGTAACCTGATTGTGTGAATTCATGCCTGTGAGTGTATGACTGCTCACATGTGTGCATGTGTGTATCTATGTGTGGCCATGTGTGTACATGCATGACTATGTACTCTTTATTTATTTATTATTAAATCATAGCTGTGTACATTAATGCGATCTGGGGCACCATACACTGGGTTTTTTTTGTTTTGTTTTGTTTTGTTTTGTTTTGTAGAGACAGAGTCTCACTGTACCGCCCTTGGGTAGAGTGCCGTGGCATCACACGGCTCACAGCAACCTCCAACTCTTGGGCTTACGCGATTCTCTTGCCTCAGCCTCCCAAGCAACTGGGACTACAGGCGCCCACCACAACGCCCGGCTATTTTTTTGTTGCAGTTTGGCCGGGGCTGGGTTTGAACCCGCCACCCTCGGCATATGGGGCCGGCACCCTACTCACTGAGCCACAGGCGCCGCCCTATACACTGGTTTTATAGACCGTTTGACACATTTTCATCACACTGGTTAACATAGCCTTCCTGGCATTTTCTTAGTTATTGTGTTCAGACATTTATAGTCTACATTTACTAAGTTTCACATATACCCTTCTAAGATGCACCGCAGGTGTAATCCCACCAGTCACCCTCCCTCCGCCCACCTCCCCCCTCCCCTCCCCTCCCTTTCTCCTTTCCCCATATTCTTAGGTTGTACTCGTGTGTGTGTGTGTGTGTGTGTGTGTGTGTGTGTGTGTGTGTACTCTTGCTTGCACCAGACGGACAGCTGACTTGACCAGAATGCTTTAATTTCTGCCTCGGGCCCAGAAAAGGGTAGGGCCTTGCTCCAAATCACACAGCAATAGAGGACAAATGAGAGGGCTGAGAGACTGGTCAGGTATCACCTGGCCCACCCACCTGTCTCATTGTTTTACATTTTATTTTCTTTAACTGCACAATTCTAATGGATTTTTAATATTAACCAAAACAAAGCAAAACCCCTCCAACAATACAGGAGAAATGTAAAGTAAAAAAAATCTCCTCCTTGGCGCCGTCCCAGACTTACCTGCCTGTGGGGGTGTGCACACCTGGCACACAGACGTGGGGAAACGCGCGGTTCTGTTTCATTCGCCGGTGAGAGTGGTTGTTAAAATAACTGTGTATCATTCCGCAGCTTGGTTTTTCTCACGTTACAGTATGTTCTGGAAATTTTCCATAAAAGCATCTACTGATCTATTTCACTGGATTTATTGTTGTTGTTATTTCCAAAACACTTAAGAAGTTTTATGGAAAACAATGGCATACAGAAACACCAGATTCTCATTTTAAAGTAGAACTGACAGCAGTTTCCAGAACTCGCATAGCTCTATACCACACCTGTTTAAGAATGAGCAGCAGAAGATGTTCATTTGTTTCTAATGGTTAAGATTTCTGAGGACTGGACTCCTTGGCTGCCCCGAACACGCCCATTAATTCCCACCTTGGGGCTGCAAAGGCCCTTCCCCACATGGAGTGCCTCCATACTCACCTGGCTGGTGCTCTGTGATGGGCTTAGGTGTGTCCCCAAATTTATATGTTGAACCCTAACCCCCAGGACCTCAGAATGGGGCTGCATTTGGAGACAGGGTCTTTTTTTTTTTTGAGACAGAGTCTCTTTGTCGCCCCCTGTAGAGTACAGTGTCGTCATAGCTCACAGCAACCTCAGACTCGGGCAAGTGATTCTCTTGCCTCAGCCTCCCAGAGTGCTGGGATTACAGGCATTAGCCACTGTGCCGGCCTGGAGACAGGGTCTTTAAAGAGGTGATTGAGTTAAATGAGGTCATGAAGATGGCCCTAGTCACCAGTCATGACTGGTGTCCTTATGAGAAGAGGAGGTTGGGACACAGACGCACACAGAGGAACAACCCTATGAGAATGTAGGGAAAATTCCCTGTCTGCATGTCCAGGAGAGAAGTTCCAGGAAAATCCATCCCTGCCACACCCAATCTCTGATTTAAGCCTCCAGGATTGTGAGACAAAGGGGCCTGGTCTGGGGAGGGAGGGTGTTGTGGCGGCCCAGGCTGGCTTGTGCCCTGCACACGCCTCACTCACGCCTGCCTTCCCCCAATCCGGCTTCATTCTTCCTTAAGGGGTTTATCACTACCTGGCATTTAAATATGTAATGTATTGATATTATAATATATATGTATTGCATACGTATTATGGGATATGCATCAATATATTTAATCAGTTTAGTGTCTCCTCACCCATAGAACAGTTCTGCCTAATATATTATACAAACCACATACATAACTAAATTTAAGTAGCCACATTAAGAAGTAAACAGAAACTGATGAAATTAATTTTAATAAATATATTTTATTTAACCCAATATATCCAAAATTGCATCATTTCAATGTATAATCAAAATCAAGAATTGGGGAGACATTTCACCTTCTTATTTTGGTCCTGAATCTTAGAAATCAGCGGGTCTTTTCCACTTCCCACCATCCCAGTGTGGACCAGCCACATGGCTGGTGGCTCTGAGATATCTACATGAAGGGGTGGGGAGCCTTGCCGTGTTCACCTTGTGCAGTGTCCCGGGCACCTAAGGGTCCTGGCTACCACAGGGTGCACATTACAGGTGAATCCACTGTGTGCTAGTGAGTGACAGTGTGTCTCCTCACATCCTTCTGTTGACCAGCAAGGAAACAGGAACCCAGAGAGAAGGCACTGCCCCAGAGTTCACCCAGGTTTTCTGGATCAGGCCTCCTCCTGGGTTAAAGGGCAGAAGCCAGCTGTGAACGGTCCCACCATGGACATGGCATCCTAGGCAAGTGCACCCTGCCTGCAAGACAGGGGGCCTTGGTTTGATGTCTGCCTCCACGGGCCTCAGTCTCCACATCCAAAAAATGGACTGACATGGAGCATGCTGGGCAGGGCCCACCTGGCGATGCCAGCCACTAAGGTGAGGAATACCCCAGGCCAAAGCATGCGGCCTCTTCCCGGGTACCCTTCCAATTAACAGCCTCCTGCCTTTTTTCCCTTTCTCTTTTTTAAATTTAAAATGGAAATTAAATTTTGCACCAGGTTTACAGGCTGTTAACGGAATTCACTAATCAAACCCCAACACCACATCCTTAAAGATGAGAATTAAAAAAAGGTCTACATTTGCATATTCATGTTTTTAATGGAGTTCAGAAGGTATATTTGTGGCTGATGAAAGGATTAATTAAATCTATTTGCATTGGTGGAGCATCTTAACCCCTTCTGGGCTGGCCAGAGACTGGGAAGAGTCTGAGGCCCAGAGAAGCTGAAGGAGCCTCTGGCAGGTGGCCAAAGACGCTCCTGCCACCTGTGAGCCCAGCCCGGCAGGCAGCCGTAGCGCAGGGGGCGGAGGGAGGCACCAGGGCTGGCACATCCACAGCCGCTCTCCAGCAGCCCTGGGACAGGCGGTAGCTGTGGTGGATTTAAAAAACAAACATATGCTGGGATTGTTTTTCCCCTTGTAGCATTCACACTCAGGCATTATAAACTATTTAGGAAATGTGGGGAAGTCTTGAGAAGAAAATGAAAATCACTGAGACACCACCACCTCCCGCCACGCAGAGTAATCACTGTACACTCTGGTCTCGTGTCTTCCTGACCCTGGAGAGCATATGTGTACACAAGTGCACGTGTGTGTGTGCCGCGTCCTGTGAGCACATGTCCTGTGCATACGGGTACATGCATGTGGGTGTATGTTGCACGCGTGTGTTGTGTGTGCACATGCAGAACTGCTCCCGTGGCGCCTACAGCTCTCGGGCGTGTCTCCAAGCAGGGTCTTTACGGCAAACAGTGTGTCCTTCTCCTCGCACGACCCATCCTAGCACAGCCAGGGACCCCGGTCAACTTTTACATGGACACTTGGTGCAAGGAATGGCGTGGTATCTCTCCTCACCAGACTGAATCCAGGAAGGACAGGCACTGTCACAGTCCTCAGAGCTCATCACCAGGCAGCCTCTGAGGTACACACTACAGCCATACATACACACGTGTGGAGTTACAGATCCAACACGCACATGTGTGCTCACAGACATAGGAGATACACACCTAGGCTGCACATACAACACATATGCACATCGAGGTATAGACGTGTCATTGTACACATAGTGTAATAGAGACCACGTGATTGTATATGCTGTATACACACAGAGTTGAATAGGCCTGTGTACACATATGGCTGTAGACTAATAGATACATAAAACATAAATTCCCAGGAGCTGTTGCTCTGGACTGAGCTCCTGCACTAAGTCCCAACAGACCAGACGAGCCAGGATGGTGTCCCACGTGCCACGTGAGCAAACTTTGAGACAAACAGGAGCATCACAGCACACAGTCGTAAGGGCTCAGCCTCCTGAGCCAACAAGATAAGGACGTCCCTCTGCTTTAACCCTCTCAGGAAAGGGACCTTGAACTTCAGCCTTTTCTGCCTATAAAGCCAACCTCCTTTGCTCAGCTCACCAGGGCGCCTTTTGTTTCATAGATGAGATGTGGCCTGAGTCATGAGTCGCTAAGAAAAGCCAAGTAGATTATTAGACTCCATTGGTTGACATTTTATTTGACAATACACATAGAAGTCTATATGTATACAACAGACATACATGTATTTATATGCGTATAAGGTACAGGGAAACGTACTCTATATATTTAAATAGATACATGGAGAGGTGTATAAATATACGCACATGTTCTTATACACACACAGATAACATCCATATATACATTTATATAGATTTTATATACATATATTTAGGAGGCACCAATGATTTTTGCAGGGGATTAGGATATTGCCCATATGCTGTTTTGTGTCATTTGTTTGCAATAAAACTTGCGATCAAGCGCCCTTCCATGCCCTGCTGTCTCTTCAGCAGTGTGACCTCATGGTGCAGAGTGTTCCTCCTGGTGCCCTACCAGACCCCTTTCCTGAGAAGTTACGGTTTTTCCCTGTGTGATGATGAATTTTCAAAAATCGCCAGTGAAGCTTCTTGAATCCCCAGGAAGTCACTGCAGGGGTGAGGATGCTGTGAGGCTCCCGGCTCTCCAGCCAAGTTGCTGCCCCAGATGTGCCACCTAGGTGTGTCCCACAGAGCTGCAGGTGAGGAGCTATGTGACGGTGGTCAGTGAGGGCGAGACCCACACACAGGCGAACATGGGATCTGCAGCTTAAGGAGTAAAGTGTTAGGTGGTATTCTGTGTATTCTCACGTTGGTGCCGAACGTATCAGGTTCAGCGATGTCAAATCAAGCTGGATGTCTCAGGGCCCCCTAGATGGGGACCAAGAGCACCAATGGCCCCCCACCGGGGCTCACCCCGTGCCTCTTGCCCAAAGCAATCCTAGCTCCGTGTGCGTCCAGGAAAAGAGCACCAATGCCACCAGCAAATGTGGGAGAAGCCAGGATTGTGTCCATGGGTCTGAGAGGCCAGCCTGTAAGGGCCCCCCATCGCCCAGTCTGTGACCATTAGCACCCAAATAAACAGGTAATAAATAAAAGTCATGGGACAACTTTAGTCTATGACAAGCCACAAATCCATAGGGACACTGGGAAGGAAAAGGTTACCAAAAGTACATCAAAACACAGTTGGGCCAGGCACCGTGGCGCACACCTATAATCCCAGCACTTTGGGAGCCTGAGGCAGGAGGATCACTTGAGTCCAGGAATTTGAGACTGGCCTGAACAACATAGCAGGACTCTGTATCTACAGGAAATAAAGAGAAATTATTAAAACTTAGGAGAAAAATATAGTTGTGATACAAAGAAGGTGAAGAGACTAGCTCTATCTGTTTTGATTGATTCTCAGACTGGGCGGCATGTCCGTCTCTGAAGGGAGTGCTGTGCCATCCTCTGTCTGTGCACCTTGGGAAGGGGGTGCACTGCCAGGGAGCCAAGGGAGCCAGAGAAAAAATGAGGTGCCAGAGCAAATAGGAGTGAACCCCTATCGAGTAAGAACAGGCCACCAGGTGGGCAGCCAGTTTCACCCATAACAGCCAAGGGAAGATGGGACATCTGTGCAGGCCAGGGTGGGTGAGCCCAGGTCCCAAAGGGGGGCTGCCATCTGCAGATCCAGCTGCCTCCTGGCTGTGGATGCTGCTCACTGGCAATGCTGCCCCCGTGACAGCCTGCTAGTCATTCCCAGTTGTGTCCAGTGGTACTCACTGTCCAGACCAATGTCCAGCCGTCGTGGTCCAGTGTGTTCCGTGTGAAACCAGATCCCCAGCAGAAAACACCAGACTTCAAACTAATGCTGCCTACAGAGGAAGTAGGCTTGGGAAGCCGTGGTGTGGTCACAAAGGCTTGCCTACCATGAGTGAGGACACAGGCCCCGTGGCTGTGGCCATCAGGGAGTGTCTCTTCTCCCCTGATCCTAGAAGATCGTGGCAGTCACATAAAGCAGCTCGGGACAAGCAGGAATGATCAATCCGGAAGAGCTCCCTGCAGACTCACCAGGGGACATGTCTCTGATACCCACAGGCAGAAGTAAGGCTCTGCTTCCTTCTGTCCTCAGGGGCAGGTCAGGCAGTGCCATGTGCCCTTTAGTGCCCAGCTCTGCACATTTTGACAAAAGCACACAGTACACAACCACCCACCCCCAACTCTCCCATCCTCTGATGCTGAGGTCTTAAGGTCTTGTGATAACTTAGAGGCAGAGCCGTGGTCCATCCTGGCTGCCATAACAAAATATCACACACTGGGTGGCTTTCAGACAACAGAAATCCGTCCTCACGCGCTGGGAAGTCCAAGGTCAGGATGTAACTGGTTCAGGTCCTGGGGTGGACTCTCCTGGCTTGTGGATAGCAGGGGAGGGAGTCAGGGGAGGGCAGAGCGCACCCTGACCCCACAAGCACCATCCTCCTATTACAAAACCACAGTCCTCCAAGGCCAGG
Organism: Nycticebus coucang; assembly: GCF_027406575.1. Taxonomy (NCBI): domain Eukaryota; kingdom Metazoa; phylum Chordata; class Mammalia; order Primates; family Lorisidae; genus Nycticebus; species Nycticebus coucang. The sequence goes on along the minus strand of NC_069791.1, from coordinate 63,015,359 downwards.
TCCCACCCTCCCACCTCATTTAACCTCAATCCCCACCTAAAAGGTCCCATCTCCAAATACGGTCACCTTGGGGGCTGGGGCTTCAACATGAATTCTGGAAGACACAATTCAGGCCATAGCATGTGGGTTTTATCTAGCTATTAAGGTGTTTGAAGCAACTAAAGCAAATTTGATATATTAATATTTGCCTTGTGATGTTAATTGACTATTTAGAAGCATTTGATTAAAGCTGCAATCAATATCTAAATATCTGGGAAACGTTAGCCATTGATTTATTTCTAGTTGAGATTCATTAATTGTGCAATTGTGTTTAAATATTTAGGGAAACAAGCTTCACAGATCCATGTGGCCCTGTGCCTTGGTAACTAGAGGAAACACAGATGGAGCGGGGCCCCTCTCTGTGCCCGAGAGCCCCTCAGCAATGACAGATCCCGATACAGAGGAGAGAGGCAGGGGTTTGTCTAGACATGGAGGGTCAGTACAGGCTGGCCAGGGGGACATGGGGTAAGGAGCCCAGTAAGGGGACTAATGTGTCACAAAACAAATCCCCGTGATGGGGTGTTCTCCCATGGACTCCCCCAGCCACACTGGCCAGCATCTCTTGGTTTGGCTCAGCAAGGGGCTCCTGAAGGCTGATTTCTGGTTGAGTTTAGCTTCCTGGGCATCGGGACAGAAAAGAACAGGTTCGCTACAGAGGCAGCAGGAGTGAGGCTGGCTTCAGCTTCTGCCCTTCCAAACCAGGGCCAAGGACAGTTAGTTATGAGCCAAGGACCTCACGCCCGGATGAGCTGTATCCCACATGTTAAACCAAGGTCTAGGCATCCCCAGGCCCGTGGGAGTTCAGGGGACGCACTCACTGCGATCTTCCTAAAGATGCGTCCAGCTGACGGAAACACGAAACGGAAGGGAGAACTCGGGAAGAAACAAGCCACGCAGTCGGCTCTGAAGTCAGTTCAGACTGCTAAGTGAATTTTGTAGTCTTATTTATGAAGCTGAATGAAACAATAACTATTTGTGAAAGAGGATGTTTTTATCGGGCAAAGAATTGCGCATGTGCCCAGGCATATGAAATGTGACACTGCTGTTTTTAATTAATTATGTTGTGTCGTGTGTGATACGCACTAGAGAAGAGGGAACCCAGGGAGCGTGTTGGGATGTGAGGGACAGCCAATACCCGGAGCCACCACCTCCCCTTTCTGACGGTGTCACAGTGAGCTGGAATTCCTGTGTGTGGCATTCCCTGCTGCCACCCTCCCCCCGCGCCCCGGTGTGGGGGGTGATGCTGAATTCTGTGTTTATGATTTCTCAGGTTTTTTCCATAGCTGCCGTACATGTAGCACCAAATGACGCCTCGATTAGCTCTGGGGTTTTCATGTGATCTTGTGCAATTTAACTTTTTCTCAGTGTTCTAAGATTTATTCCTATTGTTTGTGTAGATCATATTTCATTCATTTTCACCACTGTGTAAAACTCCATTTCATGAATACACCAGACATGTTTTTATCCATTTATCCATCAAATGGACATTTGGGCTGTTTCCAGTTTTTGCTACTAGGAAGTGTGCTGTAAACATCCCAGTATCTCTCTCCTTGGGCTCACATACGAAAACTTTCTTTAAGATTTAATTAGGAATAAAAGTACGGGGTCAGAGCACCTGCAAGTGCTCAGTTTACAAGAGAAAGCTTGATTCTTTTCCCAAGTGCCCAGACCAGTTTCCATTTCCACCAATGAGGAACAAGGCCTTGCTGATGACCTCAACACCAACACTTTGTCCTAGCTGAGGTTCCAGGCTTCGCCAATCTACTGGGTGCCAAACGGCAACTTCGACATGCATTTCCTGAATACCAAGGAAGCTAAATACCTTTTCATAGGTTTACCTGTTTCCTGTGTTGGGAAGTGCTTGTTCCTGTCATCCCCTTCCCACGGCTGTGGGCCTTCTCTGTACAGATTCTTTATATACCCTGATACTGCTCCTTCCCTGGTGCACATGTGGAAAATATCTCCTCCCACTTTGTGGCTTGCTTTTTTACCCTCTTTAGGTTACTTTTTGATAAATGAAGTTCTCAATGTTAGGGTCGTTAAATGTATCAATCTTTTATTTTACAGTTGGTGCTCTTTGCGTCTTGTTTAAGCAAGACTTCCCAACACAGAGAGGACATACAGAGAATCCCCTCCATTTTCGTCTACAAGTGACTTTTATTTATGATGTGAGACCAAAATTCAATTTTGTTTTTTCCACATGAATAACAAATTGTCTCAGCAGCATTTATTAAATAGCCTCCTCCTCTCTGAGTGGTCTCCACCACCTGCACTGTCATAAATCAGGTTTCTATGTACGAGTGGATTTGCTTCTGGGCTTTTGTTTTTGTTCCTCTGTCACGACATCTATCCTAGTTTTCCTGCCAATCTTAATTACTGAGCTCCATGAACAAAGGGATGGATTTTACCCCTGGGTGTGGTGGCAGTGACTGGAAACTCTGAGGGGCTGCTAGGTTCTTGCAAATGTTGTTTTTTAGAAAGAGAATAAAATATATGAAGTATGTCACCTTTATGGTTTATAGGAGAATACTTTCTTCTGGATAGAAAGGTCCAATCTATTCATATTTTCCTAAGAGTTTTACCATGTAGATTTTAATTGAAGTATAGCAAATAGGAATAAACATATGCAATTGTGAGCAAACTATCTGAGCAAGTTTTCCAGTTTTTTAGCACCCAACATAAAACTTCTTCTGAACCTCAGAAACCACCATATGCCCCTTATAGCCACAACCCCAAATAGGGGTTAACCTCTCATCCCAGAGGGTTTTGCCTATTGTGAACTTTATAGAAATGAACATTCAGTGTGGGGACTGGGGTGGTGGCTCACAGCTGTAATCCCACACTTGAGCAGGCCACAGTGGAAGGATCACTTGAGGCCAGGAATTCAATCAAAACCAACCTGGGCAACATAGCAACACCCTATCTCTTCAAGAAACTTTTTAAAAATTAGCCAGGCATTGTGGCAGTCCCTATAGTTCCTAACTACTTGGGAGGCTGAGGTAGGAGTATCACTTGAGCCTAGGAGTTTGAGGCTGCAGTGAGCTATGATGATGCTGTTACACTCTAGCCTGGGCAACAGATAGAGTTCCTGTCTTTAAAAAAATAAAATATGAAGGGTACCTGTGAAATTTACTAAGTGTAGAATATAAATGTCTTAACGGAATAACTAAGAAAATGCTGTGAAGGCTATGTTAACCAGTTTGATGAAAATATTTCAAATTGTATATAAAACCAGCACATTGTACCCCATGATTGCATTAAGGTACATAGCTATGATTTAATAAAAATAAATAAATAATCTTTAAAAAAATAAAATATGGAAAGATTACTCTAAAGGATACTCTAGAGCTGAGGAGAGTGAGGATAGACTTGGGAGGAAGGATCAGACTTAATTGAAGAATATGTGGTTGCAGCCATTACAGGGTAAGACTGGGTTGACTGGCATACAGTCCCTGGGACAGGGGGAACAACCCTCTAGGGTATAGGTGAGCAGAAGCTGGCAGGCAGGCATACAGAGGGAGCCAGGCATATAGAAGTATGCAGAAGCTCTGCAGGAATGAAGCCTAGCACACATGGTATCTGCACTGGGGAGGGCAGTAAGAATTACAAGTGAACTATAGATGATGGGGCTGCAGAGGAACTCAGGTGTGCAGGGGAGGGGCATGTCCCATGCAGGCTTTGCTGGAACTGGGAGATGTACAGGCTTCCCTGTGCAGTGACCCAGTGCACTTCTCTGTGTGACTTGGACCAGAGACACTCTGGGCCAACAGAGTGGAGCAGGTTGAGACTTACTAGGTGGCCACCCCCACAAGCCCTTGATAAGCCTGTGTTTAGGGCTTAGGAGAGGATATAGAGAGCTGAGGCAGTTCTGGGTGGCTGTGTGGTCCATGCAGCTCAATAGATGGCCACCTTCCTCCTCTGTGTGCAACCTTATGGAGGTAAGGAATCTGTAGGGAGCAATGACAGGGTTGTCTCAGGCTCTCACGTAAACCACTCCTACTCAGGCTGCAATCTAGGAAAAACAAGTGGCAGCCACACACTGGAGAAAGCTGAATCCTCGGAGATGGAGCTCCAGAGAAAACTACAAGCAGTGGTTGGTGAATGATCTCCCCAGGACACTGGTGAATGAGCCACCATAGTCAAGAAGACCCTTCTTCCTGCAATGTCTTTCCAGTGCCATTTAGGGACAGCTGCAAGGCAAATAAAGAGCCAATCTCCTAGGCATTGAAGGTGAACTTGGAGCTGAGAAATAGTACATTGATTATTAGACTATATAATATATATATATTCATTCTTTTGATTTAAATATGTTTATATCTTTATACTTAATTTAGTGTCTTGTAGACTGAAGACAATTGGTTCTTACTATTTCATCAGTCTGACAATCTCCGTTTTTTAATTGGCATGTTTAGACCATTTACACGTAATACAATTATTGACATGATTGATTAAAGTTTGCCATTTTGTTAGCTCCTGATTTGTTCCATCTAGGTGTTTTGTTTTTCTTTTTTTCCCCACTTTTCTGCCTGCTTTGGATACACTTAGTATTTTCTAATCTTTTTTGTCTCCACTTTTGGCTATAAATCTTTAAAAAAAATTAATGGTTGCTCAAAAGTATACTTTCATTTTTTCTTCCCATATTTTGTGCTATTGTTTTAATAAATTTTACCTTTACATATACTATAGACCCATAATACATTGCTACTATATAGGTATTTGCTTTTAGAGTGATTAAACTATAAGAAAAAATCTTATTTATCTTTAATCATTTGTAGAGATGATTTATGATTTATTTGTATAGATATTCACTTATGTCTACTATCATATTCCTTTTCCTCAAATAACTTTCTGGAAGCTTTCTTACAATGCAGGTCTGCTGTTAAAGTCTCTCTACTTTTGTTTATCTGAAAAAGTCATTATTTTGTCTTAATTTTTTACTTATTTATTTATTTTCAGACAGAGTATCACTCTGTGCCCTGGGTAGAGTGCCATGACACCGACCTAGCTCACAGAAACCTCAAACTTTTGGGCTCAAGCAATTCCCTTGCCTCAGCCTCCCGTGTAGCTGAGACTATAGGCTCTCACCACAATGCTCAGCTAGTTTTTCTATTTTTAGTAGAGACAAAGTCTTGCTTTTGCTCAGGCTGTCCTGGAACTCCTAATCCCAGGCAATCCGCCTGCCTTGGCCTCCCAGAGTGCTAGGATTTACAGATGCGAGCCACTGCACCCAGCCTACTCTTTTTACTATAGTTAATTGCAAGATTTCCTCTTTTCCTTTGATTTCCAGCCATTTACACATAATGTGTCCAGGGCTCCTTTTTTGGAAATTTATCCTTTTGGGGGATTCTTAGTCTTTTGAATCTGTTGCTTGATGCCTCTTACTATTTTTGAAAAATTCTTAGCATTAATTTCTTCAAATATTTCCTCTACTCTGTGCTTTCTCATTGTCAGATCCATAGCATGTGGTAGATTGTTTTGTATTGTCCCAGAGCTCTTAGGTTCTCTGTTCTAGTTTTTTTTGTTTTTTGTTCTCTTTTCTGTGTGCTTGGGGTATCTGTTATTGATCTGTCTTCAAATTCATTGATTCTTTCCTTGGCAGTGTCAAATCTACTGGGGGACCCTTCACAGACATTCTTCATCTCTGTTATTGGTGGTTGTTTTTGTTTTACTTCTAACATTTCATTTGACTTATAGTTCCCATTGTTCTGCTGAAATGTTAATGCATTAACAATAGCGTATTAATCATAGATATGAATTTAATAGTGTTCCCAAAATTCTAGATTAATATGAGGATACAATGATTAGGTTACATTGTTTGCATTTGTTAGGTAAAGCCCAAGTTGTAGTTGAGCCCTTCACACCGAAGGTATGCGTATACCCTTACATCGTGCCCATTAGAATCAACATCTGTATCGTCTAAATTTGGCTTCAATGATTGTTTTGTCTCTTGACAATATATCGGAGGTGGGTTGAGGAGTGCTTGCTTGCTCTGTAATTTTTGGTTGGATGCTGAATATTTCGTGTAGGGCAGTAGAGACTTGGGTGAATAGTATTTATGCCAGAAGATGGGTTTATCTCTTGAGCTGCCAGGCCATTCGTGTAAAGGACTGAGTTATTCTAGCCAGGAGTTGAGCTGGTATGGGTTTTATTTTGCTATGGATAACATTGGTTTTAAATCCTACCAGTATTACCTTCTGCTCTAGTGTGGGGATTGCATTTTTGGAAAGTTTTTCTCCATGTTCCTGCTCTACCATCTGCTTTTCCTCCCCCTGTGACTATACCTCAGAACTAGTCTCTCTATACCCTGTCCCTCTCCCAGCAGTAGACTGTTGCTGTTTGCTACTTGGTACTTGCCAGCCTAGGGCAGGTGCTAGATTTTAGGAATGAGGCTTTCCAGAGAAGCTGCTCCTTCACCAACTACAGGAACCTCTAATGGTCCCTGCCCACCGAGAAGTAGAGGGTGCTTATCTTCTTTGCTCCCCCCCACCAGCATCTACTTGTGTCCTGGGAGCACAGAACTTCCCAAGTGGCTAAAGTCTTTTGTTTTTATGAAAGAAGCTCTGGCTGGGGCTTCTTATCTTTCCTGAGGCAGCAGTCACCCACACCTCCTGGTCTATACTGACCAAGGGGCTTTCCCTGGTCTCTGTCCTGCCCCATTCTTTCTAGTGTGCTCCTATAGGGGGAGGGGTGTGTGTGTGTGCATGTCCGCACCTATGTCTCTGCCTCCCAGTGATGCCACAGTTCATGCTAGGTCCTATGTGGCTTTCAGCAACTTGTTAATATTTTGTGCTGAATTTTACCTATCTGACTTCCTGCATAGGATTGAGCGTGCTCTGTCACGGGTGAGCTGGGGCTCCCATCCCATTTCTCTTTGGAAGAGCCTGCCCTGTCTTGGACTTCTGGCTACTTGGTTGTTCTATATATACAAGCTCTAACATGTTCAAGAAAAGCTGTGCTTTGGGACATTATTTGCTCTTTCTTGTTAGGATGGGAGCAATGACTTCTTCAGTGTTCTACAAACTTGGAAAACCTGACTTTATTCTTGATTGATTTTTGAATATTCAACAACCTGCATTCCTGGAATCAATCCCTCTTGGTCATAATATTTTATATTTTTATAGATCATTAGCTTCAAAGTATTAATTTTTTAACTATATATTTTGAAATACTTATAGTCACAATTTCACAAGTTGTGAAAATGTACACAAAGTTCTGTGTACCCTTAAATTACTTTTAATTTTATTTATTTATTTGGAGACAATCTTACTCTGTCACCCTGGGTAGAGTGCAGTGATGTTATTATAGCTGACAGCAACCTTAGTCTCTGGGGCTCAAGTGATCCTCTTGCCTCAGCCTCCCAAGTAGCTGGAATTGTGGGCACCCACCATAATGCCTGGTTAATATTTTTTCTATTTTTAGTAGAGACAGAGTTTCACTCTTGGGCAGGTTGGTGTCAAACTCGCAAGCCACCCACCTTGCCCTCCCAGAGTGCTAGGATTACAGGTGTGAGGCACTACATCCAGCCATTTATATTTTATTTATTGATTAATCATGTTAACATGTCACATAACTATGGTGTAATATTAAAACCAGGAAGTCAACATGGATACAATTCATAGTGCTTATTCAGATTTCACTAGTCTCACACATGTTCATTTGTGTATGTGAATGTATGTAGTTCTATGCAATTTCATCACATATTGAGATTTGTGTGACTATTTTACTCACCTCATAAAATGAGATAGGAAATGTTACCCATTTTCTATTCCTTAGAAAATTTTTATGAGATTGGTATTATTTGCTTATTAAATATTTTAAAAATTCATTGGCTGAGGGCACTGGCTCATGCCTGTATTCCTAGCACTTTGGAAGGCTGAGGAGGATAGATTGCCCCAGCCCAAGCAAGAACAAGACCCCTTATCTACCAAAAGAAATAGAAAAACTAGCCAAGAGTTGTGGTGGGCATCTGTTGCCCCACCTACTCCAGAGGCTGGGACAAGAGGATTGGTCAAGCCCAAGAATCTGTGGTTGCTGTGAGCTGTGATATCACAGCACTCTAGCCTGGAAACAGAGTGAGACTTTCTCTCTAAACAAATAAATAAATCATCAGTGAAGTCATCTGGGATTTACTTCTAGGGGAGTTTTTAAATTTAGATTCAATTTTTTAAACAAATATAAGTCTATTCAGATTTTCCATTTCTTTTTGAGCCAGTTTTAGCAAGTTGCATTTTCAAGAATATTATTTATTTTCACTAACTTGTCAAATGCAAAGGCAGGAGGTTGTTCATAATGCTTTCTTATTATCCTTTTACTGACTCTAAGATCTATCTATGTGTGATATCCTTTGTTTTTCATTACTGATGTTGGTACATTTTTTTAAATTTTTCTAGAGATTCATCAATTTCATTAATTTTTGATGAAGCATATTCTAGTTTTATTAAATTTCTCTGTTGTATCTATATGTGCTTTCGATTTCATTGATTTTGTACTCATCATTGTGTTTCTCCTTTCTACTTTCAGTGCATTTGATTTCCTATTTCTTGCTTATCTTCTTGAGTTAACCCTTTTAAAATTCTACATTTTTAACTTATGCTATTAGGTGAGTATAACTGCAAGATTTTATATCTTCCTGATGAATTGGCCTATAATCTGTCCCCTTGTACCTCTAATGAAAACTTCTTGCCTTAACATCCACTCTGATAGTAATGTAGCTAATCCATCTTTCTTTTGGAAGGCATAGCTTTTGGATCTTTTTATTTTACCTATACTTTTATATTTAAATATGTATCTTATAAATACCTTATATTGGGGTCTTCTTTTTGTCCAATCAGGGCATTCTATCTTTTATTTGATGTGTTTGGTCACTTGATATTCAATGTAATTATTTCAAATAGATAAGTTTAAATAGAGCATATTATGACATGTGTCTATGTTCTCTATTCTGTTTTTACTTCTATCTTGCTTTCTAATATTAATTACTTATTTATTTATATTAATTTACTTATTCTATTTTCTTATTAACATTTTTTATCTTATTGATATTCAGATTATTTCATCTTTTTTTTTTTTATTGTTGGGGATTCATTGAGGGGTACAATAAGCCAGTTACACTGATTACAATTGTTAGGTAAAGTCCCTCTTGCAATCATGTCTTGCCCCCATAAAGTGTGACACACACTAAAGCCCCATCCCCCTCCCTCCTTCCCTTTTCTGTTCCCCCCCCATAACCTTAATTGTCATTAATTGTCCTCATATCAAGATTGAGTACATAGGATTCATGCTTCTCCATTCTTGTGATGCTTTACTAAGAATAATGTCTTCCACGTCCATCCAGGTTAATACAAAGGATGTGAAGTCTCCATTATTTTTAATGGCTGAATAGTATTCCATGGTATACATATACCACAGCTTGTTAATCCATTCCTGGGTTGGTGGGCATTTAGGCTGTTTCCACATTTTGGCGATTGTAAATTGAGCTGCAATAAACAGTCTAGTACAAGTGTCCTTATGATAAAAGGATTTCTTTCCTTCTGGGTAGATGCCCAGTAATGGGATTGCAGGATCAAATGGGAGGTCTAGCTTGAGTGCTTTGAGGTTTCTCCATACTTCCTTCCAGAAAGGTTGTACTAGTTTGCAGTCCCACCAGCAGTGTAAAAGTGTTCCCTTCTCTCCACATCCACGCCAGCATCTGCAGTTTTGAGATTTTGTGATGTGGGCCATTCTCACTGCGGTTAGATGATAACTCAGGGTTGTTTTGATTTGCATTTCTCTAATATATAGAGATGATGAACATTTTTTCATGTGTTTGTTAGCCATTCGTCTGTCGTCTTTAGAGAAAGTTCTATTCATGTCTCTTGCCCATTGATATATGGGATTGTTGGCTTTTTTCATGTGGATTAATTTGAGTTCTCTATAGATCCTAGTTATCAAGCTTTTGTCTGATTGAAAATATGCAAATATCCTTTCCCATTGTGTAGGTTGTCTCTTTGCTTTGGTTATTGTCTCCTTAGCTGTACAGAAGCTTTTCAGTTTAATGAAGTCCCATTTGTTTATTTTTGTTGTTGTTGCAATTGCCATGGCAGTCTTCTTCATAAAGTCTTCCCCCAGGCCAATATCTTCCAGTGTTTTTCCTATGCTTTCTTTGAGGATTTTTATTGTTTCATGCCTTAAATTTAAGTCTTTTATCCATCTTGAATCAATTTTTGTGAGTGGGGAAAGGTGTGGGTCCAGTTTCAGTCTTTTACATGTAGACATCCAGTTCTCCCAACACCATTTATTGAAGAGGGAGTCTTTCCCCCAGTGTATGTTCTTGTTTGGTTTATCGAAGATTAGGTGGTTGTAAGATGTTAGTTTCATTTCTTAGTGTTCAATTCGATTCCAAGTGTCTATGTCTCTGTTTTTGTGCCAGTACCATGCTGTCTTGACCACTATGGCTTTGTAGTACAGACTAAAATCTGGTATGCTGATGCCCCCAGCTTTATTTTTGTTACTAAGAACTGCCTTAGTTATACGGGGTTTTTTCCGGTTCCATACAAAACGCAGAATCATTTTTTTCAAATCTTGAAAGTACGATGTAGGTACTTTGATAGGAATGGCATTGAATAGGTAGATTGCTTTGGGAAGTATAGACATTTTAACAATGTTGATTCTTCCCATCCATGAGCATGGTATGTTCTTCCATTTGTTAATATCCTCTGCTATTTCCTTTCTGAGGATTTCATAGCTTTCTTTATAGAGGTCCTTCACCTCCTTCGTTAGGTATATTCCTAGGTATTTCATTTTCTTTGGGACTATGGTGAAGGGAGTTGTGTCCTTAATTACCTTCTCATCTTGACTGTTATTGGTGTACACAAAGGCTACAGACTTGTGGACATTGATTTTATATCCTGAAACATGACTGTATTTTTTGATGACTTCTAGGAGTCTTGTGGTTGAGTCTTTGGGGTTCTCTAAGTATAAGATCATGTCGTCAGCAAAGAGGGAGAGTTTGACCTCCTCTGCTCCCATTTGGATTCCCTTTATTTCCTTGTCTTGCCTAATTGTATTGGCTAGAACTTCCAGCACTACGTTGAATAGTAATGGTGACAGAGGACAACCTTGTCTGGTTCCAGTTCTAAGAGGAAAAGCTTTGAGTTTTACTCCATTCAGTAAAATATTGGCTGTGGGTTTGTCATAGATAGCTTCAATCAGTTTTAGAAATGTGCCACCTATGCCTATACTCTTCAGTGTTCTAATTAGAAAAGGATGCTGGATTTTATCAAATGCTTTTTCTGCATCTATTGAGAGGATCATGTGATCTTTATTTTTGCCTCTGTTAATATGGTGGATAACGTTTATGAACTTGCGTATGTTAAACCAGCCTTGCATCCCTGGGATGAAGCTTACTTGATCATGATGAATGACTTTTTTGATGATAAGCTATAATCTATTGGCTAGGATTTTGTTGAGAATTTTTCCATCTATATTCATGAGTGAGATTGGTCTGAAATTCTCCTTTTTGTTTGGGTCTTTTCCTGGTTTTGGTATCAGGGTGATGTTTGCTTCATAGAATGTGTTGGGGAAGATTCCTTCTTCCTCAGTTTTTTGGAATAATTTCTGCAGTACAGGCATCAGCTCTTCCTTGAAGGTTTGATAGAATTCTGGAGTGAAGCCATCTGGACCAGGGCATTTTTTAGTTGGAAGCTTTTTTATTGTTTCTTTGATCTCAGTGCTTGAAATTGGTCTGTTCAGGAGGTCTATTTCTTCCTGGCTAAGTCTAGGGAAAGGGTGGGATTCTAAATATTAATCCATTTCCTTCACATTGTCAAATTTCTGGGCATAGAGTTTCTGGTAGTATTCAGAGATGATCTCTTGTATCTCTGTGGGATCAGTTGTTATTTCCCCTTTATCATTTCTGATTGAGGTTACTAGAGATTTTACTTTTCTATTTCTAGTTAGTCTGGCCAATGGTTTATCTATTTTATTTATTTTTTCAAAAAACCAACTCCTTGTTTCATTAATTTTCTGAATGATTCTTTTGTTTTCAATTTCATTGATCTCTGATTTGATTTTGGATATTTCTTTTCTTCTACTGAGTTTAGGCTTAGATTGTTCTTCTTTTTCCAATTCCATAAGATCTCTTGTGAGATTGTTGATGTGCTCTCTTTCTGTTTTTCGAATGTAGGCATCTAAAGCGATGAATTTTCCTCTCAAAACTGCTTTTGCAGTATCCCACAGGTTTTGGTAGCTTGAGTCTTCATTGTTGTTATGCTCAAGGAAGTTAATGATTTCCTGTTTTATTTCTTCCTGCACCCATCTGTTATTCAACAGAAGATTGTTTAGTTTCCATGCCTTTGGGTGGGGTCGAGCATTTTTGTTAGAGTTGAGTTCCACCTTTAGTGCCTTATGGTCTGAAAAGATACAAGGTAAAATTTCAATTCTTTTGATTCTGTTGATGTTTGTTTTGTGTCCCAGGATATGATCAATTTTGGAGAATGTTCCATGGGGTGATGAGAAGAATGTATATTCTTTATCTTTGGGGTGGAGTGTTCTATATGTGTCTATCAAGCATAGTTGTTCTAGGGTCTCATTTAAATCTCTTACATCTTTGTTTAATTTCTGTTTAGAGGATCTGTCCAGCTCTGTAAGAGGAGTGTTAAAGTCCCCTGTTATGATGGTATTATCAGATATCATATTGCTCAGACTGAGTAAGGTCTGCTTCAAGAATCTGGGAGCATTTAAATTGGGTGCATAAATATTTAGAATTGAAATGTCTTCTTGTTGTAGTTTTCCCTTAACCAATATAAAGTGACCATCTTTGTCTTTTTTGACTTTAGTTGCTTTAAATCCACATGTATCTGAAAATAAGATTGCAACTCCTCTTTTCTTCTGAATTCCATTTGCCTGAAAAATTGTCTTCCAACCCTTGACTCGGAGCTTTAATTTGTCTTTTGAAGCCAGGTGTGTTTCTTGCAGACAGCAAATGGATGGCTTGTGTTTTTTAATCCAGTCAGCCAATCTATGTCTCTTCAGTGGGGAATTCAAGCCATTAACATTTATTGAGATAATTGATAAGTGTGGTAGTATTCTATTCGTCTTATTTGGTGAGAGTCCATTGCTTAGTTTTATCTTTTGCATCAGTGTGGAGGTTAGGTTCTGTCCTTTGATTTCTGAGTTCTTTGCTGCTGATCCATTGTGGTGGTCAGTGTGCAGAACAGGTTGAAGTATTTCCTGTAGAGCTGGTCTCGTTGTGGCGAATTTCCTCAATGTTTGTATATCCGTAAATGATTTGATTTCTCCGTCAATTTTGAAGCTTAGCTTAGCAGGATACAGAATTCTGGGCTGAAAATTGTTCTGTTTGAGTAGATTAAAGGTAGATGACCATTGTCTTCTTGCTTGGAAAGTTTCATTAGAGAAGTCTGCGGTCACTCTGATGGATTTGCCCCTGTAGGTCAACTGGCGCTTACTCCTGGCAGCTTGCAGAATCTTTTCTTTTGTCTTGACTTTGGACAGGTTCATCACAATGTGTCTTGGAGGAGCTCGGTTAGAGTTGAGGTGACCTGGGGTCCGATAGCCCTCTGAAAGCAGTGTGTCAGAATCTTTGGTGATATTTGGGAAATTTTCTTTTATAATGTTCTCTAGTATGGCTTCCATTCCTCTGGGGCATTCTTCTTCCCCTTCTGGAATTCCTATAACTCGTATGTTGGAACGCTTCATAAAGTCCCATAATTCTGACAGTGAACGTTCTGTCACGTTTCTCTCTCTTCTTTCCTGCCTCTTTTACTGTCTGAGTTATCTCAAGAACTTTGTCTTCTACCTCTGAAATTCTTTCTTCTGCATGGTCTAACCTGTTGCTGATACTTTCCATTGCATCTTTAAGTTCCCTAATTGACTGTTTCAGTTCCTTCAGGTCTGCTATATCCTTTTTATATTCTTCATATCATTCGTCTCTTATTTGATTCTGTTTTTGGATTTCCTTTTGGTTATTTTCCACTTTATTAGCAATTTCCTTCATTGTTTTCATCATTTCTTTCATTGTTTTCAACATGTGTATTCTAAATTCCCTTTCTGTCATTCCTAACATTTCTTTACGGGTGGAATCATCTGCAGTAGCTACCTCATGGTCCCTTGGTGGGGTTGTTCTAGACTGGTTCTTCATGTTGCCTGGAGTTTTCTGCTGGTTCTTCCTCATGAGTGATTTCTTTTATCTGTTTCCTTGCCCTAATTTTCCTTTCACTTCCTCTTGCTCTTTAAGTTCTTGTGCCTGTGGACTAAGGGTTACAGGACCAGAAGGGTGAGAAGGTTGAAGAGCAAAAAAGGGATGAAAGAAAGGAGGACCGAGTGATAAGAAAAAAAGGAAAGATAGAGAAAGGAGAGGGGGTGGGTGTAAGGAATATTGACAAAAAGAAGAGAGGCACAGAAAGAGGGAGACAGGGCAATATAGGTGTACAGTAGGGTAATTTGACACAACCTTAAAAAACCCCACCTTCTGGGGGTGCCCAGTTGGGTGGTTCCCTTGAGGTCAGCAGCTCTTTGCTAACCTGATCAGACACAGTACCCCACCTCACCAAGTAGAGAGGAAAGACAAAAATGCTATAAATCAAACCAAAACAAGCAAACAGAAAACTTTACGGGGATAAAATTGGGTGAAAAACCAAATGATAGCGGTAGAAACACTAGCAAAAATGAAGTTCTAGTTATTAAAAAAGACAGCAATGGGAAATTATAATTAAACTAGAAAAATTGAGAAAGAAAAAGGGATCTGTATGGAAAAGATTGAAATTAAAAAACAAAAGAACATCAACAACGTCAAAATAAACAAAAAAAAAAAAAAGAAAAAAATACACAACCAAAAACAAAGCAGTTTGTATATGTTATTGAATATTGTCTGGGCAACACGTGGTTTTCTGGGGTATGAGATGTTAATCACAGTTCTGATACGACCGGAGGCTGCTGATTTCTCAAACTCCAGCAGGTAGACACCCTAAATCTCTCTTCAGCCCACTTGAAAGGCACTTTGAATTTGTAAACTTGCTGAGCAGAAGCTTTCCCAGCTTTCTCGCTGGAATCACTGCTGAAGTGGCTATCCACTTACCCAGTGTGCCAAAACCGGTCTCACTCTGCCCCTGAGGGTTAGGGCTGCAAGGTGGCTCAGACCCCACCCTTAGGCTACTTGGTTGCTGGGTTACCAGCTTCCACCCGTTTCTAGCTCTGCAACCCTGAGGGCGGAGCTTGCGGGGCAAATCACTGACAATGGTTCTGTGTGACCTACCGCCAAACACTATTAGCTCCGTCTGGCGCAGCGGCTCAGACTGGGGCCCTAGACAACGGCCAAAGTTCTCCGCACTCCCGCTCAGGCCTTCCCCAAGGCAGTTCAACTCAGTGCCAAGTCCAAGGACATCAAAACAGTTCACAGGTAAGGCCTTTCTGGTTTGCAGTCTCGCTGCTACTGAACTTACAGTTGTGGGTGGGTTTGGATGGATTGAACACAGCGACCACTTGCCGGTTTTCCACTGTTTTAGTCCTCCTCTTGGGGTCCAGAAGTCTCTCGCTGACTCCCTGTATCCTCATAGGAGTGATGATAGGCAGATCCCACGAGCCAGAGATGCCTGGAGTCCTATCTCCCCAGACTCACGGTGCCCAGATGCAAGGAAGCTGTTACTCGGCCGCCATCTTGCTCCGCCTCCTCTTATTAACATTTTTATTATATGTTTTATTATTTCATAGAATGAGTTAGGAAGTGCTTCCTCTTTTTCAATTCTTTGGCTGAGTTTATTTATAATAGGTATTATTTGGTCCTTGAATGTTTCGTAGGATTTACCAGTGAAGCTATCTGAGCCTGAAGTTTTCTTTGTGGAAATTTTTGTTTGTTTGTTTGTTTCAGACACAGTCTCACTCTGTTGCCCAGGATATAGTGCCATGGCATCATCATAGCTCACAGCAACGATCCAGGGCTCAAGTGATCCTCCTGCCTCAGTTTTTCTATTTTTGGTAGAGACAGGGTCTCCCTCTTGCTCAGGCTGGTCTCAAACTCCTGAGCTCAAGCACTCCACCCACCTCAGACTGCTAAGATTATAGATGTGAGCCACCTTATTTAGCCTGTGGGAATGTTTCAACTACAAATTCAATTCCTTCAATAAACATAAGGCTAGTCATGTTATCTATTTCTTTTTCTTCTTTTTATTTATTTTTGGGGGGGAAGGATTTGAGACAGAGTCTCATTTCGTCACCTTGGGTAGATTGCTGTGGCATCATAGGTCACAGCAGCCTCAAACTTCTTGGGCTTAAGTGATCCTTTTGCCTCAGCCTCCCAAGTAGCTGGGACTTCAGGTGCCCACCACAACACACAGCTATTTTTGTAGACAGGGCCTCACTCTTGCTCAGGCTGGTCTGGAACTCCTGAACTCAGGCAATCCACCTGACTTGGCTTCTCAGAGTGCTGGGATTACAAGTGTGAGCTACCACACCTGGCCTTTCTCTATTTCTTCTTGGATCAGCTTTGGTAGTTTATGCCTTTCAAGGAATTTTTTCATTTCATCTAAGTTTTCAGATTTATGACTATAAAGTTGTTCATAATATCCTCTATTACCCTGCGATCATCTGTAGACTCTTGAGCAGTGATTTTCGATCTGTGTGCCATGGCACACTGGTATGCTGTGAGAGGATCTTAGGTGTGCTGAGAACATTTTTAAAGATCATTAATTAGATCAAACTCATATTGGTCAAGGGAACAATACAACAAGAGGACATTTCAATTCCAAACATTTATGACCCAACTTAAATGCTCCCAGGTTTATAAATGGTCTGAGCTCTATAACATCCTATAACATTATAATAGCTAAGGACTTTAACACCCCTCTGACAGAACACAGATTCTCTAAACAGAAACCAAACAAAGATACAAGGGATTTAAATGTGACCCTAGAACAAATGGGCTTGATAGACATATACAGAACACACCATCCCAAAGCTAAGGAATATACATTCTTCTCATCAGCCCATGGAACATTCTCCAAAATAGATCATATCCTGGGACACAAATCAAACCTCAACAAAATCAAAAGAGTTGAAATTATACCTTGTATCTTTTCAGGCCAAGGGCAATAAAGGTGGAACTCAACTCCAACAAACAGTTTCATCCCCACACAAAGGCATGAAAACTAAACAATCTTATGCTGATTGACAGTTGGACCAAGAAAGAGAAAATTATTAAATTCCACATAACATAACAACATAACATAACATAAAACATCACAATAACAATGAAGCCACAAGCTATGAAAACCTGTGGGATACTGCAAAAGCAGTCCTAAAAGGGACATTTATCACATTAGCTGCCTACATCTGAAAAACAGAAAGACAGCACATCAACAAACTAATGAATCTTCTTAAGGAAATGGAAAAGAAAGAGCAATCCAATCCCAAACCTAGCAGAGGAAAAGAAATAACCAAAATTAAATTAGAAATAAATGAAATTGAAAACAAACGAATCACTCAGAAAACTAATGAAACAAAAAGTTGGTTCTTCAAAAAGATAAAAATTAATAAACCTTTGGCTAGATTAACTAAAAACAGAACAGTAAAATCTGTAATAACCTTAATCAGAAATGAAAAGGGGGAAATAATAACAGATACCACAGAGATATGAGAGATTATTTTCACTACTACAAGAAACTGTATGCCCAGAAATTTGAGAATGTGGAGAAAATGGACCAATACTCAGAATCACACCCTCTCCCTAGTCTTGACCAGGAAGAAATAGATCTCTTGAACAGACCAATATTGAGCACTGAAATTGAAGAAATAATAAAAAAGCTTCCAACAACTAAAAAAGTCCTGGACCAGATGGCTTCATGCCAGAATTCTATCAAACTTTCAAAGAAGAGCTTGTATCTATACTGCAGAACCTATTTCAAAACATTGAGAAGGAAGAAACCTTTCCTAACATATTCTATGAAGCAAACATCACTCTGATACCAAAACCAGAAAAGGACCCAACTAAAAAGGAGAACTATCCGGGTGTGGTGGCTCATGCCTGTAATCCTAGCACTCCAGGAGGCAAAGGCAGGTGGATGGCCTGAGCTCAGGAGTTCCAGACGAGCCTGAGCAAGAGTGAGACCTCATCTCTAAAAAATTAGCTGGGCGTTGTGGTGGGACCTGTAGTCCCAGCTACTTGGGAGGCTAAGGCAAAAGAATCAATTGAGCCCAAGAATTTGAGGTTGCTATGGCACTTGGCACTCTACCAAGGATGACAAAGTGAGACTCTGTCTCAAAAAAATAAAATAAAAATAAAAAAGAGAACTACAGACCAATATCACTAATGAAGATAGATGCAAAACTACTCAACAAAACCTTAGCTAATAGATCACAGCTATACATTAAGAAAAATTATACACCACAGTCAAGTAGGCTTCATCCCAGGGATGTAAGGCTGGTTTAACATATGCAAATCTATAAATATAATTCAACCTATCAATAGAAGTAAAAATAAAGACCATGTGATCCTATCAATAGATGCAGAAAAACCATTTGACAAAATCCAGCATTGTTTTATAACAAGAACACTTAAGAAAATAGGCATAGGTGGCACATTTCTTAAACTAAAGCCATCTATGACAAACCCATAGCTAATATCATACTGAATGGAGTAAAACTGAAAACTTTTCCCCTTAGAAATGGAAGTAGACAAAGATGTCCTTTACTGGCATTATTGTTCAACATATTCCAGAAGTTCTAGTCAATGCAATCAGGCAAGAGAAAGATATTCAAATGGGGGCAGAGGAGGTCAAACTCTGGCTCTTTGCCAATGATATGATCTTATACTGAGAAAACCCCAGAGACTCAACCACAAGACTGATCAAGTGATCAAGAATTACATCAGGGTATAAAATCAATGTCCACAAATAAGTAGCCTTAGTATATGTCAGTAACAACCAAGTTGAGAAGCGAATCAAGGACACAATTCCCTTCACAGTAGTAGCTTCAAAGAACGTGAAATGCCTAGGAATATACCTAACAATAGAGGTGAAAGATCTTGACAAAGAGAAATATTAAACTCTAAGAAAAGAAATAGCAGAAGACATCAACAAATAGAAGAACATACCATGCTCTTGACTGGGAAGAACCAATATTGTTAAAATGTTTATACTTCCCAAAGCAATCTACAGATTCAGTGCAATCCCCATTAAAATAACAACATCATAACCAGATGCAGTGGCTCATGCTTATAATTCAAGCACTCTGGGAGGCTGAGGTGGGTGGATTGCTTGAGCTCAGGAGTTTGAGACCAACCTGAGCAAAAGCAAGACCCCCATCTCTACTAAAAATAGAAAAACTGAGGCAAGATGATCACTTGAGCCCAAGTGCTTGAGGTTGCTGTGAGCTATGATGCATGGCATTCTACTCAGCGTGCCAGAGTGAGAACAAAAAAAACTAACATCATACTTTGAAGAACTGGAAAATACAGTTCTTCATCTTGTATGGAATCAGAAAAAACTTGTATAGCCAAGGCAATTCCTAGTGATAAAAACAAAGCCAAAGGCATCATTCTACCAGACTTCAGGTTATATTACAAGTCCAAGTCTACAGTGATCAAAACAGCATAGTATTGACACAAAAATAGAGACATAGACAAATGGAACAGAATATAAAACCAAGAGATGAAACCAGTCTCTAGTGGACACTTGATCTTTGATAAACCAAACAAAAGCATACCCGGGGAAAAGAACCCCAATTCAATTAATGGTCCTAGGAGAACTAGATAAACACCTGTAAAAGATTGAAACTGGACCCACACCTCTCACCACTTACAAAAATTAACTCAAGATGAATAAAAGATTTAAATCTATGACATGAGATGACAAAAATCTTGGAAGAAAGTGTGGGGTAACTCTTGATGATGTCGGCCTGGGGAAAGATTTTATGAAGACTTCAGTGGCAATTGCAACAACAAAAATAAACAAATGGGACTTAATTAAGCTGAAAAGCTTCTGCACAGCTAAAGACACAATAATTAAAGCAAACAGACAACCCTTAGAATGGGAAAAGATATTTGCATGTTACAAATCTGTCAAAGGGTAGATAACTAGAATATACAGAGAACTCAAATTAATCAACACAAAAAGAGCAAACGATCCCATATATTACTGGGCAAGAGACATGAACAGAACCTTCTCTTTGAAAACAGACAAATGGCTGACAAACACTTGAAAAAATGCTCATCATCCCTAATTATCAGAGAAATGCAAATCAAAACCACCCTGAGATATCACCTAACCCCAGTGAGAATGGCCCACATCACAAAGTCTCAAAGCTGCAGATGCTGGCGTGGATGTGGAGAGAAGGGAACACTTTTACACTGCTGGTGGGACTGCAAACTAATACAGCCTCTTTGGAAAGAAGTATGGAGAATCCTCAAAGATCTCAAATTAGACCTCCCATTTGATCCCACAACCCCATTACTAGGCATCTACCCCCCCAAAAAAAATCATTTTATCATAAGGACATTCGCACTAGTTTGTTTACTGAAGCTCAATTTACAATTGCCAAGAAGTGGAAACAACCTAAGTGCCCATCAATCCAGAAATGGATAGACAAACTGTGGTGTATGTATGCCATGGAATACTATTCAGCCATAAAAAGATGGAGACTTTACATCTTTTGCATTAACTTGGACGGAGTTGAAACACATTCTTCGTAGTAAAGCATCACAAGAATTGGAGAAGCAAGAATCCAATGTACTCAATACTAATATGAAGCCAGAAGATGATCTAAATCATGCCCACATAAGAGGAAAAACTTAATTCAATTCAAGTTGGGGAGAAGGGAATGAGAGAGAGGGGAGAGGAGAGGGAGATTGGTGTGCTCCCACTTAATGGGCATAATGTAGGGGTGTATGGCACACCTCTTGGGTGTGGGACACAACTACAAGAAGGACTCTACCTAACAAAGGCAAACATTGTAACCTAGTTGTTTGTACCCTCACATTAACCTGAAATTTAAAAAACAACAACAACAAAAAAACCCTTTCTTATTAAAGAAAAACAAGATCATTGGCCGGGCATGGTAGCTCATGCCTATAATCCCAGCACTCTGAGAAGCCAAGGTGGGCGGATCACCTGAGCTCACAGGTTCGAGACCAGCCTGAGCTAGAGTGAGACTCCATCTCTAAAATTAACCCGGGCATTGTGTTGAGCACCTGTAGTCCCAGCTACTCGGGAAGCTGAGGCAAGGGAATTGCTTGCACCCAAGAGTCTGAGGTTGCTGTGAGCTGCGATGTCATGACACACTACCAAGGGCAAAAAAGTGAGACTGTCTGCAAAAAAAAAAGAAAGAAAGAAAAAGAAGACCATTAATTAAATCATTTTCAAAAGAAGTTCAAAGCACAGTAAGTATATATTTTTTTCCTCTTTTTTGATCAACATAATTTAAGTGTGCTACAGAAGCTTAACTATAGGTTCAAGTGTGCCATGAGATAAAGAAGGTTGAAAAACACTACTCTAGAGTCACGTTAACTCTGTCATTCCTAATACTGGTAATCTGTGTTCTCTCCCTGCCTCCCACTCTGATTAATTTAGCAGAGGTTTTAATTTTGGATTCATTTTATTTTCTCTTTTCTATTTAATTGGTTCTTGCCTTGATCATTATTATTTCCTCAATTTTGATTAGTTTATGTTTAATTTGCTCCTTTTTTCTAGTTTCTTAAGGTAGAATCTAATATCTTATTTGATATATTTTCTTTTTAACTAAAAAAAGTATTTAGTGCTATAAATTCCCTGATAACTGTGCAAACATTGTGATGGTTTTCCATCTTCATTTCATTCAAATTACTGACTAATTTCCCTTTTGATTTCTCCTTTGACCTATGGCTTATTTAGAAATGTGTTGTTTTGTTCCCAAATATTCAGGGATTTCCCAGAGATCTTCTGTTACTGGTTTTTAATTTAGTCCAACTGAGGTCATAGAATGTATTTGTATAATTAGAATCCTTTCAAATTGATCAAGACTTGTTTATAACCCTAATGTGGTCTGCCTTGGTGATTGTTCCATGGCCTTGAGAAGGGCTGTGTATTCTCCCGTGGCTGCGTTGAGCGGTCTCTAAGTGTCAATCACAGCAAGTTGTTGATGGTGTTGTAACATCTGCGCTCTCACTGATTTTCTGTCTACTGTTTTATCAGTTATTGAGAAAGAGGGGTTGTAAGCAACTATAGTCATGGACATCTAGTTCTTCTCACAGTTCTATCAAGTTCTTGTCATACATTTTGAAGCTCTAAGTGAATTAGTGCTTGCGAATGGTATTTGAGAGTTGTTCAGGAGACCTTCCGCAGATCTCCAGCTCTCTGTGCGGCCAGCACTTGAGGACTCTGTGCTGTGGACTCTGGATTCTTTGTCTCCCTGGACTCTTAGCTCCAGTCTCTCAACTCTACATATCCCATGGACTCAGCCGGGTTCCCTCGCCCTGAATCATGGTCTGGAAAACCTCTCAAGGCAACAGTCTGGGGAAATCATAAAATTACTCAGGAGGAGAAAAAATAATAAAAATGAAGAAAATCTAAACACTGTAAAAATGCTTACTTAAGAGATAAATATATGTTCAAATTATGCAGAGAATATACCTCTTGAGTGTCTATGTAACATTTAGGAAGATTGACAATATATTGAGATGCAAAGAAAAAAAATTACATGGACCATATTCTCAAACTGCAATGCACTGTAACTTGAAATTAATAAATGTTTTATGATTCGATTATATTTAAAAATATTGTCCTAAAGAAGTCTTGAGTCAAAGAGGAAATAAAAAACTGCACTTAAACTCTATAATGATGAAGAGAATGACTGATATTTCAACTTACAAGATTCAGCTAAGACCACGAAAAATGTATAGGATTAAATATGTTTTGATTATTTAACAAAAAGTAATAAAAGTCAAGATGTTAGAAGCTATTAAGCCATACCCAAAGAAAGTAGGAGGAGTGAATAAATAAAAAACAGAATTTATATTAAAAACAGTTTATTAGTGACATGTGTAAACTCTAAAGTTAACTCTTTGTAAGCAACATTAACATGTTGATGGCATGTATAATTACGTTTTTTGTTTTTTTTCTTTCTTTTTTCTTTTTATTTATTTTTCTTTGTTTTTTAAAGGCAGAGTTTTGCTTTATCACCCAGGCTAAACTGCAGTGGCATCATCATAGCTCATAGCAACCTCAAACTCCAGGGCTCAACAGATCCTAGCTGTGATTAGAGACAGGCACCACCACCATCTCCGGATAACTTTTTTTTCTTTTTTCAGAGCTGGGTTCTCACTATATTGCCCAGGCTGGTCTCAAACTCCTGGCTTCATGGAATCCTCCTTCCTCAGCCTCCCAGAGTGCTGGGATTACAGGTGTGAGCCACTGGACGATGCCTATTATATGCTTTAAGGAGCTGTAGAGGTGATTCTGATGCATGCTAAATAAAGTCTGTGAATCACTGTGACGGTGCCTTTTAGGGCAGGTACATCAGATTATTGAAAATCACGGATACAGGGCAGCACCTGTGGCTCAAAGGCGTGGGGCGCCAGCTCCATATGCCGGAGATGGCGGGTTAAAATGCAGCCCCGGCCAGAAACTGCAAAAAAAAAAAAAAGAAAGAAAGAAAAAAGAAAAAGAAAATCAGCAATACACTGACCCTCCTTTCCTGATAAAGGCCTCCTGTGTCCCCCAGGTGTTGTAGAGAAGTGAAAGGTGAATGCTCTCCCAGTGCAGCCTGTATGCCAGCAGCATCACCTGAAGCTTCTCAGGCACATCCTCAGGCCCCGCCCAGCCCCTCCGGGTCAGAAACGCTGCTGGCCAGGCCACAAACCCCTGTTAACAAGCTCTGAAGGTGATTCTGACAGGAGCTCAAGTTGAAAAGCACTGGACCAAAGAACCTGGGATTGCTCCCTGCACTGTACCTCAAGTAAGGTGCCAGAATGAACTTCTAAGTAAAAGAAATTCTGTGAGTCTGCCAAGGAAATAGGAGGAGCCAAACCTGGAAAACGTGCAGGGAGAGCCTGTGGCTCTGGTGTGGCTATTCTAAAGGGAGTGGCCACCAAGCCAGGGACAAAGCTGGGAGCAGATCAGAAACCACCAGCCCAAAGCCAGGATTCAGGGAGGACCACGCCCTTCATGAAAAAGTGAACTAGACCCTCAGTCACTGAGGAGATGGTTTCTGCCTTAGTACCAGGAAAGTGATTTTTGATTTTTTGTTTTGGGGGGAAGTTTTTAGGAAAGTTTTTATTTCTTTTCTTTTTTAAAAATTTCAGGTCAATATGAGGATGCATATGATTAAGTTACGATGAAAAGTTTACTTTTTAAATCCCCGGAAAATTTGTGGCACTGGCCAGCCTTGATGGGGGTTTGGAACTTGAATATCATGCTCTTTGCATGATCCCAAAAGTGACGAGGCAAGAATTGTCATTTTGAGTGGATCTGTAATGTCCCAAGTACCCTCTCAAAGCATATACATTTTCCTCAGGAGCAATAACCTTAACCCAGGCCTCAGAGCATTTCCACGGTCAAGCTTAAGTATATATTTCCATGTAATCATATATATATTTACATATAAGATGATTTATTATTTATTTTTACTTGTTTAATTCTAAAGATTAGTTAAGAGGGTATCTGTGTTTTTCTTGCATGGATATCTTATCTAATGCTTAAGTCAGGGCTTTTTGTGTGCCCTTCACTAGAATCGTGTTCATTGTACCCAATAGTTAAGTTTTTCTCCTTCACCCACCTTCTCACCGTCTCCCCTTCTTATCTTCCAGTGTCCTTTATCTTGCTTTGTGCTCCTGTGTGCCATCTATTAGGTCCCACTTATTAGTGAGAACATACAGTGTTCGGTTTTCAATTCCTGAGATGCTTCACTTAGGATAATGGTCTCCAGTTCCCTTCACGTTGCTGTAAATGACATTATTTCATTCCTTGTTCTGAATAGTGCTCCATGGTATATATATTTATATCACATTTTCTTCAGCCACTCACGAATTGAAGGGTACTTAGACTGATCCACATCTTTGCAATTGTGAATTGTGCTGCAAATAATATGGGCTTTTTTTTTTTTGAGACAGAGCCTCAAGCTGTTGCCCTGGGTAGAATGCTGTGGCATCACAGCTCACAGCAACCTCCAACTCCTGGGCTCCAGTGATTCTCTTGCCTCAGCCTCCCAAGTAGCTGGAACTATAGGCGCCCACCACAATGCCAAGCTATTTTTTTGGTTGTAGTTGTCATTGTTGTTTTGGCAGGCCTGGGCTGGATTCGAACCTGCCAACTCTGGTATATGTGGCTGGCACCTTAGCCACTTGAGCTACAAGCGCTGAGCCAATAATATGGACTTTTTAATCACAAAATAATATAGGAAAGTAAGGCAACATGCAAAAGATCAGGCCAAGTAACAAAAAGAACTAGGTCAATAAAGACTTTGGATAGTGGACTTAGCAAAAGCAGGATATAAAAAATAAACACATTTCATATTTTTAAAGACATGAAATGGGGAACTAAAACAAAAGAGAACATGAAAACCAACTAGAGAAGGAACAGAATAGGACTAATATATTTAAATTTAAATGATTGAAACTAATATATTTAATATGTAATCTTTTTTAAAAATTTAAAATTATTGTAAAGATGAGACAGCAGATAAACACAGCTGAATAGAGAATTAGAAAATTAGTGAGGCTGGGCATAGTGGTTCATACCTGTAATCCTAGCACTCCGGGAGGCTGAGGTGAGTGGATGACCTGAGCTCAGGAGTTTGAGACCAGCCTGAGCAAAGTGAGACCTTCATCTCTACTAAAAATAGAAAAACTAGCCGGGCGTTGTGGTAGGTGCCAGTAGACCAAGCTACTTGGGAGGCTGAGGCAAGAGGATCACTTGAGCCCAGGAGTTTGAGGTTGCTGTGAGCTGTGATGCCACAGCACTCTACCCAGAGTGACAGCTTGAGATTTATTTATTTCAAAAAAATAAATTTTTATTTATTTTTTCCAAAAAAAAATATATATATATATCAATGTTCAAAGTAAATGTAACCTTCTAATTAGAAGATACCATTAGATAAGATGCACACATGTACGTGTGTGCACAGTTTTTTTATATACAGTTTTGAAAAGCCACACCTAAATCTTTATATGGGGTAGGTTGAAGATAAAGGGAAGGAAAAGAATATTCTAATCAAAATGCAAAAAGCAATGTAGGGGATAAAGAGAGTCACAATACAAGGATACAAAATAAGAG
Organism: Nycticebus coucang; assembly: GCF_027406575.1. Lineage (NCBI taxonomy): Eukaryota > Metazoa > Chordata > Mammalia > Primates > Lorisidae > Nycticebus > Nycticebus coucang. The sequence goes on along the minus strand of NC_069791.1, from coordinate 62,989,089 downwards.
AAGTATATAATTATTTTGAACTTGTACATTCCTATTAGGATAACCTTAAATTTTATGAAGAAAATAAATTACAAAAGAAATTATTACAAGAAGAAATTGAGAAATTCACCAGCACATTGAGAGATTTTAACATACCTCTCCCAGCAACTGACAGAACAAGCAGAGAAAAGTCAGTAAGAATTTAGAACTGAGTAACAAAATAACACACTTGATCTGTAGGGTATTTATAAAATTCTGTGCATAATAACTGCAGAAGGCAATTTCTTAGTGCATAGGCTACACGTTAGGCTATAAATCCAACCTGCACAAGCCTGGAAGAATTAGTGTCATAGAAACAACATTCTCTGATCACAACACAAGAACTGATTAGAAGAAATCAGTAACAATTAAAGAAAACTATATCCTAAAAGTCTTAATAAATGTGAAAAATTTAAAACATTTTTCAATTACTCATGGGTAAATGGAAATTTAAAAATACTTAAGACTGGCTTGGCGCCTGTAGCTCAGTGGCTAGGGCGCCAGTCACGTACACTGGAGCTGCCCAGGCATTGTGGTGGGCACCTGTAATTCCAGCTACTTGGGAGGCTGAGGCAAGAGAATCAGTTAAGCCCAAGAGTTTGAGGTTGCCGTGAGCTGTAACACCATGGCACTCTACCGAGGGCGACAACTTGAGACTCTATCTCCAAAAATATATATAAATAAATAAATAAATAAAATACTTAAGCCTAAACAATAATGAAAATACCCAAACATGATAATGAATACAATACCATATGATGATTAGAGGGTGCTTTCTAATAATGAATGCATATATTAGATGAAAAACTAAAAGTTAATGAGTTAAGATCTTAACTTAAAAACTTAGAAGAACAACTCAATCCAAGGATAATGAAGGGATGACCAAAAAGATAAACCAGAAATTAGTGAAATAAAAAATAAAGATACAGGTGGCGCCTGTGGCTCAGTGAGTAGGGCGCCGGCCCCATATGCCGAGGGTCGCAGGTTCAAACCCAGCCCCGGCCAAACTGCAACAAAAAAATAGCCGGGAGTTGTGGCGGGCGCCTGTAGTCCCAGCTGCTCGGGAGGCTGAGGCAAGAGAATCGCGTAAGCCCAAGAGTTAGAGGTTGCTGTGAGCCGTGTGACGCCACGGCACTCTACCCGAGGGTGGTACAGTGAAACTCTGTCTCTACAAAAAAAATAAATAAAAAAAATAAAGATACAACAGGCAGGAATGACCAAGATAAAGTTGTTTTTTTGAAAAGTCTAATATAGTTGGTAAACCTTTAGCAAGACTGATCAATTTTTTTTTTTTTTAAGTTTTTGGTTGGGGCCAGGTTTGAACCCACCACCTCCAGTACATGGAGCCAGTGCCCTACTCCTTTGAACCACAGGCGCTGCCGACAAGACTGATCAATTTTTTAAAAACTGGAAAACACAAATAAACTATTAGATGTGAAAAAGGGGACATTACTACAAATGACAGCTGAGATTAAAAAGCTAATAAAACAATATTATAAACATCTTTTTTGCAAATAAATTTGAAAATATAGATGAAATTTTAAAATTCGTGGGAAAATACAAATTCCCAAAACAGATTCAAAAGGAACAACCTGAATTGTACAAGGAAAATGTAATCAGTGTTGTTTTGTTTTGTTTTGTTTTGTTTTATTTGAGACAGAGTCTCACCTTGTTGCCCTGAGTAGAGTGCTGTAGCATCACAGCTCACGGCAACCTCAAACTCTTGGGCTCAAGCGATCCTCTTGCCTCAGCCTCCCGAGTAGCTGGGACTACAGGCGCCCACCACAACACCCTGCTATTTTTAGAGACAAGGTCTCGCTCTTGCTCAGGCTGGTCTCGAACCAGTGAGCTCAGGCAATCCACCTGCCTCAGCCTCCGTAATCAGTATTTTAAAAATCTTTCCACAATATAAAAACTAGGCTCAGCTTGTCTTATAGGCATGTTCTGGCAAAACATTCCAGGCACTGATGATTTCAGTCTTATTCAAAGTCTCTCAGAGAGGAGCATAAAAGGGAATGCTCCTGGCTAATTCTGTGATGATTAGAAAATCTTTTGCCCAATGAACAAGGACATTAAGACAAAGGAAAATTAATGGCTATCTCTAATAACCGTTCACACAAAATATTTTTAAAAACTCAAACCATCAGGGCCTGGGCATGGTGGCTCACACCTGTAATCCTAGCACTCTGGGAGGCTAAGGCAGGAAGGAGAATCATTTGTGCGCAAGAGTTCAAGACTAGCCTGAGCAGGAGTATATATGTTTATTAGAGATTTCTGTTAATTTTCCTTGTTTTTTTTTTTTTTGTAGAGACAGAGTCTCACTTTACTGCCTTCAGTAGAGTGCCATGATGTCACAGGACTCACAGCAACCTCTCAAACTCTTGGGCTTCCGCGATTCTCCTGCCTCAGCCTCCCGAGTAGCTGGGACTACGGGCGCCCGCCACAACGCCCGGCTATTTTTTGGTTGCAGTTCAGCCGGGGCCGGGTTTGAACCCGCTACCCTCGGTATATGGGGCCGGCGCCCTACTCACTGAGCCACAGGCACCACCAATTTTCCTTGTTCTTACTGTCCGCGTTTATCTATTGGCTGTGAAGACCGGGCTTCGTGGTCTGGCCTGTTATAGCATGTTACTGTGCTAAATACTACAGGCAGTTGTAGTATTGGTGGTAAGACAAAGTGGTAAGCATTTGTGCATCTAAACACATCTAAATATAGAAAAGGCACAGGAAAAGTAAGGAATAAAAGATAAATGGGGCAGTTACCATGAATGGAGCTCACAGGGCTGGGCATTGCTCTGGGTGCGTCAGTGAGCGGATGTGAAGACCCAGGACATTGCTGAGCATTGCTGTAGACTGTATAAATGCTCTGCACCAAATTTGTGAAAAATCTTTCTTTCTTTAATAATAAATTATATGGTAACTTTATTATAAATCTTCTAATTTTTTTAATTTCTTAACTCTTTTGTAATAACACTCAACTTAAACACAGTACATTTGCAAAATGAGTGTACAAAAATATTTTCTTTCATTATATCTTTATTCTGTAAGATTTTTCTATTTCTAATTTTTTTTTAGTTTTTATTTTTTAAACTGTTTTGTTAAAAACTAATAGCTGGGCGTTGTGGCGGGCGCCTGTAGTCCCAGCTACTGGGGAGGCTGAGGCAGGAGAATCACCTAAGGCCAGGAGTTGGAGGTTGCTGTGAGCTGTGACGCCACGGCACTCTACCAAGAGCGATAAAGTGAGAATCTGTCTCTACAAAAAAAAACTAAGATGCACACACTAGCCTAGTCAGGCATCAGTCTCGCTGTCTCCACTTCCACATCTCGTTCCTCTGGAAGGTCTTCAGAAGCAGGAACATGTGTGGAGGTGCCTCTTCTGTGACAACAATGCCTTCCTTTGGATTCCTCCTAAAGGAGCTGCCCGAGGCTGTTTTTACAGCTAACTTTTTAAAAAACAAGTGTAAGGAGTACACTCTAAAATGTCAATAAAAATACAGCGTAGGAGACACTTAAACCGGTAACAGAGTCACTTGTTATCAAGTGTTATGTATGTACTTCTATGTGTTGTACTTTCATACAACTGGAAGCGCAGTGGGTTTGTTTATACCAGCATCAGCACAAACACGAGAATAGTACATTGCACCATGATATTTCAATGGCTACAATGTTGAATTTTTCAGTAGGAAATTTTCAGCTCCATTATAATCATTGGGACCACTGCCATATACATGGTCCATCTTGACCAAAATGTCCTTCTGTGGCATACTACCATATATGTATTGGTTCTAATATGCTATATATATATAATTTGTTCAGAATGTGATAATACAGTATTAGTGTAGACACCACATATAAAACACATTAGGACCAAATCGAGTTTATCCTTGGTTTGAAAGCATGCATTAACACTAGAAAATCTATCTATGCATTTCTTCACAGTAACAGAATAAAGGACAAAAATGGTCATCTCAACAGAAGGAAAAGTATTTTTAAAAGGTAACATCTATCCACAATAAAGATGCTTAGCAAAGTGAAATATAAGAAAACTTCCTGAACCCAAAGTCTCAGTGATAATGTTTGACTGAGTGGGGAATCTTCTCATGAAACTTGACAAAACGATTCTGGAATTTAAGGAGCAAAGACTATTTAAAGAGCCAAAACACCCTTGAAAAAGAGGTGGGTGGGGGAGAATTAGTTTCCCAGGTAATAAGACATATTGTAAATCAATAGTAAGTACAGGAACAAAGTATTGATGTCATGTTAGATTAGATATCATCTACTCAAAGAAACATAAGAGCAAACTGCTGCAAATACCTCAATTTCCTTTAACAGATGAACAAGTAAATAGACTGAGGTATATTCATGCAACAAACTACAGCATAGAATTGGAAATAAATGAGCTACAGCCACACAACCAAGAGATGAATCTTAAAATGTAAATATTTTTAGAGACAGGAGCTCACTCAGTAGCTCAGGCTGGAGTGCAGTGGTGCAGTCATAGCTCACCGCAGCCTCAAACTCCTAGGCTCAAGCAATCCTCCCACCTCAGCCAACCAACGTGCTGGGATTACAGACGTGAGCCACCACACCTGGCCTTAAAATACTTTTGAAAAAGAAAGTTGCAAAAGAACACATGCACAGTGTCACCACTTTCATGTCTAATTAAAACAATTTAAAAGTAAGCACTGTAGTTATGGATGCACACTAGTAGCACAGCTATAAGGAAAAGTAATGTAATGATAATGAAAAAAAGTTTTTTTGTTTTTTTTTTTGTGGTTTTTGGCCAGGGCTGGGTTTGAACCCGCCACCTCCGGCATATGGGACCAGCGCCCTATTCCTTGAGCCACAGGCGCCGCCCGAAAAAAAGTTTTTTATTAAATCATAGCCGTGTACATCAATGCAATCATGGGGTACAATGTGCTGGTTTTATATACAATTTGAAATATTTTCATCAAACTGGTTAACATAGCCTTCACGGCATTTTCTTAGTTATTGTGTTAAGACATTTATATTCTACATTTAGTAAATTTTGCACGTATCTTTGTAAGATGCACCATAGGTGTGGTCCTACTGATTACCCTCTCTCCACCCATCCTCCCCCGCTCCCCTCCCCGCCCTCTCCCCTTGCCCCATATTCTTGGGCTAGAATTGGATTATAGCTTTCATATGAAAGCTATAAATTGGTTTTATAGGAGGATTGAGTATATTGGATACTTTTCTTCCATTCTTGAGATACTTTACTAAGAAGAAGATGTTCCAGCTCCATTCATGTAAACATGAAAGAGGTAAAGTCTCCATCTTTCTTTAAGGCTGCATAACATTCCATGGTGTACATATACCACAATTTATTAATCCATTCATGGGTCAATGGATAATAAAAATTAATTCAGACTAATCATCATCTCTGGTGTCTAGGGGACAGAATCAAGGAATTGACACAAAGGACATCACAGTCACAGGTGTTTGTTCTGCTGTGAAACTTTGTGATTTACATATATATTTTCCATGCTATTGTGCATGTATCTAATTGTTTTAATTTAAAAAGGAAAAAGATATCAGCACTTATAAGAACCCAATAAAGTGGCCAATTAAAAAAATGTGTATTCTGAATTCTGGTGCCAACCAAGATGGAGTAAACTGCTATGACCCATCTCTTCCACTGATTACAGCAAAAAATTCTGGGAAGTTGATACAAAAATCAACTACCTGAGACTGTGAACGTAAATAACAGCAGGCAGATTGGGATGTTGAAAGATGAATAACAACCTGAAACAAGGTGAGTTTTGTACTATTTTCCCATCCTTTGATGCCCAATGTTGACCCAAGGTGGGGAAATTGTCCAAATTTCCAAATTCCAGTGCTGTACAGGAGGCATCCACAGGAAAACTCCAGGAAAAACACTTCCAGCCAGAAGACCAGAAAGGGGGGCCCTGAAAGACAGAGGGTATAAAAGAAACCCAAGAGAAGAATGAGCTACCTGAGCTTCTCATGCAACATTCCAAGGAGGCACATCAAAGGCCTCATGAACTGGACCACCCCAACACCACCACCCAGGCCAGGGGCACACATGCCATAAAGAGCAAACCAACATAGGGAAGACTTTGAAGACTGAACTTGTATTAGAACCACTCCCCACAGAAGGAAAGCCAGCATGTTCTGGACCCAACCGGCCGAACCACTGCCTACTAAAGCAACAATCTCCAAAGTACATGTATTAAATAGAACCCAAACCCTCACAATATAATATTCAAAATCAGGACACTATCCAAAATGACTCAACTCACAAAATAAATAAGAAAAGCTGGCCAATACTCAAGGAAAAAAATAATCAATAATCAACACTAAGCCCAAAATGACCCAGATACTGTTATTATCAGATAATTTTAAAAGATTGTTCTTCAGGTTAAAATGAACAATATTGGAATGAATGAAAGGATAGTTTCTCTGCAGAGAGATTAAAAACTAGAATGGATAACCAAATGGAAATTTTTGAATCGAAAAAAACCTTAAATAAAAACTTCGTAGACTGGGCGTGGTGGCTTACACCTGAAATCCTAGCACTCTGGGGAGTCAAGGTAGGTGGATTGCTTGAACTAGGGGTTCGAAATCAGCCTGAGCAAGAACAGGATCCCATCTCTAAAATTAGCCAGACATATGGCACACTCCTCTAGTCCCAGTTACTGGGGAGGCTGAGGCAAGAGGATCCCATAAGCCCAAAAATTTGAGGTTGGTGTGAGACTATGTCACCACAGCCCTCTACCCAGGGTGATAGAGTGAGACTGTCTCAAAAAACAAAAATGTTCATAGGATGAGTTCAATAACAGAACAGAGATGATGGGGGAAGGGGGAGGTGTTAAGAAACTTGAGGATAGGCTCAGCACCCTGTAGCACAGTGGTTATGGCACTAGCCACATGCACCGAGGGTGGCGGGTTCAAACCCAGCCCAGGCCAGCTGAACAACAATGACAACTGCAACAAAAAAATAGCCAGGCGTTGTGACAGGCACCTGTAGTCCCAGCTACTCGGGAGGCTGAGGCAAGAGAATCACTTTAGCCCAAAAGTTTGAGATTGCTGTGAGCTGTAGCACCATAGCACTCTACCAAAGGTGATATAGTAAGACTCTGTCTAAAAAAAAGAAAGAAACTTGACAATAGATTAATAAAAATAATATACTATCAAGGACAGAGGGAATAAAAGATTGAGAGGGAAATTAACAGACTCTCAAGAACCTATGAGGTGATACCAAAAGCTGCAACATTCCCATCACTGAAGTCCCAAAAGAAGAGAAGAAATTGGTGCAGAAAATAATATTTGAAAAGACCACAGACAAAACTTATCAAATTTGATGAAAAACATAAATTTACCAACTCAGAAAGCTCAGCAATCTCAAGTAGGATAAATGCTCAGCAATCTCAAGTAGGATAAATGTCAGAAAAACCATGTCCAGGCACATCATAATCAAAATCCTGAGAGCAGTCAGAGAAATGCAACAACACAGAGGAAGAACAGTGATTCCTGTAACTGTGGGTTTATCTTCAGAAAACATGAAAAATCAACAAATGGTGCTGAAAACAAAGAACTGTCAACCTATCCTTCTATATTCAGCAAAAATATCCTTCAGGAATGAAAGTATAATAAAGATATTTTCAGATGAAGGGAAATTGAGAAAATGTGTTAACAGTAGAACTGCACTTAAGAAATACTAAGGGAAATTTTTTCAGACTAAAGGGAAATGCCGGAGGGAAACAGAACTTAGGAATGAAGGAAAACCAATAGAAACATAAATACCAGGGTAAATATAATAGACTATTTTTTAAGTTCATATATATATGTATAGAAGAACAATTGATAGCAAAAATTATAACATTTTTGGTTTCCAATGTATGTAGATGTAATACATATAGCAATTTTTTAATATAAGGGTGGGAAGAATGCTACATTTATGAAATGTTCTTGAAAAGGTAAAATATTTGCTCTGTGTGGACTAAAAAATTGTTCATATATATTAAAGCAACCACTAAAAGAATTACAAAAACCAATAGATAAGCAGAATACAAAAGCAAAAATCCCCACTTAATCTAACAAAAGAATAAAAAATAGATATGACACACAGAAAACAATTAACAAAACAGATGATCTAAATCCAGCCATATTAATAATTACATCAAATAAAAATGTTTTTAAAAACTGTTAAGATTAATAAACAAATGCAGTAAAATTGCAGGATACAAAATCAACAAAAATCAGTAGCATTCCTATACACTAATAGCAAACTCCCTAAAAAAGAAATCAAGGCAAACAATCCTATTTACTATAGCTACAAAAAAGAATATAGTTAGGCATCAATTTAACCAAAGAAGTGAAAGATCTATATACTGAAAACTATAAATCATTGATAAAAGAAATTTAAAAAGACAAAAATATGTAAAGAAAAATTTTTATGTCCATGGATTGCAAGAATGAATATTATTAAATTGTTCATACTACCCACATTTTTCTACAGATTCAATGCAATCCCTATCAAAATTCCAATGTCATATTTCACAGAAATAGAAAAAAATCCTAATATTCATATGGAACAACAGAATTAAAGAAAAAAAAAAAAAACAATGAATAGCCAAGGCAACCTTAAGCAGAAAGAACAAAGCTGCAGGCATCACACTACATGACTAAGACTATATTACAAAGCCATAGTAATCAAAACAGCAGGATAGTGCCATAAAAATAGACACATTTATCAATGAAACAAAATACATTTAAAATCAATCAATTTTCAACAGAGATATTAAAAATACGTATGAGAAAGGACAGACTCTTCAATAAATGGAGCTGGGAAAACTGGATATCAACACACAGAAGAATGAAATTTGACTCTTATCTCACACCAATTATAAAAAATCAGTTCAAAATGGATTAGAGACTAGGTAACTGTAAAACTAATAGAAGAAAAACATAGGGAGAAAACTATGCAACATTGGTCTGGATGATTTTATGAATTTGACGCCCAAATCTCAGGCAATAAAAGCAAAAATAGGCAAATGAGATTATATTAAACAAAACAATGGTTCTGTGTGGCAAAGGGAACAATTACTAGAGTAAAGAGACATCTTATGCATTGGGAAAAATACTTGCAAACCATACATCTGTTAAAGAGTTAATACTCAAAATATATAAGGAACTCAAGTCAATAGCAGAACCCTAAATAACCCAGTTAAAGAAAGGGCAAAGAACCTAAATAGATATTTCTCTAAAGAAGATATACAAAGGACTAGCAAGTGTATGAAAAAATGCTCAGCATCACTAATCATTAGGGAAATGCGAATTACAACCACAATGAGATAACGCCTCACATCTCCCAGAATGGCTGTTATCAAAAAGATGAAAGCTAAAAAGGGCTGGTGAGGAGATGGAGAAAAGGGAACCATCGTGCATTGTGGATGGGAACTTAAGTGAGTATAGCCATTATGGAAAAATGCATGAAGTTTCTGTAAAAAACTGCAAATAGAATCATATGAGCCAGTAATCCCACTGCTGAAGGTATATCCTAAGGACTTGAAATCAGTATGTCAAAGAAATATATGCATTCCCATGTTCATTGCAGCATTATTTACAAAAACCAAGTCGTGAAATCAACCAAAGTGTCCAGCGCATGAATATATTGTATTCCACACGATGAAAATAGAAGGAAATTTGGTCATTTTTGACAACATGGATGGACCTGGAGGACGTTATGCTTAGTGAAATAAGCCAGGCATGGAAAAAAAAATACTGCACGTTCTCACTTGCACATGTATGTGGAATCTATAGCAACAGAATTCTTAGAAGCAGAGAGTATAATGGTAGTTACCAGAGGCAGAGGAATGGGAAAAAATGGGGAGATGTTGATCAAAAGATACAAAGTTTCAGCTAGGCAAGAGGAATACATGAGCAGTATTTGAGGTAATGGATATAATGGATATATGTTTTCATTTAATCATTACACACTATGCAGACATACAATATCACTTTATACCCCATAAATATATGCAAGTATAATTTGTCAATATAAAGCATTTTTTTCTTTTTTCTGAGACGGAGTCTTACTTTGTCATCCTTACTAGACAGCCATGGCGTCACAGCTCACAACAACCTCAAACTTGGGGACTTAAGTAATTTTCTTGCCTCAACCTCCCAAGTAGCTGGAACTATAGGTGCCTGCCACAACCCTCGGCTATTTTTTGTTGCATTTGCCGTTGTTGTTTAGCTGGCCTGGGCCAGGCTCGAACCTGCCAGCCTTGGTGTATGCACTGAGCCAATCTAAAGCATTATAAAAACAAAAAAATTTTAGAAACTTAAATCTATAAAAAAATGTTTAAATGCAGATTGGTTAAGCATGCAAATTGAAAGAGAGTGATTGTCAGATTAGATTACAATAAACAAATCCCATGGAATCTACATAATCTATCCTACAGCTAATAAGCAAATTTATCAAGGTCATGGGAAACAAAATCAATATACAAAAATCAGTCATACATCTATGGATTAGCAATGAACAACTGGAAATAGAAATTTTAAAATATGCCTTCCATGATAGTACCAGAAAGTAGAAATACTTAGGCATAAATCTATACGCAGACTCTGTATGCTTAAAACTATTAAACACTGATGAAAGAAATCAAAAACCAAAATAAATGGGGACATATACTATGTTCATGGATGAGAAAACTCAATATTGTAAAGATATAAATTTTCCCCAAATTGAGCTATAGAATCCATGCAATCCCAATCAAAATCACAGTTTGATTTTTTGTAGATATTGCCAAGCTTATTTTAAAATTAATATAGAAAGGCAAAGGACTTAGAATAGTCAAAATAATTTTGATAAAGAAAAAATAGGAGGCCTCATGCTGATTTCAAGATTTGCTAAAAATCTAAATTCATTAAGATAATGGACTATTTCTAAAATCATAGACATACAGATCAATGAAACAAAAAACAAAGTCCATAAATAAACCCACACAAAGCTAGTCATTTGATTTTTTTAAAGTTGCAAAATCAATTCAATTTGGCAAAGTAGTCTTTTCAGTAAATGATGCTGGACTAATTGGTATTTATATACAAGAAACCCCTTAATCTATTCTCCCATCTTATACAAAAATAAAATCAAAATGAACCAAATGCCAATCCTAAAACTGTAAAACTTTAGGGGAAACCATCAGAGAATAATCTTTGTGCCCTTGAAATTAGGTAGAGTTCTTTGATGTAACACAAACCCCACTATTCATATAAGAAAATTTCTGTGAGTTGAATTAAATCAACACTAAAAACTTTTGCTCTATGAAAGAACCGTTTAAAAGACTAAAAAGGGTAACTCAGACAGGAAGAAAATACTTGCAAATCACATGCTAAATAATTTGTATCCAGGATACACAAAAAACTTTCAAAATTCAACAATAAGGAAACAACAAACCAAATATTTAAATGGATAAAATATCTCGACAGATACATTACCAAGGAGGATATAGGGATAATGAATAAACATATGAAAAGTAAGCACATTAGCCATTAGGGAAATGCAAATTGAAATGACAGTGAGATAGCTCTACACATTTATTAGAATGATTAAATAGAGCAAACTGGCAAAATGAAATGCTGGGGAGAATTTAAAGCAAATGGAATTCTCCTGTGTTGCTGGAGGAACTGGCAAATGGTACCTCGACTTTGGAAAACAGTTTCACGGTTTCTCAGACATACAGTGACCTTACGAGCTGACAATCCCATCATAGGTATCTACACAGGAAAACTGAAAAATTATGTTCACACAGAAACCTGTACTTTATAGCAGCTATATTCACATATGCCGAAAGCAAAACAACAACCTCCAGCTGATGAATGGCTAAAAAACCGTGGTGCCTCCCTACCGTGGCATACATGTTCTGCTCAGCAGTAAAGAGGCACACACAACAGTGTGGACTGACCAGATGGGTCATGCCACTGAAAGATGCCACGCTCTAGGCTCCACGCCATATGATTCTGCTGATCTGGGATGATGATGCCCAGCTGGCTGGACAAGGCAAACTGTAGGGCCAGAGGAGCGGGCAGGGGTGCAGGGGTGCAGGGTGCAGGGCAAGGGAGACTTGCTGCAAAGGGGCAGCCCTGGAGTGCTAGTGGGGAAAAGCCATTATCTTGATTTTGGTGGTGGTTACATGACTGTGCGCGTGTCACCTTCTTAGAATTGTACACCAGGAAAGCTGAATTTTAATTAAAACAAATTTTAAAAAGAAAAATGTATTCCAAAATGGGTAAATTTTTCTATCAGCAATAACCATTAGAATAACACGCGGGGAAAGAGCCCATTCAAAATAATACCGGTATGAAATTAGAAATTCATGAGGTCTTGGAAAAAATGACACAACGTTAGAGTTAATATTCATGAGCAATTTGGTGCTCGTGCAGGAAATGACAGGACCCAACCTGAAGTAGGACAAGCAGGAGCAGAGGTGGCTGCCCCGTTCAGGTGCAGCTGGAGGCGGGTGCCCAGGCAAGTCTCCTGAAGGGCTGCCGTGTCTCTGCCCGACTCGGCTCCTCCTGCCTCTGTGTGGCTTTGTGAGCTGCCAGCTCTGTCCACAAAGCAAACGTTGCAGCCTCAGTCCACTACGTCACCACCTGAGCCCCAGCTGCAGACAGAACATCTCAAGGAGGCTGGGCTGGTCCTCCTGGGGCACTGGGCTCATCTGTGGACACAGCACTGTGGCCTGCGGGGTGCAGCAGGGTGTGGGGAGGAGGGGTGTGCGGAGGATGTGCAGTCAGTCAGCAAGCCGACTCAAAGTCCACATGCTTCTCCTACCACCGTGCCCCGGAGAGCTGATATATATGTGTGTGTGCTCCTTCCTATTTCTGGGAAAGAGCACACACATATTTGGAGCTGTCTTTGGTCTCACCTCTAAGCAACTGCAACTATCCCTGCTGAATTTCAGCACACATATGTGTGTGCATGGGTGTGCGTATATGGGGCTGGCACCTTCCATATATGGGGCTGGCGCCCTGCTCACTGAGCCACAGGCGCTGCCCCTCGGTCAGAGATCTTGATGGAATTTTCTGTTCTCAGCTAGAAGCCCTGGCATTCTCACAGTCAGCCTGTTTGCCCCTGGGTCTCTCTGTGCTAGACGCAAGGAGAACAGCCAGGGAGAGGTCTTCATTGCAAGGGTGAATGTCTTCCCCTCCAAGGCAGTGTAGCTGGGAAGAAAGAAGATCTAGAGGCTCCCCCATAGCCCTGCTCATCTCCTGGGGTGTCACTATGCCCTCACACCCACTGGCTGTGACTCAGCCTCTGTAGCCCTGCCACGTTCTGGTCCATGGGAGCCCTCGGGCCAGTTGGCATTTCCTTATAGGGTTGTATCAAAGGTCACAAGGAGAAGCCAGTAGACCTCAACAGGGCAAACATTTTCTACCCCCAGACCCCAGGCTGTGTAGGCAGATGACTATCCTGGTAGCAGCAGGGCCAGTTTAACCAACCTCCCACCGTGGGACGAGGACCCCTATCCTTCCAGCAGGGAATGGGGCCACTCACCTCCCGACTTGGCCATGGTTAAGGTCTATTGTTGTGACACCCCTCCTTGACATATCACTTCCCAGATTTAGGAGGGAATACAGCTCCACTACTGACCACCCAGTGGACATGGGCAAGGTATTGAACTTCTCTATGGCTCAGTTTCCTTCTATAGACAATGGGGTGACTTTAGAGCTGAGATGTGGCTGGTGCACACTGATGTGGATGTCACTTTGATGAGGCAGTACCAAGTCCTGCCAGTTACTAAATGATTTGAACATCACCCTGGTCTATCCCAGAGGTTATGGTGAGTTGGAACTTAGAGAGGGAGAGCAATGCCTGTCACCAGGCTAAATGCTCAAAAATGTTATTTATTTTATCATTGCATTTCTCAGACAGACACTCTCCCAGATCCATCTCACCTTAAAGCAAAAGGGAAACCCTTATTTCCCAGCATCCCTATAGCCACTCTCCCGGAGGGGTGACAGGTCAGGCCACAATGGTGACCAGTCCCTACAGCCGTGGAGCCCTCAGATTGACTCAGATCAATCCACATGCTCCACACCTTTGGTGGGGGCAGGACCCCTGGTAATATACAAGGCCCTCCTGGGAAAGAGCCTCTCAGCCCAGAAGAAAGCGCAGGGAAATGGTTGCTGGGCAGATTCCATTCACAATACATACAACACACACTCTCACATTCACACTCACACACACACACGGAAAATAGAAAAGAAAAAGAAATGTCTTTAACATGAAGACATTTCTTTTTCAGGGCATATAAAAAAAGACTTTGAATAAAAGGAGAGAGTTATGATGTTGCTTCATTGGAAGACAATATTGTAAAGATGTAATTTTCTTCCAAGTTAGTCTATAAATTTAAAGCAATTCCACACAAAAGCACAGCAAGAGTTCTGGAATGTGATATAGTGATTCTAATGTTCATCTGGAAGAATGTATGGGTGAGGATAGCTGAGAAAAATTTGAAAATATAAAAGAATAATGAAGAGGGCTTACCCTATCAGGTTCTAAAATGCATCGCTAACTAAACTAACTAAAACAGCATGAATCTGGAGAGGCACAGACAGACAGATCAATGAGTGAAAGCCCAGGACCCGGGAGGAGAGCGGGCACAGATGAGGATTTAGTGTGTAGCAGGGCGGCGTTTCCAGTCAGCGTGCACAGGATGGATTGTTCCATAATGATGTTGAACATCTGGCCAACCATTTGGAAGAAAATTCTCAAGCCCCCATTTGATATGCCAAACCAAATTAAGTTCCAGAGTATTAAATATTTAAGATAAAAAGATATGTAAGAACTAAAGAGAAAGAATATATTATTTCATGTTAGGAATTGGCTGGGTTTCTTAGTATACTAAAAATGGAATCCATGGGAGTCATGTTGTTTCTTTTGTACGGCATGATGGGTATGAGTTTCATTCATGCTGTTCTGTGGACAGTAAGCTGCTCCTTTTTATTGCTTAGCAGTATTTAGTTGTATGGTAACAACACAATTAGCTCTTTCCCCTGTTGGACAAATGGTGGACATTTGGGCTGTTTCCATGTAGGGCTGTTGCGTATGTAGTAGCCACGAGGACTGTGGACAGGAAATGACTGAAGAGCAGATATAAGACCTAAATGTCCAATTCCTAGGGGCAAGATGGGTGGGCAGCCAACAGCATGTTGCTTCCCTTGGACTACTGAAATGGAGGAGGAACGGAGGGGCAGAAGGCTGGTGTCAGCGTCCCGATGGAAGGTGATGATCCCTCACCCAGCCCCAGACTGGAGCCAGCTCTGTGACCCAGGTCTACCAAATGTGAGACTAGAGGCCCCTACGGTACTATAGCATATTAGAGAGTAATTTCTCCAACCCTTCCCCAAAGCTCATTTACCTGAATGGCAGTTCATTGGGCCATACTCTGATCTTTCAAGAGCTTTGGGACATAGATTCCAAGCTGATATTGAACCAAGGGCACCGAAGGGCCTGTGGTCTCCCATCAGAGGTGGGCAGAGAGGTCAGGAATGAGTAGAGGTCTGGCTGTACTTGTTTGCAGCCATAATACCACTGACTTAAACAACAGAAATTTATTTCCCACACTTTGGAGTCCAGAAGTCCAAGATCAAGGTGTTGGCAGGCTCCTCTGAGGCCTCTTTTTTGCAGTAGGCCACCTTTCCCCTGTGTCCTCGCATGGTCATCCCCTGGGTATGTCCTAACAGCCCCTTCTTAGAAGGACACTAGTCATATTGTATGAAGGTCCACCCCCCAAATCCCTATTTACCCCAATTCCCTCTTTAAAGACCACATCTCTAACTACAGAGGTTTTCTGAGGTCCTAGAGGTGGGGAGGACTTCCAGATGTGAATTTGGAAGGGACATGATTCGGCCCATAATGCTAGTCCAGGTTTTTCTGCCGATAAGTTCAGGGGGTAATTCTCAGCTCCCTGGACGTGTGACTGGAACAGACTCACTCAGCGGCTGGGAGGACGTGCAGCTCATCCTCAACCTGTGGAACAGGAGTTACTAGAGAAGGAATCAAAACAAATATCACGTTGTGTGTTTGGGGGGGGCGGGGGGGTGAATACTACTCTCAAAGACTTAAAGAACACAGGGATAGCGGCTCCATGATTCTCATGTTAGTCACCAGTCTGGCCTCTGCAAAACCAGAGGAATTGTGGCAGATGATATAGGTCACCGCAGCTGTAATTGAGCAGAAGCACCCATTGTAACCACTCTGATGTAGTTGCCATCTTTATTAGAGCACATTAACATGCCTCTTGTTCATGGTATGCAGCTGTTGATTTGACCAATATGTCCTTGTAAGTGTCCATCAGGAAGCAGGATTAGAAGCAGCTCTCATTCACCTAGGCTGGACAGGAGGACACCGTCATGGTTTTGTCCCAGGTGGATGTTAACCTGCTCTTTGTCATGATATCATGGGGAGGCCCTTGGGTAGCCCAGACACTCTACAGATCACATCAGTAGGCATCATGCTGATAGCATCACAGTCATAGGAACGGAGAAGCCAAAAGTAGCAAGGATTCCTGGATGCTGTGATGAAATGCACGTATTGCAGAAGGCGGGAAATCCTACAGAGATTGAGCGTGGCGCTTGCTGCAGTAAAGGGTTTACCGGGATAGTCCCTGCAAGGTAAAAGACGGTCTTTTGCACCTCGTGCCTACCACACTGAGAAGGAGGCCCCACTCTCACTGGGCGTAGAAGCAGGATATTCTCCCTTCAGTGCAACCAATGTGCCATGTCTATCAGGCGCCCTGGAAGGCGCCCAGTTCTGCATGGGTTTGGTGTCTGCAATAGCTCCAGACTGGGGTCCTAGGAGCCATGCTGCCGGGACATGTGACAGCAGGTCCTGTGGTGCTGGAGGCATCTCTGGCAAATAAATGTGCCAGGCAGAGTGTCAGACCAGCTGCAATGCAGAGTCAGTCTAGAGAAAGAGCAGAGTCCTGGAGACAGGCCATGTTGTCCGCAACAAGGAGTGACACCCACAGTCACAAAAGCAGCTCTTAGCAAGCCACATCTAGCTGGGGCATCAGGTGACCAGGCTGCATGCAGCACTGCCTGCCTGCCGTGAGCAGGGTGATGAGCCCGACAGGTCACCTGCTCACACTGGCCCGCCAGTGCTCCCCCAGGACCAGACTGCGCAGATCCGCCGGGTGCAGGGAGCTGTGCCAGGGAAGGCCCAGCCTTCCTGTCACAGCCGCCGCTGCCCCAGTGTTTGCGTGGATGTGAGCAGAGGGGTACGGAGCAGGCTGTGTGACAAATGGGGTACTGACTAAAAACACACTGTAAGATAAGGGCGGACATGAGTGTCACAGAATGTTAGTGTCGGAAAAGTGAGACATGAGCAGAGAAAATACAAAAACAAATAACATAAACAAAGGGGATACTGAGTAAGACCCGTAACAGTAACAAGATAAGGGTAGCCACTTAACTATCACAAGAAACGTAAGGAAAACAACACAGTTTGTCCTCCCCCACCCCATGGGCTTTGGACATCACGCCGCATTTGGGCCTAACTGTGATAAGATGGAAAATTCTCCCACAAGACAGCACGAAAGAGACAGCATCCCCACTAGTCAAAAAAAGAAAATAGAGACGTCACCAAAGAAGAGAGGCCAGACAAGACAAAAAGGGATGCAGAGCCCTCAGCGCCACCGTCCCCTGGGATACGCGCCGCTCCTGCCCCCGTCTGAGAGCACTGTTGCTTGCTCCGCTCTCCCAGCAGTCGGCCCCACACCGGGAGGGGTGCTTTCTTAACAATCCTTGCTGCTTGCTGTTTCAAACCTGTCTCTTGCTTGCATTCTTCAGTTGCCAGACAAGAAGAAATAGGAGTTCAGCAACTGGTAACACCAGTCCCTCCCTGTCAGCTCCTGCCTGGAGGTTTGTGGGGGTCCTTAAAGAGAAAGCTCAGTTCAGGGATGGGCCAGTCATGTTCTATGGGCAGAAAACTTAGTGCTGCTGCACTGTAGCCCAGATGGAGCTGACAGGCCGTGGTGAGGAGAACGGCTCCCCACAGTGGCAGATCGTCAGTGACTCTGTCATCACCTTGGTGTCAAGAGAAGGGACCTAGGCGGGATGAGTGTGAGTGAACTCAGAAGCAATGGCGTATGGCTCAGATGCTGGGTGGGAGGTGGAAGGAATGCGCACGGGGCGGGGGGGAGGGGGAGGCTAAAACATTTTTGAGGAAGCATGTGTGGTCCTAGAGGCTGGGCCCAAAAGAGGAAGATCTCTGTGTCATATGTTAACACCCAATGATCATTTCCTGCACACAGGGCACCAAAGAACCAAGTGGATAGGATGACGCATCGGGGCTGTCAGCCAGCCTCTGTCCTCAGCCGCCTGGGTGGCCTGATGGGCTCGGACTTAGGAGACCATGGCAGCAGGGATGGGTCCACAGGGGGCCCAGTAGCAAGAACGCCCTTCGCTGAGGCTGCCACCATATGTGCAGACCATGGATATGATGCCACCTCCGAGGACACAGGGGCAAGTGCACCGCCCCAGACTCCACCCATCCTGGACCCGTCCTGACTGGGACTGCATTCTGGGATGGGTTTGCCTTTCTTATAGCAGTGATTCAACCTGCACCAAATCCAGGGTTCATGGAATGTCTAATTCACTGGTATGAGAACCCACATGACATCACTTTGAATCAAGACCTGCTTTATGGCAAAGAAGAAGTGTCAGCACATGACCAGGGATCCAAGAACCCCCATCTGACAGTGCTGGGTGATCTTGTGGAGACAGCTGGGGGACCCACTTGGGGGTGGTGCTGTGAGGACAGGGAGATTCCTGAGCGTGGCAAACACAGTGGGCATCATACGGCACCCAGTAAACAGAGGGCAGGAGGCAGCTCCACTGAGCATCACAGCCAGTGACTCCCACCCACCCGGGGACGGGTTGCTTTTCAAGCCCACAACTTGGGCTTCCTAGGGTCCAAAGATCCTGGTCCCAGGAGCAAGATGCTGCCACTAGACAGCCCACTGAACTTAAAACTATAAACAGCAACTCCCTCACCCAAAGGTGAGGAAAGCAGTCGCCCGACTGGTGAGAGTAACTGACCGTGATCAGGGGAGAACGTAAGGTTGCAGCTGCCGCATGGTAAAGGCAGGGAGGACTGTGCTGCCACTCAAGATTCTCGAGGCGTCTCTCAGTACAGCCACATCCCACTTCAATGCAAATGAGAAAATTCAGCACCAGGGACCTGATAAAGTGGGTCTGAATTACCCCACAGGTGAACCGCTCAGACCGGTGTGAGTGCTGCTGGGTGCTAAGGGGACGCACAGCAGGTGACGGGGGGGAGGATGAGCACCAGTCATGGCGCAGGTGAACAGCACCAGTGAGTGGGCGCTAACATTCACCCACTGCCCTGTTGGGATAGAATAAACTCAATGTGAGAAGGAAATGCATTAGAATAGTGCAAAGGCAGTCAGTTGCAGATGCTGCTTGTGTCCCACCCAGATGCTGTGGGATCTTGCTTACCTGTCTGGTGTCCTCACACCCCAGCGGCTGCCACCGCAGCCTTCTCTGGAGGACCCTTGGGGGGTGATTTGTACCACCTCTCATGGAAGTCCTTGGGGATTGTGGTCCCTCACGCTGAGGCAGGGTGTGGCAGTGATCAACTAGCACAGGGATACAAAAGCCTCCCTCCCTGTCTTGGGCAGGACAGGCTCTATGACATACAGCCTTTTGTCAGTTGAAGTCCTGGGAAAGAATCAAGTCCTACAGAAAATGATTTTTATTTTATTTATTTATTTATTTTTGAGACAAGAGTCTCACTCTCACCCTGGGTAGAGTGCCATGACAGGAGAGCTTACAGCAACCTCAAGCTCTTGGGCTCAAAGGATCCTCTTGCCTCGGCCTCCCTAGTAGCTGGAACTACAGGTGCCAACCACAACGCCTGACTATTTTTTTTAGAGCTGGGGTCTCACACTTGCTCAGGCTGGTCTCGAACTTGTGAGCTCAAGCAATCCACCCTCCTTGGCTTCTCAAGTCTCCATGGACGGTTCTTAGGACCATTCCAGATGAACAAGAGAGAAGATAATTACATACAAGTATGGATTTTAGGGCTAAAGATCAGAAAGATTTATTGATTATGTAACCTTAAGAGGCAAACCTGCTGGGTGACTGTCCTTGTTTAGATATTTACTCCCTGGAAAGAAAAAAGAAACCCCAAAACTTTGGACTTAAAGATGCCAAGCATAGCCACAGGTGGAGGCGGTATTGAAAACAAAGAGATTAAGTGGAAGTTTTCCTAACATGCAGGGAGCCTCCTGGGTCCCTTTTCCCATTTGTCTCCTAGTTGTGGGCACTCAGAAGATTAAAGAAATCATTTTTGGTGAAAGTGGCTAATGGTAAGAGATTTGTATACTGACAGTTGTGTCTCCCCAAAAATGCCCTGCCAGGTCATCAGGTCATGTAATGTCCCCCCCCCAAAGATTCCAGTAAGCTCAGTAAGACATCACTGTCAAGTCCAAATGGAAAGCCAAGACCCGCAAGATAGCTGAGCCACATACCAAGGTAAAGCAAAGAGGAAAAACAAATTATTTTAAATGATAATTATGATTATAATGAATATTTTCAGAGAGTTAAGAAAGATTTCTTTTTTCTTTGAGTGCTACTAGTTAGGCTGTAACCACCATTACAGAAGTCCTGGTTGTTAACAGTCAGCATTTATGCTGAGCGGGTTGTCGTTTTTCTGATTGGCCAATTCCATACTATTTCAGTCATTAGGACTCTATCACCACTTTTTGTATGTTAAAAAAAAGAAACTTTCAAAAGATAAAAATGATACATGCATAAAAAAAAAATCACTCATCATCCCAAGAACCAGAACAATCATAACTTGAATGAGCAAAGACGACTGACAGACACCAACACCAAGATGACTCAGATGTTGGAATTATCTGACAGACATTCCAAAGCAGCAATCATAAAGAAGGCTTCAGCAAGCAATTAGGAACATTCTCGAAGCAAATAAAAAAAATAGAAAATCTCAGCTAAGAAACAGGAAGATATAAAAAAGATGCAAACGGAAATTATAGAAGTGAAAAATACAATAACCAAAATTTAAAATCTCCAGACAAGCTGAGCAGTGGATGGGAGATAACCAAAGAAAGAATCAATAAACCTAAAGACAAATTATGGAAATTACCTAATCTGAACCATAGAAAGAAAAGAGACTGAAAATAAATGAACAGATACCTAGGAATCTATGGCACAGTAACAAAAGATCTAACATTTGTGTCAGCAGGGCCTTGGAAGGAGAGGAGAAACAATGTAGGGCTGGAAATGGCTCAAACTTTTTCAAATTTAGTGAGAGGCATAAGTCTTCAAATTCAAGAAGCTGAGAAGACTCCAAATTTAATAAAAAAAATCCATGCCACAAAAATTAAACTTCTGAAAACCAAAGACAAATAATCTTGAAAGCAGCTAGAGAGAAAAAACATATCACCCATGGGGTAATAACAACTTGAACAACAGCAGATTTATCATCTAAAGCTATGGAGGCCAGAGGGAAAAATGTTGATATTAGATTGTGGTAAATGTTAGTTATGAACTTAATGTCAAGTAAAATTATCTTCAGCAATGAAGAGGAAATAAAGACATTCTCAGATGGAGAAAAACTAAGGGAACTTTGTCACCATACGACTTACTTTTAAATAATCACTAAAGCAAATTCTCCAAACAGAAAGAAAATTGTAACAGGAGACTTGCAACTTCGCGAAGGAAGAAGGAACAGTAGAATGGGTAAAGCTGGAAATAAACACAATACTATTCTCCCCGTTGCATCTTATGTGATGTCCAATGTATATAGAAGAAATGTTTAAGATGATTGTTTTTTAAAAGAGAGGGGAGGATTGATAATAGACCTACATGGAAGGAAAGCTTCTACATTCATTTGGAGTGATGAAATGTTGATACCAGTTGATTGTGATAAGTTACATGCACATATTGTAATATTTAGAGCTATCCCCGAAAAACCGACGTAGTGAAATGTACTCAAAAACACTATATACCAATAAAATAGAATTGTAAAAATGTTCAAGTAACCCACAGGAAGGGAAGAAAAGGGAAATCAAGGAACAAGAAACAGAAGGAACAAATGGAAGACAAACAACAAAATACCGGCCTTAAGCCCTAACATATCAGTAATTACTTTTAATTTAAATAGTCTAAATGCATTAATTAAAAGAGACTGATAGAGTGGATTAAAAAATGAATTACCCAATTATATGCTGCCTGTAGGAAATACACTTCAAATATAACTATAATCTTTTTTATATATTATATGGATAAGTTGAAAGTAGAACAATGATAAAAGATGTACCATGCAACCACTATTTTTAAAAAGAGGCACACCTATATTAATACTAGATAATGCAGACCTCAGAACAAAGAAAATTATCAGGTGCAAAAAGGGATATTACTAATAAGCAAGTTCATCAAGGATGCAGGAAACAAGATCAACATACAAAAATCAATCACCTTTCTATATAGTCACAATGAATGTGTGGAAACTGAAATTAAAGACACTTCGGGGGTATCTGGGGGGACCTCACTTAATGTGCGTGATGCAATGGTACATTTCAAAACTATTAAGAAATGAGTATAATTGTGATGGATGTGTTACTTAGTTCAATGTAAACATTTCACATTGTATATCGAAGCAGTACCCTGAACCCCATAAATGCATCAATGTACAAAGTTATGATTTAATAAAAAGTAATTTTAAAAAAGACATATCATTATTTATCATTTATTTCCCCTAAAAGAGAAGACAAATAATTATCAACCTAACAAAACATGTATAGAATGTGTATGCTGAAAATTATAAAATGCTGATTACAAATGAAAGAATATTCAAATAATTAGAGAAATACATTATGTTCATGATAGAAAGACATAGTAAAATGTCAATTTCCCCCAAAATTTATCTATCGAGGTGATTTCAACCAGTGTGCCATGAGAGGATCTTAGGTATTCCATGAAAATTTTTAAAGATCACTATTATAGTATTGAGTACATTGGATACTGTTTCTTCCATTCTCATGATACTTTACTAAGAAGAATATGTTCCAGCTCCATCCATGTAAACATAAAAGAGGTAAGGTCTCCATCTTTTTTATGGCTGCATAATATTCCATGGTGTACATATACCACAGTTGGTTAATCCATTCATGGGTTGATGGGCACTTGAGTTATGATTTAATAAAAAAATCACTAATTAATCAAAAAAATCACTAATTTTCAAAAGAAGTTCAAAGGACAGTAAGTATAATCTTTTTTTGATCCACATAATTTAAGTTTGCTGAAGTTTAACAATAGGTCCAAGTGTGTTGTGAGGTAAAAAGTTTGAAAAACACTGGTCTGAGGGTTTAATTCCATTCCTATTAAAATGCCAGAAAGATATTTCATAGATCTAAACAAGCTTGTTCTAAAGTTTATATGAAACAAAAATAGCTTTAAAATATTTGAAAAAAAGAATCAAGTGGTAGGATCACTCTGCTGAATGTTAAAATTTACTTTATAGCTTCAGTAATCGGGACAGTGTGGTGCTTGTGGAGGGACAGACACACAGGTCAACAAGAAAGAATAAGGAACCTAGAAATATACCTGGCTGGATTTTTGCAAAGAGGCAGACACCATTCACTAGAGGAATGAAGGTCTTTCAACAAATAGTTTTAAAGTAATTGACATCCAGAGGCAAACAAAAAGAAAAACAACAAACACAAACCCTTGACTTAAGCCACACACATGCACAGAAATACATAAATTAATTCAAAATAGGCCATGGGCTTAAATGTAACAAATAATCTTCTAAAAGAAGCCATAACATAAATAGCGAAAACATCTTCATGACTTAGGGCTAAGCAACGTGTTCTTAAATGTGACACCACAGCATGATCTAATGAAATAAAAAATAATAATACATTGAACTTTTAAAAATTAAAAACTTTTGCATTGGCTCAGCACCTGTAGCTCCGCGGCTAGGGCGCCAGCCACATACACCAGAGCTGGTGGGTTTGAACCCAGCCTGGGCCTGCCAAACAACAGTGACAACTAAACTAAAAAATAGCCGGGTGTTGTGGCAGACACCTGTAGTCCCAGCTACTTGGAAGGCTGAGGCAAAAGAATCGCTTAAGCCCAAGAGTTTGAGGTGTTTGTGAGCTGTGACACCACGGCACTCTACGCAGGGTAATAGCTTGAGACTCTGTCCAAATAAATAAATAGATAAATAAAGGGGATAAGAAACATTAAAAAAAAAAAAAAACTTTTGCATTAAGAAGCAAACTACAGACTGGGAGAAAAATCTTTGCAAACCACATATCCAACAAAGGTATTATATCTGGAAAATGTAAAAAAAAAAAAAAATAGAAACAAAAGATTTAGAAAATGGGAAAAAAGAGAGACATTTTATCAAAGAAGAGATGCAGATGACAAACACATAAAAAGATGCTCACCATCGTTAGATACTAGGGAAATATAAACTAGAACCACAATGAGATGTCACTACACACTACTAAAACAGCTAAAATAAAAATAATAACAACAAATGTTGGTGAGGGCGTGGAGAAATTGCCTCTTGCATACATTGTCCGTGGGACGTGAAATGGTGCAACCCAGAAAACAGTTGAGCAATTTCTTTCAACACCAAACGTGTATTTATCATGTAACCCAGCAATTGTACTCCCGTGCATTTATCCCACAGAAATGAAAATTTAGGTTCACACAAAAACCTGTAAGTGAATTTTCATAGCAGCTTTATTTGTAATAGCTTCAAACTGAAAACAACTCAAATGTCCTCCAACAGGTGAATGGTTAAACAAACTCTGGTGTATTATCTATACAGTGGAATACTACTCAGCAACTAAAAAGAACAAACTATTGACACATGCAACAACTTAGAGGGATCTCAAAGGCCTTTTGCTTGGTGAGAGAAAACCTTCAAAAAGTTCCACAGGGTATGATGCCATTTTCTTTAACATTCTCAAAACGGCAGAAATGGGGGAGAGATCTGTGATTACCAGTTGGGACAGGTTGGGGTGGGGCATTAACACAAAGGTGCAGCAGAAGGATCTCTGTACTGATCGACCAGTTCTGCATCTTGATTGTGGAGGTGGTTACTCAAATCTGTATATGTGGGGTAAATTTGCAAAGAACTACACACACACACACACACATGAGTGCATGCAAAAGCTAGTGAAAACTGAGTAATAGCTATAGTCTAGTTAACAGAGTTGTACCAACATACAACCCAACTTCCTGATTTTGATACTGTACCACAGTTATATAAGATGTTACCACTGAGGAAAGCTGGGTGACTCTGTACTATTTTTACAACTTCCTGTGACTCTATAATTACTTCGAATTAAAAAAAAATTTTTTTTAACTCCCAGGAAGTAGAACAAAAAGGCAATGCAATGGAGTAGGAAGGGTGCTGAGAAAGTTGCAGTAACCAAATAGTATGCCCTCTTGCCCCGCATTCACCCCAGCACCCATGTCAGGGCCAGACGCCTGCCTGCTCTGGGGCAAAGTGGAGGAGATGTCCATGGTACTAGCCACAGCCAACCCTTCCATCAAGCAACACCTCTCATCCCTTCCTACTCAGACGTGTCCCAGCAACTCTCTCTCTTTCATACGTCATCATTTTCTTCTGCACTGGATCCTGCAAACATACAGTTATTTCCTCCATCTTTCTGCGCAGCACCCTATACCCCATCAGAGGGAACAGAGGCTCCGGAGTAAGATGATGTGCTATTAGAGAAAAGAAAGAGATGCGTCTTTGCACATCTGGTTGCGATGTGGAGACATCGAGCCTGCTGCATTTTTAGAGAGAAAGGACTAGAAAGACAGATACCAAAATGTTACCATAGTTAGCTCAGAATGGTGAGAGCAAGTGATTCCTATTTTATTCTTTATGTTTAACTGTTTTCTAAAGTTTATGTAATAAAAGGATTACTTTTGAGATAAGGAAAAAAATCAATAAAAGTTATTATTCTTTAAAATACTGTCAATGGCTCCCTACTGCCCAGAGCCCAACACTGATTTCTTTGCACTAGCAAAGCAGGCTCCAGCCTATCTCCCTGGTCTCAGCAGGCCCAACCCCACCACGGCTCCAGCTTCTGATTCCCACTTGTGCCTGTCTGCCACTTCCAGATGGGCACTGGGTCTATGCACTCTGCCGTTCCTTCTGGAAGGAAGTCCCTTCCCTGTCCCCTACCTCCCCATCACTACCGTGCTGGCTCCTGTTTCTACTTCAGGGTCTTGAGCAACCCCTCCCCTAAGAAGCCTCACCCTCCCCAGTGTGATAACAGCTCTGTCCTCTGTGATGGCCTCTTACCCCAAGCCCCTAGGCTGGGCCTCTCCCATCACCCCCCATCTCCCCTGGCCGTTCAAGCTCCTGCTCTCCGTGGGCTAACTCTTATGGTCCACCCCCACTCTGGCCCCTGACTCCTGGTTTCCTGGCCATTCAGCCAGCAGGAGTCCAGAAGATGGGGGGAGGGACAGAGGGAGGAGAGTGAGTTTGGGCATATATCCCCAGCCCCTCCTGCAAGGGTGCTGGGCCAGCTTCCTCTGAGGCCCCTCCCAAGGGCCCTGGTGGCCTCTCTGCGTGAGACGTCCCCTCTCAGATTCCAGGATTAATTCCTTCTCCCCACATGCTGTCAGCACAGATGCTGCATGCTTTGTGGTTCCTTACACCTTCCTTCTGGAAATGGTTTCCTTTAGGGTGCCATTGCCTGCCTGTTGGGATTGTGGGTAGGGCACTCTCAAGGACAGGGCACAAGTTTCACTGATGCTGCTGTCCTGTCTGGCATGCAGTAGGTGCTCTGTGATTGTATGGTGAATGAGTGAAGGAGTGGCTGGAACCCCAGGGACATCTTGGGTTTTCTGGCATGTGTGCCCTGCAGTCTGCCTGAGGCTCAGCCATGTATTTGGCCCCTTCCTGTCTGTACCCTTGGCTGCATGTCTCTGGGGTGGAGCGACCTTGGCCTTGTGACTTGCTGTGGCCTATGGAATGCCAGCAGATGTGAACACTGGGGCCTGCTCCCTCAGCCATGGCCATGAGGACATGCCCACACCAGCCTGTAGAAGGATGGATGATGAGAAATGTGTGGGGCAAAGCTCACCTTGTCCCCCCAGTCACCCCTAGACACGAGAGCAAGCCAGCCACAATTGGCAGCACTGTGCAGTGGAGGAGGGGGCAGGTGTCAGCATCCCCCATAGGACAGACAAATAAGGAGACTGAGACTCAGAGAGGTCGAGTAGTTTGCTGAGGTCACGCAGCTGTAAGGGGCAGGGCCTGGGGTGAGCTCTGGCTTTCAGCTTCCAAAGCCCACTGTCCTGCAGACAAACAAGAAGGGGCAGGGCAGGGCAGGGCTCACCTCTGCAGGTCCCCTTTGTCCTGCACCCTGAGTGCAGCTCTGAGCCCCCAGACACAAACCTCTCCTAACTTTGCAGCCTCACCTTCTTCCTGTCTCATTTAAAACACCACCCTTTCCAGGGTGCCTTCCCGGGTCTTCCCATCCTTTCCCAGAGCTCCTGTGCCACCCTGACCGGGGTCACCTCCCTCCACTGCAAGTATGGGAGTAGCAGGCTCAGCGCCCGTAGCTCAGTAATTAGGCCGCCTATATGGAAGCTAGCGGGTTCAAACCTGGTCCAGGCCTATTAAACAACAATGACAACTGCAACAAAAAAGACAGCTGGGCATTGTGGCAGGCGCCTGTAGTCCCAGCTACTTGGGAGGCTGAGGCAAGAGAATAGCTTAAGCCCAAGAGTTTGAGGTTTCTGTGACCTATGACACCATGGCACTCTACTGAGGGCGATGTAGTGAAACTCTGTCTCAAAAAAAAAAAAAAAAAAAAGTATGGAAGTAGCCTGTGAGTTCCTATATGGCAGGGGCTCACACAGTACTTGGCATAGGGCCCTGCACACAGACTGTGCTTCATAAATGTATGCATCTTCTCTTGTATGCCTTGTCAACTCCACTGTGACCTCCTTCAGGATGGGGTGTCGGGGCACAGGGCCTTTGTCTCAGGCCTGGCCAGGCATTAGGCAGACACTATGTAGTACCACCTCCCCCTACCTTGGCTGCTCCTGGGAGGGTCTGGACTCCTAGGCTGGGCATCCTGGATGCTGAGGACCCCACATCCCTCCTCCTGCTGAGTTTCTTCATCCTGGGCCCCTGCTCAGCAGCAGCTCTCTCTGCAGTGACCTGCCCCTTATGCACACCTGGCCATCTGGCCGGCTGCCCTGCCTCCCCAGGGCAGGCACCTCCACTCCGTGCCCTTCCTTCCCTGGACTTCCTATAAATAGCTCCTTTTAGCTGCTCAGGGAAAGGGAACAGTGGCAGAAAAGGCCTGGCCACCTCCTCCTATCCCATGACCAGATTGTCACTGAGTTGCTATGTGACCTTGGGCAAGGCAAGACCCTCTCTGGGCCTCCACCTGCCAGCCCTGGACCATGACCCTCCCTACCCCTGCTTCCTTGAGCCTGGCCTTGCCCCTACAGTCCACTTACATGTCACAACTTTCCCAGGCCCCCTCAGGGAGCAGGGAGGGGCTGCTGAGGGCCTGGTCTGAGGCCTGTGGGTCAAACACAAGAGCAGGGCACGTGGCCACACCCTCAGAAATGACTCACTCTGTGGGGTGGCAGGGGGGCTCATTTGCCTGTGCCTGTGGAGCTTACCCAGGTTCCTGATGGGGTCACCCCATTGCAGATGGCAGGATTGGGCTAGCCAGCCCAGAAGGCTGTGGCTCTGTTGTCCTGTGGGGCCCAGGAGCAAACTGCAAGTTTCCACTCAGTCTAAGGGAGGTCCTGAAAGTTGGAAACAGCTACAGAGGGAAGGGGTGAGCTTCTTGTTGCTGAGGGTGTGCAGACTGCTCCCAGCCCCCACCACTCTACCACCCTTCCTCCCTCCCTCCTCAGTGCCCCCAGGTCAGGCTGGAGGATGGCCGGTCAAAGCCTGCAAACCTGTTTCCATCACTCTGGGTCCTGTGCGAGTCTCCTGGGGCTCACACTGACTCCAGCTTCATGTCTCATGGGAACTGTGTCAGTTCAGGCTAGGAATGAATTTGCCCTGGATGGAGGGGCTAGGGAAGGGGGTCTTAGCAACCAGGGCCTTTAGGAAGAAGAGGGATTGCCTAGCCAGGTAGAGAATGGAAATTGGTAGGTCTGACTCTGGCAGCCCTAACTTTGGGCAGGGGCTCCAAGCAAGGCCTGCCTTCTCTTCCCCAGAAGGCAGTGCTATGGGCCCTAGGGCTGGGGTAGGGGTCCCTGGAGTGAGCTTGAGGGTCTAGAAATAGGGTGTCTTCCTCCAAATCTCCCTTTGGCTCCTGGGTATAGGATGCGGGGTGGGCTATGGTCTTGGCAACAGGCAGCTGCAGCTAGCCATGGAGTGGGACAGCCTGGTGCTGTTCTTACATGGATTTTAACCACTTAGTCACTAGGAATTTGGAGCCACACCAAGGCAGGATGCCTAGAGGTGGAGGTGAGCGAGATGCAAGTAAGGAGCTGAGAGGACCAGCATCCCAAGGGGATTTGGCATCGGGGTCCTATTACAGGGAACCCAGCCCCATAGACACACACTCCAACTGCTCTGCTCACACCTACTCCCAGGCCAACCCATGCCATCAATAGCCCACCCAGCACCCTCACTCAAATGAGACCCCAGGCCCTGTCAGGCCATTAGTATTGGTTTCAGGTTCTGCACATGAAGGATAACGCGCACAGACTCACCACTTCAATCCCTCTCATGTGCCCCAAATCAATAAAATCACCCCATAAACTGGACATAAGAGAACCCCCAAATCTCTACCTAAAACCCACATCTTGACGCCTGGGAAGGAGGTGGACCAAACAAGTATTTGGGTATTTTCCTTTGCAGTTTTTTTTCTTTTTTAGTAGACGTGGTCTTTTGTTCTTTCTCATTTTACAGCAAACATTGCAAATATAGAAATTTTTTTTCTGTACAATAGAACGACTACAATGTACAATGGGGACTGAGCTGGAGCCATATCCCCAATCCCACTCTTCCCAGCCACCCCCACCTGTCCCCGGGCACAGCCTCTGCCCTAGTCCTGAGTCCCACAGGGCGTCAGGACACATCCTGGGCCACTTGCCACCTCACTCACTCTGCCCCTTGGTGGTGGACTCAGAAGGCACCACGAAGACCACACGGACTGAGGAGACCACAGTGGGGCCACGGGGGCTAAGCTGGCCACACCCCCCACTGAGAGTGTTTATGTCTTTTTAAAAGAACTCGACTTTTATTATTTTTTTTAAAAAAGAAGAAAATAAAGAAAGAGGCAAAAACAAAAAAGGCAGAGAATCAAAAAAGGAAAGATAATGAAAAAAATTCCCCACCCCCCATCCCCATCCCTAAGACACAGTTTTCCAAGTCCCGTGTGTGTGTGCGTGTACACACTCTTGCACCGGTCGGGGAGCACATCTAGGGGCAGGTCACATGAGTGTAAGGATGGTTTCTTGTGATTGTCAACCGGCCCCTCCCGCTGTCTCTGCACAGCCCTGCTGGGCAACAGTGGTGGCATGTGTGTGCGTGTGGGTTTCTGGTGACAGTCTCTGGGTTACAAGTAGCTGCTGTAGCTCTTGTATCCTTTTTGGTCCAAGGGCATCACGAGTTGCGGGCGAGGGGCAGATGCGAGGCTCAGGACTTGTGCTGGGCAGACACGCCCTTCCAGTAGTCCAGGATGTCGTGCAGATCCTCGTCTTTGGCGAACTGAACCTTCTTGCGCAGGGCGTGGCCGGCGGCCATGAACTCCTCGTCATCCTTGTGCCGCCGCCGGCTCAGTCTGAAGCGCTCCCAGATGCTCTGGGAGGCCCTGCAGGTGTACTCGGGGCTGGAGGAGTAGCTCAGGTTGTGGTACTGCGGGGACAGCTGTGAGTAGGCCAGGTCGCGGGGTCGCGGCCGCGTGAGCGGCTCCAGGATGGAAGCCTTGCGGCCGCCCAGGCCCTCCAGCGGCGGCGGGGGCGCCGGCGGCGCGGGCGGCTCTGCGGGGTGGGAGCCGGGGTACGAGTGCCGGTGCTCGCCATACTGGCGGCCCTTCTCGGCCTCGGCCCGCAGCACGGCGGCCGCGGGTGTCACAGTGAGGATGGCATCAGTTGCAGGAGAGCTCTTCTCGATGTACTTGGCCTCGGCGCCGGCGGCCTTGTGCGTGCTGGTCGCCTCAGCACGGAAGGCGCGAGGGCTGCGCACCGAGCCGCCCGCAGAGGCACTGGGGCGCGGGGGCACGGCTGCCTCCACGCTGTGGTGCCGCTGCAGGCCGTGGCCAAAGGTGTCCTTGTACGGCGGCGACAGGAAGCCATGCTTGCCGGCCAGAGGCTCGGACAGCAGCACGAGTTGCGGTTCTGCAGTGGACACGGCCCCAGACTTGACACCCTGGAAGGACGTGGACTCGGACTTGAGGGCATCAATGCAGTTGTTGATGATCTGGTTGACCTTGTCCACCTCCTTGGCGATGGTGGAGATTTCAGCCACTGAGCTCTGGCTGTCCGGGCCGGGGCGGCCCAGCTCACAGTCCCTGCGTTCTGGCTGCTCCCCAGTGCGCACCTCAATGTAGTTGCCTTTGGTGGCCTTGGGTGTGTCACCCCCTTCCACCAGCTTGTATGGCTCCACATCACTGGTGGCTGCTGGCAGGTACGGAATGCGGGTCACAGCCTCGGGGCCCAGTAGTGGGCCCTGGGACAAGGGTGCCAGGCCAGGTGCCTCCATCTCGGGCCCATACCTGAGCT
This sequence comes from Nycticebus coucang, assembly GCF_027406575.1. Lineage (NCBI taxonomy): Eukaryota > Metazoa > Chordata > Mammalia > Primates > Lorisidae > Nycticebus > Nycticebus coucang. Next base: position 62,957,283 of record NC_069791.1, on the reverse strand, counting down.
CAATGATGGTCTTCTTCAGGCTGCTGGCCGCGGCTGCGGAGGCCGCCTTCTTGTGCTTCTCCTCTTGGCGCCTCCGCCTACGCAGGCAGTGGTAGACAGCGCCCAGCACCAGCACCATGCCAAAGAGGCAGCCCAGGATGGTCATGATGTAGTGGGTGGCTGTGGAGGGGCTGGGAGCGGGGCCCGGTGGGCTGGGTGGCTTGGGCAGGCAGATGGTGAGGCAGGTGTGGTTGTGGAGCAGCCCCGAGCTGCTGGACACCACACAGTAGGTATAGTTGGTGAGCGTGTACAGATTGGTCAGGCGGATCTCCTCCTGGGGCTTGGTCAGCCTGGACACAGTGGACGACTTGCTATTGTTGAAGTGCTCCAGTGTGTACATGCGGTTGAACGGGCTGGGCAGCTGGACGGTGATGGTGGCTGAGTTCTGCGTCAGCTGCTTGACCTTAATGAGGGGACGGACCTCAGGTTGGGTGGCCAGTGTGGGAAGGGCCACCAACGGGGTAGTTCCATCCCCAGAAAAGCACTCGTCATCAGCACAGGGCAAGTCGCTGGGCTCTGGCGGTGGGGGAGGGGGTGGAGAGCGGCCTGGCTGCGAATGCCCTGGTATTGGGCGGGGCCCAACCACTTCAGCTGTGTAGGAGTCCTCGGTGCACACGGACTGCAGCTTGGTGAGGATGCTGCGCTGTCCATGGCGGCCCTGGCCCAGCAGGGAGTAGCCGGAATAGATGGGAGGTGACTCGCATTGCATGCGGTCATAGGTCTGCGTGGCGTTGGTGAAGGCTGCCAGCCAGCGCAGAAAGCCAAGCAGCTCGCAGGAGCAGTAGAAGGGGTTGCTGTACAGCTCGCACACAGACAGCCTGGCCAGGCCGGCAAAGGTGCTGCTGCTCAGCTGCTGGATGCGGTTCATGGACAGGTCGATGTTGACGATGTTGGGGCATTCCCAGAAGGCGCTGGCCATGACCACCTCAATGAGGTTGGCCTGCAGGTACAGGTACTCCAGCTTGCCCAGGCCGCGCAGCATGCCCTCTGTCAGGTTTCGCAACCGGTTGTAGCCCAGCTGCAGCACCTGCAGGTTGAACTGGCCAGAGAAGGCCCCGTCCTCGATGTAGCCAATCTCGTTCTTGGTGAGGTTGAGGTACGTGAGGTTGCCGAAGCGGCTCAGGGAGGCGTACGGCACGCTGCGGATGCGGTTCTCGTTGAGCCGCAGGTCCACGATGGTGCTGTTGATCTGCTGCGGGATGGCCTCGTAGGGCGGCTGGTTCTGGCTGCAGATGGCCAGCCACACAAAGCCCTTGTCGCCCTCGATCAGCCAGCAATCTCCACGGGCCAGCCCGCCTGCATGCAGCAGGGTGGCCGCTGCCACGCACAACCACAGGGCACCCCACCCGCACCTGGCCATCGGGACTGCCCCCAAGGGAGACCCCACTCAGCCTGCCCGGGGTAGGGGGAAACCGATGGGGAGGTCGATGACAGCCCCCAGTGGGACAGAAGTGTGGAAGAGGGTGGTGCCTGCACTCTCAAGGGTGTCCTGTCCCAAAATGCATGGCTGCAAGCCGGAGTGTGGGGAGGGAGGGCACCTCCTCCCCGGCTGCCACCACTCTTCTGCCGCCCCAGTCCTGAGGTGGCCAAGGCCTCCTTCTCCTGGGCTGGTGTCCTGATGGCTCCACTGGTTCTCCGGCCCCCACACTCCTGCTGCAAGACAAAGAGAAAAGAGTGGTCAGGGGATTGTTGGCCAAACCCTCTGAGAGCCCCTTCCTCAGAGGCACTCCAGGGACCTGAGATAGGGCTAGGTCCTTCTGCTGCAGGACTCTTCAGGTCTCTGGCCTCAGTTTCCTCATCTGCAAAGTGGATGTGACATACCTGCTTGGCCAGGCTCAAGGTAGGGTGACAGCACGGAACCAAGACCCAGGCAGCCCATTTCACACTCAACACAATCCCAGTCAGATGAAGAAACTGAGGCCAGGAGACCACCCAGGGTTGCTTGATCAATGGGTGACAGGGAGTCTGGCCAGGACACTAGTGTGAAACACCTCGTCGGGCACTGTGCTGGGAGGGTCAGGGTGGCATTTCTGCCCCCTTGAGGCCTAGCCACAGCACCCTCGTAGCAGCCTGCAGGGGGGAATCTGAGCATCCACACAAGTGTCCTCACACATGTCCTCACCCACACCAGAGGATCTGCAGCCTGCCCAGGGACTGACTGGAGACTGAGCTCTCCTGCTGTGTGGCCCAGGCATGTCACACTCCCTCTGGGCCTCACCAACCAGCTGGATGGTATCTGAGGAATATACCTTGTGCCTGGACTGTGGAGTTGTCACCACCTAACCTTGGTGCAACCGGGTAGTCTCCTGGGGAAGGACCTTTTGCCAAGCTTCTTCCAGGCTCTGCACATCCTCCTGGCTGGGATAAGGACACCTCCATGGTCCCCAGGGACGGGGTCCTCCCCTTCACCTTCAGAAACTGCAAGACCTTCTTCCACTCTATCCCTGGGTTCCCACTGGACCATGAGCTTCTCTGGAGCAGGTGTTTGCCTCCTCCCTCCATCCTGAGTGCCAGCTGAGCACACGCCTGAGGCTGTGACCACTGGACTGCAAGGAAGTGGCCCCTAGGCAAAAGGACCACAGACAGGGCTGCTGGGGCTGCGGGTCTTGCCTCATGCCCCTGTGTTTCCCCTGCAGGGTAGAGACATGGGTGTGTGTTTGCTTGTTAATATTTGGATTTACAGCGGCCTCTGTAACCACTCTGTGGCCTGGCAGGCAGCCAGCTGAGTGTATTTCACTGATATTGACGTTTGCAACTAGTCTGCACTGAGGCGGTTTAAATTAGGAGAAAAAAATATAATGATGTGAAATGGATTTTTCCCCCCTTTGGAAACTTCATAAAGAACAATTTTCATCTGGCTCCCAGAGAAGAGTTTATTTCTTATTTAAAGAGAAAAGAGAAGTCAGATGGGGTGGGGGCTACCAAGGGGTCCTGGTAGCTGCCCTGGGACTTGGCCCAGATTAACTGTGGGATGTGTGTCAGGGTCAGCACCTGTCTGGGCCCACTCAGAGAAGGCTCCAGGCAGGATGGGACCTGCCTAGGTCTCACCCCCCAAAGAAGGGGCCTGTGGGAGCCTAAGGAACACGAGGGTCCTCACATAGCCTGGTTGTGCTGTGAATGCCACACGCACAGGGGAGTGAGGCGCCTTTTAAGAGGCACTTCTACTTATCTCTGTCACAATCCCTTGGTAAGCACCTGAGGCCACTTGGCATACCCTCCTACCTACCCCTCCAAATGCCACTGACCACGTATGCCTGTGCCAAACTGTGACTTAGGTCGCCTGGCCTCAGGTAGAGGTGGGCACCGCCTCTGGGAGGGCCTAGGGCATTTCCTGGTTCCCTGGACCAGCCAGCAATGCGGGAGGCATGTAAGATGCCTGAATCCTCAGCCGAGATAGTAATCACCTTTAATCTCTTGCTCAAAATAACCCAAAGTCAAGGTAAGGAGGATTACAGGGCCTAAAAAGCCCTTATCACAGGCGCTGCAGGGAGGGACTCTCCAGGCTGCTGGCCTGGGCCCCAGCCGCTGCCAGGCTGCCTGTATGTGCACATGAGGTTCACACATGTTTGTGGATACATATGTCCACCTACACATGTGTTTGGCATACACGAGTCCTTGTACACATGTTAGACTCTGTGCCTGGGTGAACACTTATACGTCACAGCTGCTGTGCCTAATGCACAGGTCCGTGTGCAAGCATTTACTGGTGGGCACCAGGGCATAGGCCATGTCCATTGGGGCATTAGGCAGAGCTGCTATGGCTCTGTGCATAGCAGATTGCCCTGTCTAAACAGAGAAGGGTGGGCCAGTGTGGGAGGATTTCCCCTACACATTCCACACGCATCTACGAGGGCCTCTGTCAATGCTATGGGGACTCACCCTGCAGAAGCTGGTGAGTGGCCAGCACCTCCAGTGACCCTTGGGCACTGCCCTTCCATCCTTCCCCCATCCCACCTCCTGGCCCATTTTTTTGCAACATGCACCCATGGGACAGTTTAGGAACCCCGTGTCTCATGCTGGGTACCTTGTGAGTGGTGCAGGGAGCCTCCTACCTATGCTAAGACCTCCTCTGTTAGACTGGGCCTCCTGCATCCCCAGCCCACAGCTCCCTCTGGGCTGACCTGGGTGAGTAGGAGCCAGGCTTGCAGGTTGGAAGTGCTCCCTCCCCACCCACAGCCTGGCACCACTGCCAGATTCCCCAGTAGACACCCCTGCAAGCCAAGGGTGGGGTCTGCATCAGGTGGCTGCTCCTACCTCACGGCCAACACACCTCAAGTGAGTAAGAACAGATCCTCTGCCCCCTTGGGGACTACTGCCTTGGCCCCTCCATAGCCCTCAGGGCCCTAGCCTCGAGGTGACCCCAAAGTTCTTGTTTCACAGCTCACTTCATGGAGGAAATTGCAGCCCAGAGAGAGAAGGATGTGTCCAAGGCCACAGAATGAGTCAGGCCAGGCCTGCTCCTTTCAGGCCTGAGGGGCAGTGTCAGGTGGGCTCTGGGAGCCTTTAAGGGCAGAGCGAACAGGCCTGGTGCAGGGACAGTTGCAGAGGGAACTGGTGAATGCCCTAGGAAGGACAGGCCCTGGACACCCTCGCCAGGTCAGTCACTCACATATTCTGTAATTTCCTTGCCTCCTTGCCCCTCCCTGAATCATCCTTACACCTGTCCCCACCCTCTGCCTGTCACGTCTTTCCAGAACAGAGTGGTAGGGAGGGCAAGAGGGTGGCTCTCCTGCAGCAGCAGACTGAGCCCCAGACCCGTGCCCTTCATCGGCCTACCCACAACCCAGACTCAAGGCCCCTACAGGTGGAGGCCACAGGATCCCGGGGGTTGTGTGTCCCCCAAGGCACTCCCCAAGAGTCTGCTCCCCAGGTCTGAGATTCTCCTCAACCCACACCTGTCAGGGAGACACAGAGGCTGGTGCCACCATCAGTCCCACCACCACCACACTACCCCTCGATCCCCTGATGTCTCCTGGGTCATTCCATCTCCCTCTCTGTGATATCAACCCTGCCCAAATACAGCCATTCTGTGGCAGGGCACCCATGGGTCTTAATTGGAGAGTGCATAGGCTGCTTGTGTGCCATCCACCAGGGTAGCCAATAGTCATGTATGGCTACTAAGCATCAGGAATGTGGCTGGTGGCTATTATAGTGGACTGTGTGGTTCTAGAACCTTCCATAAACAGACCTGATATACATGCCCTCTGCCTAGCTCTCCATCCCTGTCCTGGAAAATACCCCTGAGTGGGTGGCCCACCTCCTCACTTCACCCTCAGCTGCACATCATCCAGCATTCCTCCTCTGAGGCCGTCAAGGTCACCAGCGACCTCCGTCCTGCCAGCTCCAAAGGGCATGCTCCTATTTTTATCTGGCTTGCCTCCTGGCAGCATTTGGCCTGGGCAGTCACTGGCTCTTTCCTAAATCAGGTTCTTCTCTGGGTTTCCAAGCTGCCACCTCCCTATCCCAGCTCCTTCTCCCCAGTGCCTGCCTTTCTGTGGCTAGCTCCTCCCTTGACCCCCCTCTTCTCCCTGGCACTGCCAAGTGGTCCTTTCTCCATACACTAACCCCATCTGTCTGGACACCCTGGCTCTGTACTCTGAAGTTGTAGCCCCAGGGCTCCTCCTGCCTCCCTGTCAGGCTCGGAGCCCGTAGCGCAGTGGTTAGGGCACCAGCCATATACACTGGGGCTGGCAGGTTTGAACCCGGCCTGGGCCTGCTAAAACAACAATGACAACTATAACAAAAAAAAAAATAGCTGGATGTTGTGGCAGGTGCCTGTAGTCCCAGCTACTTGGGGGGCTAAGTCAAGAGAATACACTGAGTCCAGGAGTTTGAGGTTGCTGTGAGCTGTGACGCTAGAGCACTCTACCAAGGGTGACATAGTGAGACTCGTCTCAAAAAACAAACAAACAAACAAACAAACCAGGGACCGCCTCAACCCCTTTGGTCCCCTACCTGACACCCACTAACAGCAACATTGAGGGTGCCACCCCTGAGGAGTCTAAAACCACATCCCTCCACTCCTGCTGGGGCTGCCACCACCTCCTGCTGAGACAGCCAGAGGCACCCACCCCACTCCCAGCACCCACAGCCAAGGGGACCTCCCTGGGTGGGGGGGACCTCAAGGTGTCCTGTCTCACCCTTGAAGACTCCCCAAGAGTGGGGTCTCCTCTCCCTGAGGCACTCACTCTGACAGTGGGGCCCTTGCACTGGCCATTCCCTCTGCCCAGAAAGCTCCTGCCATTCAACTCCCAGATCCCACAGCTTTGCCCGAGAGCCCTTCCTGGCCCCCCCACCGAGTTACACTCTCAGCTCCCCACCCATTCTAAATCCAGGCACTCCTCTCTCCTAGATGCTCCTTTTAATTTACTTTTTAACTCATGTTTGGTCTCCTCTTGATGCCATGTGTGCAGGAGCTGTGTGTTCTGGTCATTGCCATGACGGTCCCGAGCCAAGCTCCCCACACCTGGGATGGAACAGATTTGGGCCACGCTGGGCACAGACTGGGACATATCAGCTCTCAGTGTTGAAATGCCTCCCCTGGAGCAGCCTGGAGTTCCTCACAGATGTTAGCTCCCCCCTGGCACTGGATCAAGCCCACAGCTAACGTCACACCTCAGGAGGGACATGAAGTGCCCACCTAGGGCTACTGCCACATCTTAGCTTTTAGCCACACCCTGCCCAAGTCTCACCTGGTCTGTAAATCCTAAAACATCCTATGGGATTAGAAATGCACATCTGTTTGACATTCTCACTTTGCAATATACCAACCCAAATGTCTAGCATGGCTCACCCAGATGGGCAGATGCTTCCAGGTGCATGGCCCTGGGCAACTGAGTGGGCAGCACCATTAGGTCTAAGGGGGCCAGGTGGGCTACGACGCTAGCTGGCCAGTTGGGAAAGGCTCACTTTTGTGCACACTCACATACAAGCACACATATACACACACGAACTTGCTCAGCAGTCACCTGCTGAAGGTCTGCTCCTGCCCAGTTTAATCACATGGAGACCCCAGCTGTCAGGTGGCCTCTGTTCTGCCCAGCCTGAGGCCTGCTGGGCATCCCTCTTAAGATAGCTTTGCCTCCCAAGGACAGTGGTTAGTTACTCTGTGTATCTGGGTGTATCAAGAGGGGCGGCCAAGGTCTCCCATTCACAGAGTGTGCAGCTATAGGGACAGATGTGCAGCTATAGGAACCCCCAAGAACAGAGAACAGGGCCAGATTTTAGAGGCCAGACCCCCCAGGAAATGCAGGTGCTAGGCCTGTCCGAGGGTGGAGGCTGGGTGGGCCGTCTCTGGTCTCTGGAGGAAGGGGACCTGACAGCTGCCTATGGGTGAAGAGCTCTGTTCAATGAGGCAGTGGTGAGCCTACCATCACCAGGAGTGTTCAAATGGCCAGGCATTGAGGACTGGGGGCTGTTGTCCTGGGTAGAGGGGGTACAAACTGGAATGTCCCTGATGGAATAAGCTGGCCATTTCAGGGACTCTGGAAGGCAAAGGGAATGTTCCAAAGGACCCAGGCTATGATACAAATTTGACTTTCCTAAAGAAGCACTCTGGCTGGGTGGGTGAAGGGTGAGTCACTCAGAACCTGGGAGTGGGGCCAATACCCCAGGGCTGTGGAGAGTGCCCAGACACGAGCACAACACCTACTGGAGCACAAGCCAGAGGGCCAGTTGGCTGACTGCCTCGTTTATGAGACTGGGCAGCAGGAATGCCTGGGTTTGTATCCTGACCCACACTCTTGCTCTGTCCACCATAGATGGGCTTCCAAGAACAACAAGGCTCCTGGGGCTCAGGGACCAGTGGGAAGGCCAGCAGGGAAGGAGGGGCCTGAACAGAGCTAGGGAGGTATGTAGCACACAACCAGTAAGTCTTCAAGAGCCGCTGATCAAAGGGTCCTAGCAGATGAATAGGAGTTTGTCAGGCAAACAGGGGTAATGAGTACCCCAGGCAGACAAAGTATGCACCTCTACTCAGAGAATGGACCCTCTACAAGAGAGTATGGGGTGTGGGCAGTGCTGGGCAATGCTGGGCGGGAGGAGGGGCTGGATGGAAGGGCCCTGAGTGCCAGGAGGGAAGCCCGGTCTCTGACGTAGTCATCTCCCCTCCCTGAGCTTCCCTGCTCTGATGGGGCAGGAGGAGAAATTATGGCCTGTACCTGGGACACCCCTTCCCCTCTGGATGCTGCAGTTGTTGGGAAAGGCCCCTTCGCCTGAGCAGAGCCTAGGCCTTCTCTAATTTCTGCCTCCAGGCCTCAGTTTCTCCACTTGTAACATGACATCGCTGAGCCAGCTGTCTCCAAGAACTCCTTTGATCATGGGATATGCAAGGCCTCATATCTCCCTGGTTGGAGCCCACCTAACACACACCCCATACACACTTCCCTCGCAGAGAGCATGCATGTCGCCCGGGGATGGTGAAGACAGTGGGAATGAGGCTGGCACCATGTTCGTTCCCTTATGTCAACTCTGCAGCCTGTGGCACCGTTAATGAAATAAAGAAATATGGTGGTTCCAGGCTTTTAAACTTCTTATGACCAGATTTGCATAATCACAGTAGCCATGCTGGGACGGCAGTGCATCTGTCTAAAAATATTGTTCTTCTTCTTGATCATTTAGCCCAGATCAGAGGCCACGGCTGGTCTGGGGCTTGGGCCAGGGCTAGAGGGAGGATTCTGCTGATGGAGCACACTTTCCACCTTCATGGGAAACATGGGCCATGGGCCAGGCGCGTGGGGGAAGCTGAGAGATGGGTGGAAAGTTATAGATCGATAACTTTTCATCTTTCCAATGTTTTGCCAGTAGATCATGTTTACTGCTAACATCTATCTGCCTCTGTGGCTTAGCTCTCCCTGGGCTCTGCTGCAGCACCCGAGAGTGTGGTGAGCACGTCAGGGCTGCCAGGGTGTTAGGGCCGATCTAGCCCAGCCAAGAACAGGTGGGCGGGGGGGCGGGTGGTCAGCCTGTCTACCTGCTGCTTCAGGGGACACAGAACTATCTTGGGCCAGGACTGGAGTGTTGGGTCCACCATGCTCTGACTGTGTGACACTGGGCAGGTCACTTCATCTCTCTGAGCCTTAGTTTCCTCACTTGTCCAGTGGAGATAATTGTGGGATTGCCCAGGTGGGGATACAGACCCAGTTACTTGAGATTTCTAGCATGTTACCTGGTATGGGGAGGGGCTCTATAGAGCCTTGGTCAGCCAGGGAGAGAAGGCCCGTGCCAAGCCGTGTGGGCAGACCCAGCTCACATGCTGAATGTACTCGATGGGCTTTACTTCAGCATAGCCTCTGGCCTTCCCATGACCCACCAGGTCCGTAACCCCTCTGTTTCCTGTGCCCTCCTGTGCTCCAAGGGGGGCCGACTTGGGCTCTAGGCAGCCAGGTGTGCTGACTTAATGGCTACTCCTCTGGACTTGGCTGCAGGGTTGGATCTGGCTGCCCCTGACCTCAGCTGGCCTTGGTCTTGGCCTCTGGGAGGCCAGGCTTGGAGGTAGGGCAGAGGGAACCAGTGGCTGCTGCATGCCCATACCCAGGAAGATTCAGAGGACACTGGGGAAGGTCAAAGGGCACCTGGGAAGGGGCTGAGCACCAGATGACCTTGCCATGTGACCTTGGGCTGTTCATGTGACCCCAAACACCTCAGGGGTGCTCCACATATCATTGCGGAACCAGCTGTCTTCAAGGACTCTTGGAGGGCCAGGGATGCTCTGCCAGTGTGCAACCAGAGGACACCTCTTCATTCCTCCACAGTCCACCAGTGTTTAGTGCCTGGTATACTCACAGCCTCTTCTCAGTGTTACCCCCATTAGATAGATGGGAAAACAAGCTCAGAAGGGGACATCCAGCCAGGAAGTCGAGACTTTCCCAAACACTGTTGTGAAAAATACAGACTCCTGCCCCACCCCAGAATTCCTCAAACAGGCTCTGGGGCCCTAGGCCAGGTCTGTTTGGGGCAGCCCTGCCCAGGTGCTGGCACTCTCTGGGCCAAGGCTGAGAATGGAGTCCTGCCTCCTGGGTTTACACGAGCTCATGCTGCCCCTCCTCCCTCTGGCCCACAGCACCAGGCTGCTCTGGAGTTAATTAGAGACCCAAACATTTAATGGTCTGTTATGCTTCCACCGGGCATCTTTTAAATTAAAAAACATGATGTATGACACCGTTGGAGGGAGAAATCACTTTGCAATGGTTCCCTGCTCAGGCACTGGCAGGGATGTGGGGTGAGGGTGGCTGGCTGCCCCTGGAGAAGAAGGATGACGTGTGACCCTCTCCAAGAATGCTGGGCCACCCCCTGCCATCAGAAAGCACGTCACCTAAGCCAGGCAAGGGCCTAGGTGTCCAAAGATGCCTGGCACTCTTCCCATCGCACCCTCATAACCCTGGCAGCCAGGAAGTTCTATCTTTAGTCTGACCTCAATCTCTCCAGTTGTTTTGAGGGATGGCTTATTTGAGGCTGAAGGCAGAGATTTGCTATTTCTTTTCTTCCTAGTAGCACCCTGACCTCTGAGAGCCCCTGAACTCTAGGAAACCCCTCTTGACTATCCTGAGCTTGGGGATTCTGTCCCTGTTCTTAGTTTTGATCCCAGCCTGGCAGGAGGGCAGGACCTCATCAGAAGACACTGGAAAGACCCTTAGGGGACACTGAGGCCAGCTCCCTCTCTCTGTGCCCCACTATCCAGGCCCAGGTGCACAGACATGCTGACTATTTGTAAGCCCGTCACACAGATCCCAACTCACACCACCACTACGATGGTTCAAATCAGTGCGTATTTCCTGGCCACCATTGATTGTACTATAAAGATTTGGGAATGGTTCTGAGAAGAGGGTATAAATGAACAATTAGACCTCAACCATATAGCCTAAGAAGTATCAGCAATGTAAACAGCCAGGATGGGACCTGGATGTGTCCACCATGCTAGCCACAGAGCAGCTCTGGTGCGAGTGGGAAGGCATAGACCAGGCCAGGCAGGGAGTACCCCAAATGGCTCCCTCAGTGACCAGTGTGTTTCCAAAGATGGAAACAGGCTCTCTCCTGTCTGTTACAAGAGAGAGCTGTCACAATACCAGGGATTGTGACAAAACACCACAAGGTGATTACTTACCTTCCTAGCACCCAGGGCTCCCTATACTTCTAGGCCACTAGGAGATTTTTTTGCTATAATCAGCACCCAAGAGGCCCGTCCCTTGGGGGCTTTCTCTGGCTGCCAGCCCTCTTTTCCATGGCCACACCATTTCCACTGCCCATGGCTATCTGTTGGGAGCAGCTGTGTCCCTAAGACCAGTGTCCTGGCTGCTAAGTTACCTCATCTGGGTCTGGTTGAACCATGAAAATAAAAATTCAACACTGCCAGTCTTCATCATGCAGGCTTTTACGAGGACATCTATTCAGTGCCTGTCCTGCGATGGCCTAAAGTGGCTCCTGCAGGCAGGGCAAACACAGCCTGGCCTTGGCCCAGAGTCTCTTGGTTTAACTTACATGTCATCAGACCATGGGGATGTTTTTCCCCTGATGCGGCTTCTACTGCTTTGCAGGTTGAGGAGCCCCACGCTGTCCGGAGCCGGACATCGCCTTTGTCTGCTAACGTCTTTACAGTCTGAGTTCTTACATTTAGCTGTCAATCCACCTGGAAAACATTTCTCTGGTGTAAAGGAGGATCAAAATTGATTTTCTCCCTTCCCCCAAATAGGCAACAAATTGTCCTGACCCTATATTGGATAATCTATTCCTTCTGGCTGATTTGTGATGCTCCATCTCCACCCCAGTTGGGAGAATGCTCTAACCTCTCCTCCTCTCACCTATAACCCTGCGTGGCTCCCCAGTGCCCTCAAGAGAGTCCACATGTCTTTTTTTTTAGACAGAGTCTCACTATGTCTCCCTTGGTAGAGGTCTGTGGTGTCACAGCTCACAGCAACTTCAAACTCTTGGGCTCAAATGATTTTCTTGCCTCAGCCTCTCAAGTAGCTGGACTACAGGCGCCCACCACAATGGCAGGCTATTTTTTGTTGCAGTTGTCATTGTTATTTACCTTTCACAGGCCGGGTTCGAACCGTCGGTATACGTGGCTGGCGCCATAACCACTGTGCTACAGGTGCCGAGCCAAGAGAATCCACAAGTCTTAAAGGGGCCAATTGGCCTTGGTGATGGTCCTTGCCAGTCTCTCATGCCTCACCTCACCCTATAAGGCTGTGATCAACCTGGGACACGACTAACCCCTCAAAATACCCCAACTGTGGTCTTCTTTGCTCAGACTCCAGATTAGGGCTGGGGTTTCCCTGCTATAAACTCAGAGCTACCTGTATTTGCCCCACTATGGCCCTATACAATAAAGATCTGATTCCTATCTTACTCCACCTAGACTCTACAATCTGGACTGAAAGCTCTTGGCAAGCAAGGCAGGGTCTGACATTCTCTTTCCCCGCAGGCACCAAGTATGAAATGAGTGTGAATGAATTAATGAAAATAGTAAATCCATCATCACCTATAAAGGAAGGCAACCAACCGTATGTCGTGGTTTCCCTAGGCAGGTCCTCACTTATACTTGTTGTCCCAGTATAATTATTAATACAGCCTCCTTTCACTTGCAAAATTTCCCAGTTTGGATAATAAATTGTTGTATGATCACGGTGTCATGAGGCCTCTGTTTGGGACTATTTCTTCTTTTCTAATGGTAACACTTCCCTTCTTTCACCAGTATAGCACAATTTCAGTTATTGTAATAGTTTTCGTGTTTTTGAGACAGAGTCTCACTTTGTTGCCCTCAGTAGAGGGCCGTGGCATCAGAGCTCTCAGTAACCTCACACTCTTGGGCATAAGTGATCCCCTTACCACAACCTCCCTAGTAGCTGGGACAACAGGCACCCTCTACAACATCCAGTTATTTTTAGAGACAGGGTCTAAAGACCACTCTTGCCCAGGCTGGTCTCAAATTCCTGAGCTCAGGCAATCCAGCTGCCTTGGACTCTTAGAGTGCTAAGATTACAGGTGTGAGCCATTGTACTAGCTGAATCATTGTAATTCTATAATAAGCTTCCATGTCACATAGGAAAGACATCCTTTTTCCATCTTCCTTTTCCCATTTCTTTACTTTTTTTGTTTGGAGTCTCTTTCAGATGAACTTTCAGAATGATTTTATCTTGCTTTTCAATACTTGCCACCGACATGCTGATAGGATTGCATTAAACCTGTGAATTACAGTAGAACCTCTATAAATTGCCCACCCAACCTGAGGGACTATAACAAAGTGGTTAAAATACAGAGCTGGTCAACATAGGAATTGGGCCTACAGTACTGATACGTACATGTGGTGCTTGTCTGGTCTATGAATATTAGGTCAGCTTAAGGAGGTGATCAGTGCAGAGAGGAGGTTAACAATGGAGGTTCAACTGTAATTCCAGAATGACTTTCAGGTAATATTCTAACATGGCATATATGACATTTAACCATTCTTGTTTACATTCATACATCATAATGATCTTAAATTTCTCTTACAAATTTATTCCCGAAAATCCCATGGAGTTTTTGTTGTGGTGGTTTTATTGTTGCCACTGCCACTGTGAGTGAGAACCATTTTATTTCATTACGTATTACAACCAGTTCTTAATACAGATAAAAATGATTGATTTGTATATATTTGTTTTATCCCAGCCCAGCACCTTCATCATATTAAATTCTCATATTAAATTATTTTTTCCAGTGATTTCCCTGAGTTTCTAAGGTCTTGAATCATACCAGTAGAAAATAATTACAATTCTTTCCTATCGACATTCCATTTAATTCCATTTCATGTCTTATTGCTATGTCCAGAACTTCTGGGCAAAGATAAAAAAAAACACTGTTGCTTTTTAATAAAAATTTTGAATGGAGATCATTAAAAATCTCATCATTTAGAGTGACACTGGCTGTTGAATAGAGATTCTTTATCGTGATTAGAAAGTATGGTCCTTGTTCTATTTTTAGCAGTTACTTTAAAATCAGAAATTGGCATTGGATTTATCAAATGCCTTTTGTCATTTATTAATGTGGCATTTCGGCTGACCTGCTAATGCTATGTATTATATTAATAGGTTTCTCTAACATTAAGCCATCTTTGAATTCTTTCTGCAAGTCCTACATAATCATGGCAGATTATTATCTCTCCAATATTCTGTGGAATTGGATTTGCTTGTGTCTTATTGAGGATTTTTGATCCACTAGTCATGGGTGAGATCAGTGTGGGGTTTCATTTCCTGGATGGTCCTTGTGAGTTTGGGGTTTGGGGCCATTCCCTCCCTCCTCGGGGTGGTGGACACCAGCTCATCCAAGCAGGACATTGATGGAGGATCCCCCCGGCTCTATGGGCTCAGAGCAACCTCAAGTGGATGTTTCCAAAAAAGCAGACAAACACCAGGAACCACTTTGTAAAGTGAAAGATCATTTTTTAAAGTGAAACGTCACCTCAATTTTTCTTTCGTCCATTCTGGATTTTTGTGATTCAGAGTTGGCTCAAAGCAGAGTAAACAACAGAGCAATCTCCTCTGGGAGAGCTTACAACAGCTTGGAAGGCATCTTATTTGGCGGATTCCAAGTTTACATGTGGGAGACTGGGAAAGACTGGCCCCAGGCTGGGAGGGGGCTGCTGAGGGCCGGGAGAGCCCAGCTCCCTGCCTGCAAGGGGAGAACTGTGAGGCTGCCCCTGTGCCACCTCCCAGGGCCTCATCCATGCATGGACAAGTAGACATCACATTGGGCGTTTGGGAGGGTGGGGTGCAGGGACTACAAAATGAGCAAAACATGCAGTTCTAATGGGAGAGAAAAGTAATTCACACATAAGTATGAGGCATATGGTAGACCCTTTTTCCAAAAGATGTCTGCACCTCACATCTCACAGTCAGTCTGCAGAGACCATGGCAGCCCACACAGCACCCATGAACCCGGGCCACCCTGAAACGATCTGGACCAGTAGCACTGGCAGAAGGGAAGCTGCTTCCATCTGGGCACAGCCTGTGGCTAGGCCACAGCCCCGCCTCCTGTGCCCTGGGAGCAGCTTCCAGGTAGATTTTCTACCATCTTGGCTGAGGCTGCATGGGAGGCCTGGAGGCTGTGACACCTTCTAGACAAAAAGACACAGGGGCCCTGCATCCCTGGCCTGGGAGTGGAGGGGACCGCCTAACTGAGCCCTTCCCAAATCACAGAACCTTGGGCAGAGGAGGGGATGCAAGAAGCCACTGGGACCTGGGCGCACTGTCAGGCAGCAGTAGGTTACCACCCTCGGGACAGCCCATACCCTCTCTAGCCTCGATTTCCCTAAGAATCCCAGGGGAGGACCTCAAGTGTTCTGGGGGGCTATAGAAGGCCAGCAACGCCAGCTCTGTGGGGCAGGTCCCGAAAGAGTGTGAACCATATGGTGCTGGGCGCACGAGCCTGTGTTCTACGCCCCCCCCAACTCCGGAAGGGCTGGGCCTCTGCTTGCAGCCAATCCCAAACCTCCCTCCTCTTCTTCTCTATTCAAGCAGTGAGAATGCTAATACCACCTCATGGATCTTCAGGGGTTTACACAAGAAAATGCATGTGCCATGATGAGCGCAGCCTGTGGAAGTGTTAGCAAGGCCAGCTGCAGCTCTTGCTGTCCTGAGGACCTGGGTGCACAGAGAGAAGGGAGATCTGAGCAAAGCCCAGAAGGGACCACCAAACCAGCGAGCCCAAAAGTCAGAATGGCAGCCTTCCATGGGGAATGTGGCCTGGGACTAGGCTGAGGACAGCCTGCAGGGCCACCCAGCTGGCTGGCTAGTCCTGGAGTGCATAATCTACCTAACACAACAGACGCTAATTAGAGCTGAAAGGCTGAAGGCTGGCTTGGTCTGGAAGAGGCTAGTCCTCCTCCTCAGTCACTGAGCTGCTTTGGGGAAGGCTCACAGGGCTGGGCTCCCCTCCCCACCAGGAGCCAGTGTTGGGGGCTTGCAGGGGCTGCTCCAGGGCTACAGAACTGAGCCCTCCAAGGGCAAGCCCATCCCCCCAGGTTGGGCTGGGGAGGCAGAGCTCTCTGCCCTTTTGCCAACTGCTCCAAAGAAGAAGTATGTCTCTGGACTCTCTCAAATCCCTCCCCTAAAGACAGGGTGGTGAGAAGGCCCATTCCCTGCATGCTCACACATCCAACTCATTGAGAATAGAGTTCAAGGGCGGCGCCTGTGGCTCAGTCGGTAGGGCGCTGGCCCCATATACCGAGGGTGGCGGGTTCAAACCCGGCCCCGGCCAAACTGCAACCAAAAAATAACTGGGCGTTGTGGCAGGCGCCTGTAGTCCCAGCTACTCGGGAGGCTGAGGCAGGAAAATCGCTTAAGCCCAGGAGTTGGAGGTTGCTGTGAGCTGTGTGAGGCCACAGCACTCTACCGAGGGCCATAAAGTGAGACCCTGTCTCTACAAAAAAAAAAAAAGAGACTAGAGTTCAGTGGAAAAGGCTGAAGTGTCCAGGTGGACAGACCTGGGAAGGGAGTTAAAGGAGGAAATGAAGGGGTTAGAGATCCCACAGCCCCTCTATAGCAGCCCAAGACCATCCCTAGGAGGTCCCAAGACAGTGCCCCTCTCATGGAAAGGAGCCCAGGGAGGAGGCAACCCCACTTTCTTGACCCCTGGAAGCACCAGAGCCTCAGAAGATACCCCCACCAGAATAAGAGCCTGTCACCATCATTTCTAGCTGCCTTGTGGAGGAGGGGAAGAAGGCACCTGGGGAGAGGCCCTGGTCAGATCCTGGATTTGCACAGCCTCCTCTCAGCCCTGCCACCCAGTGCATTCATTCCTTCACACGCTCATTCATTCACTCACTAGTATTTCCTGAGTGTGTGAGATGAGCAGATGGGTGGGTGGGGACAAAACAGCCACTTTGTGGATCACAGAAGCTTAGAAGAGAACGTGAACTATGGGATCTCACAGCTGTAACCTGACGTTGGACCTTCTGTCCCTTGGGCTGTGTTCCCCTGCTCAAGTGGCTCATCCATGCTGGGATTCGGTCT
Source organism: Nycticebus coucang (assembly GCF_027406575.1). Classification (NCBI taxonomy): domain Eukaryota; kingdom Metazoa; phylum Chordata; class Mammalia; order Primates; family Lorisidae; genus Nycticebus; species Nycticebus coucang. The sequence goes on along the minus strand of NC_069791.1, from coordinate 62,940,259 downwards.
CTGTGTATGTAAAATGACCCTGGGAAGACTAAATGAAATGACACATGGGAAGAAACAACTATGGTTCCTGCCTCAAGAGGTGCTATAAGAGCATGCAGGCACGTCCTGTGCCCAAGGGTCATGCCTGAGGAGGTACCACTGCCCTAAATGGTGTGGCTGGGCTCATGTCCCATCTAGGCCTGGACTTATAGCCTGTTCCAACCTTTTGAGGTGAGATACACTCCCTGCTGCTCTTGCTGTCACCTCCTGCCTATATCTAGGAGGGAGACAGGAGAGAGCTGGAGTCTCTCCCAGGACAGCCCTTGGGCTGGAAGCAATCGATCAACTGGCTAGGTCCCTTGGATCTGGTATCCCAAGCCTGAGATCTAGGGGTCTGGGTCACAGGGTGAGCCCTTAAGAGAATAGGTAGGCTTGACGCTTGGGAGGACTGTGCCCCCCACATCTGAGTAGCACAGCAGTGTGGGCCATATGCCAGCTGCTATAAATAGCACTTCTCATTTGGGTTCCAAAGGACCAAGGTCAGTAGAAGCTGGAAGAGCTGGCATGACATGGGGCAGCCACATGCTCACCTAGGGGTGGGAGATAGCCCAGAGGTGACCACACCTATATTGCTCTATTGCTATCTCAGGGTGGTGGCTTGGGTGGGCTGGCCAGAACATAGCAGGAGTGGGGACCTGGAACCCAGCATCCTCCAGCCTGAGACCTGCTGTGACCTAGGACAGAATAACGTGTACATGTGTGCATAAAGTTGTGTGTCTGAAGGTTTATGCCTCTGTGTGAGGTTGTGTGAAACCATGTGTGTGTCCTCAGCCTCTGGCCCCTCCAGCATGGGTCTGCCACTTGCCCTGCCCCCCCGCCCCCTCGACATGCAGACACACACACACACACGCACGCACGCACGCACGCACACACTGCACTCATGAGTATCTAATCATCGTCTCACAGCAGGCAGGAGTCCGACAGGCAAGCAGCTGGAGGACGTTCCATTTTCGGTGCAGTTGACAAGGCTGGAAACCACCCAACTGGGGTGAGAGCGCTCCCTTTCAGGACTGCGCGTCCCGAGGCTGACTTAGTCAATGAGACCTCATCCTTCCGGGAGGGGCGGGAGTGGGGGCTGGGGCTGGCTCACACCCACCACCTCTGCCTGCCCCCATCTGCCTGCCGTCTGTCTGAGGCTGAACTGACCGTGCGGACACACATCTGTCACCGGCCCCACTACCCTGGCATGAGCATGCTACTTCCCTGCCCTATCTGGCTCTCTCCTCTCCTCACCACGCCAGCCACTGGGGCTGTGGTGGGATCTGAAGCCAGGCAGCTCTCCTCTGGGAGTCATTATCCCATTCCCTGGGCTGCTTCTGGCCAGTCCCTGCTGCTAGCCAAACTGCCTGCACTTTGCCGGACTTTGGGGTGCCAGGGCACCTGATCCACTTTGGGGAGACCCCAGGGTCTCCTCTTAGATTTCCCAGCCCAATCTCCCCTCAGAGCCAGGACCGTCCCTTTATTCTGCCTGGTGGGGCTGAGCTGCTCCCCTCAGGGGCCACACCCTGGGTCATGCTGGCCATGGTGGAGGGAGGGGGCCTGGGCCAGATCCAGGGCAGAGGCAGTATCCAGCTGTCAGGTAATGAGACCAACACTGGCCTCAGGGTCTGAGGAGGTGCCAGAGGTGAGGCAGGGTGAGGTGCAGGTAACCCTGGCCTCAGGAGGAAGTGGTAATGGCTGTGGATGGGACCCACCCACCCTCCCACAGGCCCCAGTGGAAGACTGACACTTGTGGGACCAGTTATCACTCAGCCCACATCCCTCCAAGGGCTGGGGTACCCTAAAGGGGGTGCTCGGATGGTCTGCCCTCATCCGGTTCTCAGTGTGAGCAGCAGTTTGGGCAAACTTTGGGAGCTTGCAGGAAGGTCGGGATCAAGATCCAACATCCCCTCCAGCTGGACTCATGGTTCAAATCCACCTCCGTGAATTACGGGGCAAAACCCTATCCTGAAAGGAGGGGAGCAGGGAAGTGGGGCCCCACATCTTCCAATAAGAGAAAGTCACCAAGGATAAATGAGGCCACCTGAGAGGGAACTCAGACTGATTTAATAGAGATACATGAGGTAGAACAGAGGAGGTGGTGATCTGGTTCTGCCTGGCACGGTTCAGCCATGTCAAAGGGTTTGGTTCCAGACCTCACGCAAAATCACAAAAGCTCACTCTCACACACATATTGTACCTGCTCTGTACCAGACATTCTTCAGAAAACTTGGCATATGTTAACATGTTTAATACCTACAATAACCCTCTGAAGTTGTGCTAGTATTTCCCTTTTACAGAAGAGGCCTAGAAACGTTCATTAATTTCCCTGAGTTCTCACAGCTACTAAGTGGTAGGGCCAGAGTTCAAGCCTGAGCAGTCTGGCTCCAGGGCCCTCAGAATCACCATATGTCCCATGGCCCACAGGTCAATATGGGTGTATTTCAGGGTGAATGAATACCTCTGAGGAAGAGACACAAAGCTGGCTCATCTGAAGACAAGTGGGAGGGCACGGAGTGAGTCAAGGTCAAGGGAAGGGGTCTCAGGCACACAGGCACCTGCAGAACATGTGCAGGACAGAGGCCAGAGGGTAGACACTGCATCTGGCTGGCCTCTGCCTTCCAGTGACTTCTCGAGCCTGTTGACAAGCACGCGCCCGGCACACTGTGCTGGAAAATGATTAGATGACATGGTGCAGAGGTAAAGATGTGCCCAGTCCATGAGCCCAAATCTCAGTCAAAGATACATCCCGGAAAAGCCTCAAGATGCCCAAGAATGTGCACCGCAGTGTTGTTTAAGGTGGTGGATTAGAACACTGACAGGCATGGGCCATGAGTACCACACAGCAGTGAAAAAGATGGGACCATGGAGCACACACGTGGCATGGATGTCACTCATAAACACCTGCCCTGTCACACCCTGTATCTAAAGTTTTACAACATGCAAATAGTGTATTATGTGGGGGCTCATAGAATTATGGTAAAGTGTAAAAAAAGTAAGAGAATCCTAATCACAGGATTTGGTAAAGAGCTTACCTCAAGAGAGAGGGAGAGCCAGATAAAGACCTTCTGGAGATCTGCTGACCAATACCCTTAATAGACTTAACACCACTGAACCATACCCTTAAAATAGTTAAGACAGCAAATTTTATGTTATATATATTTTTACTACAATTAAAAACTTTATAAAAGGAATAGGGATATAGGATCTGAGAGGGGCACTCAGGAAGTTTCCAGTATATGAAGGACGAAGCTGGGAGTATTGGGCATTCAAGTATTCATTGCATTATTCCTTAAACTGTTGGTCGTATTAAATATTTCACAATTAGTGAAATATTTATTAGAGATTTCTTAAATGTTTGAGACAACCTAAATATTTTATAATCATAATAATTTTAAAATGTTTTGAAAAAGAACATGTAACATGTAAGACTGAGCTCCTGGTTGACAGAGGCAGATGTCACTTAAACACTGGAGGTGAGGTAGACTGAAAAAGTGGTTCTCCTAAATTGGGACCATGGTCAGAATCACTCGAAAGCTTCTCAAAAACAGAGATTTCTGAGATTCAGCTGTGGGGTCCAGACTCAGTGAGTGATGGCAGGGCCCCCATACCCGTGTTTGAAGTGCCCATTGTTCCAGCCACAGCACCATCTGGTCTGTTCGTTGTTTTCTTGAGCCCCAAGGGCAGGAGCAGGCAACTTGGCCCCTTGCCCAGCTCGGGCACTCCCAGGGCTGGGGCAAAAGACTGTCTGCTTCACCTCTGCTGTGGTACCAGATGGCAGGGAGTACTTACATAGGTAAAAATACCAAGGACCAGAGGGCAAGGGACTGTCTCAGAATCACAGGGGAGTTGAGGCAGCAGAAGACTCACAGGGTTAAACCACAAAGCAAGGCGCTTCCTTGTGCATGCCAGCCTGCCTGGAGTCACAAGAGAACCTGCCAGATTTGGCCTCTACCCTCTAAGGGCTACACTCAAACACTTAGGTCCAGAGAGGGATAGGGATTTTCCTTGAGTCACCCCGTGAGGTCATGGCAGAATGAGGATGAGGCCTTGTTTTCCTTTCTAGGATGACTTCTTGGGACCTCCCTGAAGATGTCAGGCCTGGGTACAGCTCCCCGGGCAGGGTGGTGAGGAGGAGGCTGAGTGAGTGATTAGCAGTTCCCTTTCACCCTCCCTCCCCCAGTAAGTTACAGGGGCTGCAGCAGAGTGGTGGAGGGCTGGCCTCTATAGACCGACAGACCTACAGAGAAAGGCCTTGGGTAGGTGACTAAACATACCCACTTCCACTGCCTTAAAGGAGAGCCAGCAGCTACCTCCAGGGATGGGAGAATCGTTACAGTAACACCAGCTCACTTTTATCAAATGTTTAATTCTGCAAGTGCTGACTTGTGCTTAAGCACACCATTAAATACACAGAAACACTAAGATGTAGAGGATCCTATGTTCTTTCTCATTTTACAGATGAATAAACCCAAGAATAGAGAAAACACATGAAGAAGTGAGGCTTGGCGCCTGTAGCACAGTGGTTTGGCACCAGCCACATACACCAAGGCTGGCGGGTTTGAGGCCAGCCCGGGCCAGCTAAACAACAATGGCAATTGCAACAGAAAATAGCCAGGCATTGTGGCGGGTGCCTGTAGTTCCAGCTACTTGGGAGGCTGAGGCAGGAGAACCGTTTAAACCAAAGAGTTTGAGGTTACTGTGAGCTGTGACGCCATGGCACTCTACCGAGGGCGACATTGTGAGACTCTATCTCAAAAAAAAAAAAAAAAGAAGTGGCCACACTGGGGTCCAGACATGGGCAGGGTATGGGCCACCCTCTGCACGTCTGGGCTACACAGCCTCTGAGTATGTGCAATCCGAGTCTGAGTTAACTCAAAGTATTTAGTAGTTGATAATAATGCAATAATAATGAAACGACATTCTACCTATATAATAAAATTAATATTCTACACTGTGGAAGAGAGAACCAAGTACTAAGATGGGGCTGTGAGGCCTGGGGGAAGAGGAGTCCTACTCAGGACAGACAGAGGTGGTCTCAAGGGCTTGAGCTGCCTGGAATAGGAAGGAAACTTAAAGAGCTCAGAAAGGCAGTCAGCACCTGCTAAAACTCTTGGCACACAATGCAGTGCAAGAGCCATCTGGTCTACCACCTGCCCAGTTAGCTAGGGCCGGGTTGCTGAGGATGGCTTCCCATTCATTCATGCCACAAACTGAACGCTGGTTCCCTGGCACACAGCCTTGGGGTGTTCTTGGCTATGCCTGGGTGAAGGCTGGCAGGGTCCCCGATCCTCCTGGAGTATGATGAGGTGAGCTGCCCTCCAAGCTTTTCCCACTTTCCTCTTTCCAACAGGAGAATGCGTAGAGGCCCTGGGCTCTGCAGGCGTGGCCTGGCTGCAAGGAAATTGGCTTCCCTGGAATGGGGAAAGCAGATGACAGTAGGGTTTAGCAAGAGAGGGATCTGCTGGGACAGCACCAGGCAGTGCTCAGTTCACAAGGGATGCTGCCAGCTGAGCCTTATTTCTGAGCTGAGGAAAAGGAGGCCAGGATGTGGATTGTGGAGTGGCCAGAGCTGGGGCTTTAGAGGGAGGCTGAAGGAAACCCCTGCCTCCTGGCCTGATTGCAGTGCTTAGCATCCCACCATTTGTGGTGATTCCTCTGCTGAGTCTTTGATTTTTTAGACAACTCCAAACAAAGATCTGCCAACAGATCTGGAAAGGGCAACTTCCTCTTGCAAAGCCAGCAGCTTCTGTCCACCACACTGGGGGGACCACAGAGGCTACAGGGAATTGGAGAAGGGGGTCTGTCTGAGAGATAGGCACCTCCATGGACTTTGGTTGAGAATGAAGGCAGAGCCTAATGGGGGCCTGGCCCTGCTGGTGGAGAGGGTAGCCCCTCGGGAGTGTGGGTGGGGTGCTGCTTCAGCCCCCATCTCTACACAGGTAGTCAGGACCCTGGACAGCTCTGGGCTGGCCTTAGATGCTCTTGGGGACTAAAGGGGAAAGCCCAAGCTGCCACCTTCTGAAGCATCCCAGGCTTGGACGGTGAGGGTGCTCAGGAAGAGAAGTGAGGGCAGGGGCCCAGAAGCCTACACCCAGGATGGGTGACACAGAGATTAGAGCTGCGGTGCCCAAACCAATGGAGGGGGAGAGAATCCCTCTGGACTCTTTCCAGGGTCCTCAGGTGGCTGTTATTTACTTTAATGTGGTCTGGGGCTTCAGCTTCCCCAATCAGAACACAAAATGATCTCTAAGTGGGTGGCCACACCCCCTGGTGTGCCCCACAGTTTCAGTGTAATTACTAATGCTGCCTCTTTGCACTCTGGTTTGGAGACTAAATTATACAGTCATCCTCTCTCTCTAGAGGCCATTTCCATTCTAAATGTGCTAGTGATTTCCCTTTGCTTCATAACTTCTATCAAGGGAAGGCTTTCTGCCAGAACCATAGTGAGGGTCTGAGAATGAACCAGATCCTCAGCCCCATTTCCCACTCACCAGCCAGGCCCGCCAAGGGGTGGCTGTACTTCTTTCTTCCTGTGAAGTTCTACGGCCCAAGGATGAAGAATAACTGCCAAAAGATAACCATCACCAGTTTCTAGTCTCTTATTCCTTTACTACTTAAACTCCAAAGTTTAAGCTGTACCTGCCTGAAGACTACATTTCTTGCCCTTGTAGTCAGGCATGATCTATGAAGAAATTCTAGCCAATTGGATATGAGTGGATTTGAAGTGTTCCATTGTTGAATCACTTCCTTAGAAGGAATAGGCATGCACACTCTGTGCCCAGTTGGAATGCAGATGTGATGGTGGGAGCTGAAGCAGCCACTTTGGTCCTAGACATAGATCATACAAGTGATGGTGAAAAAGCTGGCCTACCAGCCCTGGGTTGCTGATCTCTGAGCTATTTGTAAACAAGAAATAAACTCCTATCTTATTTCAACTACTGGACTTTTTGAGGACTTTGTTTCAACAGCTTGTCCTAACTACTGCAGATGAGGGCTGCTCCCTCAGAGGAGCAGACAACTAGGAAGGGGCTTAGCAAGATCTGGATATACTCTGGGGGAATGGGGAAGGTTTTCCCCATGCTCTGCATATGCCATATACTGTGGCAACACCACCGTTCCTGCCATTTCTCACACCTAGAAAGGCTCCTGTTTATCCACATCCTGTCTGCCTTCTGCTCCCAGAAGCCCGATCTGATCTGTTTGCTTATCCTTAGGGCCCACATGAGCCACACACCCCCACCCCAGGCCTGGGCTTCCCGAGTCAGGGCTGGGTTTCCAGCTTCCCTGACGCTTCCTCTATGTGGAACACACAGTAGGACTCTAGGACTCTAGGACATGCTTGCAGACTGGGCACAGTGCCCTGCTGCCACTCATCCCTCCCCAGACATCAGCTGAGCAAGCCTGGGACTGTGGCCTGCTGAGCTGCTGAAGGCAGTTCCGGGCTTAGCTACCAGTAGCCAGGCTGGGGACGTTCCAGTGTCCGGAAAAGTCTGGGCCAGAGCTGGCAGAGAACCCCCATGGGCTGCTTGACGTGCCTATGATCTCCACACAGGGAACAGCAAGGCTGCAAGGCTGGAGCGTGGGTTGTCTGCCCTGGTTTTGGGCTCTGGACAGAGGCACAGCCCTTCTCCAGCTCCATTTCCTGGGTGTCACAGCATCAATGACACCCACCCCTCAGGGCTATGGTGCTAGGGAAGTGCAGGGGTGGGAAGGCCCGCACACAGTAGGTGCTCATTAAATGTGTCCTCACTACTTCCCCCGTGCCTCCCTCCCTCCTATACATCCTAGCAGGAAAGCAGCTCCCTGAGCTCTGGGCCACATCTCTCCACATCAAATCATTACTGTGAAAAAACAACCACCCTGTCTGCGAATCTCCCTCTGGCTTTTGTGCCCTGTGCCTGCTGCCTGTTCCTTGGCCTACTCCAAATCCTGCTCTTCTCCCTAAACCCCCTCCTCTGCCCTCACCCCAGGCTGCCATCAAGCCAGGCCTTGGCACCGGCCTGCCTCCCCAGCTCTCCCGCATGCTCCCTGACCCACTTTGGCTGTTGGATTTGCAGTCTGCCCGGTGGGGCTGGGGGGCAAAGCCACAGCCTGAGTTTGAAGTCACGGGCAGAGTATGGGGGAGAGAAAGGCAACAAGACGCTCAGGCCACCCAGGACGCCATGCATAGCGACGCACACACCTGGGGCATGCACACACAGAAGGAAGAAGGCAGCAGAGGGCTCTGGAGGGTAAGGGGTGAGGCTTGGTGGTATGTGCCCAGAGGGCTTTAGACATCGTCCAGGCCAGTCACCTCACCAGACACTGGCCCAGAGAGTGGTGTTCTGGGCCTCCCAGAACATGCGATGACCCTAACCATTCAGCTGCAAGCCCACAGCAGGGAATCCTAGAGATGGCCCAGAGCCACAACTGGACTCTGGGTGGTCAGGGGGATGGTGCAGAAGGAGAGGAGGGAGGAGAGACAGAAGCATGGCTGAGAAGAATCCTGTGCTCCTCGTTCATTTAATCAGAGGCCCTTACTCCCACCTAATGGAGAGCTCAGAGAGGTTAAGTGACTGGCCTCTGAGTGCACAGCTGGTGAACAACAGTACCCACCATTAAGCCTAGGCCTGACAGGTCCCTCAGCCTGAGTGCCAAGGAGAAGGTCAGAGGCCAGAGTTCAGAATGAAAGACAAAGCATGCTGCAGATTGGGGGCGAGGGGCAGTGCCTGGATCCCTGGCCAGAGGGAGAAGGGGGCTTCTGGGCCTGCCCAGCAGGGAGAGGTGCCAGAGGCCCTGCCCTTCCACTGGCTAATTAAGTCACAGGAATCATGGGATGTGAATTACATGAGGAAATTAAGACACATGAACTTCTAGGAGGAGAAACTGATCCCTGAAGCCTGGCCTGCCTATCCCCAGAGGGACACAACAGCTAGAGAGGAAGCTGAGCCCCAGGGAGGGAGGGCCTTTGTGGGCAGCAGAAGTAGGGACAGAGGGCTGTGAGGACTATTGGAGGGGGAGGGTGCTGCTCTCTTCTCATCTGAGCAGCCCAGGTGGGGGCAACTCAGTACAAGTTAAGCTGGGACTTGAACCTGAACACTCCCACAGGGGGCTCCGGAAGCCCTCGATGTACACAGAGAGGAAATGGGACTGAGGCAGGGGCTCCTGTCCTGGGGCTGGGTCCCTGTGGGCAACAAGAGGTGTCAAGAGGAGAAAGGAGAAGGACCAAGGGTAGGGGAAGAGAGAGGCCCTGGGAAGATGCCCTGGGATGGGGCTGTCACTCAGTTCACAAATGTCAGCACATGTCCTGTGAATACCTTGAGGGTAAGAGTCTATGCCTGGCAATTAGTGTCACCAAACAACTTTGCAGCAAATGGATAAACACCAACCTAGAGGCAGTAGTAGGCCATAGCGATCAAGAGAATGGGTTCATGTGCCAGCTGTTACCATAACAATGAAAAGACTTAGCTGGCATACTCCTTTCTCCTTTGCCCCTCCTCTACCATGCTTCTTTCCTGCCTGGGATACAGATACAATGACTAGAGGTACAGCAGCCATGTTGAGACCATGAGAACCAATATTAGCAATGACAGAGCAGGAAGCTATAGGGAACTTGGATCATTGACATATTCTTGGGGCCATGCACCTGCTCCACTTCTTCCCTCTTCACATGAGTGAGAAAAATGAACCCCCACATGGGGTCTAACCACACAGTGGTCAGGTTTCTATCTCATGCAGCCAAATTCAACCCCTGGCTCACATAGCATAAAATGATACAGAATCATTTTATTAGAAAGTTGCTCTCCATTTAATTCTTTTCAGTGCTTTAGATTACATCAAAAAAGCAGGGTTGGTAAGTCTTGAACACTTCTGTATGCTTACTATTCTCCTTTCTAATAAAACAATGGCAGCCTGTGGGCTCTGAGCCTCCCCTGGGAATACAGTGTCCAACTAGAATTTAATAACATTGTTTTGTTTCCACTGAATTTATTTTTATGATTATGAATTCTATTTATGGCAAGGGAGGCTTGTTTTCCATTTGTAGTAGTTCCCTGGCCATAAAGCTTCCCTTTTAAATAAATGTATTTAAGTTTTTAAAAAGCGAATTGATTTAAAGACAAGTGGTAAGAATACAGTTGGAGGGACTGTGGGGGTAAGTGAAAGGAGGCGCAAGTGGAGAGACCAAGCAGCTGGTTCCCAGCCCTGCACTTCTGCTGCGAGGACAGTCTGCCTTGGCAGGGGCAGTAGGGCAGGGCCACCACCACCACTGCAAGGGGCTATGATGGATCCCCCTGGGACTGGAGATCTCTACGAAGCAAAGACTCAGAGTCACAAGCTGGGCAATTAGCTGTGGGCAGTGTTTTGAAGCTGTCCAGGTCACTATGCCACTAACTCAAAGTACAGTCTCCTTCCAGGAGCCCGTGTGAAGTGAGACCTCCAAAGCAGGGGCTCCAGGAGCTGGCGTGACCTTTTGCTGATTAGCTCGGGCTGTTTGCTCTGTGGCCGCCAGTTGTTCCCTGGACAGCAGCTCAACGCACCAGCCACGGCTGCCTGTCACCCTCTGGCAGATAAAGAGCTGCTCCTGAAGAGTGGGGGAGGGGGACAGGCTGCTGCCGTGCTGGGGAGGGGCAGGCCACAGAGACTGGCTGAGTGTCCTGAGGCTAGTCTCCGGGATATACCCCTGCAGTTTAGCAGCTCACCAGCCCACTACTCAGGAAGGAAACCAAGACCTACTGAGGGAAAGGGTTTTGGGGAGAGGGTGGGCTCCATCTTGCACACTCCCACACCCCTCTCTCTCAAACATGCCTTCCACTACACCCACCAGATCAGGGTCTGGCTCACGGTGGCTCTGTCCCTGGTGCTGAATACAGTGTCTGGCCAAGATTACCTTTGATCATCTGAGCACTCAGAAGGCTCCCTCTGGATTCATAAACATTGTTTCTGGAAAAGCCACTTCTAGAGACAGGGCCATAGTACCAGGAAGTGGAGGACGAAGGGGCAGGAATAGAAGAAGTCAAGAACTGTAACTCGCTGAGTGACAAAATGATGTCTCTGGAAGGACCTTGGAAACAAGGTGTCCAACCCCCAAGTTCCCGAGAAGGCTCCGCAACTGCACTCCACCATATGTTCCACTACCACCCGGGAGCCAGGGGGCCATCTGTTTTACCACCTGCCTTCTTAGGTAGGCTGGGCTGAGAAACATCCCATCCACTCACTCAACAAACATTTATTCAGTCTGCCACCTGCCAGGCTCCGGAGGCTTACAGCACAGAACCAGCAACCTAGGCAGGGCGAGAAGTGAGATATGAACTAGTGAGGGCCCTGGGCCAGAAGCTGGAGCAATCTCGCCAGTCCTGAGAGAGATCTTATTATCATTACTGCACAGATAAAAATACCGGGTCAGAGGTGGAAATGACTCCCCCAGGATTCCACATCCAGAAATCAGCAAGGCGGTCCAGCTCCTAAAGCAGACGGCCCTGGGAGAGAGGGTGCTCCAGGGCTGAGGGCCATGAGCAAAGGCACAGCGCAGTGGAGGACAAGACTTTGGCTGCTTGCTCTGCCCTGCAACCCCACCCATGTCCACGGCTGGAGGTCAGCACAGCTCAGTCCTAACTGTCCACATCCCACTGCAGCCCTAGGCCTCTGGTGTCACATCTCACTGCAGGGTGGGTCTCAGTCTGGATGCTGCAGAGGTCCCAGGCTCCCAGCCTGGTCAGAGCTACCCTGTCTTCTTGGCAACTCCCCACCTAGGGAGACCTCTGTGGAGAGAAGATCCATGGGGACACCTTCATGTTTCAGAGAGGGGCACGCAGGCTCACGGAGGGGCAGGTATTGGTCGCTCTCCCAGGGCATGGGTAGCGGTGATGAAGCCAGAGTCCAGCCAACCCCAGACTTCCTTGATGAGTGAGCTGGAGAGAGAGGTGCTGGTATGACTCCTCCACATTGCATCTCCTCAGCACTGCAAAGGATGTGTCTCCAGGGCCTCCCCCTTCTCTGGACTTGAGCAAAGCACCAAGGGTCTGGCATGTGGCACTCTCAAGAATGATGGAAGGTGGAGTGAACTGGGTGGCTTCTCTGGATGCCATCTGTCCCTGTTCAGAACCTTATCCCCTCCTACCCTGCCCTCACCCCTCCTTGGTGCTCCTGCTCTGGCTGGAACCTCTGCTGGAGTACTTGAGACCGGGCCTTCCCATGGTAGCAGCCCTCCATCCTTGGGCCCCTGAGAGGCCTCCCTGACCACCCATCCCGAAGGACATCATCCCAAGGCAGCCCCAGATTTGGCCCCCTGGGCAGTCCTTGTACCCTTCAGCGTGTCTTGCTGGTGGATTTGGCATTTGAGTCCCGTCCCCTGGGAGAGAAGGACACTCCACTCCCCAAGGCCAGCTCTGGGAGGGCATCAGCACAGACAGGTTGGACACGTGGATGAAGAACTGAGAGCTGGGATTTCTGCTTCTGATCTTTACCTCTTTTTTCTGTCTGGAGCATCCTCTTTCTCTCCAGGGTTCTTTCTGTGTCTCTCCGAGCCTGTCTGCTTGTCTCCTGCTCTTTCTGAAATCTCTCTCTCTCAAGACTCCCTCTGTTCCTCTCTCCTCTCCTCCTTCCTTCCCTCCTGTAGCCTCTGGATACTGAAAGCACAGTCTCCATGCCACCTTGCCCACCCTCGGCAGCAGACCCAGCCCAGGTTCCCAGCATGTCCACCTTCTAGGCCAAGTGACCAGACCCACATGGGCCATGGCGTCTGCACACAGGAAGGACATCACTCACACAGCTCTGAAGATGCAGTCCTGGCCCACGTCTCTCATGGTGTCCCCCAGGGGCCGAGTCCAGATATTCCAGGGGCTTTGTGAGCCCCTCTGGGCTTCAGTCTCCCTACCTATGACATGAGGCAGGGACAAAAGTAGGTAGCTCCAGAAATCTTTTCCCAAATACAAAGTTGGTATCAAAGTTGGCAGGGCTTGGGGAAAACCCTAAATGGGAAGGACTAACCATTGGAGGAGGAAGACCACAACTGGGCAGAGGCAAGGCTGACATCTGCATCCCTGCAGACCCTGGACCGTATGGGTTGACCCGAGCCACAGGGCACTCTGCGCCCAGCCTTGTGAAGATTTTGCTGGGTGATCTCAGGAGTCCCTTCCTTTCTCTGGGCTTCAGGTCTCTCATCTACACTATAAAAAAGTTGACTTCATGAACTTAAAGGTGTCTTCAAGCCTGAATACTCTAGACTAGGGGTTTCCAACCTGTGGCCTGTGGGCTATATGCTTATTTTGTGAAGATTTGTTTTGGGGCTCAGAACCTGTAGCTCAAGAGGCTAAGGCGCCAGCCACATACACCAGAGCTGGCGGGTTCCAATCCAGCCTGGGCCTGCCAAACAACAATGACAACTACAACCAAAACTAGCCGGGCATTGTGGCAGACGCTTGTAGTCCCAGCTACTTGGGAGGCTGAGACAAGAGAATCGCGTAAGCCTAGGAGTTGAAGGTTGCTGTGAACCGTGATGCCACAGCACTCTACCCGGGGTGATAGCTCGAGGCTCTGTCTCAAAAAAAAAAAAAAAAGATTTGTTTTTGCCTATTTTATGAGGACTATTTTTGCTTATTTGTGGTTTTAGTTATCACAAAAAGTACGCACAGACCTTTATTTCACTAATCAGCTTTCGTTAGTGTTTGTGTATTTAATATGGCCCAAGATAACTTATTCTTCCAGTGTGAGGCAGAGGAAAGAAAAGGTTTGACAGCCCTGCTCCTCCCCCAAGGCAGCAGAGTGGACAGTAGACTAAGGGCTGGGAGCAGTCTTCCCTTGGGTCATTGCCTCCCAGCCTTTCTAATGAAAAAGAAGAAAGATGTGGTAGAACAAACATGGAACTGAAAGTTAGAAGAGACTTACTCTCAGATCTGACTCCAGGCCACTTTGTGAGCCCCTCTGGGCCTCAGTCTCCCTACCTATAACATGAGGCAGAGACAAAAATGATCCCTGAGGGCCCTAGATCACAGATGGTTCCTGGGGGTAGGCAGGGCCAGTCCTGCTCATGAACCCCACACTCCCAAGCCCTGGGAAGTACTATGGGGTTGGGTAAGGGTAAAAGACTTAAACAACTGCCATGGGGTTGGGTAAGGGTAAAGGACAGAGCCTAGGACAAAGTCCTCTGTCATCCTGTAGGAACTTTACCCACCCTATATTCCTGAGAAGCCTCACTCTGAAGCCACAGATATGTGTAGGGAGGCCTCCAACCACCAGCAGAAAAAGGTACGTCTTTGGAGTTCTAGAAGAAGTCTCTGTTCCCCCATGTGAGAAAAGACAGAGCCCTACAAATCTCCAAGTACCTCCCTCTGGCAGTATCCAATCATGTTAAATAAATTCAGTATGTAGAATTATAATGACTCAATACAGCTGGCAAGCATTGTATTGAGAAAACCCAAAGCCTAAATTCCAAACATTTCAAAGTACTGTGTCATTTAACAACAGCATCTCCTCCTGGTCATACGAGATATTACAACCCAGCTCTATGAGACAATAAAAGTACAACAGGACCTGCATTATGAGCTGAGTTTGAAAAACGTAGAGTCAGAGTCCCAGAACTGGGTTAAATACCTACTGCCTGGAAAAATCCAAAGTACAGTTGCCCAAAGAGGGCATATCTGCAATTTCTGAAACATACTATAGAAAAAGAACTTGTCCAGCTATCTTCCCATAGACACAGCACAAATGAATCACTGAAAAATCTAGCATGCCACTAGAGTCATCTCACAGGATGGAGCCCCCCCTTGTTAACTAGGGCATTCAATTTACCAATTTGTGTATATTTTTCCATATAGGAAAATGTTCCAAATATATAATTCACTATTAACCTGTACAACATACAATATTATACAAATAGTTATTTTTTTACACTCAAACACACTGTACAACATTGATTCAAGTAAGTTCAGGGATAATAAAGTCTCTTAACCCTCAGGGTTAGGGTTAGGGAGCACAGGCCCTGAGTATGGCCACCACCTTCTTAGACAATTTCAGGGTCCCCTAACAGCCCCAGGCTCCTGTTGTCCAACCCTGAGGTAGCCTCCTCAGCCTTATTCTGTTCTATGCCTCTGAACAGCACTTCTGAACAGGAGTGAATCCCTAAGGAATTACCTTTTCAAGACACCTAGATCTGACCCCATTTTCTTCCAGACCCCAGCACACCTGCTTCCCAAGTTGTTAAGAATTAGCCCTGCCTCCCTTGCTCAAAGCATGAAGAGCAAAAATATCTCTTACCTGTGTGTCAATGTCTGCCAATGACCTGGCACTCCTGAGAAGTACAGGCTGGTGGATCCCTCCCTGCAGAGCTCATAGACATCTCCTCACTGTGGCACACAGAGCAGCGTTGGCCCAGACAAACTGTAGGAGAAATGCTCTCCAAGGCCACTGCACCTGCAGAGTCAGACAGGGGAGCAAGGTGAGAAAGGATGAAGCAATGTAGCCTACAGCCATCTCAGCTGCCAGCAGACTCCACTGGCCTGTGATCATGGATGCACCTGACTGGACATACATCACACCTCAATAACAAAATAGAGAGGCCAGGAACTTCTTGGTGCATGTAGTGGGCTGACACACAGAGGCACCTGCCAGCGAGGGTGAAGGGAGGGAGTCACTGCCAGCAGATGCCACATGTCAGCTGAACCTTAGCGCACTGGGAGGAGCTAGACTGCTCTTCAATTCTAGCTCTCAACACACTGCTGCAACCCTGGTGTTTGCAGATCAGTGGGGACATTCAAGGCATATTGTATCCAAAATTCCTCCATGAGATGAAGGCATACAAAACAATGAGGCTGGGCAGGCTAAGCAGAGACTGTAGGTGATATCACCACACTTGCTATGTCCCAGCAGGCCTCAGGCTTCTGCCTCTTGGGAGCAGAGCATGCCAGATACCAGGCCAGTCTAGGCCAAGGACTCAGGAGGAAAGTAATTCAGGGCACAGAAGCCTCAGGCCCATGCCCCACTCTGAGCCTCCCCATCTGCCCACAGGGTTTGGGAATTCATTCACTCCCCACATCGGTGCTAAGCACTGACCTTCAGTGTTTGTGCCAAGGATTCCCCACTCATCACCTCATTGTACCCTCATTGTACATTCACTGTGAGAAGCACTTCATCCCCATTCTGCAGATAGGGAAACTGAGACTGAGCGATGAGTCATCTTCCAGGATCACAAGGCTGAGATGTAGTACCAATGCATGAGGCTGCTGCCTCCCAGCTTGTTCATGTTCCCCCAACACACTAGCAGTCTGGGATGTGTCATGGGGGTGCAGTTACCTAGGTTGAGTCACTCTGCCACTGCTGTACCTCTGGAAGCCTGGAGGCTGTAGGAGGGCCTGGAAGAGTCAAGAGGGGTCCCCATTCTGCCTGCCTGTGCCCCCTCCCTGCAGCTCCCTGGGCGGGGAGTGAGTATTGGAAGGAACCTGTCGGTAGAGGAAGTGTGTGTGCAAATAGATGAGTGAGTGGCATGTAATTACCTAAAATTGTTGGTTAGAAGCGGATGTAAATAACCAAAAAATATGTGGGGAAGTGGGGGGAATGCTCATCAATTAGAGCTAATTACTTAACAGCTAATTGAAATAATAATGGACTATATTTGCATATGCTAATAAGGCTGAACCTGTCTTGGAAAAGGTAATTGAGACAAAAATAGGAGGCTTCCAGGCTGAGACTGAGCCAGGACCAGCCCCATTTCCCTCTGTCCTGGGCCCCCCAGCAGGGCCCCTGCCCCCCAACCAGCCAGAGCTATCTCCTTTCCTTGGTCTTGCTCCAGGCTGCTTCTCTGCCACACATCAGCCCCAGGGTTGCCCAAGCTTCCAGTGCTCAAATGATAGATGCTGGGACATGGGGCATTTGTCTACCAGCCCCCAAAGGCCCGAGGAGCCTCAGGGGAAAAGCAGAATGCAGGCTTGTTGAGTGCCTACTGTATATCCAGCCCAGCTCTGCAGAGTCCCACGCCACAACAAGAAAACAGGTGCATGTGATACATATGCCGGTACACATGGAGGGGTTGGAGGAGGATACGAATTTTCAGCTGCTCCCAGAGTTTCCAGTGAGGCTGCCTGAAGGCAGACAGGGAGCCCCCAGAACAACCACACCTGCATAGAGGCCTGGAGTCCTCTGGAGCAGATTCTGTGTGCTGTGGGCTGTGCCAATATCAGAGCACGCTCAGTCTGAGTGCACATGTGCACTCACATTCATTGCTCTCCATGGAAGCCCACCCAGCCGCACTCAGGCAGGGACACCCAACATGCCCCCTCTGGCACAATCTGAGCTGTAACCCCATGTCCTGTCCAGCATCTGCCAATGACAAGGCCAGTGAGTGCAGAGGCCAAGGTGCAGCTCTGAGGCCCATTTGTGACCTGTAGGAGCCTCTCTGGGTCTGGGCTCTTTTTAGGAATGAAGGTGGCAGCACTTGCACTGCTGCCAGAAACGCATCTGAACAGCCTGCATGAATTCTGGGCTCACAGGTCTGCTGGCCCAGGACGGCCCTGGGAGGGCAGAGGGTGAGCCCAAATTTGCATTTCATGGGGATTAGAGGCTTGGGTGGGAGCATCTGGAGTAGGACTGGGGGGTGTGGCTTGAAGAAGGGACAACTCCTTCCTACCCACATGGCCTGGGACTGGGGGCAGTTACCATGTAGGCCTTGGGGTGGGGGCAGTTACCATGTAGGACCTGGGAGGCAGGCCGGGCTGCAGCTGAGGAATACCATCTGCTGTGAGGCCTTCACAAGCAGGCCTCAGTTTCCCCCACTGTAGAATGAGGATGATGGTGAGGTGGATATTCAGAAAACAGTACCCCAAATGAAGGCCTGAGAAGCAAATGTTTTTCTCTGACCTTCTCCTATCCTCCCAACTCAGTCCCATTCACCCCCGTAACTGGCTGTAGAAACTAGAATCCCTCCTCTCCCAGGCAAATCAAAAAGACCAGAACCCCTTTTCCTGAAAGCAACCATAAAATCTAAAATTATTTCATATGAAAACTGGCCATAAAGAAAATTGTGGGGCTATGTGCAATGGCTTATTCCTATAATCCCTGCACTCTGGGAGGCTGAGGAGGGAGGACCCCTTGGGCAGGGGTTTGAGACCAGCCTGAGCAGAACAAGACCCCCATCTCTACTAAAAATAAAAATATAATTAGCCAGCCTTGCCTTGCCTTTAGTCCCAGCTAGTTGGGAGGCCAAGGTGGGAGTATCTCTTGATTTTGAAACCATCCTGAGTAAGAGCCAGATCTTAGCCAAGTGTGGTGGCAGGCGCCTGCACTCCCAGCTACTGGAGAGGCTGAGGCAGGAGGATCTCTTGAATCTAGGAGTTTGAGGTTGCTATGCACTAGACTGACACCATGGAACTCTAGCCTGCAGCAACAGAGTGAGACTGTCTCAAAAAAAAAAAAAGAAAAAAAGAAAGAAATTCTCTGATCTACCTTGTTTGACTGTAGGTCATAAGACCCCCATTCCAGAGAGCACCTGGAATGAAGCACCCAGAAGGAAGGACCCTCCTCAGAGAGGCCAAGGAGAATCTATTCTAGACAGACAAGCCTTGCTGGGCTCTCAGTCTGCAGCAGTAGATCACAGCCTTTTTGTACAATCCTATTTCTACACAGCTGTCCATATTTTGTTGAACCTGAGTATAAGAAAGGGCAATTTTCCCTAGATCTTTGAGTCTTCATTCGGGAGGCTCCCATGTATATATGTCACATAAATGTGTATGCCTTTTCTCCTTTTAATCAACCTGTCAGTGATTTTCAGCAAACCTCCAAGGGGCCAGGGGCCTCGTTCCTTAGAGTGACTCCTCCTTTACCAAAGGGACTCACAGCCCAATCTTGTCTGGAACCACAGACCTTGGGCTGGAGGCATCAATGACCCATCCATCAAAAGACCCATCCTACAAAATATACACACAGCTTTGTCTATGATATTTGGGTTCCCCAAAGACCATCCAATTCCTATTTTAGGGATGGGGATCACAGCTGTGCAGGAATTTTGGAGATGGGAAACTGAGTCCCAAACCCGCCAGTCAATTGCCACAGGGAAGCCAGCTCCTCCCAGTGCCCCTCGGTTGGAAGTGGCAGCAGCTGCCAAGTGAGAGTAAGGGAGCTAAGCTTGATGAGTGGAACTCAAAGCACCCCAGGTCCCCCTCCTCCCTGCAGGACCGGAACAACTCATCAACTTGCAAATGTCCGGGTGAGAGGGGTTGGAAAAATGAAGGCGCCCAAACTTGACATTTGCATTTCAAACACTTATATCAGCAAAACAAATAACAGTAATTATACCATTTGCATATTTTGTGCAATGATTGTTTAGCGAGGTGGGGAGGAGGGGCGCCTGCTGATGCCAGCAGCCTGGCCTCCCATGTGCTGCTGCTGCGCTGCCCTGAGAGGTCCTGCCTGCCAGATCCTGCTGCCCCTACCTCCATCCTACTCCCCTCAGGCTGTGGGTGACCCCGGTGCTGACCAACCTCAGAGGACCTGCCAATCTCAGGCTGGGCACTCGTTCCTCCAGGCTCTATCCTCCTACAGCCACCACATGTCCTTTCTGTGTCGCGAGCATGTCCCCACCACAGGACCTTTGCTATGGCTGTGCCCCCTCGGGAGCAGACCCCCTCCCTTCATAGTCCAGCTCCAGTGTCACCACTCCCACCATCCCCACAGGACAAGCAGCACTGGCTTCACCCCAGCCCAGAGCTCCAGCAGACCCCAAGCTTACCTGCAGCCCTGGTGGACAGGGCTGACCCTCTTGGCACGCAGTAGCCCCTCAGCAGGCAGGGCACTGGGCTCCAGGGCAGTGGGAAAGGGGACCCTCAAGCAGAGGCAGGGGAACAGGTCTGCCCCAATCCCCAGGTCACACTCAGGGTGCCCAGCTGGCCCTAGGGTCCAGACTCAGTGACCCACACGTGTATGTCTATGTGTGTGACCATGAACATACAGAGGGTCCGGACATGTGTGTGTGTGCAGGTACATGTACAGTATGGTTCTGCAGGCAATGCTGGTCCTTTCCTCTGGGAAGAGACTGGGGCTCTGCGTGTTCATTCCCCACAACTCCAGTCAACACCAAGCCACTGCCCTGCCCCCACTACCAGGGCTCACCACCTAGAGACCCCCAAACTCGGATGCAGTGTCCCTTCCAGAAGGCTGATCATGATATGACAATGACGTAGCCTTGTTGGAGAACCCCTAAATGGCACGCACTGCCATGGGTTGTCTTGCAGAATCATCCATCTCCCAAGCCCCATGAGGTGGGAACTGCAGCATTATTTCCCCTGTTTTCAGATGGAGAAACAGAGAGAAGTGACCACATTTGCCCAAGGTCACAAAGAAGGGCCAGCATCTGTACTGAGCCTGCCTGGCCCTGCTCTTTATAGGACAGGGCCCGCCCAGTGCACATGCTCTCAGCCACAGCCCTCATCAGTTCAGGTGTCAATATACCTCCATTTATAGGGGGGTAACTGAGTTTCAAATGCAGTAAGACGCTCGCCCAGGGTTACACGGTCTCCTGGCCAGCTGGGCCCAGAGTTTTTCGCTTTGGACTAGAACAGGCAGAGGCAGCAAGGTGGACTGGCCGGATGGTAATTAGGGTTCCACAATCCACCTCCCTCATCCTTTAATCTCTGGGCTGCCCTGTACAGCTGGGAGGAAGCTGGAGCCCAGAGACTTGGAAGTGCAAATAAGGACCCTTCCCCTGATAAACTGCTAGCAGCAATTAACTCCTCACTTCACACCCCACAGCCCCACAAATTCCAGATGGAGTAAACAGTTAAATATGAAATATTAAGCCATAGAAAAACTGGATGAAAACAGAATTTAATACTTATCAGTCCTCAGGAGAGAGACAGGCTTTCCAAGCTCAGAAGGAATAGAATAAATTGTAAAAGAAAAAAGAGGCATATTTGACCAAATAAGAGAAAGGAACATAAAAAATAACAAAAATTAAAAGCTATACACTTAGAGGGGGAAATATTTGTGACAAATGTGACAGAGAAATGATAATTGTTTTCATTATGTAAAGTGCTCATTCAAATTGATGATGAAAATACTGAAAACATATAAACAAATGAATAAAGGAACACAAAAGGGAAAATACAGGTCGTAAAGAAATGTATGGGGCAATGTTCAACCTTTGGCATAATCGGGGACATGCACATTTTAAAAAAATACAACAAAACACCCTTGGGCTCATCAAATGAGCCATGCCCTTAAAAAAGCAGAAAAACTGAACTAAAGCTAATGCCCAGTGCAGCACAGTACTGGTATGGTTACAGTGGGACTGGCACAATTCTTTTGGAAAGTCATTTGGCAATGTAAGGCAAAAGCTCTTAACATACGTAACTTATAGCAAACAACATGATGGCGAACCTAGAACTTTTCCTTTGTAATTAAGAACAAAAACAAGGATCCTCATGGGCAGCGCCTGTGGCTCAAGGAGTAGGGTGCCGGTCCCATATGCCAGAGGTGGCGGGTTCAAACCCAGCCCCGGCCAAAAAAAAAAAAAAAACAAGGATCCTCACTACCACTGCTTCTACTCAACACTGTGCTAGTAGTCTCAGCCATCACAATAGGGCAAGAAAAAGAAACAGAAATTATGAGGTTCAGAAAGAAAGATTCATTTACAGATAATAAGATCGTGTATATAAAAATATAAAAGAATGTGTAAATTATGGAAATTAGTAAGAGCTAGATACAAAATTTATGTATGAATATACATTGGCTTTCTATATATCTGCAATAAATAGAGAATCAACACTCTCCAAGTTGATCTAGAGATTCAATACAACCCCAATCAAAATCCCAGTAGACTTTTTTTTTCTTTTGTGGTACTTGACAAGCTTATTCTAAAATTTATACAGAAGGGAAAAGGGCCAAGAATATTCCCAAATAAAACGAACATATTGGGTAGGGGCCTTAGATGATTGTAGTTGATTATAAAACTATGGTGATTGAGCCAGTGTGGTACAAGATTAGACACAGAAACCCATGGAACAAACAGAAAACTCAAAAAGGAAGTGTAAATTTTTAATAAATTGAATATATATGGGGGGAAATGAAATTGAACACCTACCACACACCACATATAAAATCAATTCCAGGTTAATTATAGACCTAAATGGGAAAAGAACTAAAAGTTTTAGGAGATAATATAGGGGTAGGTAGGATTTCTTCCCACCCATGCAAGAATATATTGATATATATCACTACATAAAAGTGAAGAATGTCTGATCTTAGAAATACACTATACAGAGAATAAAAACACAGCCACAAAATGTTGGAAGATAGCTATCTCCTGAATATTGTGATAGAACTCTATCTCATCCAGAATCTAGAAACTCTTCCAAATTAATAAGGAAAATACAGACACTTCAGTAATAAAATGGGCAAAGGTTTTAAAAATGCATTTCATGAATGAGGACATCCAAATGGTCAGAGATCCCCACACGAGATGCTCAACTTCATCACTCCTTAGGGAAATTCAAATTAAAACTCGGTGAGACGCCGTACATGCCCACCAGATAGAAAAACTTCCAAAGTCTATTAATACCTCCTGCAAGGGAAGATGTGGAATAGCTGGGACTCTCACCCACTGCTCTGAGGGCACAAAATTTCACCCCCACTTTGGGGAGCAGTTTGGCATGAAGGTGCACATACCTAAGACTGGCTATTGCCCTCCTGGGTATGAGCCCCAGAGAGACTCTTCTATCATATGTAAAATAGGGGATGCTCAAGGAAGTTCATCACAGTTCCAAACTGGAAACAACCCAGGACCAACTCCTACAATGGAACACTCTTCACCATTGAAAATGAACCCACACTACATTTACTGAGTTAATGTTGACCAAAAGAATGAGGCCAGGAGAGACTAAGTAGGTAGTAACTGCACTTACATAAAGCTCAGAAGTGGGCAAATCCAGAATATATTGTCTGGGGATGCTGGTTGGTGGGGGTCAGGAAGAACACACGGGAGGGCTCCCGGGACTGGAGGGGACGGTCTGCGTCCCCCCCACAGAATAGGAGAATGACTAAATCAATTATCATTGAATATTGCATCAGCATTTTAAACTGTTAATGAACATTTTGTAACTGGGAAATTGCTCAAGATTAGTGAACAATCATACCCCACAAGTTCATTCCCAAGATGGACAAATACGCGAACCCACATCCACAGAACACACGCACCAGGGTGTTCTTAGCAATGCTACTCATGGCAGCCCCAACCAGAAACAACCTGACTGCTCGTGATGGGAGAAGGTGCAGGTAAACTGGATTAAATCCTTACACAGGAATAGCATGCAGTGCCGAACAGGAAGGAACCACCCACCGCACATCTAACGAGGATGAGTGAACTGAAAGGTGTGGAAGGACTTGGCATTGTGTGTGTCGTTCCACGTATACACTGAGCAGAAACCAGTGAAACTCATCTGCGCTGGTGGAGGCAGGACAGTGACTACGGGGTGGGGGTGGGGGAGAGAATGACATGGGGAGGCTGTGAAAGGCTTTATGGGGGGCAAGGGGGTGGCCTGAATTCGTTCTGTTTCTTGAATTGGGTACTGGCTATATCTTGTGAAAAGTTCGTTAAGCTGTGCAGTTAGGATTTGTGACCTTTTCTGTATAAAGTTATATTTAAATTTTGTTTAATTTTTTAAGGGTAATACTAACCCTGAAATAAACTCTGATCCTCAAAAGAAGAAAAAGATCCCAAAGAAATACCCTAAAATGCTGACAATTACCTTTAGATGGTGAAACTATAGTTTATTTTTCCTCCTTTCAGCATTTTCCTAATTTTCTCTTTTGTATATACATATGTATATTGCTTTTGAAATTAAAAAGAGAAATAAAATGCTATTACCTATATTTAAATGCCAGGCCCCTCAAAAAAGTGTTTGCACTAATCAGTATGTTGTGATCCAGAATGCTCAGCACTTCCCACAATATGGAAAACCCGTTGCTAGTGCTAACAATGGAGGGGGCCCCTCGCCCCATCTTCCCACTGCCATGGTCCACTCATTCCTCAGCTGACAGGAAGCTGATGCACTAATTTGCTTGGCAAAGTCAGAGAGAGCTCTGAGGGCGCAACACAGGAAAAGAAAATTGCCACAAACGGGAGGCAGGAATATTCAGAAGGCATTAACCTGACGAATTGTGTGTAAGAGCTGTAAATTTGATAAGTGCTTATTAGAAATATGAAAATGAGGCTTAAAATTTGCTTGTTTGCCTGAAATGAAGGCTGAGGTTCCCTAGGACTCTAATTGGCTAAAAATTTGGTGAGATGTTCAAATGTGGGTACAACATTAAAAAAAGACATCTAGAGAGAGGCACAGCATACGTATCCAGAAGAGACGCGTTAGAAAGAGGAAACTTAAACACTCATTAGAAAAAGTGTCTCTCCTCCCTCCCTGCAGCCTGGAGGCGTCTCTGGTCCAGCCCTGACCACGCTGAAAAAGGGGGGTGTTTGTGGAGCACTTCCTCTGTACACATGTGCTTCTCACAGACCTCACTCAACCCTGAGGATCTGTGGGTTTGCTCTAGACCCCTTCCACAGGAGAGGACGCTGAGGGACAGAGCCCCTGTCCCACAATCCACACCTTTCACCTGCCTTCCCATGGGACTAGCTATGGCATCTGCAGGGAGCAGTTCCCTGTTCCCAGCTCAGGAAACATCTGTCCAGGTGAATTGCTGCACGATGCGGTAACGTGTTCTCCAGCAGGCAACACCGATAAACAAAAATCATAGATGTGCTCTCAGAGGATGGGCTGGGGGTGGGAGGTGGAGACCACCCATGAAAAGGGCCTGAAATCACATAGGAAACTGTGCAAATCTGGCAAACACTGATTTTCTCAAATGTAGTCCAGACACACTGCCTTGCTCCAACAAGAAGGACTGGCCTGGGCAAGTCACCTTAACGTCACTTCCACCGAGAAGCCTCCCCAGCCTGCTCCACCTAAAAGAGCTGCCTGGTCTCTGCTGGCACATCATCACATGGTCACACTGTCCTTTTCCCAAGTCCTAACTTCGCTGTCATTCTGCTTGACTGTCAGCTCTATGAGGGCAGTGCTAACTCTCAAGGTGATGGTACTGGGAGATAGGGTCTGTAGAACGTGAGTAGAGGCAGGTGAGGCCATGAGGATTAGTGCCCTTAGCAGCAGAGATACCTGAGGACTTGCACAAGCCAGTGCTCACGCTGGCACTCAATCTGTCTCTCTGTTTCTCTGCCTCTCTGCCATGTGGAGACACAGGGAAAAGGCAGCCGTATGCAAACCAGAGAATAGGCTGACCAGGAAGCAATTCTGCTGGCACCCTGATCTTGGGTTTCCAGCCTCCAGACTGTGAGAAAATAAACATCTGCTGTTTAAGCCCCCAGCGTGTGATGCTCTATTGTGAGAGACAGAGCCAATGAACACAAGCAGGAATCATGTCTGTCCCGGTCACAGCTGTGCCGAGACACCTGAGCCAGCACAGGGCTTAGCACACAGTAGGCATTTCACACGTACACACTCCAGGAGTGCACAGATTTTGCCTTGTAATCCCAGATTCTGGCACAGACAAGGCCCAACAAGATTCACTGAGTGGGTGTTTGTGAATGAATGAGTGTGAGTCCATTAAGCCCAAACTAGCAAGGTTTTGGAAGTAACAGTCCTGGGGATGCAGCCATCTGCACCTCAGCCTCTGAGCAGGATTTGCCAGGCCTGGAAGCCAACAGGCTTTGCTCTGGTGCTTCAGAGTGGCCTCTACCTGGGCATCCGAGGGTGCAGCACTGGGAGAGGACATGGCTTTGGTGGAGAGGGTGGAGCAGGCAGCCAGGCAAGAAACTGAAGTGCAAGTTTGTCTGCTCCTGCCCTGCAAGGTCAGCTGGCAGGGTGCTCCCCATTTACCCCAGGTGAGGTGCACTGTCAGTGGCCCTCAAAGGCAGTTTCCAATTGACAAGAAG
Organism: Nycticebus coucang; assembly: GCF_027406575.1. Taxonomy (NCBI): domain Eukaryota; kingdom Metazoa; phylum Chordata; class Mammalia; order Primates; family Lorisidae; genus Nycticebus; species Nycticebus coucang. Next base: position 62,914,335 of record NC_069791.1, on the reverse strand, counting down.
CAGTTGTGTGGACCAGGTCCTGGCGTCTGAGCCTCAGGTCTCATGTCCTGGCCCCTGCCAGAGGCTCCATACTTGAGCAGGTAGGTCTGGATCTTGGGAAAGCTGCTCTTTCTAGGGGCTGGTTTCCTATCTCAGAGCAGCAGACAGAACGCTCAGCACCTGCTTCTAGTGTCACAAGCTCACGCCTACTGGGTAACTGCTGGACCAAAGCTTTATCTTTCTAAAAGAGCTGGGAGAAGCCAGGAATCCCCTCCTCTGGCCTCACCCCACTCCTCCCTCTAGCCGTCCTTCTCCAGCCCATTGTGACGTCACCACCGTTGCCATGGGAACCCTGCCAACTGCATGGATGACTTCAGGGGAGGATGGGGGGGCTGGTCCGCCCAGGTCTTGAAGGAAAGGTCTCTGGTACTTTGCCAGACAGCAAAGACAGAGGGGTGCACTGGCAGGGAAGGCATGGCTGCAAGGCGATGGCTCTTCCCTCAGCCCCGCACAGGCACCGGTACCCCAAGCCCAGGGCCTGGAGGCTTCCTTCCTCCTTCCAGGCTGAGGTGGCAGGGTGGGAGGGCCAGGCTTGGGTCTGCTGCAAGCCTCAGTTTCCCTTTCCAGAAGGTGGAATCGAGATCACAGACTGGAGACTCCCTGCTGTGTCTATCACCTTGTGGGTTGTCCGGCTCTAAATGTTGGCATATGGCCAGGCCAGACAGTGGCGTGCTGCTCATACCACATACGCACAGCTAGACAGGGACTTCTGGAACACTCCCCACCTAGCCTGGTTCACAGGGGCTTGGGAGCACTGGCTGAGGAGGAACAAGTACTTTCACCTCTGCTCAGGGGCCCGGTTGGCCTGGCCTCCCCTGGGGAACCCCAACACATGTACCCACCATCAGCACCATTTGGGGGTCTCCCCTGTGCCTAGCCAGGACATGCCACTGTGGTTGCCATAGGGATGAGCAAACAGCTGTCTGTAGACACACACAGAAGACATGCACACATGTGTCACTTCTGTGTTGACAGAGGGCCTGGGGGCCTGGGACCCACTGGAGGTGAGTGGCTATGTCCACACACAGCTCTATGTGATCTCACACCAGGAAGTGGGCCCTAGTCCCGCTGCACACATGTGCGTACTATACCAGAGCACACACGTCCCAGGGGATACCAGCCATCCAAGCCCATGTCACCATACAGGTCAGTGATTTTCAACTGGCATGGCACACTGGTATTCCATGAGAGGATCTTAGATGTGCTGCAAAAAATTAAAGATCATTAATTAAATTATTTTTGAAAGAAGTTTAAAGCACAGTAAGTATATTCCTTTTTTTACTCTTTTTTTTTTTGATCAACATAATTTAAGTGTGCCACGGAAGTTTAACTATAGGTTCAAGTGTGCTGCAAGATAAAAAAAGGTTGAAAAACACTGATATAGGTACACACCTGCCAGGCTCTCTGAAACAGGGGCACCTACCTCTTGCTTCCTTTCCTACGCCAGTTCTGTGGACTCCAAGGGACCCATACAGCCACCAGTGTCTCCAGGGCCTGGCTATCCCACCCCTGACCAAAAACATAATGGAAGCCAAGGATGAAAGGAATGGGTAGCCACATCTGCTCAAGAGCCCAGCTCCTGGCCATCAAGGGTCTCCCCTGGGCAGTTGTTTCCAAGGGACCTATACCCCCAAGGGAGGTCAAAGAGGAGCCTGCCCTGCTAGGCTAATCTGCTAGCATGGAGAAACCAACTGCACCCACTGTATAGATCATGAAACCAAGGCCAGAGAGCAACAGCCTGGCCAGCTTGAGGCAGAGCCAGACCCCACACCTGGGTTGTCCCCCCCTCCCCCATCATCGCTGCTGCCCACGGACCCATCAACTCCTCCTGAATTCTCCCGCTTTCTCTCTTTGAGTCCACACTTCTGTGAGGCAGGAACCAAGGAAGTTTCCCCAGGTCCAGTTAAGGAAATGGAAATGGAAGTTCAGGCATGGAAGAAAACTTGGCTAGGGCCACAGAGCCCTCAGAAAGATCCAGAGCTGGTAAAGGACAAGGGGAGGGAGCCCCAGGAAAACTCCCAGGCCCAGGCCCACCCTGTACTCCCACCCAGCCTGAGCAGCTGCAGCCTGGGAAGCGGGTCACGGCAGTGCATTTCCTGTTTGTGATTCTGCATCTAATGCGTGCAAAGAAGGGCAAAGCTAATAGAATGCAATTTCCATGTTTAGAGCAGTGGCAAGGCCTGTGCTGCTAGTGAACTCCAGTTTCTCTTGGCAGTCTTCTCCCCAGCTCCATGCAGACTCACCCCCACTCAAGGTGACCCCTGGCCAGCCCCCAGTCCCACCCCCTGGTTTACCCCACCTGGGAAGGCAAGCAACCCCAGGCCCAACATAGCAGACTGGCCTGTGCCTGCAGCCATGGTGCTGATGGAACCCTCCAGAAGCCCAGTGTGGCTGGGCAGGGTGGGCAGAGCTGTCCAGACCCCAGTGACCAGCCCTGGGAGCTGTGGTGTTGTGGAAGCATGGATGCAGGTGGGGACCAGTGGCCCCCCTGCCTCAATCCCTGAGCAGGCTCCTCCTATATCCTCAGGAGGCCACAGTGCACCTTGGCTGCCCCTGGTCAGCAGTTTATAATTGGCTACCACTTCCAAACAAGGAAGTGCCCTTAGCACACAGATCTTAGTACAAGTGGAGAAACTGAGGCCCCAAGTCAAAAAGAAACTTGTCCAATATCACAGAGCCAGGAAATGGCAGATGCAGGGAGGGCCACAGCACCCAGGGGACAAGAGTCCCCGTCAGCTACCCCACCATCCTGGGCACGTGGACACTGATGTGCTGGCCCAGCCTGGAGCCTGGCAGGCAGACGCTGCTGGTCAGGAATGCAGAATTGGCCTTTAAATACCTCAGCAATTTCATGCCCTGGCATCTCTTCCCTATGCCGCCTGAGGCACCAGGCCGCGCGGCTGAGGCCTAATGAGCTGTGAAGGTCCATTTTTCAAAGTTAAACATTTCCCGGGCTCCCAGGCCCAGCCTTGGACACAGCCTGGTTACATCCCAGGTGCAGAGCCGAGATGGTCCCTGCGGGCAGTGGTATCCACATGGACCCCCACAGAACCCTGAGCCCTTATCACCCGTGCCACCAAGAGAGACCTCCTGGGTGGCCAACCTATGGGGTGCAGAGGTGGCAGGGGCAAGGCCTGAGCAGCAGGAACAGGCCCAAGAAGCTTGGACTTCTTCATAGTGTCCATTCCAACATCCTGTCCAATTTTACAGACAAGGAAACTGAGAGCATGCTATAATGTCAGGGACCATGCAGCCTTACACAATCCCTCAAGGTCTAGCATGGGGCCTAATGTTTAGTGCTGAACATAGTTGGCACTCAGTACATGCTTGCTGCTTGGGTAACCCACTCTCACCTGTAAGGCAGTCAGTGCCAGCCATGTGTAGAGACCCCAGGCCCACTGCTAGACCCACTGCACCAGCCTGGCAAGCTTAACCTGACCTCTTGTCTGCTGGCATCAGTGTCAGTATCTGCAGGGTCACCTGAACTCTTCTTCAGACTCCAGATCTCTGTGGTTGTGACATGATAGGAAGAAGCCCTGGGTCTGGACTCAGGCTTTGGATCCCAGCTCTACTGCCTGACTCTGTGAGCCTAGACAAGCCACTTCTCTGCCCTCAGTGTATCCACCTGCCATTTGGTGACATTAGTCTTTTGAGGTAGGGGGTTTTACACTCCCATTTCTTCCAAGTGACTGTCAATACTGACATTCCTTTTTTTCAAGTCCCTTTGTAGGAATAGCTACATATCATCCATCACATTCATTCTCCGTGCTCCATCATTCAGCCATCCACACATCTAATAATTCATCATCTATCTATCCTTCTATCAACTACCCATCCTCCCATCTACCCACCTCCCCACTCAATCATACATCTACCTACAAATCCACCCACTGATCCATCCATCCACCCACTCACCCACTCATCCTCCACCTACCCACCCATCCCATCCATCACCCACCCATCCATCTACTCATCCATCCTCCCATCCACTCACCCACCCACTCATCCACCCACGAATTCACCTACCCATTCATCTACCTACCCACACATCCTCCCATCCATCCACCAATCCACCTACCCACCCACTCATCCATCCACTTACTTATACATCTTCCTATCTGCCCACCCACCCATCCATTTACCCCCACCCACTCATCCATTCTCCATCCATCCACCTATCCTTCTGTCATCCACCCACCATCACCCATCCATCCATCATTCATCATCTCTCCATCAATTTATCCATCTACCCATTCATCCATCATCCACCAACCCACCTACCATCTACCCATCCACCCACCCATTCTCTCCCATCCACTCATCTATTTTCTTTTCCTTTTTTTTTTTTTTTTGAGACAGAGTCTTATGTTGCCCTCAGTAGAGTGCCATGGTGTCACAGCTCACAGCAACCCCAAAATCTTGGACTTAAGTGATTCTCTTGCCTCAGCCTCCCAAGTAGCTGGGACTGCAGGCACCCAACACAACGCCTGGCTATTTTTTGGTTGCAGTTGTCATTGTTGTTTAGCAGGCCAGGGCTGGGCTCGAACCCACCAGCCTCGGTGTATGTGGCTGGTGCCCTACTCACTGTGTTACGGGCACCGAGCCACTCATCTGTTTTCTATCCATTCACCTATCCTTCTATCATCCACCCAACCATCATTCAATATCTCTCCACCCATCCATCTATTCATCCAACACCCCATCCATCCACTCCTTCATTCAATAATATATATGTCAAGAATACAATGTGCCAGTTCTGTACCAGTACTAAAGACCCAGTTCCTGACTCGTGACCAAGTGCAAGCCAGGTGTTCAGATGGCTCCAGCCATTCTGTCACTGTTGGCTCTGATCCCTACCTGCCTGGGAAGAGCTCCTGTGCCCACGCTACATTTCAGGAAGACAACCAAAAGCTAAGAGGCCAGAGGAACCCCCACTGGCCCTGCTTCAGGACTGTGCAAACCTTGTGAAGACACTTATCTTGGTGAACTGCTTTCCTCCTACAATGGGCATAAGGCTGCAGAGGCTTCAGATCAGGGCACATCAGGGAAACTGGCTGGCTCAGGGACTGTAAATGGACAATGTGTTCAGAGGACTCAACAAAATGATTACAATAAGGGGTCAGGATACACTTTGCCCTTGCCACTAATTCCATAGCTTTTCAGCATTTGTGGTATACCAGGCCCAAGCCCTTAGCTAAGGTGGGACAAGGCTGCTGGGCTGAGCCCACTGCAGATCCCAGGGAACAGAGTCAATATGTAATCCCAGAAATATATTCATGGTTCCTTAGTATCTATGACTGTGGGGACTGAGCAGGAATCTATTCATCCCAGGTCTCACCCATCTTCTGTTCCCCTCACTTACCCATCCATGCTCTCAGTGCACGGAGACTGGAATAGTGACTAAGAACCTGAAGAACCCTGAAATTATACTTCACACCCACAAGCATGCACACATGCACACGTAACACACATAGTGTTTTTTCCTGGAGAGGCCCAGGAAAAAAACAATGCCACTACTCAGTTATTAAAAAAGAACAAACTAATGATAAACATAACAACTTGAATGTACCTCCATGGAATTTTTCTGGGTGAAAACAAATCCAATCCCAAAACGTTATATACTGTATGATTCCATTTATATAGAATTCAGACAATCCCTGACATACAATGATTCAACTTATAATTTTTTCAAATTTATAATAGTTTCATCATGGTATTAAATGCACTTTTAACTTATGATAATTTTGACTTATGATATGTTTACTAGGACATAACCCCATCATAAGTGGGGACATAACCTCATCATAAGTGTCATCATAAATGGCACTTTATTTTCCCTTGAAATGACAAAATTACAGAAAAAAGGAACAGATCAGTGGTAACGAGGAGTCACAGATTGGGTCAGGGTGAGGGCAGTGGTTGTAGTTACAAAAGGGCAAAAAGAAGGATCTTTGTGAGATAAAATTTTTCTGTATCTCAACTGAATCACTATCAATATCCTTGTTGGGATATTTTATGATAGTTCTGTGAGATGTTATCTCTGGAAGAAACTGGATGAAGGGTACAGGGAATCTATTATTTCTCACAACTGCATGAACTGTAAAATTATCTCAAAACAAAATTTAAGGGCTGTGCCTATGGCTCAAAGGAGTAGGGCACTGGCCCCATATACTGGAGGTGGCAGGTTCAAACCCAGCCCCAGCCAAAAACTACAAAAAAAAATTAATTAATTAATTTTAATCAAATATTCAATTGAAAATAGATGGCATTTTTCAATAAAAGGTATAAGATCAACTGGATTTGCATTTATGTGAAGATTTGAAACTTGATCCCTACCTCGCACCATAGATTAAAAATTTTTTTTACCATGTGGATTAAAGGTCTAAATTGCAAATGTAAAACAATAAAACTTCTAGGCCAAGTATAGTGGGTCATACCTGTAATCCTAGCACTCTGGGAGACTGAGGTGGAAAAATCTACTAAAAATAGAAAAATTAGCCAGGTGTCGTGATGGGTGTTTTTAGTCCCAGCAACTTGAGAGGCCAAGGCAAAAGGCTCACTTAAGTCCAGGAATTTGAGGTTTCTGTGAGCCATGTGGAGGCCATGGCCCACTATCTTGGGCAATAGAACAAGACTCTCTCAAAACAACAACAACAACAACAAATAAAACCTCTAGAAGATTACATGGAAGAGCATCTTCAAGAACTTGAGGTTAGAAAAGATTCCTTTATATGCTAACAAAAGCATTAATCATGAAGAATAATTGAACAACATCAAAATTAAGAACTTCTTCTCATTAAATGATATGATTGGAAGAATGAAACCATAGAGAAGATATCTGTACCATATATAATCAAGAAATGAAGAATTTATAGATGGCATAAAGAATCCTTACAAATTATAAGACAAGGGCAGACAACTCGATAGAAAAATGGGTAAGAGTTTTGAACAGATACTTCACAAAAATATCATACCCAAATGGCCAATAAACTTATTACAAGTTGCTCACTAATAGGATTAAATTTAAAAGGACTGACAACATGACGTGCTAACAAAGATGTGGAACGACCAGAACACATATATACTGCTCATGGGAGTGTGAATTGGTACAACCACTTTGGAACCATTAGGCAGTATGTACTAATATTGAACACAGACACAATAGAATGGGTGCACATATCCACCAAAAGGTAAAAGTACAGGAATATTCATAGCAGTACCATCCAGAATCACTGAAAACTTGAACTTAAATTCCATCAATAGTAGAATAGATGAATGGAATACTACACAGCATTGAAAATAAATGATACCCACAACACCAACATTTATGGATCTCACCTTTATGATATTGAACAAAAGAAGCCAGCCTTCAAAAAACCATATAGAACAAATATAAAAATAAGAAAATTAGATACAGGATTACAGATCAGAAAAGTGTTCCCCTCTGAGGAGTGATGAAGGGCAATGATCACAAGAAGACTAATGGAGGACTTCTGAGATGCAGTTAAGGTTTTATTTATTGAACCTTTATTTATATAAAATTAATACAAGTTTTTCTTTGTTATACATCATGGAGCTACACATGTTATTTGTTTTTAAGTTGTGTTTCTAAAAGATAACACCATATAGGTGGGACTTATGGCATAAGATGGTGAGAAGGTCACTAAATCCTCTTGCCAAAAAACAGCTATAAAACTACCACCAAATTTCCCAAAATAATCATTTCCACATCCTTGAAATTGACCAACTTTAAGACAAGATGGGGGAATGTGTGGTGTTCCCACATTCTAGAACCATTCCCATCTCCCCACACCCCAGCTGATGCAGTCAAACAAGATAGGGCAGGGAAGACCATGAAACTAGGAGCTTCATTGCCAGTGGCTAATGTGATTTGTAGCAGAAGACATAAAACTCATGCTTGGCAACAGTGTGGTCAGTAATAAGCAGCAACCTCAGTGGCAAGTGAATGGGGAAAGTGATTCCTCTAGGCTGAGATTGTGATGTTGGCTGGGGAAGCAATAGACCAGTGGACAAGCTGGAAATCTGACAGATACATGAAAGGTGACAGTCATAGAGATGCTTAATAAGCCCGCAACATACACCCAGCTAATGGGCAGCACATGTGCACAGGAAATAGCAGTGAGGACAAAAGCAATTCACATATCCCTGGCCTATTGAGAACCTATGGGTATATGCAGAGGAGGTGCAGAGGGTATGGAAGAAAGTAAAAAATCACAACAGAACTGACAACTACCTGATCTTTGAATGTGCTCTTAGACCCACAAGCAGCTCTAGTAGCAGAGAAGAGAAGCCTGACTAGCTCAAGTGATATACACACAACCTCCAACTAATCACTGACTAAACACAAAGATATACAAACACAAAGTTAATACCTAGGAAACCAGAAGTAAAATTAAAATTAAAAGCAGAGATTTAAGAAAAGAGAAGAACAACAAATTAACAGATACATCAGTGATCACACATCAGGGGGAAATGGATTTCATAGCTATAATCCAGGTAAGTTACAAAACAAACAAAAAAACCTAGCAATATTAGCAACTGTCAGGGCAAGAAGCAGATCCAGGACTGCTGCAATATATTATCTGAAATGTCCATCTCAACACAAAATTTCAGGGCATGCAAAGAAACAAGAAAGCGTAACACATTGTTGGGAGTAAAAGCAGTCAATAGAAATTATCACTGAATGTCCCCAGATGCTAGGTTAACAAAACTTCAAAGCAGCTAATATAAATATGTTCAAAGAAATAAAGACAACTGTTTTTAAAGAATTAACAGAAAGAATAATAATAAGTAAAAATATAGAACCTCAACAAAAAGACAAATTATTTTAAAAATGGAAAATTTGGAGTTGCAAATTTCAATAACCAAGATGAAAAAAATTCATTAACAGGACTCAACAGAAGACTTGAGACAGCAGAAGAAAAAATTAGTATACTTGAAGGTAGATCAATAAAAATTACCCAATCTAAAGAACAGAGAGAGGCTTGGTGCCTATGGCTCAAGCGGCTAAGGCGCCAGCCACATACACCTTAGCTGGTGGGTTCGAATCCAGCTCAGGCCCGCCAAACAACAATGACAGCTGCAACCAAAAAAATAGCCGGGCGTTGTGGCGGGTGCCTGTAGTCCCAGCTACTTGGGAGGCAGAGGCAGGAGAATCGCTTGAGCCCAGGAGTTTGAGGTTGCTGTGAGCTATGATGCCACAGCACTCTACCCAGGGCGACAGCTTGAGGCTCTGTCTAAAAAAAAAAAAAAGAACAAAGAGGAAAAAATAGAAAATAAAAATAAAACCTAGGGCTGGGAATGGTGTGGCTCACGTCTGTAGTCCTAGCACTCTGAGAAGCCAAGGTGGGAGGGTCACTTGAGCTCAGGAGTTTGAGATCAGCCTGAGCAAGAGTGAGACACTGTTTCTACTAAAAACAGAAAAATTAGCCAGGCATGCCGATAGGTGCCTGTAATCCCAGCTACTTGGGAGGTTGAGGCAGGAGAATTACTTGGAGGCAAGAGTTTGAGGTTTCTGTGAGCTAGGCTGACACCACAGCACTCTAGCCTGGGGCATCAGAGTAGGATTCTGTCTCAAAAAAAAAAAAAATTAGGGTGGCACCTGTGGCTCAGTGGGTAGGGTGCTGGCCCATATACCAAGGGTGGCAGGTTCAAACCCTGCCCTGGCCAAATTGCAACAAAAAAATAGCCAGGCATTGTGGTGGGCACCTGTAGTCCCAGCTACTCGGGAAGCTGAGGCAAGAGAATGACCTAAGCCCAAGAGTTGGAGGTTGCTGTGAGCTGTGTGTCACCATGGCACTCCACTGAGGGCGATAAAGTGAGATTCTGTCTCTACAAAAAAAAAAAAAAAAAAATTAAAGGCCAAGTGCGGTGGCTCATGCCTGTAATCCTAGCACTCTGCAAGGCCAAGGCTGGTTGGAGACCAGCATGAGCAAGAATGAGACCCCCATCTTTGCTAAAAATGAAAAACTGAGACAAGAGGATTGCTTGAGCCCAGGAGTTTGATGTTGCTGTGAGCTATGATGCCATAGCACTCTATCAAGGGTGATAAAGTGAGGCTCTGTCTCAAAAAAAATTTTTTTGAATATTAAATAAAATGAGACTTTAACATCTGTGGAACAGTATCAAATACACCAATAGGCTGTGATGGAAGTTTCAGGAGAAGAAGAACAAGAGAACAGGAGAAATAGGCAGGAATAATATTTGAAGAAATAATGACTGAAAGCTTCCCAAATTTGATGAAAAGCATTAATCTACACATCCAAGATCAACAAACCTCAAGTAGGATAAACACACAAAAAAATCCAAACCTAGACACATCATAGTCAAACTGCTATAAAACAAAGAGAAAGTCACAAGAAAAAACATAATTCACATGTGAGAATATGATTAACGGCTGATTTGTCATCAGAAACTATACAGGTAAGAAAGCAATGGAATAGCATGTGCAAAGTGGTGAAATGAAAAACTGTTAGCCAAGAATTCCTTTAAAAATGAAAGCAAACTAGGCTCGGCGCCATAGCACAGTGGTTATGATGCCAGCCACATACACCGAGGCTGGCAGGTTCAAACCCAGCTCCAGCCAGCTAAACAACAATGACAACTGCAACCAAAAAATAGCTGAGTATTGTGGCGAGCGCCTGTAGTCCCAGCTACTTGGGAGGCTGAGGCAAGAGAATCACTTAAACCCAAGAGTTGGAGGTTGCTGTGAGCTGTGACGCCATAGCACTCTACTGAGGGTAGCATTGTGAGACTCCGTCTCAAAAAAGAAGAAAAATGAAGGCAAACTAAATATAATTACAAATAAAGACAGAAAGGATTTGGAACTGGCAGAGCTTATTTAGAAAAGAGTGCCAAAGGAAGCCCTTCAGGCTGAAAGGAAAAAACGTCAGATGGCAATTCTAATTCACAGAAAGAAATGAAGAACCCCAGAAATGGCAAATATGTGAATGAATATAAAAAACTCTGTACATGTATTAATTTCTCTTTCCTTCTCTCTACTCCTTTTAAAAATATAAGATTATATGAAGGAATAATTATAACACTACACTGTTAGATTTTAAACATATATTGATGTAATATACATGATAATAACAGCGCAAAGAAAAGAGAAGGAAATGGAACTTTAATGGAGTAAAGTTTCTGTATTTTACTACAATTAAGTCAGCATTAATCTGAAATAGACGGTAATAAGTCAGGATATATACTATATCCCTAGAGCAACCAATAAGAAAACACATCAAAAAAATACAGTTCAAAACTTAACAGAGAGATTCAAATGGTACACTAACAGTATTTGCCTAACACAAAAGAAGCAGCAAAGGAGAAAAGAAGAAAAAAGACATGAGACATAGAAAACAGCAACTGTGTGAAATTAAAATTACATTAAATGTGAATGAACTAAATAGCCCTATAAAAAGCAAAGATTATCAGAATAGATTGAAAAACCAAGATCCAAATATATACCGGCTAAAAGAGATACACTTTCAGCTGGGCACAGCGGCACTTTAGTTCAAATGTACAAATGTGTTGAAAGTAAAAGGATAGAAAAAGACTTACATGCAAACAGTAACCGTAACAGATCTGAGGTAGGTAAATTAATGCCAGATAAAATAGCATTCTTGTCTTAAGACAAGAAATATTACCAAAGACAATGAAGAACATTTATTTTATAATGATAAACATGTCAATACTTCCAGCCTGAGCAGGAGCGAAACCCAGTCTCAAAAAATAGCTGGGCATTGTGGCAGGCACCTGTAATCCCAGCCACTGGAGAGGCTGAGGCAAGAGAATCACTTCAGCCCAAGAGTTTGAAGTTGCTGTGAGCTGTGGTGGCACAGCACTCTACCAAAGGCAACAAAGCAAGACTCTTGTCTCAAAAACAAACAAATAAAAGAAAACCCCCAAACATGTCAATACTTCAGGGATACATAACAATTATAAATGAATATATCTAAATAAGAAAGCCCCAAAACATACGAAACAAAAGATGACAGAATTGAAAGGAGAAATGACAATTCAATAATAATGGTTGCACATTTCAATACTCCACTCTCAATAAATGATAGAACACCAAGAATCGAAAATCAGCAAGGACACAGAATACCTGAATGACACACCTGCCCACAGGATCCAGCTGATATTTACAGAACATTCCACCTAGAAGACCACACACATTCTTCTACAATGCACATGGGAATACTATGAACAACTTTGTGCCAAATGATTAGACAATTTAGATGAAGGAGATAAATTCCTAAAAAGACAGGAATTACCTGTCTTAATGGATACATTAAGAATAGAAACTCTGAATAGACTTATAACCAGTTTAAAAGAAAACTGATTATTTTATTTTTTTATCTTAGATTAATATGAGGGTACAAATGATTAGGTTGCATTGTTTATTAGGTAATGTCCGAATTGTAGTTGAGCCCTTCAACCAGGGGTGTGCTGTATACCTTTACCTTGTGCCCCTTAGTTGACAGCTTAACAATCCCCACCCTCCTCCCCTCTCTTCACTCTTCTCTCCCCTTCTCCAATCTGAATTTAATTGTGTTTTTCTCTGGTATGGGAATGTAGTTGTTTATCTGTTGGTTTCATATTAGTATTGAGTACATTGAATACTTGCTTTACCATTCTTGTGATACTTTACTAAGGAGAATGTTCAACTCCATCCAGATTAATATAAAAGATGTAAAGGCTCCATCTTTTTAATGCTTGAATATTCCACAGTATATATATATACCACATGCATGTGTTGATGGGCACTTGGGTTAATTCCACATCATGGCAATTATGAACTGAGCTGTGATAAACATTCTAGCACAAATGTCCTTATGGTAAAATGACTTTTTCTATTCTGGGTAGACTGCAGGATCAAATGGAAGGTTTACTTTTACCTCTTTAAGAATTCTCAATACTTCTTTCCAAAGAAGCTGTATTAGTTTGCAATACCACCAGCAGTGTAAAAGTGTTCCCTTCTTTCCACAAGTGTGCCAGTATCTGCAACTTTGGGACTTTGTGATGTGGGCTATTCTCACTGGGGTTAGGTGATATCTCAACGTAGTTTTCATTTGCATTTCTCTGATGATTAGGGAGGTGAGCATATTTTTCATGTGTTTGTTGGCCATTTATTTGCCTTCTTCAGAGAAGTTTTATTTATGTCTCTTGCCCACTTAAAAATGAAATTGTTTGCTCTTTTCTTGTTGATTAGTTTGAGTTCTCTGTAGATTCTAATTATCAGCCCTTTTGTCAGATTCATAGCATCCAAATACCTTCTCCCATTCTGAAGGCTGTCTGTTTTAGTTGTTATGCGCTTAGCTGTGCAGAAGCTTTTTTTTTTTTTTTTTTTTTTTTGTAGAGACAGAGTGTCACTTTATGGCCCTCGGTAGAGTGCCGTAGCGTCACACAGCTCACAGCAACCTCCAACTCCTGGGCTTAAGTGATTCTCCTGCCTCAGCCTCCCGAGTAGCTGGGACTACAGGCACCCACCACAACACCCAGCTATTTTTTGGTTGCAGTTCAGCCGGGGCCGGGTTTGAACCCGCCACCCTCAGTATATGGGGCCGGTGCCTTACCGCGACTGAGCCACAGGCGCCGGCCCCATATTTAGCTTGATTATGTCCCACTTATTTATTTTTAGTGTTGCTCCAATTGCCAATAGGGTCTTCTTCATAAAATCTTTTCCCAGGCCAATATTGTCAAGAGTTTTTCCCATACTTTCTTCTAGGATTTTTACCGATTCGTGTCTTAAATTTAAATCTTTTATCCAGCAAGAGTCAATTTTTGTAAGTGGTGAGAGGTGCGGGTCCAGTTTCAGTCTTCTACTTGTGGCTAACAAGTTCTCCCAGCACCACTTATTAAATAGGAATTCTTTTCCTCAATGTATGCTTTTGTTTGGTTTATCAAAGTTCAGATGGCAATATGCAGCTGGTTTCATCTCTAGGTTCCCTATTCTATTCCATAGATATATGGAATAAATGTATATGATTTGTGGACATTGATTTTGTATCTCGAGACATTACTATATTCCTTGATCACTTCCAGGATCCTTGTGGTTGAGTCCCTGGAGTCTTCTAATAAGATTATATCATTGGAAAGTGATTAATTTAAATTGTTCCCTAAAATAAAAGCCCAGTGCCAGATGGCTTTACTAGTAAATTATTTAAATAATACTACATAATATCAAATCTTCACAAACACAGAAAAACGGGAAGGAAAAAAATTTTCCACTTACTCTATGAGATGAGTATATTCCCTGATACCAAAATTAGACAAAAACATTATAGAATATAACAGACATATATGCCTCACAAACATGGATGCAAAAATCCTTAACAAAATATTAGCAAACCAAAGCCAGCAAAAAAATGAAAAAGGATCCTATAGGTTGGGTTTATCCCAGGAATGCAAGGCTGGTTTAGCATCTGAAAATGAACTAGTAGGATATATATACTAATAGATAAAATGACAAAAACTGCACGATTACCTTAATAGATGTAGAAAAAGCATTTGCCAAAATGCAAAGCCCATTCATGGAAGAACTCTCAACAAACTAGAATTAGAAGGGAACTTTTCAATCTAATAAAGACCATCGACAAAAACCCACAGCTAACACATACTTAGGGTTGAAAGACTGAATGCTTTTCCTCTAAGACCAGGAACACAGCATCTCTGCTATTCAAGAACATTCTGAAGGTTCTAATCTAGTCAGTGCAATAAGACCAGAAAAACAAATAAAAAACATCTAGTTTGAAAATGAAAATATCAATCTGTCATTATTTGTAGACAATGTGATCTTACATATACAGAATCCTGAGTCATCCAAAAAAATCTACTGGAACTATATAACAACTAAATTTAGCAAGGTCATTAGATAAAGGGATCAACATACAAAATTCAATTTTATTCCTATGTTCTAGCAACAAACAATCTGAAAGCGAAGTTGAGAAAATAATTTTATTCACAATAGCATTTTGAAAACCAATATATGTAGGGATAAAATTAATTAGGAAGACCTGTACATTGAAAATGACAATTTGCTAAGGGAAATTAAAGAAGACCTAAATAAATGAAGAGACATTCCATGTTCACGGATTAGAAGATCTATTCCAACATGATCTATAAATTAAACACAAACCTATCAAAATCTCAGCAGGCATTTTTGTAGAAATCAATAAGCTGATCCTAAAATTCACATGAATTTGCAAAGAACCTAGAATAGCCAAAACAATTTTGAAAGGAAAAAAGAATTTGGAATCACACTAATTTTAAAACTTAACACAAATTTATGGTAATCAAGACAGTGTGGTAGTAGTACAAGGAGAGGCATTTACATCAATGGAAAAGAAATAAACCCTTACCTTTATGGTCCCAAGAAAATTTATTGCAGAAAAGATAGTCTTTTTCAAAAAATATATTCAGAGAAACAAACTCTGACCTTTACACATCATACACATTAAACCTCTCAGGGGTCCTCAAACTGTGGCCCGCGGGCCACATAAGGCAGTGTGATTGTATTTGTTCCCGTTTTGTTTTTTTACTTCAAAATAAGATATGTGCAGTGTGCATAGGAATTTGTTCATATTTTTTTTTAACTATAGTCTGGCCTTCCAACGGTCTGGGGACAGTGAACTGGCCCCCTGTTTAAAAAGTTTGAAGACGTCTGAAAATGCAAGAGCTAAAGGTACAAAAATCCTAGAACAGAAGAAAATCTTTGTAACCTTGTATTAGGCAGACAATTCTTAAATACAACACCAAAAACATGATCTATAAAAGAAAAAAATTGATAAATTAGACTTACTATAAGTAAAAACTTTTGTGCTCCAAAAAGGTATCATCAAGAAAATAAAAGAAGCTACAGACTGGGATAAGATATCTGCAAATCCTATTTTTGATCAAAGACTTGTATCCAAAATATATAGACAAATCTCACAACAATTCTGAATAATTTTGAAACTCAATCATAAGACAAATCCATTGAAAATGGGCAAAAGATTTGAATAGATATTTTATCAAAGGAGAACTACGAATGCCTAATGAATGCATGCATGAGAAGATGCTCAACTTCATTCATTATTTGGAAAATGTAGATTAAAACCACCATGAGAGGGCAGCTCCTATGGCTCAAGGAGTAGGGCGCTGGCCCCATATACTGGAGGTGGTAGGTTCAAACCTGGCCCCGGCCAAAAACTGCAAATAAATAAATAAATAAATAAAAACCACAAGATACTGCTACACACCCAAATGAATAAAAACACTGACAAGACCAGGGGTGTGAGCATGGCAGGAACCGGCAGTTTGTTAAAAATGTAAATATAAACTTACCAGACAACCCAGAAATTCCACTGCAAGAAATCTACCCAAGAGAAATGAAGACACATGTCCACACAAAGACTTGCACATAAAACTTTCAAAGCAGCATGACTCATAATGGCCCCAAACTGGGAACAATCCAAAAGCCCATCAACTAGCATATGGATAAACAAAACTTGGTATAGCAATATACTGGGAAACTATTCAATAATAAGAATAAATAAGCTCCTAACACATTCTACAAAATGAACGAACCTTGAAAATTTTACACTGAGTGGAACGGAAGAAGCCACATACAAAAGACTGCATATCATATGCTACTGTCTTGAATAGTCTAGAAAGAGACAAAGATCAGTCTTTGGAGGTTGGGTGCGGGCTGACTGCAAATGGGCATGAGGGAACCTTCTGGGCTGATGAAAGTGTCCTAAAATTTATTTTTAGACATGGCTGCATAACTCCACAAATGTACAAAAAAACATTGCATTGTACACTTGCCAGAGGTACGCACACTCACAATGCCATGGTATGTCTATACTTCAATATGCAGAAAGGAGACACACGAAAGAGCAATTGGAACAAACGAATTGGAACAAACGCACCATGGTGCCTCCACCTGAGCATGCAGCCTTCCTGTCAAAGTCATCCCCTAGATGACCAGAGCAAGAACCAGAATAACTTCACCAGCTTCCCAAGGCCATCGGCCACTTGGCCATCCTGTTACTCTTTGGTTTTCACTCAAAACAGGATGCCCCATGACCTTGGGGTACCATCTCAAAAATCTAACTCAGAATTTTATCCCCATCATGATCTGCTTGGGATGCAGTCCAACAGGGTTCCCAGCACTGCCCTGGGCCCATGAAACAGTTCAGATGAGCCAAGGTGACACTTTCCCAATGGGAATACTTCAAGGGCAATATCTGCTTTGCTTTCACATCCACAACACAAAGCCCAGCATCAGACAATGTCCACTGAAAAAGTGAATGAGTGAGCGAAAGTCCATTCTTGTCGTGAATGAATGCTGCATTGTGACAGCAAAGTCAATTACCTGCACATGTGCACATGCCCCCTTGGACTCTGCCCTTTCCCTCCCCTCTCCCTGTAGTCAAAGGTCTGAGTGCCAGGGCCCAGGATGGACAGGACAGGACAGAACAGACAAGGCCCTGCATAACAGGGCTTTCAGAGGAGTGGAGGACACCATGCCCAGGAGAG
The DNA here is from genome assembly GCF_027406575.1 of Nycticebus coucang. Taxonomy (NCBI): domain Eukaryota; kingdom Metazoa; phylum Chordata; class Mammalia; order Primates; family Lorisidae; genus Nycticebus; species Nycticebus coucang. The sequence goes on along the minus strand of NC_069791.1, from coordinate 62,896,752 downwards.
CAATGATGCCAGGATATGGTCACATTAGGGCGGACACCATTGGGGAGTTTGGGCAGGAATGTAGCACCCAGGCTGCCCCAGCAGCCAGGGAGGGTGTCTGCCCCAGCGGACATGTGAGAGAATGGGGCTCAGAGCAGCCTCCCACCTCCCACAGGCTGGGACTGAGGCAGCATCTGGGCTTCAGTTTCCCGCCTCACCCAGCTAGCTGCAGGCTGTGTCCAGGGGAGAGACCAGAAGCCACCTACACGGGAGGTGGGGGGGCGGGAGGGCAGGCAGTGTGGCCAGGTGTGGGGGACACCGCCTGGTGGTGGCCATGCCCCCCACCATACCCTAAGATCTTGGGGTTTTCCCCTCCCCTGCTGAGGTCCCACTCTGTGAAACTGGGGGAGGGGCAGTGAGGCAGTACTGGGGACAGCAGACTGACAGCAGACAGTTCAGTCTGACAGCTTCTGGCATGTATAGCTGTGAGTCCAGGCCATGTCACTTCCCCATTCCATGCCTCAGCCTCCCAGTCTGGAGAATGAGCACCTCCCTCCAGGCTGTATGAAGATTCACAGGGTGCTGGGCCTTACCCAGGACTGGCAGAGTGAGGGCCCAGGCAGGTGTGAGGTCCCAGGGCTCCAGGTATCCTGTGTGGCTGTGGTGAGACAGGAGCCAGGCCTCCATCTTGGCTGTGCTCCAGGACACAAAGGTAGCATGTATATCCGCGTGCACCTGTGCCTGTCCATGCATGCATGCGTGTTGGAGCATGCTGACACCTGTCCCCACTCCAAAGGTGCACCTGCCTCCTGCCTACAGCAGCCGTTCCAGCCCCTCACGTTTGGTCCCTGAGTTGTGTGAATGAGGCCGGGTGGCAAAACTGTATTTCTGGTGAGTTGTTTTCTAAAAAGCCGTCTCTAGAGAATCACATCCTTTAGATCTAGCATGTTCCTGCTCTGTGGGGACACTGTAATGAGGGAACGAAAATAAGCCCGGATGTCTGTCAGACAGCAAACACCTCGGACGCTGGAGCCTCTTCCTGGCGTCCCTCTTGCCTCCCTCAAGGACGGAGCTGGGCAGCTCCCCACCCAGCAGGCGGTGGGGCCCTGGGGCCTTGCAGGCGTGGGCTGCCAGGAGCCTGGGGGAGCTCCACACAAACACACCCTTCATCTTAGAACCTCATCCGCTCCACTGAATTCGCAAAAAAGATGCAGACAACAAATTCATTTTACAGAACTTAAATCCTCCAACTGAAGGAGTTCAGATCAGAGCCACGACAATTCAGCAACCTGCATCTGCCACCCACGGTGGTGTCTAGTGAGGGAAGGGGGCAGCTGCCCCAGGAGGGTGTGCACATGCACACACATGTTCAATGCATGCACACAATTGCGCACAGTCCTATGTTCACCCAGATACGAACCTATACTCACACCCACTCACAATCTAGTGAGTCTCCTGGGGAAGCTGGGATAGTCACGGGCACCCCTGGCTGCACGCCAAGTTAACCCATTGTTTCAGACTAACCCATTTGTGGGGGCCATCTCCCCAAAAATGCACCTCTGCAATGTGGTGGCTATCAAGAGAGATAGATGATCTGCTTTGCACAATCTCACTCTCCACAGGGCTGCATCCCTCACTTCCCAATGGATATAAATAGGAAAATGGCTTTTTAGAATATTTTTCTCCATTGAAATGTAGCTCCAGTCTTTTAAGCAATGTCAAAACAGAAGTTACATACCTCCCTGGCTCCCATCGCCCCAGTGTCAGCAGTCTCCTGAGGGGCTCAATCTCACTATGCCCCTAAAATCCCTTCTCTGTTCAACCAGCCACAGGAATCTTGAGTCAGCCTTATCTCTCAGCTGCTTCACACTCCCCAAAAGCTCTTAGAATCTAGCTGCTCCCCAAAAGCCCCACACCAGTGAAGTCCCTGGCCTCTCCTAGGGGCCTCTGCCACTACTGGCCATGCTGGCCATATCCTCCCTCAAGCCAAGCCTGTCCCTGCCCCAGGCCCTCTGCACCTGACATCCCTTTTCCAGAATCCTCTTTCCACACAAGGACAGAGCCTATGCTCCACCAGGAGACCAGGGCTGCAGGTCTGAGCGAGGGTCCCAGGGAGCAAATCAAAAGTACAGGAGATTCTGCAAGCATCAGCGGCGGCTGTGCCTTTTCTGGAACCTGTATCAGCAATTTAAACTCACCACAGTCGTCCATCCACCCCAGCCCTCACCTTGCAGAATAGAGGAAAGGCTTAGGGAAGGGACCTGCCCTGGGTCCCATGGCACATCAGAGGCCTCACAAACCAGGCCCCCTGCCCAGGGCCTTCTGCTTGGCCACCATGTCACTCCTATTCCCGGACTTTGCTCCTAGGCTGCTGCTTTCGACCCATTTGACAGATGAAAGAACCAAGACATGGGGAAGAAGGTGACCTGCTCTCAGTCACACAGCTGTCAAGAGGCAGGGCAGTCATTAGGCCACCCCAATCTGCAGCAGGGCCCTACCAGAGATGTCTATGGGGCTATTAGACATGAGGGAGGCCCCTCAATGGCCCCCATGCAGGCTCCCCACAGAAGAGAAGCCAACAGACTTGGGGTCACCCTTCTGGAACAAACCAGTGAGTTAAGGATTTCCAGAGAACACAATTCACCCCAGGGACCGGAGCCAGGGTGTCTGAGGCCACTGTCAGCACCCTCCAGGCAGAGTGTAGGCATGTCCAGAAAGTGTCCTGAGCCCTTTTCTGCTCCCTCAGTCAGTGCTCTGACCTTCCAGGTCCATGTTCCAGGCTCAAGAAACATATCTTGAGGGTCCCCAGCCCCTTGGGCTTTCGGGCTGAGGAGACAGAGATGGTGGAGAGGGCCCATGGGCAGGAGTGGGGAGCACTGGTTGCCCTCTCATGCTGGCCCTGGCAGAGTGTGGGTGCCATGTCCATTTCTGGGGTGCTGGCCTGAGGCCTTCCCAGCAGCTCCTATGGGCTGTCTTGACAGCGCAAGGTGGGAGGGCATATGCTGCCCTGCAACTCCTCCCTGAGGCACCTGCCCCACAGCCAGTTGAAGGTCCAGAGGATTCAGCAAGGGGGCAATGCCCCCTTTCCAGCCACAGTTTCCACCCCCAATGCCACCCAAGCCATTCTCATCCTGTGTGGGGGGCAGGCACGTGGCTGCCTGTGTTTGTATCTCTGTGTTTATTAACTGGAGGGAGTTAATGACTAAGAGGTGCCTGAGTTTGATCCTGCTGAAAATAAAACTCAGATCTGTCGGTAAACACGGGGGAGCCTCACGGCTGTCAGTCATCTCCCGGGGTTCCCATCCTAGGCAGGATTCCGACCGAAGTCAATGGCTTCCACAGGTGGAGGTGGTGCCAGCTGTGGTGCGCATCTCTCACAGGGACAGACCCCTGAGACTCTATCACCCCAGCAGGTCCCCAGTGCTGGAGAAAAGCTCTGAAGATGTATATCGTACAATTCGCCCTTTTAGGAAGAAGCTACTGGATGGGTATACGGCAGAAGACTGTGCGTCTGAGATGTGGGACTGAGGCCTCAGAGCCAGGCCACTCCACTCCACATTGGGGCAGAGCCACAGAAACCCCACCTCAAGGCCAGGGATTCTAAAAAGGCACCAGGCCCTCTCCCAGTCAGGGCAGGAGGGGAAGTACAGGGGAAACAGGGTAGGGGTGGCCCAGAGCCTCCTGCTGCCCCATGGCTGGCTGGCTGCACCTGCCCTCTCTGGGCCTCAGCTTTTCCATCTGTTAAATGGAGGGATTGAGGGGGGGGCTTCCATCAAGACCAGTGGACCTATGCTGACAGCTGGAGGGCTGTGGGGTAGGGCTACTGAACCATCCCTACCAGGTTATGCCTCCCCTGTCCTCATCCCTCCCAAAGAGCATGGTTTCCCATTTTGTGGTACTAAGGCATTTGCAGATGGGGGGGGGGGGGGCAGATCTTATCTCTTCCAGCAATCTCTTCCTGTGCCTGTCCTATTCATCTGAGGAGCTGGCAGAGGAAAGCGTTAGAACAAAAACCACTGGTAGACAGCCACCTTGGCCACACTCTATCAAGCCTCCTCCCCTTCCCCAAAGGCTGAGTGAATCCTACTGATTCTCCTGCTCAGCCTTTCTTGGGCTACCCAAATGCTGCCCATCCCTTAAGGGCCAGCCAGCCCCTTCCTTTATAGCCCCATGCATGGAGTAGACCAACCCCAAAGGAGGAGCTTGGGTTGTCTCATAAGAGAAGCAACCAGGCTAAATCACGAGACCTAAAGACTCTGAATCTCCCACTATGGGACAATCCCAGGAGTCCTAGCCACATAAGTGGAGGTAGAGCTGCCAAGAAATGGCCTTAGGGTTCAGATAGTGAACCAGCCCCCATGACTCAGTTTTCCCACCTGTTTCTTCTCACCCACTCTGCATCCCCCCCAAAGGCCTATCTGGGCCTCTCACTCCCCTTGGCTTGGTTGGGTTCAAGCTCCTCTCCAAAGCCTAGGCTTCACTTGCCCTGCAGGAGAGGAGGAAGGGTCCCGGGGCCTGGCTACCAGAAGCCTAGCAGTCTAACCAAGGCTCTGCTCCATACTCACTTGCTGTGTGACCTTGGGCAAAGCTGGGCCGTTCTGAAAATGGGACTAGACCAGCCATCTCCATTGGAAAGAAACATGTCTATTGTGTGATTATTGCCTTTCTTTTAGGGGAACACAAGCTCCAGGGACGCCAGGATTTGTCACAGTCTTCTAAACTCCAGGCAGAGCACACAGTAGGCCCTCAATCTCTCTCCAGCTGAATGGCCAGGAGTCCCAGGGCAGCCTTTCCACCTCCATCCACAGGAAAGGAAGGCAGAGAGCGTGGTAAAGCTGGGTCTTGATCAGCCAGGCTTGGGCAGGGCCAGGATGGAGGTGCAGTAGTTGGGGAGGGGTACACTGGATATACAGGATCCAAGCAGCCACAGCTGCCCCCCACCTCATGTTCACCTCTGGGGATGCCAGCTGACACCAGGTTCTGGGGTGAGAGCTGCCCCTGCCCTGCTCGAATAACCTGACCCAACAGCAGGACACAGCTGCTGGACACAGAATCCCTCCCACCTGCTCTGCCCCTGTTCACTATTTGACCTTGGACAATGTCCTGCACCATTCTGGGCGTCAGTCCCCCCATCTGTATAGTAGGTGCAGGGACAGGTGATCCCAAAATCCACTATAGCAGTTCCACTCCAGCCACCCCAATAAAGACCCAATCAGGGCTAGCTGACACCCAAGCTTCTGCTGGAAGAAATGGAATCCACGAATCCACGACAGAAAACAAAAAGGGAAAGGCAAATGGGAGCAGGGAGCTGGAGAGATGACAAATGTATTCAGTGTCCACAAGAACACCACCATTAGCTCCAGGTTCACGCCCAGAAATATATGGGCCCTTCATCTGGCCCTGGAGATGCATCCTGCCTGTCACTCACTGGCACCTTTCATCCTGCCGCATCCCACATGTGTATTTATACACCACCCACCCAGGCATCTTCCAGTGGAGATATATGAACACCCCAAATCCATGCACTTCTGCTCATAAATTTCTCCTGATGCTACCGTATCTGAGTTTGTGCACTCAGAAGGAGGATCCCTCTACTGACTAACAGGGACTGGGAGACCTTCAGGGTGTGGGGACCATCATGGGATGGGGCTCTGGTCTTGGGGGATCTGAGAAAGAGGGTTTTCTGAGTGCTTACAAAATTCCATTGACATCTGTACTGGTATGTGTGTATGTGTGCTGGAGACAGACAGACAATGACGCAGGACCCGGGCAGATGCCCCGATTTTACCCCCCATTGATCCAAGTCACTGTTGTAATTTTTGTCCCACTAATTTTCTTGGAGTAGTGAAGTTGACAAGAATACATTTAGGATGTAAAAATTCAAATGCCAGGATCCAAGAGAGGTGACTACTCCAAGCCCTGGCCCTAGGTTCTCCTGGGGGCCTTGGCCACCTGTTTTTGGTGGAGGGGGTCGGGAGGTAGCAGCAGCCTCCCCCAGCCCAAGTGTAGGGAACTCACTCCCAAAGTCACTCTGAGAACTCCCTGTGCTTTCCAGAGGGAGTCCTGTGAAGATGATGGGAAAGGGACCTTTGTTCTCCCCTCCTCTGGCCCCAGGTGTAGGTGCCCCCACATCTCTGCCCCCTCTAAAGTGTGGCTCTGGTTAAGGTGGTCATCTGGCTGTTCTGAAAGCCAGGAGCTGCCTGCTCTTAGCCTGCTTTATCATCCTGAAACTATATGCACACAGCAGGCCTGCCAGGGGCTGCGCTGCTACCCCAAGGAAATGGGGGAACATGGTTCCCAGCCTTCTAACTCAGAGACCCTGAGGTCTTCTGCCCAGCTGGGGGTTTCAGACCCCTTCCCTAACCACCCAGGAAGACTAGGGACCTACTTCTTGGGGTCCTGGCCTATCTTTAAATCCCTCCAATGTGTGTGTGAAGGTGGGTGACCCCTCCCATGCACTGGGCCATCTAGGGCTTGTTGCTCTACCTTTGATGAAATAGGACAAAAACCTGGAGTGGGATTTATGAGTCTGTTTTCTCAGTACTTGTTCAATTAAAAGGTGACAAAAGCAAGGACCCAGAGCAGAGGAGGCCAGGAGGATGGTGAGCAGAGAAGATGAGAATGTCTTTGGTTTTCAAGAGACCTAAGCTCTGTTAGCTCTGCTTCCTCTCAGGGCTGGGTGGGGGCTGGAGACCTTTCTGGAGGCTGAGAGCTGGAGGCTAGCCCTTTATATCTGCTCCTAGCTCTGCATCCTTCCAGAGCTTCAGTCTCCAGGACTTGTCTCCAGGACTTTCTGCACAGTCCCCAGCCCAAACGACTGGGTGAAAGCCAGAGTCTGAAAGGGCTACCTCTGGATTATAGGATGAGAAATCGCCTGAGGCTTTGCAGGGAGCGGCACACCTGGCCCACCCTCACCTCAGAAAGGAGACCTGGATTCTCTCTACTAAATCTCCATTTTTTAAAAGGCATTATCATTATATCCCCATTTTACAGATGTGGAAACTGAGATGCCACCTGCACCAAGGTCACACAGCCAAAGCCAGGGAGAGCCAGATTTTGACCTTAGACGCTGTCTTTTCTGTGTTTGGGGTGGCATGGTGGGAAGACCAGCACGCAGCGCCCCAAGGCCGCACCCTGAGAGCAAGCAGGTGACCTGTGGTTTCAAAGGATCTAACGAGGACCCTCAGCAGTCTCCTCACGGAGACAGGACAGGGCCAAGGTGTGGCAAGGGGTGGAAAACACCAAGTTCAGAGCAAAGCCACCATCCCCCAGTCCAAGGTTTCCTACTGGCTGCGACTCCGGAATGTGGACCCTTCCCGGTGGGCAGCTGGAGGGCCCCCGGTGCCCATTGACGACGCCCGAGACGACGTCGGAGGGAGGGCAGAGGACAGGGCCCCGGGTGGAGGAGGTGTGGCAGCACCGGGGCTCAGAAGGGCAGGGGCTACCGGTGTGCGAGCAGAGCCAGGAGGGGCCGCGCAGGGGCCAAAAGGATAAAGAGCCGCCTAAGAAGGGGCAGGTCCTAGGGAGGGAGCAGTTGTCCGTGCTGCGGCAGTGACCAGCTGGCGACGGCAAGACCCCGGCCCGAGCCCCTAGCTCTGCCCTGCTGAGCCGGCGCCCACTCCGCAGCCGCCGCCAAGTTCCTCCAAGTTTGCTGGTTGCGCTCAGATCTTGCGCCGGGCCCGGGGCGCACCCGGGGCCAGGGGCGCACGCAAAGCACTAGGGGACGCGCAGGGGTGAGAGGCGGAGGGGGCTGGCTACACAGACCCCGGGAGCGCCCGGGATCCCGCGTCCCCAGGCTGCGCGACCGGCCGCGCTCAGACTCGGTTCCGAGGCTCCGGCTTACCTGCCCCGCGGGCCGCTGGTCCCGGACTGCACCCGCCGCCGCCGCCGTCCTTCAAGCTCTAACTTCGCTCTCGGGATTGAAATTCCTCCCCAGCTTCGCCCATCGATCTGCGCGCGCGGCCCCGCCCCTCGCCGCGCGGCCCGGGGGGGCTAGTTCTAGCCCTGCCTCCCCTCCGCCCCCTCCTCTCCCTTCTCCTCCCTCCCGCGCTCGCTAGAGCGCTCCCTCCGCCCGCCCCCCCCTTCCGCCGGCTCCAGTCCGGCTCTGAGCCTCGCACCCTCCCCTCTGCTTCAGTCTCCCCTCCCGCCCAGCTCCTTCCCTCCAGGGCGGCCTAGGCTGGCTCTCCCCGCCGCGGGCAGGGGTAGGGGTGCGGGGGAAGAGAGGAGGAGGGGGAGGTACTAGAAAGCGCAGAAGGGTTTTCTCGAGGTCCCTCGCCACCCACACCTAAATGACTGGGGGGTGGGGGAAATGTCGCCTGAATGAGCCACCAATGACCCCCACCACACTAAGCAAAGCCCAGGCGTTCTCAGTACGCGAGTCCTCCCGTGGGTCTGGCCCCCCTCTCCCCAGCCCTGGACCCCACTTCCTTCTTTCACTCGCCCCAACCTCTGGGATACCTTGGGGGTTTCTCGAGCACTCTTCAGGTTTAGTCTTACCCTCACAACCTGCATGTGCTGAAGTTGCCACCCCCAACCCTCTAGACCGCGTATTACATTTGAGGAAACTGAGTCAAGAGAGGGGCAGAGCCTTGCTCCGCTCCACGCGGCCGGTCCGAGGCAGAGCTCCAGGAGCAGCCTGGACCCCTGGTGGGAGCCCCAGAATACCTCGCTCAGACCGAGCCGCCTGGGTTCGTGGCCCGGCAGGAGCCTCAGGGTCCGCTCTAGTCTCTCCGCAGCCCGGCCGGTCCCCGCCAGCCCCTCCCGGCTTCCTGTCCCCCTCCTGATTCTCGGCCTCAGTACCCCCGGCACGCTCTCCGCCCGCCGCCAGCAGCTGGGCAATTCACCGAGCATACAAAAGAGTAGACTCAATTCAAAAGCAGCAAATCAAGATAAATCCTATAGTGTGTGGGGACCGGAGAGGGAATGTGAATGAACGCCCACAGCGCAGCCAGCACTATATGGACTGGCACAGCCCGGGGCGGCGGGACCTGGTACCGCCTGGGCACTGAGGGTTCCCAGGATCCGGGAGAGGGGAGTGGGCTTAGCTGCCTCCCCCTGCCCTGCCTTCAAAGCAACCTTTGGAATTTAGGAATTTAGTCCTTTGTGGTTTTCTCCCGCTGCTGGGTGGGGCTCCAATGAGGGGAGATGCAGAGCCCTTAAGGGGGGCGCCAGGACAGAAGTCAGGGTGCCCCCCTGATTACATGCAAGTCCTGGGGAACAGTGTTGCCGGGGAATACATCACAGCTCCAGGATCATGAGACCTAAGGAAGAAGGGTAGTTTGGCCATTTGGGGCGTCTGGGCTGTGGCCTTTCTCCTTCTGCTGCCCCAAACTGAAGCTCTGTCCGAGCCAGTACGCTGGCCAACAGCAGGCCAAATAGATATCTATTCACCAAATAGATACAGCCAAATAGATTTCACCAAATAGATACAGCCAGCCTGGACCGCCCCAGCCTGGGCTCATGGAATGTGCAGGGCAAAGGGGCGCCTCTTTCCTCCCTGCTGTGTCTAAAAGGAGCCCCACACCTGTAGTCCCAGCTACTCGGGAGGCTGAGGCAAGAGAATCACCTAAGCCCAGGAGTTGGAGGTTGCTGTGAGCTGTGACGCCACAGCACTCTACCGAGGGTGATAAAGTGAGACTCTGTCTCTACAAAAAAATTAAAAATAAATAAAAGGAGCCCCGCTGCAGCTCCACCTAGGGAGAAACTGGTCATCCCCCAGAGCCTCTCTGGTCACTCCTGGAAGGTCTGAGAAAGCAATCTTATGACCTCAGCCCTGCAAAGAAAATACCTGAGGCCCAGCTCCATCGTTCACTCCATCAAAGGCAGACCACTGAGAGAGGTGACTGACTTCCCCTTTGCAGCAGGTTTTCCTGGGCCTGTGCAGGTCAGTCGCAGCTGGGGCTCTGAAAGGACCCTCGCTGGCCTTTCATGGATGTGCCCGGTGTGCTGGGGGCTGTGCTATGATCCTGGCCCGACTCACACTGCGAGCCACTCGCTATTCCCCAGGCACCCGGCCTATGAGCCCATTTCTGCGGAGTGCAAGCTGAGGCCGAGGCCTCAGACCGCCCTCGATTCATACTGCCAGACGCCCAAGGCCAGTGTGTGCCCACTCAGGGTCAGGGATCCGCCCAGAGGTCAACTGGAGGGGAAGCGTTAAGAGTCCCCGCGGTAAAGCGCCCGCAACCCGAGGAGCAGAGAACTCGCGCAGAGAGCAGAGCTGGGGGGCGGGAGGATTGGAGGCGGGGCCGAACACCGTGGGGTCGAGTCCTCGCCGCCGCGCCCCCCCACCCCGAGCCGAAGCTGCTCTGTCCGGCATTGACTGAGTGCCCCAGAGTCCGGCTGGGTCGCCCCTCCCCCGTGGCCGTGGTGATCGGCAGCCTGCTTGTAAGTCATTAATTCTGTTACAGAGACGCCAGAGCCGCCAGAGCCGCCGCCGCGAGGACATCTGTCAGGGGCCTAAGGCCGCGCTCCACGCCCCCGCCCCTCCCCCAGACTCAGAGCTGGGGTGGGGTTTGGAAGGAGTAGACACCAAAGCTAGGAGGTTGCTGGAGTCGCGCAGGCTAGCGCTGGAGGGCGTTGGAGTCCGAGAGTTAACCCGGAGGGGGGCGGGGCCCAAAGCCGGCCCTGGGGACAAAGATCCCCAAGCTGCTTGTAGAGGGGCTCTACAGACTCCGAGGCAGAAGTATTCCCTGTCCCCCAAATCCTCTAATCCACTCAAGCTCTGACCTGAGTGTTGGCGTGGGGCTGAGGTGGGGAAACCGAATCCTCCTGGGCCCTTGGGGCGCGGGAAGGCGACGCTGTATGAGGGGGAGCACCAGGACATTGCCTCTTCCTGCACATGCAACGGTGGCTACACCCCGAAACCATACTGGAGCTTCGAAGCTTCCCTCTGCTCTCCATAAGCCCTTAGGCTCTCCCGGGAGCCCCCTCCCCCGCCCCTCAGAAGGGGAGGCGCTCGGCCGCCGGGGCGGGAGGATGTGTCGCGCGTCGCCTAGGGTTGGGAGGGAGGGAGACTGCTTGCAGGAAATCCCGGCTCAGCCCTGGGCAGTCTAGCCCTGGGTACCTCACACTTAACCCGCGGAGTCGGACTTGGTTAGGAATGGTGCTCCGATAGCGCGGGCTCGGCCTGGGGCCCGAACAGGGTGGCCACATTCACACCGTACAGTTTGGGAAAAGAAAAAAGTTCCAGGGGGCGACACCCCGAATCGAAGAGGAAAGAGTGGGAGGAAAGCAGAGAGGGAAAAGCGACAGAATAGGGTCCATGAGAGCTGGGGGTCCCGCCCCAACCCGCAGCCAAGCCCCGCCGCGCCAGCTTCCCCGGCCTGCAGAGGTTCGAGTCACCCGCGCCTGTTAATAGCTTTCAGCCTTCCCATGAGCTCGGTAGTAGCGGGCAGAGTCCGGCAAAACGGCGCGGGTGCAGTTGGGGGTCCTGGAACACCCCTTCTCAGGGTTTCAACGGCGCAGGAGGTTGCTGCTCTCCGCGAGCCGGACGAGCAAAGGCGAGGAGGCACCCACAGACTACTCCCTCTCCGCCTCGGACCCTGGGTTTCAGATGAGGACAGTCTCTGGGCCAACTTGAGGATCCAGGGCTACCCTAGTGCACTCAAAGGCAAGACCACCCCCCGCCCCTGCACCCTGCCAGCCTGTTTTTTGCTCTCGGTGCTCTCAGTAAAGTTTCGGGGTCCCCGCGGCGCCTCTTAGCCTGAGGGGTCCGGAGTCCTGGCCCTTCCAGCCACGGCGTCGGGGAGGGAAGTTTGTCTGGCCAGGGCTCCGTGACTGCTAACTTCGGGTACGCCCGCCCCCAAAGCCGGGTGGGTGGATGGGGGACGCCCAGGAGCTGCGGGCCCAAAGCACAGCATCCTAAACCCCACGGGCGGGGTTTCTCGGTCCCAGAGCGGACGCCCAGGTCAGGGCGCGGGGCCCCGGGCGGTCGGGGCTGCCAGAGCCGCCGGGGACCCGCGCCGCCCCCACCGCCACCGGAGCGAGCATCTTCCCCGCCTCTCCCAGGAGCAGACACCCACCGACCCGACAGCAGCGGCCGAGGGGTTTCCGCCCCCCGCCCCGGGACAGCTCCCTCCCCCTCAGGCCCCTTCCTACCTGGGCCAGGGTGCGGGCCCCGGGCTGGAGGCACGGTCACGGGCGAGCAGAGCGCGCGCACCCTGCTCCCCGGAGAGCGGTGGCGGCTTCCCTTCCTTCCTCCTTCTCTTCCTCCTCCAGGCTCGCTGGCTCCAGACAGACCTCCTCCCCCTCCCGCCCTGCCAGCCCCTCCCGGAGCCAGCCGGGCTGGGCTCGGCCTGCGACCGGGAGCGGAGCGGAGCTGCCAGAAGCCGGGCTGCGGCGCTCACTGCGTCAAGCGCCGGGCGAACGCGGGGCGGCGGCGGTGGAGACCTTGCGCTCCGAGGCCTGGGCCGGCCGGGCAGGCGGGGGAACCGCGACGCGGGCGACGACGAGGGGCCGGGGCGCTCCGGCTCGGGCTGGAGCGCGGGCGCGGTGGCGGCTGCCGCGGTAGCGGCGAGGTTGTAGCGCATTCTTTCTGAGCGTGATAGAAGGTTCAATGTAGGAATCCTCGCGGGGAGGGTTAGAGGGGGCGGGGGCCGCGGGTGGGGGCGGCCAAAGGGACGGGTGTCGGGTGTCGCTGCCCGCACGTTGGTGGACTGTGGGATGTCCGAAGGGTGACACGGGAGGGGAAGTTGGAGGGAACCGTGAGGGGCCGCATCGGAAGCCAAGAGCGGGCCTCGCCTGCACCTCCGGGGCGCCCTCACGACCCTGTCCGTGGCTCACGCCACCTAGTAGCCTCGTGGCTATGGTTTGAAGCAGAAGCCCCCAAGTGTCTAGGAGTCGGGCTTCTTGGTGGCGATGGGAGGCAGGCACCCAGGGCCAGGATGTGCACACGCGTGCGGACACGGCTGTGCATACAACTGGGGAACCGCGTGAAGTTGACCCGAAGTCAGACGTTGTGTGGGTGCACGCGTCCGCGAGTGCCAAGGCACAGCCCGCGGGGGCGCGAGTTTGCGGGGGGAGGGGTAAATGGGCACATGCGAAGGGTGAGGAGTGGAAGCGAGGGAGCCTTCTGGGCCCAACGTCCAAAGAGACTTACCCTCCCCCAAGGTCATCGACACCCCCCCAGTACCTCTCCCCTTCGCACGGCTCGTGCCCCTTCTTTGAGCTGGGAGGAAGAGGGGGCGTGGGATCAGCCCGGCACCTCGGATTCCCGGAAGGTTCGGTGTAGCGGATTTCCCTCCCACCGATTCCCTCGCCCCTTCATTCGCCTCCCGGGGATCAGAAATCTCTCCCGCAGGCTCTAAGCCGAGGTGCTTTCCGCAGCTCTGGCCACCCCGAACCCCGGCTGAACGGCCAGCCGTTTCCCAGGGCGGCTGCCACTCCCCACCGCCCCTTCCCCAGCCTGCGGCTTTCGCGTTTGGTAAAAATTCCAAACCAGGCTCAAGAGCGCCCTCGCCGGGCTGCTGCCTGCGCTCCGATTCCAGAGCCGCCGCGCGAGGAGCTGCGAAGCCGGACCCCGGCGGGCTCTTGGCGCGACCCGCAGAACACCGCTCGCAGCGCAGCGCCCTAGCCGCGACAGCAAGAGAGGGAACAACCCGGTTGCGCGCGCGCGGGAGTGCGCATGGTAGCGGTCTGCAGGGGGTGTCTCTCCCAGAGGAGGCCGGAGGACCCGCTGGGAGGGGCGCCTGAGGCTGCGAGAAGCATCATCAGAGGCTAGCCAGGCCGGGGATGGGTGTGCGGAGCTCCCTCCCAGAGACCAGCCCAACGGCCTTTCTGGGGTGGTTAACTGCGTGCCGCCTGCGGCACGCGCAGCCGGTCCTTCAAGCCTCTCGCGCTCAATCCCGCGCCTCCGCCAAACTCGTGGTTCCGGACTGTAATGGGGGCGGGCCGGGATTGAAGGAAGTACCACCTCTCTTCTCTGCACTCTTGGCCCGGAAGGGTGATGGCTAAGGACAGAGCCACTGCCTGTGGTCTATCTGGGCTGGGAGTCAGGGGCGTTCAGGAGGGGCAGAGCCTGACTGAGGGGTGGGGGGGTGGGAGGGGGGCTCTCTTGCCATGTCCCTCAGGGAGGCGGTTGCCCTCTGATGCCAGCAAGCATCCCCTCCCCAAAGCACCGGCCTTGGCAGTCCCAGACCGGCTCCGTAGGGGCAAAGCTTGTAGGACTGAGAGGGGAGCGGTCCTGGATACTTGAGTATTCCCCACCCCCCAACCTCCCTCTACAGGACTTTGAAATGTTGTAACACGCCCTTGTTTCCCCAGAGAGGGGAAGACCCTGCCGGCCCTAAAGGCGCCCAACACCCCTTTGGCTGGAAATGGGAGACCCTGGGGCAGACCTGAAGGAAGGAGGAGGGAGAGAGGCACCTCTTTCTCTCCAGCCCCCACCCCTTTTCTTTCTCCCTCTGTCTCCCTTCAAGCTCTTTCTCCCTCTAAGACATTTGTCTCCTCCTGAAACCCCTCCCCCCAGCAGACACATGTGGGCAAAGCAGCCTGTGTTGTAGATACATTATACCCACACACCCACAGAACACATGCGTCTACACTCATCCCTAACTCACCCCACAGCCCATCCCCCCACACTAAGGGTGGAGTCATCTGCATAGGAAGAACTGGAAAACCTCTGCATCCCTCCTACCCCACAGAAACCCAGCAGCAGGTAGTAGACTGTTGTAGCCAGTTGTAATGACACTCTGCACATACACCCCAAATCACACACACCCCTGTGTCCTCCTGTAATCCTCACAAACCCATGAGCACGTGCATGCACACACGATGGTGTGGAATTACAAAAACCACTCTCATGTGTTACGTGCTTACTCAGCGCTCACTTGTATCAATCCATTCAGTCTTCATAGTAACCATAGAAGTGAACACTATTAAAATTTCCATTTCACAGATGGCAAAACTGAGGCGTCCGGAGATTAAGTAACTTAGCCAGGATCACCATAAACTAGTAAATGGCCAAGCCAGTGTGCAAATGTAGACAAACTCCAACACCATTATACTTAGTATTTGCTCTCCTGCACACACATTTGTGCATACCAATTTACTTGCATCCTCAGGCGTCCTTTTCAAGGGTGTTGCTGCTGCCCCAGAGATGCATGCAGCAACAAAAGGCCCTGTTAATCAGACAGGCTGTCTTTCCTGAGTTTAGTTGGCCAACCCAGGGCCTAGATCAAACTTGGAGATAGCAGAATCACCCCCTTCCACCTGGACATTCTGTCAGTACCTGAGGCTCAGCAAGCTCCACCTGCCTTTCTGATGTACACAAGCAGCTCCTCTCAACATTGTAAACACAGACCCCACTGGGGAGGGGGACCAGGTCTTTACCTGGATAAATAAATTCTCATTTTCATGAAAACAAATTATCACTATTTTCATAACCTTCTCCAAGTACTTTGGGGAAAGGAAGCCTGGGCAGTAAGAACCAGAGAGACCTGGGACTATGGGACCCCTCCTTTCCCCAGGAGTTAGAAACACCACCCTCTCTGTGCTTGTGATCCCAGGTGCCCTGAGATTCCTAGGCCAAGTTCTCACCATGTTGGATCACTGGTATACATTGATAAATTGGGCTCTTCCAACAGAATGTGAGCTCAAGAGAGAAGGACCATCTGATTCACCTCCAGGTCTCAGTGCCCCAGTCAAGGTCAAAAGATCACATGCACTTTCAGAGTAAACGAGGACTCACCTCCTGGCTTCAGTATCTTTGCACTTCTTTGAGTGGATCCTGTGTTCTCTCTCCACCATGAATGCCCTAGCTGGAAGTATATTACCCAGGCAGGACATTTGCCTGAGGGTGTCCATGGAAAGGAGAGGAGAGACACACCAGCTGGGATTAATGTGGAAGAAACCCCCACCACCACCACCAAGGAAATGGCAACCAGAGAAAAATGGTGACAATCTCTTCTTGTGTCCAGAACTTCACAGGAACAACAATAAGAACCCATAAAACCCAAAACCCATAAAATAAACACTATGTCCAACTTATATCCCAGGCAAAGAGCCAGTGTCTCCATATACAAAGAGCTCTTACCAATCAATAAGAAAAATAGCCAAGAGAAAAAAAAATGGGCAAAAGTTAAAGGATACTTAAATAAATGAAAAAGTGCCTGGCTTCACTCTTAGCAACGGAAATGCAAACTGAAGCTATTCTGACATATCATTTTTCATTCATTGGATAAACAATGATTAAAAAGGTCAGTGATGGATGGCGCCTATGGCTCAGTGAGTGGGGCGCTGGCCCCATATACTGAGGGTGGCGGGTTCAGGCCCAGCCCCGGCTGAACTGCAACCAAAAAATAGCCGGGCATTGTGGCGGGCGCCTGTAGTCCCAGCTGCTGGGGAGGCTGAGGCAGTAGAATCGCGGAAGCCCAAGAGCTGGGGGTTGCTGTGAGTCCTGTGACATCATGGCACCCTACTGAGGGCAGTAAAGTGAGACTCTGTCTCTACAAAAAAAAATATATATATATATATTAAAAAAAAGGTCAGTGATAACATTCTGTTGCAATAGTGTGGGGAAGCACACACCCTTGGAACCTCTGAAACAATGTCAGAATTCCAAATGCATACACCTTTGGCCCAGCATTTACTTCTAGGAATCTGTCCTCCAGATACTCCTCACAAATGTGAAAAATGATATATTACTGTGTACAAGGTTATTTGCTGGAGCACTCTTTGTAACAGCAGCAGATTGGAAACATCCTAAGTGCCTGCTGACAATGGAGTGCTTAAATCATCGTAGCACATCCAGCCATACATGCTATAAAGGTGGACTGATTTGAGTACATCTCCAGATGTTCTTTAGAAGGAAAAAAGCAAAGAGCAGAACATGTATATGGTACCTTTTAAAATACTTGTATGCAAAAAGGGAGTCACAAAATAACAATTTATTTCCTTATATGTGTATAGACTGATCTCTGGGAGGAGACCCAAAGGAACTAGAAACAGCAGGTGCTTACCGTAGAGAGCTGGGGGTGGGGAAGCTAAGAGAGATGGGTGGGAGGGGACTCGCTTTTTAAAATATTTTTTACACAGTATTTACTTACAGATGACGAAATTCATTGTTCTTAAGTTTTATGCAGTTCTATATACAGTTCTTAATTATCGTTATGTGAGTTTTGACAAATGTATACATTGGTTGTAATCACCACCTCAATCACAGTATTGATATTTCCATCACCCCAGAAAAGAGACTAACTTTTCACTGTGTGCCCATGAATGCCATCAGAATTTTGTGCAATGTGCAGACATGTTCCTTTATAATAAACTTAAACATTTTCTGTCCCTGTGGATTTGACTGTTATAGATATTTCATATAAATGGAATGATACATATGTGGTGTCTTCAGACTGGCTTCTTTCACTTAGCATTATGTTTTGAGGTGCATATGTGTTGTACCATATATCAGTATTTTATTCCTTTTTATTGCAAAATAATATTCCATTAAATGGATAAACTACATTTATTATCCATGTCATCAGTTTTGGACATTTGGGTTGTTTCCACTTGGGGGATGTTATGAATAATGCTGCTGGAAGCATTCATGTACAAGTTTTTGCAGGGACGTGTGTTTTCATTTCTCTTGAGTAAATATCTAGAAGTGGAATTGTTGGGTTATATAGTAACTCTATTTTTTTTTTTAATTTTTTTATTAAATCATAACTGTATACAATGATATGATAATGGGGCATCATACACTCACTTCGTTAGTAACTCTATTTTTAACATTTTGAAGAACTCACAAACTGTTTGCCAAAGTGGATGCCACATTTTACATTCCCACCAGCAGCGTATGAGGGTCCCTATTTCTCCACATCCTTGTTAATACTTCTTGCCTATCTTTTTTATTCTGGCCATCCGGGTGAGCGTGAAGTGGTATTTCATAGGGATTTGGGTCTGCATTTCCCTGATGACTAAGGATGTGGAGCACCTTTTCTCTTGCCATTGGACTTTTGCCTATCTTCTTTGGATAAATGTCTATTCAGATCTTCTGCTTACATTTAAATTATCGTGTTATTTTTGAGCTATTTTATATTCTAGACACATTCTCTAATAATTAGATGTATAATTTCAGTGGGTTTTTTATTCACTTTCATGTTGGTGTTGTTGGTAGCACAAAAGTTTTACATTTGGATGGTGTTTCATTTATTCTGTTGCTTGTGATTTGGTGCCATGTCTGAGAAGCTTTTACCTAAGATGAAGATTTACTCCTATTTTCTTCTAAAAGTCTTAGAGTTTTAGCTCTTATATTTAAGTTTAGATGCATGTTGAGTTAATTTTTATGTATGGTGTGAAATAGGGGTCCAATGTAATTCTTTCTGTGTGGCTGTCAAGAGTCCCAGCACCATTTGTCAAAAGACTATTCCTCACCCCTACCTTGGCACCCATATTGAAAGTAAATTGAGTGTAAATACAACAGTTTATTTCTGTACTCTCAAGTCTAGCCCCTTGATGAATACCTTGTATAAATGTGCCCATTACCCAGATATTATTCACTGTACCTATAAGATAGGTTTTCACTCATCCCCTCACTCCATGAGGGGATTGATTTCCACTGAGTTTTACTTCCCTCTGTGCACCTCAGTTAGTTCCAATTTAGTAGCAAGCACATATGCTAAAATATGTATATATACACACAGTTGGGTACTTCATGTTTGATTTCCGCAATCACAAGAGCTGCTCAATGTAACTTGAACATGGTATTCATCCTTTATTATCGGTATATAGTGAGTATTATAATTTTAATACAGATTTTCTTTCCTTAAGATGTGTGTACACTTGTGTGTGTATAATATGTATATACATATATATGTATTAACACACATACGCATACACACAGTCATGGGCCATATAATATTTTGGTCAATGATAGACTGCATATACAATCGTGGTCCCATAAGATTATAATAGCGTATTTTTACAGTTTTTATTGGTTTTTTGCTGTTACCTTTTCCATGCTTAGTTATGTTTAGATACACAGATACTTGCTACTGTGTTACAACGCCAGTGTTCAGTGTTATATAGGTTTGCAGCCCTGAAGCACTGGACTAGACCACAATGCATAGCGGACTGTGCCATCTAGATTAGCGTAAGTGCATTTCTCAGGACGTGTCTCATTGTTAGTAAGCATGACTCTGTGTGTGTGTGAGAGAGTGTGTGTGTGTTCTGGAAAGATTATGGGTACTTTTTGTTTTCTCTGATCTATTTTATTTTTCTGAATTATCCTCATTTACTATTAGTAATGAGGAATACAGCTTGGCACAGTGATAACAGGAGCCCAGGCCTGCCCTTCTGGGTGTGCAGAGGAGGCAGGGGGAGGCTGGCCCAGGCACCCCTGAATGCCCCCTTGTGTGCTGAGGGCTGGGGCTTTTGCTGTCCTCAATGATGAAGGCAAATGGCCCAGTGCTTAGGCTCTGATCACCTGGTCCCCTGTGATTCATTCTGCTTGATTCTAATGAAAATGAGGCTTAATGAGAAGATAATAAAAGTGACATTTTGCAAGCTTTTAGTGGACCATGCCCAGAGGTATTTTATTTCTTAGAAATAGTTTACACCACCAGAGGATTTCACTGTTGGAAATGCAGGGAGAGGTCCCAGGATGTACACAGTAGTTCTCAACCTTCCTAATGCCACAACCCTTTAATACAGTTCCTCGTGTTGTGGTGACCCCCAACCATAAAATTATTTTCGTTGCTACTTCATAACTGTAATTTTGCTACTGTCATGAATCGTAATGTAAATATCTGATATGCAGGATAGTCTTAGGTGACCCTTGTGAAAGGGTCATTCGCCCCCAAAGGGGTTGTGGCCCACAGGTTGAGAACCGCTGATGTACAGGAATATGAAGGAATGAATGGCATAGGATCCTCAGCTTCCTGGCCTGGTGGGGTTCCCATGTCCCTCTAGAAACTCCGAGAAGGAAGTGCTGTCATCAGCCACCTGTAAACATGGCCTTGAACCTGGCACAGTCCTCCTACTGTTATAATGAAGGAGGCTTCAGGAGGAGCATCCCTCACCCCTCGCTGTGAGCCAGGTGATCCAGGTCTCATCATCATCACCTTTGCACACAGAGGTGCTCACAGTAGGTGATTTGGAACTGAGCATCCCTCAGCAAACATCCTCTACATGCAATGCCCTGGCCCTTCCTGGAGCTGAGCTTAAGGCTCCTCTAAAAGGTCTGACTCAACTGAAGCCAAGTGCTGGGGTGCAGGTGCCTCCTGGCCCCAGAAGTTGGGACAGGCAGATAGGGCAGGGTCTAGGTGAGAGCTGGCCCTATCTCTAATGCATCGCTAATCTAGGCCTATCTCCTAGCACACACTTGTAAGTGCATGTGTACCTGCCTGCCCATGTGTGCCTGCATGTATGTGAGCACACAGCCTTTTTTTTTTTTTCTTGCAGTTTTTGGCCAGGGCTGGGTTTGAACCTGCCACCTCTGGTATATGGGGTGGGCACCCTACTCCTTTGAGCTACAGGAGCTGCCCGAGCACACAGCCTTTGTATGTGCACCCCTACATGCTGCATCCTTACCAAGTGTGCTGGGACCCCCGGCTGGTTTGCTTCAGCTCCTCTTTCTCACTGAAGGGCCCCTTCCTGCCTCTCTGATCAAGGGCACTCACTTCAAGCCCCCATTTTGATGGAGGGCCAGGCACAGGCAGGAGGGCCAGGCAGGTGCACTCTGCTCTGGGCAGGGATTGATCAGGTCTCCTCTCGGAAGGATGCCAGTGCCTCCGGTTCTCCTTGACAGAGCACCTTTGACCTGGCCTGGTCCCGCAGGTCAGAAGTGTATAAATGAGAGGCCCCGTGATGGTGCCCCTCACAGCTACCCTGATCCGCCTGACCCAGGAACACTGGCATTCAGTGCCTGAGTCTGCATTCGGTGCCTCTACAGGGCAGGGCTCCCACTCTGGGACCAAGATTGATAGTTGCAAACCTTACAGCCCACCAGGACCCACTTCCTCCAGGGCTGCGTGCATGCACCTGAGCCCACAGCCTGGCCTGCAGTCCTGTCAGCCCGTGGGCCTTCAGGAAAGCACTTGTTAGCGTAGGGGAATGGGACAGTTTTGGGCTGATCTCACCCTAAACCTCAAAGGCCATCTCCCTGACTGCTTCTGCCCAAGATACCCACCTTTCTGCTTCTCTTATTCAGGTTTCCCATCCAGAGAGCACTGGATTGTGCTTGGTTTCCTCCAATGTCAGGGAGCTCAGTACTACTCAACCATGGGCTGCTGGCCTTACTTATCTTTATGTAGCCACCAGAATCTGTCCACCACTCACTGCCTCAGACACTGTGGCTTCTGGGGCAGCTGCTCTTTGCTTTCAGCCCATCTCAGGTGGCCTCATCTCTGCACGTCCCCTCCCTCAACTTCATCACCTCCTCTAAAAAGGTCCCCTCCCCCTCCCTGTCTCCTGGTTACTCAGCCCCCAGGTCACCCTATTGGGCAAACCCCCTGAAGCTTCTTACTACCCATGGACTTAAACACAGACGCTCTCCCCAGGTGCAAGGCTCCCTGCCACCTGCACTGCCCACTTCATGAGGCCAAGTTCTCCAACTCTTTCAGTGCAGGTGGCACTCACTGGACACACTCTACCTGTGCACATCCATTCATCCATCAATCTACCCATCCCGAGCTTTGGCCTTGTGGGCAGGATTATTATTGCCTCCACTTGCCAGATAAGGACACTGAGTCCCAGGGAGGTCAGGTAACTTGTCAAGGGCCACATGGCCAGCCAATGGCAGAGCAGGGGTCCAAGCCTTGGTATCAGGCTCCAGCATCCAATGTGCCACTAGCACTCTGTACAGCCCAGTCATCACCCTACTGTACCTCTCTCCTGCAAGGCTTTTGTGGTGTGGCACGTCACAGCTTGCACAGCAATGACCCTAACTGATCCTAGCCTGTCCCCACATAGTCCTTGAAGACCATGGAGGCTTGAAGAGAAGGGGCCTGCCCAGAGTTACTCAGCAAGGACAGGGTGACATTAGGAGTGGGACTTCCCAGGAAGAGGACAGTGTTATGGGGTGACTTGTGTCCTCTCTAAAATTCCTACAATGCATTTGGAGGCAGGGCCTTTAAAGGGTGATTATGGTAAAATGAGGTCGGTAAGGTGGGCCCTAATCCTATCAAAGTGGTGTCCTTATAAGAAGAGGCGATTAGGGCACAGACGTGCACAAAGGAACAACCATGTGAGGACACAGGGAGAAGACGCTGTCTGCAAGCCCAGGGGAGAGACTTCAGGAAAAGCCACCTCGACCTAGGACTTCCAGCTTCAGAATGTGAGAGAATAAATTTCTGTTGTTTAAACTGTCTGGTATGGGGGGTTTTGTTGCAGCAGCCCAAGAAGACTCATACATATGGGGTCTTCCTGCCTCCCCCTTGGGGGATCTGGGATCACAGCCTGGTGTGGAGCCAGGGGCCAGGGCCCAGGACTCCACTGGTCCCATGCCAGGAGTTCCCTGCACAGATAGCTCTGCTCTCTTGAGGGCTCTGAGGGCTATCTGCCCGACCCTGACAACAGAGCGGGGACTCCAGCAGGGCCCAGCTTTATGACAGGCTGTCAAGTGGGCAGCAAATAAAACACCTACCCTGTGTGACAGAAACAAGATATAAAAACTTCTGAGCTCCTTTTATTGACTAGAAGCCTTGTGCTTCATGTCCCATTACCTCCTGGACTAACAGGCACCTACCAGAGCTGGAGGGAACTCAGGGTCCTGCCTGGCAGGTGGACGCAGCCATGTCTCAGGGCAGCTGGGCTCTCAAGCCCCACCCTCCCGCAGCATCAGTGCTCCCACCCATGATCTGACCAGGTGAGTCCCTCTCAGCCTGATGAATTTCCATCCCCCTCTTTCTGGAGAGTGGACAAAACATGACTGCTCCTCAAGAAGGAAACAGAGGGCACAGACAGTGAAGAACTTGACAAAAAACAAACTTTTGCCCAGGTTCTGGCATCTCCTCTAGGGGGCAGGCCCTGGGCGTTGGCTCACTCAAGCCACACAAGCTCTCAGGGAGGAGGGACTGTTGATCCCCATTTTATAGATGGGGTGCAGAGCCTAGAGATGGAAAGAGCTGAGTCAGTCTGGGCTTGACACCCGGGTCTGAGGGACTCCAGAGCCTCAGAGAGCCACAGGGACAGGTGGGCCTGAGTTCCTGAGTATATGCAAATGTAAGGAAGACTGTGGACCCCAATGCCCCCAAGGCTAAGGCTCGGACCTGTGGGATGAACAGCACGGGCCTGAGCTGTCACTTGCTTCTGGGATGGGGTGATGGGGGCTCTCTGTGCCATCCCTCCCTGCACCAGCCCCTCCACCCAGTCTCCTTAGGCAAGTGGCAGCTGCAAACTGCCTCTTTCTCTTGCCTCATTTGGTCCCCCAGGGACCTCACTGAGCCAAAAATGTCTGTGGCCTCAAAGGAAGCCAGGAGGAAAGGCATGCTGTGCTAAATGAAGGGCCGTTTCTTCCTTCCAGAATAGCTGAGACCACGGCGCATCCCACAGGCCTGAGCTGGGGAGCCAATCACTGCACGGGCTGCTGGTGATTAATAAAAATGGGTAATGATGGACCATCTGTCCCAGCCGCACTCTGTGGCGGGGCCACACCAAGTCCTCATTAAGCATTCCTTTGCCATTGTCCCCACAGATGTTGGCGGTGGCTGTGTTGGTCCCACGGGAAGGCAAGGTTGGACGCATTTAGGCAGACGACCCTGAGCAGGCTGGTCTCGGAGACAGGGCTCACACAGGGCCAGCCTATGCAGAACTGCTTTACAAGGTCCTCCATGTACCCTCCACCCTGATGGTGGTGCTAAGCACAGCCCCAGGCAAGACAGGCCTGGCTGGCCCCTCCTCACTCACTGTGTGACCTTGGCAAGCATTGAACTGCCCTGAGCCTTCACATCCATCCTAGAGAGGTCAGAACCAAGTGGTCAGTGTCTGAGAAGCATGGAGTTGAGAGATCAGGACTTCTCAGAGCCTTTAATTTGTCAGCATCGAAGGAAGAGACCATCTCTACATTGAGGCCCCAGAGTCCAGAGACTCCAGCTAAGCTCCGAGCACATAGTGGTGCTTAAGACAGGAAAGACATCAGGAGAAGATGTGCAAAGGGCCCACATGTCTTAGAATTCTCCAGAAGGCACAGAGCAGGGCTTATTCTCCAATCTATTGACTTGGCTACAGCCCCCTCTGGATAAGGCCTGTAGGCCAACAGACCCCTTCCCCAGAAGAGGGTCTCTCCATGAAGAGACAGAACTAAGTGCCCAGGCAGGGAAGGGGACCCAGAATGCCCACAGCTTGCAACGAAATTCAGATAAACAAACAGGGAGAAGCAGGGACTTTGGGCTCCCGGGACAGAGAAGAAACCAAGTGGTATGAAGCCAGCAGAGCCCTTGCCTGTGAGCAGTAGTGGGCAGAACCTAGGGACAGGCAGTGGATTGGCCTCCCAGGAACCTTGTAGCTTTGGGCTCCTGGTGGCACTGTGCTCTGAGCTAGGTCCAGTCTGGACAAATGGCCAACTGTCCCCAGAGTAGGGTCCCCCTCACACAGCAACCATACATACGAAAAGTAGCCTGGCCTCAAATATAGTGGAGGAGAAATCTACAGAGAGGGACGCTGAGGGACAGAGCAAGTAACCTGCCTAAGGTCATGCCACTATGAGCAGTGCAATGTGATTCCTTCTGGACAGGGTGGCCCCAGAGCAGGAAGGACCAGCCAACATACACCCAAGGTGAAAGCCTCTCCACCCTGAACTTCCCAGGTCTGGACACTCCCCCTATAGCTCCTACCCTGCCTTGCCCCGCAAGTGCCTCCAGCTCACTGCAGTGTCTGGCTGAGCAGGCCCTGGCCAAAGGCCCAGAGGCTGACAGGGACACCTGTTCCAGGGCCTCTCTGGTTCCCTGTCCGAGGTAACCTGACATCTTTCCTGGTATACCCTCAGGAAACCTGAGCCTCCTGAGGCTCCAGCTTTGTCCCTGGAACGATGAGCACTTGGAAAGTGGAATTGGAGAGGATGAGTGTGTTCCCGGAGCTGGTCAGCCCAGCCAACCCCTCTTGGGGCCAAAAGAGCCTGTGGAGGTCAGAAGGGAAGCAAACTGAGGCCAGGGAAGGGCCCTTCCACCAGAAGCAAGGTCGCAGCTGAAACTAAAGCTTGGATCTCCTAAGTCCCAGGCCAGGGGTCCTTCCCGTCTGAGGATCTCCTTGGACCCTTGGAGCTCTGAGGGCAGTGGGGACAGTTATGTCTATGAAGGTGAGGTTGCTTCACTGGCTGGCACACAGGGTACCCAAGGGCAAGAGGAGAGAAAGGGTGGTATCATTGTAGTTATGAATATTCATGTGAGTATTATGAATATTCATGCAGCATCCACTGATAAGGGAGAAGCAGGCTGTGAGGGAGGACAGATTGCTGCTTCCCAGGCCCACCTCAAGGCCAGAACCAAGGCAGTAGCCTAGGGCATTGGAGCCCAACCACCAAGCAGGGTTTCCTTCCCCAGGGATCACCCAGACTCAGGGGCCAGCAAGGGGCAGGCCAGAGCAGGGAGGGACACAGGGCCTGTCCCTGGCATGGACAAGGTCTCCAGAATGCAGATGGTCACATGCTTAGATATGGCAGGCTGAGGGAGAGCCTCCAGTGGGTCTAGCTTCTCCTATGTCTACAGGTGGGCACCCAAGAAGGATCTGGACAAGCCAAGAGGCTCAGAACACAGGGTCCTTCAGGGAGAGTGAGGAAGGGCAGATATCCAGTGGATTTTCCTTCACAGAGATGGAAAGCAAGGAAGGCTCAAAGAGGGAAGTGATGTGCCTAAGATGATGCAGCAAAATTGTGGGACATCCCAGGGCTCCATTCTGTAAGTGTTGTGGCTTGCATGTAGGTAGTGTTACTTCTGAGTGGGTGCCCATCCAAAGACAGGTATGTGGCCGTTCCTGGCAATAGAGGCCCTCAATTAGTGTTTGTTGACTGAATGAATGGCCCATAACCCTAAATTTCTATTTAGAGGTTGGGGAACCTGAAATAAAGAGACCTGTCCCTATTCTTGCTGATAGATTATGGTGGGGCCAGCTTCCATTTATTCCATAATGTCCACAGGTTAAGTTGTGTTTGAAGACAGGGTCTTTTTTTCTTCTTAGAGTTGGGAAATCACTCTTCTGATGGCCTTGAGGAACTTCCAGCTGTAGTGGAGGCCAGCAGCTCCCGCAGGCCTGGTATGGGCTCCACAAGGTCTGCAGGGCTGCTTGGTCCTCTCTATAATGTTCCTTCTATGCTCAGGAGCCAAGGAAGGTAGGCAGGTGAGACTCACCTGAGGAAGGAGACAGAAAGGCCAGAAGACCACGGGTTGCCTGGAGCAGAAGGCAGCAGTGCTGACTAAGACAAGTGCATAGGATGGTCCTGGGTCCAGAGGGAGTCCTGAGATTCCACAGCAAACTCTTTCTATGTTGGGGACAAAGCAGGCAGGAAGCCAAATTGATAAGAAATCAAATGAGGAGGCTGACAGTGGAGAAGAAAAATAATCATAAATGATGGTTTTTATTAAAAAATACCACCAGAAAAATGCATGTTCATTCCAGAAGCCCAAAAAAGCCCAAAATGTAATAAGGGAGAAGAGAGGAATGGAGAATGGAAAATTAAAACCATGAAAATAGCCCAAGAAAATCTCCTGATATCTGCTGGGAGTCCACAGCATCAGAGGAGGGAGGGAGGGTGTCACTGTTGTGTGCAGTGACAAACATTATTCTGCAACCGAAATAGCAAAAGCAGCGGGCAGGAGGAGGGACAGATAATCTATTGCAGAGCAGTGATGGATTGTTCCCGCCATGGCCAAGGAGGCCAGGCCAGCCCGTGGGCCCAGGGCCAGAGCCTGGGTACTGTAAGGGTGGGTGGGCTCTCTGCCTGGAGACAGGGACCACACTGGTAACCCACACTGGCCCAAGGCAGCCATCCAGCTAGAGCAACACATGTCTGTGGGAAACTGAGGCTGAAAGAAGGGAAGGCCACCTTTGTTAGCTTGGGACTGGTGAAGGAGCAGCATCCTGACCCCCCAGATTGGAGCCCCTCGCCAGGCCCATCCTTCAGGGGCACTGGAGATCCAATCTGTACCACTTGCCAGCTGCAAAGCCCTACCAGGGTCTCCTCACCCCCAATTCCTGCCTAGACATGAAAAGGAAGTGACTACCTCACATAGAAGGAGCCCCACCATCTGCATAGACAATAGGGGAGCTCCAGGTGCCATGCCAGCCAGGTGTCTATTTGGGGAGAAAAGCAGGGGCAGGGCATCACACCAACCCCTAGCAGGTGTGGGACCCCCTCCCCCAAGAGCAGGCCCCTCCTAAGGCTGGGATACTAGGAAGTGTATCATCTCTGCCAGCCCTGCAAAGTTATTCTCATCTCACACATGAGGGAACTGAAGCTGAGAGAGGGATGGTGACCTCACTCATGGGAGAGCAAAGGAAAGGAAGCTGATCACACCTGTTTCTTTCCTATGGTGCATTCCCTGTGTGCCTGCCGTGTAGCTGGCTTGCTCACGCCAGGGCCCTGGCCTCATGGCACTGAGTTCCAGCATGCAGATAGCACACGCTGCAGAAAGGAAGGATGGGATCAAACATTGAAAAAGAATATATAGAACATAAACCAGTAATGAGACAGAAGCAATTGGGGTGGTGAAGGAGGGTGGCACTGTCCTAGCTTGGGGCCTCTGGAAAGGCCTCTCTGAGGAGGGGCTTTGAGTGGAGACCCGAGTGAGGACTGAGTCATAGGAAAAATTGAGGCCAGTGGTTCCAAGCATGATAGCAGGTGCCAATGCCCTGTGGTTGGGTAAACATGAGGGTGATGAGAACAGAAAGAAGGCCACATATGGGGGGCAAACAGAGGGGGCAGAAGGGAGTGGACCTGTGGGCCCTCTGGGACAAGTGGAGGGACAGGCCCTTCCAGATTCGGGTCTGACATCTTCAGGGTAGCCTCAGGCCTGGGGGATTGTGGAGACCATCAGGAGCTGGCTGTGCATGGGGGAGTATGGTCGCCAAAGAGGGTACAGTGAGCTTGGAGAAGAAGGTGGGCAGTGGCCAATGCAGGGGGGAGGTGGCAAAGCTTGGCTGGGAAAAGGGTAGAGTGGAGAGGAGGTAGCAGAGTCCCCATAGAGGGGCAGGGAAGGGGCTGGTCGAGTCTGGGGCAGATCAGAGAGCAGCAGAGCTCCAGTGGGAGGCTGACCTGGAAGGGCACAGTGCCTCTCAGCCGTGGGTGTGCAGGGGGCTGGCAGGTAGGGGATAGAGAGCAGGCAGCATCTCCCAGGAGCTCTGCAAAGAAGAGGGTAGAGAAAGGGGGTGCTGGGGGCTGGACTAGGGACAGAGAAGCCAAAGGGTCACAGGGGCACCTGGCTTCTGGAACGCAGGTGTAAGGGCAGATTGTCATTCAGATGAGTTTTCTCTTGGAACTTGGTCAGAGACCAAGGGCCACCCAGCTCAGAGGCTAAGACTCACTGTCACAGGCTGCAGCATCCCCTGGGAAGAGGATCCCCAGGCACCCCAGGGACACCGTGGTTCCCAGATGCTGCCTTCCTCTCTGCAGTTACATTTTGGAAGAAGAATTTTCATCAAATGTAAATTATTTCCTTTAGGAGAAGAGACCACATCCTATTTCTATCTGGGGGTGTCAAGATCTCTACGAGAGAGCTCCCCAAGCCCTGCATCTCCCAGAGTCAGCCCCACAGGGGCTGCCCTTGTGGCAGACCCCACTTAGGCCCCCTCCATCTAACCAGATCCACCAGCGGGGCCAAGAGGAGACTGCAGCCCAGGGAGGGTGCTCAGGCAAGGGCTGCATTCATCTAGATCAAAGAGCCAGCTCTATGCCCACCCCACTTGCCAATGCCCACCCCAGGCCAGGGCAGCCCCCAACCCATGGCTCCCCAGCTCCCAGCCCCTGCCACAGGACACCAAAGCCCTCCACATCACTAACTCTTCCCAAGGGTCAATTAAGATGTCTGGAGTTGATTAGACTCTGACACTGATGAAACCCAGAGGTAATTAGCAAAAGGAAAAAAAGTTTTGATTAGTCCTCAGCATAATTCTCTCCAATTATTCAAAGTTCATGCCTGCAGGGGGTGGAATATCTCCAGGAATATTTATTTATATCTCGATTTTTTCATCAACTTTGTGAGTCTACTTAATCATCAGGCCCTGAACTTGTTGACTTAGAGAATCTGCTGGGGGACAACCTGGGGTGATGCTGAGAGGCTCAGCCTACGAACACAGGAGACCCTCTCTGCCTCCCAGAAGACAGCCTGAGTTTCCCCCTACCCCCACATCCCCCACCAGGGCTCCCCAGGAGCTCCAGGGGATGCAGCTCAGGTGTGCCCCTCTCAGCTTTTTCCTCTTCACTATGCCCTGGGAGGCAGGAGGAGCCCAGGTCACATGGGGTGGCTCCCACAGCAAGGCTCCTGACCCAGGCTGACCCAGGTGGAGTTGGGCTGCTGTGAAATCCACCAGGCCCTGCCTGGCCCCTCTGTGCTCTGCCCCAGCACCAAGCCTGAGAGCCACCCACTGCCAATAGCTCGCAGATACTTGCAGACCCACCACTGACATTTTCCTAATCTGTGAACCCCCAGGATAGCGGAGGAAACCCCTGCCTGGGGGCAGGGGAGGGCAGGGATGGGGGTGGTGTTTGAGGCCTAGGCCCAGATCCACGATTCAACAACAGGGAAATTGTGCTGGACAAAGGTCAAACTGGATGTGCTGGAGACTTTGCTGTGCCAGGTCCTGCTGGCAGCCATGGGCAAGTCCATTCCCACCTTGTGCCTTGGGCTTCCTCTATAAGAAGCAGCACCCCGTCTCATGCCCATGGGTATGGAAGGGAGTTTGTTAATCAAAGAGGAAATCAGACCATAAAGAAAAGCCTTCCACCCTCAGGAAAGTGCTGCAGACTGAGAGCCCCCTCCCCAGGGTACAGGCCTCTCAGATGCATCTGAACCTTCCAAGCCAAGGTACCAAAGACTCAGTCTTTGCCTTTCTGTTTGCATCTTGAATCCTCAGGAAATGGAAAACCCACTTGGGTTTCTCCAGCCTATTTGGCCTCAGAGAACTTTGGGGCAGAGTGCCACTGTGGGGCCAGTCTCCTTGGGAACTCTGGAGCCAGCCCTCAGAGCCTGTGCTCCAAGCCAGGAGCAGACGGTCTTTCTAAAAGTGAACTCTTTTCCTATTCCACACACCCTTTCAACCCCTTCACTTCCCTGTCAACAGGTGGAGCCACTGTCCCTACCCTCTGACTCTTAACAGACATTTGGATTTGGGATGGCTGGGACAATACAGTGTGATGGTTGTGACCCTATGTGACTAGGAGTTAGGTCACAAAAAGCAAAGCCACGGCCATCTGGCTCTCTCTTTGGAGATGGCTGCCTTGAGGATCCAGACTCCCTACTCCAATTGAGGATCCAGACTCCCTACTCCAAGGACACACAGTCCCCAGGGAGAGGCCTGCAGCCAGCACCCAGCACCCACCTGATGGCTTGCGCAGGTCTTGAATGAGGTCCTTCAGCCAGGATCAAGCTGCCCTACACAACGTAAGGAGCAGAGACAAGTCTTCCCTGCCTCACCCAGTCCAGACCACATGAGCAGTGTAGGTGACTGTTACTGTTGTAAGCCACTGAGTTTGAGATGGTTTGTCCCACAGCAGTAGGCTGTCAAAAACAAGGGACGCCTGTATGATGCTGTGGGAGCTGTGCAGGCCCCTCCTGCCTCTGCTCAGCCCCAGCCTCACTCTCCTCTGCCAAAGCCTGGGCCCAGCTCTGCCCACCTCCCACCCCCAGCTACAGGCTTGAGCTACTTTGAGATGAGGCGTAGCTGGGATTGTACTGCCTGGAAGAGATGGCCTTCAGCATCACATGACTTCTTTTTGGATTAATTTAGCTTAGCCTAGTAAGGCCTCTCCAGCTGTGCTCCTACTGGCATTTTAGTGTGAACTTCTCAGCTGGGTGGTACAGAGAGGAGCATTTGCCTGCCGCCTATTCCCCCTCTGAACGCTGCCCTAAGCTGGCCTGTGGGGAGCTCGAGACCATGACCACCCCTCCCATGGAGGTTCAGTCGAGGTGTTGGCCCCATCAAGAGCTCCCAGTGACAGTCCATGCCAACTTGCCAGCCCTGTGATGTGCTACCTTGGAAATGTGCTACCTGTGGTGTGCTACCCAAACTCATCCCCTTTGGCTGATGCCACATGGGGCAAAGACAAGCCTTCCCCACTAAACCCTGTCCAAATAACACATCTATGAGTAACATAGTGAATATTGTTGCTCTAAGTGATTATGTTGGGTGGCTTGTTACAGCAGCACCCTCTAACTGGGTAACAGCTGACTGTTGTTTCTTGGGATATGTTGGTGACTGTTTAAATGTTTAACATTTTTAACATAAAAATGTTAAAATTACATTTTTAAAATCATTGTTCAGAAATGTGTCTACAAACACTTCACTACATATAACAACTTGCTAGAATAGCGCTCTTCATAACAAAGCCTAGAAAACCAATAGAAACATTTTGAAGAAGTATATACTTGAGCCCAGGAGTTTGAGCTTGCGGTGAGCTATGATGACACCAACTGCACTCTAGCTGGGGAAACAGAGTGAGAGACTGTCTCAAAAAATAAGTCTATGTATGTGTGTGTGTATATATATAAATTTTTTCATTACACTTCATTATACATTTTACAGTTTGGTGACCACTTACATTCACTGAATTTACACAGTTACCAACACGACTCATAGGTAACGTTCTTGGAATCATCTTTCTTTCAAATATGGGTCTAGTTCACTGTGTTCATCACATCTGCATTGAAACAGCTGAAAGGCCAGATCATGCATGCCAGGGAGGGGGACGAGGCCGATTGGCAGCCTGTAGCCAAGCCCCTGAACAACTGGGTGATTCTGGAAGCCTCTGGGCTCTGTCAGGAGCTGTTAACTGGCCCTGAGAAGGGCCATTTGATATTTGTCATTATGCACTCTTTTTCTTAGAGAAGGCCCCCAAATAGTTACATCATCAGGCCCCACAAAACCTGGAAGAGATAGGGCACAGAGGAGCTAAGCCTCCTGGGGACCTGCACCACCCCTGCCCCCAGCCCCACACCCTGCACCTGACTCTCAGTGGCTGCCAGGGCAGTGTTGCCCCTGACAAAGCTGGAGAGAGAGGTGGGTCCAGGGGGTGCCACTCGCTTGGGTGCCTCACACAGGAAAGGCGTGGGGGGGGCCAAGGATGGAGCCTGGGTGCTCCCAAGGGAGGGGCTGCCACAGAGTCGGAGGCACAGGACTCTTGCAAGCTTCGCCAGTGCCTGAGGAGGGCAGAGGAGCCTCAGGGCAGCCACCCCAACCCTTCCAGACCCTGCCTCAGCCCCACTCACCCAGCAACCCCACTGCGAGGCCACCCTGGAGAGACACAGAGATCACATGTAGAGAGACGCTAGAGAGAGCTATGCGTGGTCTCAGACTAGCAGGCCACAGACTGTAGGGGAGGGTAAGAGCCAGCCCCTGGGTCCTATTTCAGGGGCAGGACCTCCTGCCCACATCTTTTCAGCAGTGAAGGAAGAGCTGAGTCCCCACCAGCCCCTATGATGATGAGTTCATAGCACCGAGTCTTCTTCTGCAGGAAGCACTCTCTGCTTCTCTGGGAACTCCCCTGTGTGCCAGCTGGCCAGTGAGAGGTCATCCCATGTCTTCCAGCTTTCTCAGCCTCCAGGGTGCCCTCGCCCTCATCCTCCCCTCAGGCTGCCTACACCTCAGCGTGTGAGGCCTGGGTGGGTCCTGTCCTTAGCTCCTAACTGGCTGCCCTGGCCGCTGGCCTTATATGAGGCCTAGCATGCCACCCTGGGGTTTCTGCCTGAGGGGACCCAGCCCACATCTCAGGGACCACCTGCACCTGAGCTGCCCGTAGGCTTGCTGGAGCCACATGGAGGGCTCCACCTCCTGGGAGCCCCTGCGCTGGTGTGAGGTGGGGCTTCTCTTTGGAGGCAATTAAGCACAGGTCTCCTGAGCTGACATCCTGCAGCTCACCTGAATTTCCCAGCAGCCTCCCTCATGTGGCTTCCCTTAGGCTGGGCCTTAAGGGACAGGGTCCTTTCCCCACCTGCTGAAGCCCCACAATTGGCCCCTCTCAGGCAGACAAGGGGCTCCCACAGACTCCCTCTTAAGCTCCCCCACTCAATGGCTCAAGCCAAGAAAGTCCATGTTCTCACTTGAAACATTTCTCTTTCTCAAAAAGCCCTATTCTTGCAAAAGAAATCGTCTGTGCTTTCAGAATATTGCCTCTGCTGCTAGTTTTAAAAAATTCATCCAGAAAGTCAATTGATTTCTTTGTACTCAGCTCTGTTCACCTCCCCCCAGGCAGCAGAGGCCACAGAACAGAGGAACAGAGACAACCGTGGAAAAGATAAAAGCCTCCATTACTGCTCCAAACTGTGTTGTGTCATACCTGGACCTGGACCTCTTGGAGGCAGGACAGCCCCAGGAGTCCCAGTTGTAGTGGGAGGCAGGGACAGATGGGAAGGGGCCCACTGCTCCCCAGGGCCCTGCCTTCCCTCCACCCCACAGAACCATCCCTGAATGTTTGCTTCATCTGCTCCACATGCCCTGTGCACAATGGAGATGCTCAGGCCTGGCCAGGGACACAGGTCTCAGTTGCAAGAGCCTTTGGTGTGCACAGCTGAGATGGGGTGAGCACAGGTGTGGTGGGATGATCACAGGTCAGGTGAGGTAGCACAGGTGAGGGAGGAGGTGTGCACAAGTGAGGAAATAGGCATAGTTGAGAGAGTAACCATAGGTGTGCAAAGGTGAGGAGGTGTGCACGGGTGAGGTGAAGAATGCACAGGTGAAATGGGATGTGCACAGGTGAGGCAGGTGGGGTAGGGGAAGGGCTTCCAAGTCCGATAATCATGTCAGTTCAAAGCTCACGTCTGTGACTCGGGCTTCAGACGGTGACACTATGGGCCTGAACACTCAGGCCTCCAAGCCCCCACTGCTTCTCATCTCTCAGTCCTCCGTGCTCAAGGGCTGCTTCCTCAGGGTACCATGGATTCTGGGGTGGCAGGAGGCTTCCTCTGGATGCGGATAGTGAAAGACAACTCTGGGTGCCCAGTGAAACAGCTGCAGACAATAGGGGCCATCGTTGGGGTGCTTGCAGGGCTTGCGTCTGTGGTGGAATCTCAGTTCCTGTGGCTCTGGCTCTGATAGTGGAAAGGGAGAGGGGTGGCTTAATCTGGGTCTGTCCCCATCAGACCTTCCCTCTGCCTCTGCCCAGCTCCTCACCCTTCCTACAGAAACAGTGTAACCCTTCAGCCTCAGGTTTTAGCTACACCTGCATAGACACCACAGAATGCAGGAGGGTGAAGAGCTCTGGAACACCAGTTCACTCAACTCTCATTTAAAGACAGGGAAACATAGGTCTCAGAAGGCACATCTATACCCCAGTGTCCAGAACAACTGTGACCAGGAACTGTGGGATTGGTAGGTGGAAGAAGATAGAAGGATGGGTGGGTGGGTGAATAGGTAAAGAATGGGTGGGTGGATGGATGGGTAGGTGAATGGGTGGATGGATGGGTGGGAGGCTAAGAACTCACAGCATTAAGACATCACCACTGACATCCTGATTTTCTTCCATAATATAAAGAATTAGTCTGGAAATAAAGTAGAACTTGCATAAGTTGAACACCTAACAGACTGTAACAAATCGGTCAACATTCAGAAGTGGTCAACATGAGGAACAATGCCTACTGTACTGGTATGTACATGTGGTGCATGTCTGGTCATGGGCAAGCTCCCAGCACAGTCCACCTGCAGGAGGGAAGAGGGAGGAACCAGGGTGCTTACAGCATTCAGAGATTGAGGCAAGCCCTGCCAGTTTGGGGTTTTTTTTTAGAAATTAACATACCAGTTGTAAAATTCATAGGAATGCAGAGGACTTAGAAGATGCAAAATGACTTTGAAGAAGAGCAAAGTTGGAGCACTAACACTGCTGGATTTCAAGACATATTGTAAAACTATAGTAATCAAAACAGTGTGGAATTGGTATAAACATAGACAAATAGATCAACGAAACAGAAAACCCATGGGCAGAGCCTGTGTCTCAGTGGGTAGGGCGCCAGCCCCATATACTGAGGGTGGT
Source organism: Nycticebus coucang (assembly GCF_027406575.1). Classification (NCBI taxonomy): domain Eukaryota; kingdom Metazoa; phylum Chordata; class Mammalia; order Primates; family Lorisidae; genus Nycticebus; species Nycticebus coucang. Next base: position 62,861,672 of record NC_069791.1, on the reverse strand, counting down.
AGGTTCAAACCCACCCCGGCCAAATTGCAACAAAAAAATAGCCGGGCGTTGTGGCGGGCGCCTGTAGTCCCAGCTACTCAGGAAGCTGAGGCAAGAGAATTGCCTAAGCCCAGGAGTTGGAGGTTGCTGTGAGCTGTGTGATGCCATGGCACTCTACCGAGGGCGATAAAATGAGACTCTGTATGTACAAAAAAAGAAAGAAAGAAAGAAACAGAGAGAAAGCCCAAGAATACCTAATGTGCATGGGCAACTAACTTTTGACTAAAGAGCAAAGGCAAATGGAGAAAAGAAATGTGTTTATGTACAAAAACAAACTTTTATCCATAGTTCTCATTGTATACAAAATTAAACCCAAAATGGATCATAGACCTAAATGTAAAACCTAGACTTAACAAAACTTCTACATGTATGAGAAAACATCAGAGAAAATCTTTGTTTAGGTAGAGATTTTTTAGGTATAACATCGAAAGCATAATCCATAAGAGAAAAATAAACTGGATATCATCAAAATTAAAAATCTTTTGCTCTTTAAAAGTCACTGTAAGAAGAATGAAAGGACATCTTACAGACTGGGAGAGACTATTTGTAAGCCGTATATGCAACAAAGAATCCAGAATATATAAAGAATTCTCAAAATGTAATATTAAGAAAACAACTTTAAAATGGACAAAATATTTTGACACGTACTTTATCAAAAAGAAATAGAAATGGCAAATAAGTACCCAAAAAAATGTTCAGCATCATTAGTTATTAGGAAAATGCAAATAATTAAAACCCCAATGAGTAAGAGTGGCTCACATAACAAAATCCCAAAACTACAGATGTTGGCATGGATGTGGAGAAAAGGGAACACTTCTGCACTGCTGGTGGGAGTGCAAGCTAATACATCCCTTTTGGAAAGAAGTATGGAGATTACTCAGGGATCTAAAAGTAGACCTGCTGTTTAATCCTGCAATTCCTCTACTAGGTGTATATCCAAAAGACCAAAAATCACTTTATAACAAAGATATTTGCACCAGATTGTTTATTGCAGCTCAATTCATAATAGCCAAGTCATGGAAGAAGCCCAAGTGCCCATCGGCCTATGAATGGATTAATAAATTGTGGTATATGTATACCATAAAATATTATGCAGCCTTAAAAAAGATGGGGGCTTTACCTCTTTTACGTTTACATGGATGGAGTTGGAACTTATCCTACTTAGTGAAGTATCTCAAGAATGGAAGAAAAACTATCCTATGTACTCAGCCCTACTATGAAACCAATTTACAATCACTCACACTTTCATATGAAGAATAGATCACAACTATGGCCCAAGATGAAGGGGGGAGGAGGGGGGATGGGAGGGGAGGGAGGAGGTCAGATCAAGGGAGGGTGAATGGTGGGATCACACCTATGGTGCATAATGCAAAAGTACATGTCGGATCTATTAGTATAGGGTATAAATGTCTTGACACAATAATTAAGTAAACGAGATGAGGTATGTGTTAACCAGTGTGATGCAAGCGTTCCTAATTCTATATGAAATCAGCACATTGTACCCCATAAATGCATTAATGGATACATGATCTCTGTGTTTATGGTTTAATAAAAATAAGTAATTAAATAAATAAAAGACATGCAAATTTAACAATAACAACAACAACAAAAAAAAAAAACAATGAGAGATCTCTGAACACCTGTGAGAATGGCTAAGATTTCAAAGACTGGCCATATCGAGTGTTGGTAGATACTTGGAGACATTGGCACTCTTACACACTGTTAATGGAAATATAAAATTGTGTAATCACTTTGGAAAATATTCATAGTTTGGAAGTTTCTTAAAAGTTAGAGGTTAATATACATCTGCCATATATACTTAACATTTAGATATTTGTCCAGGATCCCTTCCACTGCTAGATAGTTATTTGGGAGAAAGAAAACCATGTCCATACAAAGACTGGGATAATAATCTTCATAGCAGCTTTATTTGTAATAGCTAAACTAGAAACAACTCACATGTCCATTCAATGAAACACTCAGCAATAAGGAGCAAACTATTGATACATACAATATCACAGAAGAATCTTCGAAAAATCATAAGTAAAATTATCTCTGTTCACAGATGGCATGATCTTATATATAGAACATCCTTACAAATATACCAAAAATGCTAATAAATTGAGCAGTTTTAGGACACAAGATCAACACACAAAAATCAGTTGTATTTCTACACACTAGCAATGAACAATCTGGATAGGAAGTTAACAAAATAGTTTCTTTTACCATAGCAAAGAATAAAAAACTGAGCAATAAATTTCTTCAAGGAAGTCCAAGACTTATACACTAAAAAATGTAAAACAAAAAAATAAATAAATAAAAAAATGTAAAACAATCCTGAAAGAAATTAAAGATGACCTTAATAAATAGAAATTCACCCTGTGTTCATGGACTGGGAGACTTAATAACGCTAAGATGACAATACTCCCCAGTTGATCTAAGAGTCAATGCAATTCCTATCAAAAAACTTCAACTGCCTTTTTTGCAGAAATGGACAAACTAATCCTAAAATGCATATGGAATTGCATGGGTTCCTGAATAGCTAAAACAATCTTGAAAAAGTGGAACAAATGTAGAAGACTCAACTCACTTCCTAATTTCAAAACTTACTGCAAAACTACAATAATCGAACCATGCAGTATCGATAAAAGGAAAGACACTGATTAGTGACAATCCATAAATAAACTTATTCATCTATGCACAATTGGCTTTCAAGAAAGATGTCAAGACCATTTAGTGGTGAATAATAGTCTTCTCCACAAATGATGTTGGGCAACTGGATAGCCACGTGCAGAGTGAAGTTGAACCCCTACATGACATAAATATTTATGGGATAAAATATTTACAAATCATATATTTTACATATCTGGTAAGGATCTAGTATCCAGAATGTATAAAGGACTCTTACGACTCAAGAAAAAAAGACGTACCACCCAATTAGAAAATGAACAAAGTATCTCAATAGATATTTCTTCAAAGAGGATAAGCAAATTACTAAAAAGCGTATAAAAAGGCGTTCAACATTGCTAATCGTTAGGAAAATGAAAATCAAAACCACAATGAGACACCATCTCATATCCATTAGGTTTGCCATAATTAAAAAAAAAAAAAAAAAAAAGGAAAACAACAGGTGTTGGAAGGGTGTGGAGAAAGTGGAACCCTCATACAAGCTGGTGGGCATGGAAAATACAAGTACAAGCACCATGGACCACAGTTTGGCAGGTCCTCAAAAAGCTCAACCTAGAATTATCTCACGTGACCCAGGATGCCGCTGCCAGGTGTACACCTCAAAGAATTGAAAACAGATGTTCAAACAAAAATTTGTACACAAGGTTCATAGCAACGTTATTCACACGAGTCAAAATGTGGAAACAACCCAGATGCCCACTTATTAGTGGATAATGGATAAACAAATTGTGGGTGGTCCACACAATGGGATGTCGCTCACCCATAAAAGGGAATGAAACACTGACAAATGCTATAGCACAGATGAACTTTGAGGACATTATGGTAAGTGAAAGAAGTCGGTCACATCACAAAAACCCGCACATTGAATGGGATTCCACTTCTAAGAAATATCCAGAAGGAAAAAAAAGAAAAAGAAAATAAAAGAAATATCCAGAAGGAACAAATCCACACAGACAAAAGCAGATTAGTGGCAGCCAGGGCCTGGGGGAGGGGAGGGAAGTGACTGCTGGTGGAGGTGGGGTTTCTTGGGAATGAGATAGAGCTGCTGGTGGTGGTTGTAGAATAATGTGAATGAACTTAATGCCACTGTGAAGTCAATTTTAAAAAATTAAAAAATTTTATGTTACATGAAATTTACCACAATTAAAAAAAAAAAAATCTAAGGTGACATGAGAGTAGAGCCCTGAATGGAGGTGGAAATAAAGTGTGACAAAGTAGGGACCCCTGCCACGCTGGGCCCCTCCCTCTGCTGCTCCCCTGGACACCTGGTGGGTCCTTCAAGGTCAGGAGTTGCTTAATACCCAGGGGCTCAGCTGGCCTTAGCCTAATCCTGCCCACAGGACGGCCAGGGCCATGGAGCTGGAGAAGGTGGGAGCCAAAAGCAAGGACACTGGCTGGGCCATACTGAGGAGCTTTCTCCCTGTGTCCCTACCCAGCTGCATCCTGAGGCTTCCCCCTCCCTCACCTGAGGCTTAGCCCTGCAGCCCTGAGACCAGCCATCTCATTCTCCCCTCTGCCTCCCACCACTTCCCACCAAAGCTTCCAGGCTTGGGATTCAATTACAGGCGCAGGAGAGAGCAGGTGGGGAGTGGCCTGTCCTGGGCACCCATGGGCCCTAATACTGAGCCTGTTGGCTGACCCCTGGATGAGAGGATTCAACTACTATAGCTTGAGGTGTTCCATTTACTGGCTGTAGGGAACTGGCCTTCCTTGGTGACTTTGCCCTAGACTCTGGGGGAGATGTGTGGACCCCAAGATCAGCAGTAAGACACAGATGCTTTGCAGGGCTGGCTCCGGCTCCAGGCCAAGGTGTGCGAGCAAAGGGACAGTTTATGATTCTCTGTAACTTAACTGAAGTTCTGCCTCTGTTTCTCCAAGGTGACAGAAATGGCCTCAGTCAGTCTGGGCCCCCTACAGGGTTGGGTTTAAGCTCCTGAGTGTGTTCTCAGTGTCATTTGCTATGCGGCACCCTGCTGATGGCAGAGTATGTCCCTAGTTCTCCTAGTCCTGGTGGTCCCATGTCCTACACATTGTCATCCCCTGCACAGACACCTCACCTCAGCATCCTCCACCAGTTCCTGTCTCCTCTCTCAAGCTTGGTGCTGTGCTGGGTGGTGGTACCTTGAACAGAGTGGACCAGCACAGAGGGTCCCCTCTGTTCAAGGTCCCACCACCCACACATCACCCTCACGTTCCTCTCTTCCCACCTCCATATTGTGGTGCCCCCACAATTCTCTGCCCCAAATTCCTATGTTGAAGCCTGAGCCCCCAAGCCTCAGAATGGGACTGTATTTGAAGACAGGATCTTAAAGAGGTATAGGTGATTAAGGTAAAAACAAGGTCATGAGGGTGGCCCTGATCCTATCTAACTGGGGTCCTCATGAGATCAGGACACGGACATGCACAGAGGGACGACCATGTGAGGACACGGGGAGAAGCCACTTCCATCTCAGATTTCCAGCCTCCAGAAATAGAGAAGAAAGTTGCTGTTGAAGCCCCCACTCTGCAGCATCATTCATGGCAGTCCTAGCACTGCAGCCTTACCCCAGGGCTCCCGACAAAGTCACGACTTTGGCCTTCCCATTTCCTGAGGCTCAGGCTCTAACTCAAGCCAGCCAGAGCCCTGGGCCCCGAGTCCCTGTGGGGTGAGGACCCAGAGCCCAGATTATGAATGAGGGGGAGGAGGGGAAAGGGGGGAGGGGAAGGAGGGAGAGGAGGGGAGGAAGAGGAGGAGGAAGGGGAGGACATGGAGGAAGAGGAGGAGAGGGAGGAAGAGGTGAATGAGTGAATGGGAGGAGAGTGTAGGGAAGGAAGGGGAAGAGGATGAGGAGGAGGTGAGTGAGGGGGAGGAGGGGGAAGAGGTGAGTGAGGGGGAAAAGGAGATGAGTGAAGAGGTAAGTGAGGAGGAAATGAGGAGGAAGAGACAGGGAAGGTAAGGAAGATGGGGAGGATGAGCGGGAACAGGGAGGTGAGGAGGATGGGGAGGAGGAGGGACAGGAGAGAGGTGAGTGAAAGGAGGAGGGAGAGGAGGCTTTTGTGTGCAGGGTAGACTTAAGGGAAGCCTTGGTGGGGGGTGAAGGACTCCTATGTCATCACAGAACACAGACAGTAGGACCTCAGCATTGCACGTCCCTCCTGAGTGCCTCCACTTTTCATTTATTTTGCCTATTGTTTGGTATTCCCACTCCCCACTCCCAGGAGCTCCCCAGGTCCAGCCACCTAGACCTCCTTTCATCCCAAGGCCCTCCTCACCCATCTCTGCCTCTGCAATCCTGAGTGTCCTTGGGTTCCAGAAACTCAAATCTCCCCATTTGTCACATGGAATTGTTGAGCGGACCAACCAAGACTCAGAAGCAGAATCGCACCAATTGGACCCTACAAACCAGTATGAAGAGATGGACAGCCAGGCAGAGAGCAGGCAGGGAGGGAAACCCTTTGTGAGTCCCAGAGGAGGGTGCCAGGTGGCCGCTGGTAAGAGGAGCCTTGCTGCAGTAATAATTGAAACCCCAGAGAGCTGCCACAGCCACAGTTCTCAAACTCCAGATGGGCCAACAGGGCAGTCTGACGGAAGCCGGTGTTGCTGAAGACAGTGCGCTGATCAGGTCGCAAAACCTCTGGGTGACCTGTCCTTCAGGTGAGCACACACCTGTTCCAGACCCACCCTTCTTCCAGGCACTTAAAGACATCCTCCAGGTACCTCAGGAAATGTGCAGCACCGTTGGTAATAGTGGAAAACCAGATAGAACATCTATGTGCCTTCAAGGGAAATGAATAACTTGGTATCTTGTGAATATGACCCGCAGTTGATACAAATAGATTGCCTTCAAAACCTGCCAACTCCCACCACCCCAAGATCGAAACCTAAATTTGAAGCATATTCATCTGCTTGGGCTGCCACAACAAAGGCCCACAGAGGGCAGCTTCCACTACAGAAGTATGTTTTCCCACAGTCCTGAGGCTCAAGTCGAAAGTCAAGGTGTGGCAGGGCTGGTCCCTCCCAGGGCCTCTCTCCTTGGCTTGCAGATGGTGACTTTTCTCTGTGTCCTCACGTGGTCATCCCTCTGTGCTTGTCTTTGTCCTAACCTTCTGTCTTTCTCACACCCCAGTCGCATGACCTCATATTGTCTTCTTCCCCCCCTTAAAGACCCTGTTTACAAACACAGCTCCATTCTGAGAGCTTGGGGGACTTGATTTGCCCCATAATACTTGACATGGTATGCAGATGCCCTCACAAGCTAGCACGATCCTCCTTCCCAAAGCCAAGACCCATGGGGGTGTCCTGACAGCCCAGGAAATTCCCACAGTGGATTTCCTAGTGTCCTTATCTCCAGGCAGCAGAAATGTTTAAAATAAACATGAGCTGCCCTCCCTACCCTGGGCCTCATGTCCATCTGAAGTGAGAGACAGGCATTGTCCAGCCAGTGGATGGGAAGCCAGGGGAGCAGCCCCATCCTGAGAGGGGTCCGCACGTCCAGGCTCACACAAGGTCATACTCAGCAGAGGAAGGGCTGAGCTTGGCCCAGATCTTTCCTTGCCCCAGACCCTTCCTTACTCCCACCCAATCCAAGAGCATGCCCAACCTGCTCTGCCTCCACAATAACCCCCATCCACTCTTCCTCTCCAACTCTGCAGCCACCCTGTGTCCACCCTGTATGTCTCAGGGCCACGAGCTTCCACGGTCCCCCAGCAGTCAGTGCTAATGCCCTGGTCTGGCCTCCTGCTCCTCCCTGTCTCACCCCAGCGGCCAGTCGGGCATCCTTTCTAATCTACTTTGCACTTGTTACCACCTCTTCCTCCAGAACTGCACATAGCCTTCATGGAGTCTGCTCTGGCTAAAGTCCCCTATAGCAGCACCATGTTGTGTTTGCAGAGCGCCTGTTACCATCCAAGATTCTCTGCTTTCACCTTCCTTGGTCATGGTCTGCCTCCCCTGGCTTGATAAAGGCCAATGCCTGGTGCATGTCATAGACTTGGTGAACATGAGATAAATGAATAAATAGCCCCCAACCATACAGTTCTGCTGGAGGCTGCCCACCTCCTGCAGACTCAGGGTGAGCTCCCAACCAATCCCCACCTGCCATCCCCATCATCCCTGGGACACTCACAAACACAGGTAGACAGTCACACAGATCCTGTCTGGCAGTTGCCATGTCCATCCCCCAGCGACCCCCCCACCCCAGGTAGATGAGGTTGCTCTGAAGGAGACAAATGTGCTGGGGCGCATCTTCCCAGGGATGGGAAGGGAGAGGTTGGGGAAGTAGGGTATCTGAGCCTTCCTCTTATGTGTAAAACCCCATAATCCTGCCTTCTGCTAAATTTCTTTCTTGCCTCAGCTAATTTGCACCAGGTCTCTGTTACTTGTGTGCAGAGAACCTTGATGAATACAGATGGAATACCAGGGACGACAGTGCCCTCTTTGTCTTAAAGGGGCCTCATTTAAATGGCCAATTGGCTGAGACAAGCAAGGACTCAGTCCTGTTTTAGGGTTTGGGTTGGACCAACCTCCAGGGCTGTGACACAGGCCCATCCCCTCCACAAGCCTCCTCTTCTCCCACTGTGAAATGACAGGGCAGAGCCTGATGGAAACATGACTCTTGATGCTGTCCTCCCACAGACTTCTGACCAGTCTAGCCCAATACCATGCAGGGACCCCACGGGCCAGGAGATAGAGGCACCCAGCACAGTGGTGCCAATCTAGCCGCCCCCGGGCCGGCAAAGCCCCATTGCAGCTCCTCTGTGCACAGCAGCCCGCAGCCCCACCCCACCAGCGCCAATGGTCGGCAGAGTGTTGCTCCAATGGATCTAAGAAGCCTCTAATTGGATTCTTGATGATTTGGAAACTAATGATATGCTCAACTCATCTCTAATTGGCACGGTGCCACTAGAGATGCCAGGGCGGGCAGGATGCAGGGCAGCTCTGATTCCAGCTGTTATTAGCACTCTTCAGGCAGCTCTACAAGGGAAGGGCCCAGCCACCCCTTCCCTTCCTCCCAGACCCCACCTTTCTGGATCCTGTCTGCCGGAAGGTCCACAACAGAGTCCCTAGGCATGTCCCCATGAAGACCCCCCACCTTGAGAGGCTGGCCAAATTCTTGGGCACCAGCGGAGCTCCCTCTCCCTCATTACCAGCACTTGCCTGAGCCATTGTAAGTGTACAGGAAGCAGGGGATGTCCAGAGCATACAGACCATGCTGTAAGCCTCACTCGCTTCACATACAAAATGGGTAAGGCTCCTACAGAAGAGGGCCTCGAGCAGGCTGGTTCAGGTAACCCTATCAGGTGCCTCGAGCTCCCAGGGCAGAATCCAAAGGCTTGTTACTATGATTAACATTTAATTCTTCATCAGAGGTCATCTCCTGGTTCTTCTCCATGTGGCTGTTGTTCCAAATTTCTTCCTTTTCTATTTCTGATTCTATCTCCTTTGTTAGATTGCTCTGGCTTTGCCCTTAATAAATCTCCTTTTATTCTTCTAATTTACTCAGAACAAGTTGGACAGTTTTAATATCGTCTGAATTATTAGCCATTCTGTCAGTTTAATGTTAACTGCAAATTTTCACAGATGGACATGCCATCCTGTCCTCCAGCTCTGAAACCAACATGTGCTATCGAGGCAGCCTCCATCCAGGGGGCAGGAGCCTGTCAACCATCTACAATGCCTGTTCCTCCAGGTCCCCTGTTGCTGGGAGCAAGCAGCAGCCAGAAAGAGAGAGACTGACTGTCTGGGCTATGCTGGATATTAAGGGGGAAGATGAGGACAGGAGGGGGAGGAGGAGGAGGCCACTGCTGGGTCCCCTCCAGGGTGACCATTAGAACTGTGGGGAGGTGTCTGTGTCTGAACCTCAGACGTTAAAAGAAATAAGGTTACCTGTTATGAGTTGTTAAAAAAAAAGAAAAAGAAAGAAAGAAAGAAAGAAGGCAGAGAGGTGTGTGGCCATGGTAAATGATGGTTAAAGAGTGCTAATGACAGCTGGATAGGGATCTTGAATGTGCCCCTGTGGTGGCCCACCCTATCCAGGCCCACAGCTTCAGGTGCTTAAAAGGAATTTATTATTTTTTAATAGTGAATTTTTTTTTTTTGAGACAGAGTATCACTATGTCACCCTTAGAGTGCTATGGCGTCACAGCTCACAGCAACCTCAAACTCTTGGGCTTGAGCGATTCTCTTGCCTCAGCCTCCCAAGTATCTGGGATTAGAGGCACCCTCCACAACACCCGGCTATTTTTTGTCACAGTTGTCATTGTTTAGCTGGCCCAGGCTGGGCTCAAACCAGCAAGCCTTGGTGTATGTGGTACGCTATAACCACTGTACCACGGGTGCCGAGTCAATAGTGAATATTTATTGAGCATCCAGCATGTGCCAGGCAATATTTTTAATATTTTACAGAAAATAACCAAGACTCTTAACAACCCCATGAAGGCAGGCACTGTTATTTCTTAACAGCTTTATTCAGATATAATTTGTAGGCTCAGTGCCTGTGGCTCAAGCGGCTAAGGCGCCAGCCACATACACCTGAACTGGTGGGTTCGAATCCAGCCCGGGCCCGCCAAACAACAATGACAGCCCGGGCCCGCCAAACAACAATGACAGCCCGGGCCCACCAAACAACAACAAAATAGCCAGGCGTTGTGGTGGGCACCTGTGGTCCCAGCTACTTGGGAGGCAGAGGCAGGAGAATCGCTTGAGCCCAGGAGTTGGAGGTTACTGTGAGCTGTGATGTCACAGTACTCTACCCAGGGTGACAGCTTGAGGCTCTGTGGCTCAAGCGGCTACAGTGCCAGCCACATACACCTGAACTGGTGGGTTCGAATCCAGGCTGGGCCCGCCAAACAACAATGACAGCTGCAACTAAAAAAAAAAAAAAATAGCCGGGTGTTGTGGCGGGCGCCTGTAGTCCCAGCTACTTGGGAGGCAAAGACAGGAGACTCACTTGAGCCCAGGAGTTGGAGGTTGCTGTGAGCTGTGATGCCACAGCACTCTACCCAGGACGACAGCTTGAGGCTCTGTCTCAAAAAAAAAGAGAGATATAATTTGTATGCCATGTAACTTATCCACTTTAAGTGCACAATTCAATATTTTTAGCGTATTCAAAGAGTTGTGCAACGTTCACCAGAATCCATTTTGGAACATTTTTCATCACTCTAAAAAGAAACCCTGCATTTCTTGGCCATGTCCCCAACCTTCTGCCCCCCGCCCTGGCCATCACTAATCTAATTTCCTTTTCTGTGGATCTGCCTACACTGGGCATTTCATGTAAGTGGAATCATACAAATGAGGCCTTTTGTGTCTAGTTTTTTAAACTTAGCATGTAATATTTTTAAGGTCCATCTGTGTTGTAGGACGCATCAGAACATCATTCCTTTTTATCACTGAATGACATTACATTGTAGGCAGAGATCTCTTCAGTTTGTCCACTTATAAGCTGATGGGCATTTGTGTGGTGTCCACTTTCCAGCTGTTGTGAATGATGATGCTGTGAACATTCCTGTATGAGGTTTTGTGTGGACAAAAGTTCACAATTCTCTTGGGTAAGTACCTAGGAGTAGAATTGCTGGGTCATATGGTAACTCACTTTAACCGTTTGAATTTAGTTTAAAGACAAAGTAAAAAGGCCCAGCGGAGTGGCTCACACCTGTGATCCCAGCATTCTGGGAGCCTGAGCTCAGGAGTTTGAGACCAGCCTGAGCAAGAGTGAGACCCCATCTCTAAACACTAGCCGGGCCTTATGGTGGGAGCCTATAATAGTCCCAGCTATTTGGGAGGCTGAGGCAAGAGGATCGCTTGAGCCCAGGAGTTTGAGGTTGCTGTGAGCTATGATGCCCCATGGCACTCTACCTCAGGGCGACTGAGACTCTGTCTCAAAAAACTAAAATAAAATAAAATAAAGACAAAAGTAAGGAAGACAGAGAGCAGCAGTGTAGGGCACTCTCCATGTGTGTTGGTCCCAGGAGAATTAAAATTGCTTCTTATTCACTTCTGTGTCCTCAGGCACTGAAGAGACTGTCAATGGATGAATGAATGAGGTGATCTGACAGACATGGGAGAAGAGGAAACAGAAAAGAGAAAGAAGTTGTTTCTTTTATGGTCTAGAAGCTGAGCACTGGCTTGGGCTGGGGAAGTTGTCAGCACCACGGGCTCCTCGGCCTGCATGGCTTTCTCGCCCTTGTTGGGGCTGCAGCACTGCCCAGGGAGTTGGAGCTCAGCCCTCCCTCCTCCACCACTAAGTCATTCTTTTCCCATCTCTCTCCTTAACAACATCTCCCTAAAAGTGTAATTTTTCCCTCTGTGCTATCTGAGGCAGTGGCAACAGCCTGTTAAGTAAAATAATGGGAGGAATAAAACCTGTAGAGATGTGGGACTTGGAGGCCACCACAGCACACATCTTGAGGTTGCCAGCCTGGATTCTGGAGGCTTCAGTGTGGATCAAATTTGAGGTGGGAGACGGGAAATGTCCAGGCCAGGCAAGCAGATGGCCCCAGGGTGGCCCTGTCCCTGTGGCCAAGGAGCTTCAAAGAGTGTCTCCACAGAACCTGCTATGGCCATGATGAGGACTGCTGTCCACCTCTGAGCCACGGGTGCTCCTTGGCGCCTTACAGCTGTGCTTGTTGCCATCTGGGGCTCTGCCTGCTGCACCTGCTTGGGGCAGGTCAGGCCTATGGCTCTCTCCACCCTAGGCCAGGCTTCCCAAACTCCTTGTCCCAGTGGAGCTGCCATTCTGCCCTGTATCCTGGGCCCCTGGGTATTCCCACAGCCCCCAGCCAGGCTCCCACCCTCTCCTCTCACCTCCCCTGGGCTGGCTCACAGTCCCTGTGGGGTGGTGGAGCAGTTTTCTCCACAAGCAGCAGTGGCATTGTCCCCACGCCATGTGATCCCCAGAACCTTCCCTATCAATGGACGGGAACCTTCTTCCTCAACCTGGGCAGGACTTTATGAGGGTTTTATGGAGACAGTAAGACCAAAGAGATGCCATATTACCTTCCTATGGCTGCTACAGGTGCCTCAAATCCCACAGATCGGGCTGCGCCCGGACCTCCAGAAGAGCTGCACCAGAACCCGCGATCAGCACCCTCCCACCTCTGGAAGAGCTGCGCCGGGACCCGTGATGGGCACCCTCCCGGACCCTGGTAAGAGCTGCACTGGGACCCTCCGGACCTCCAGAAGAGCTGCGCCCTTCTGGACCCCGGTAAGAGCCACTCAGAGACCCGCTACCCTGCCCGCTGGGCCTCCCCACGCCCTGACCAGGAACTCCAGGAGCCGCGCAACCCTATGTCCTCCCTCCTGTCCCCTCCCTGCCTCCATGCCGCCCACTGGTCTGGCCAGGGACTCTGGTAGTCACCCTTGGGAGCCCTCCCTGCCTCTGAGCGGAGTCCTTCTCCCTGCCCAGAGACTGATGGAGCCTTGGGCCCTCTGTGCCAAAGTCACTGGGCCCCAGGCACTCCAAGAACTGTGTGCACCACCCCCCACCCTGTTGCTGGATCGGGGGTGTCACACTCTGGAGCTGCTCCCACAACCAGAACTCCCTGGCTGGGGCAGCCCCAGAAGAGCTACACAGGGTCACTCGCTACAAAGATCCAGCAACAATAGAGTGATCCCCCTGGGTCTAATCTTGGAGAGACACCACCCAAACTCTGAGGACAGCCAGAGGCAATGGTGAAAAACAATCATGAGACAAAATCAAAGGAAATACTCTGGCAATATGAATAATCAAAATAGATCAACTCCCCCAACGATCAACAGGGCAGCCACAGCACAAGATCCCATGCACAAACAAATAGCTGAGATGTCAGAAATCGAATTCAGAATCTGGATAGCAAATAAGATCAAATTAGAATTCCAAGCAGTAACCCAAAAGATGTCTCAAGAATTCAACAAATTCAAAGACCAAATGACCAAAGATTTTGACACATTGAGACAAGAAGTTGCAGCCCTCAAAGATCTGAGAAACACAGTACAATCCCTCAGTAACAGAATGGAGCAAGCAGAAGGAAGGATTTCTGACATTGAAGACAAAGCTTTTGAACACTCCCAAACTCTCAGAGAGGAAGAGAAATGGAGGGCAAAAACAGATCACTCTCTCAGAGAGCTCTGAGATAATTCAAAGAAAACCAATATTCATCTTATAGGGATCCCGAAAGTGATGAAGTGGCTTCACAAGGCACAGAGTCTCTTCTCCATGAGATTATGAAGGAGAACTTTCCAGACATGCCAAGAGATTCTGAAATTCAGACAGCAGACAGTTTCAGAACTCCAGCACGACTCAACCCAAATAAGACATCTCTCAGACACATCATAATCAATTTCACTAAAGTTAATATGAAGGAGAAAATTCTGAAAGTAGCCAAACGAAAGAAAACCATCACCTACAAGGGGAAGAATATTAGAATAACTGCAGATCTCTCTGCTGAAACCTTTCAAGCTAGAAGAGGATGATCATCGACTTTTAATCTCCTAAAACAAAATAACTTTCAACCCAGGATCCTGTACCCAGCTAAACTGAGTTTCATTTATGATGGAGAAATTAAATACTTTAACAACATTCACATGTTGAAGAAATTTGCCACAACTAAACCAGCTCTCCAGGACATTCTCAGAGCTATCCTCCATAAAGACCAGCATAATCCTCCACCACAAAAGTAAACCCACCCAGAAAATTTTGATCAAATTCCAACTTCCACAGTTGCAAAAGGATTAAAAATGTCCACCAGACTCTCAAAGGGCTTATCAATATTCTCAATTAATGTGAATGGTTTAAATTGTCCTCTAAAGAGGCACAGGTTGGCTGACTGGATGCAAAAACTCAAGCCAGATATCAGCTGCATACAAGAATCTCATCTTACATTAAAAGACAAATATAGACTGAAGGTGAAAGAATGGTCATCTATACTCCAGGCAAATGGAAAGCAGAAAAAAGCAGGCATTGCAATCCTATTCACAGATGCAATCGGCTTTAAACCAACCAAAATAAGGAAGGATAAGGATGGACACTTCATATTTGTTAAAGGTAATACTCAATATGATGAGATTTCAATTATTAATATTTATGCACCCAACCAGAATGCACCTCAAAATTTATAAGAGAAACTCTAACAGACATGAGCAACTTGATTTCCTCCAGTTCCATAGTAGTTGGAGATTTTAACACCCCTTTAGCAGTGCTAGATAGATCCTCCAAAAAAAAGCTAAGCAAAGAAATCTTAGATTTAAACTTAACCGTTCAACATCTGGACTTACAAAACTTATAGAAGTGATCCAGGAATACAGCAATGTCTCAGGCTACAAAATTAACACCCATAAATCTGTAGCCTTTATATATACCAATAATAGCCAAGCTGAAAAAATAGTCAAGGACTCTATTCCTTTCACAGTAGTGCCAAAGAAGATGAAATATTTGGGAGTTTATCTAACAAAGGACGTGAAAGATCTCTATAAAGAGAACTATGAAACTTTAAGAAAAGAAATAGCTGAAGATGTTAACAAATGGAAAAACATACCATGCTCATGGCTGGGAAGAATCAACATCGTTAAAATGTCTATACTACACAAAGCAATATACAATTTTAACGCAATTCCTGTCAAAGCTCCATTGTCATATTTTAAAGATCTTGAAAAAATAATACTTCATTTTAATTGCAATCAGTGTAACTGGCTTATTGTACCCTCAATGAATCCCCAACAATAAAAAAAAAAGAAAAAAAAAATAATACTTCATTTTATATGGAATCAGAAAAAACCTCGAATAGCCAAACATTACTCAGAAATAAAAACAAAGCAGAGGGAATCATGCTACCAGACCTGAGACTGTACTATAAATCAATAGTGATCAAAACAGTATGGTACTGGCACAAAAACAGAGAAGTAGATGTCTGGAACAGAATAGAGAACCAAGAGATGAATCTAGCTACTTACCGTCATTTGATCTTTGACAAGCCTCTTAAAAACATTCAGTGGGGAAAAGATTCCCTATTTAACAAATGGTGCTGGGTGAACTGGCTGGCGATCTGTAAAAGACTGAAACTGGACCCACACCTTTCACTATCAACTAAGATAGACTCTCACTGGATAAAAGATTTAAACTTAAGACATGAAACTATAAAAATACTTGAAGAAAGTGCAGGGAAAACTCTTGAAGGAATCGGCCTGGGTGAATATTTTATGAGGACAACTCCCCAGGCAATTGAAACAGTATCAAAAATACATTACTGGGACCTGATCAAACTAAAAAGCTTCTGCACAGCCAAGAACATAGTAAGTAAAGCAAGCAGACAGCCCTCAGAATGGGAGAAAATATTTGCAGGTTATATCTCCGATAAAGG
The DNA here is from genome assembly GCF_027406575.1 of Nycticebus coucang. Lineage (NCBI taxonomy): Eukaryota > Metazoa > Chordata > Mammalia > Primates > Lorisidae > Nycticebus > Nycticebus coucang. Next base: position 62,845,634 of record NC_069791.1, on the reverse strand, counting down.
TTTAATAACCAGAATCCACAGAGAACTCAAACGTATTAGCAAGAAAAGAACAAGTGATCCCATCTCAGGGTGGGCAAAGGACTTGAAGAGAAACTTCTCTAAAGAAGACAGACGCATGATCTACAGACACATGAAAAAAAGCTCATCATCCTTAATCATCAGAGAAATGCAAATTAAACTACTTTAAGATATAACCTAACCTCATTAAGAGTAGCCCACATAACAAAATCCCAAAACCAGAGATGTTGGCATGGATGTGGAGAAAAGGGCACACTTCTACACTGCTGGTGGGAATGCACACTAATATGTTCCTTCTGGAAGGATGTTTGGAGAATACTTAGAGATCTAAAAATAGACCTGCCGTTCGATCCTATAATTCCTTTACTAGGTATATACCCAGAAGACCAAAAATCACAATATCACAAAGACATCTGTACCAGAATGTTTATTGTAGCCCAATTCATAATAGCTAAGTCATGGAAGAAGCCCGAGTGCCCATCGACCCACGAATGGACTAGCAAATTGTGGTACATGTATACCATGGAATATTATGCAGCCTTAAAAAAAGATGGAGACTTTACCTCTTTCATGCTTAGATGGATGGAGCTGGAACATATTCTTCTTAGCAAAGTATCTCAAGAACGGAAGAAAAAGTATCCAATGTACTCAGCCCTACTATGAAGCTAATTTATAGCTTTCATATGAAGGCTATAACCCAACTATAGCACAAGAATATGGGGAAAGGGCCAAGAGAGGGGAAGGGAGGGGGGAGGTTAGGGTGGAGGGAGGGTAATGTGGGGGGCCGCACCTACAGTGCATCTTAGAATGGGTACAGGCGAAACCTACTAAATGCAGAATACAAATGTCTACTTACAATAACTAAGAAAATGTCATGAAGGCTATGTTGAACAGTTTGATGAGAATATTTCAGATTGTATACGAAACCAGCACATTGTACCCCTTGATTGCACAAATGTACACAGGTATGATTTAACAATAAAAAGAAAAAAGGGTGGCGCCTGTGGCTCAAAGGAGTAGGGCACCAGCCCCATATGCCAGAGGTGGCGAGTTCAAAAAACTCAGGCCCCATGAAAAAAAAAAAAGAATTAGAAGCTAAGGATAAAAAAAAAAATCCACATCCCACAGAGCGGGCAGCTTCAACAACAGACACTTACTCTCTCACAGTCCTAGAGGCTAAAGCCTGAGACCAAGGTATCAGCAGGGCTGGTACCTCGTGACACCTCTCTCCTTAGCTTGCAGATGACCATCCCCGCCCTATGTCATGGTCATCTGTCTGTGTTGTGCCCCAATTTCTTTTTCTTCTTCTTTTTTTTTTTTTTTTTAGACAGAATCTCAAGCTGTAACCCTGGGTAGAGTGCTGTGGCATCGAACTCATAGAAACCTCCAACCCTTGGGCTTAAGCAATTCTCTTGCCTCAGCCTCCCAAGTAGCTGGGATCACAGGTGCCCCACCACAACACCCGGCTATTTTTTTGGTTGTAGTTGTCATTGTTGTTTGGCAGGCCCGGGCTGGATTCGAACCTACCAGCTCTGGTGTTTGTGGCTGGCACCTTAGCTACTTGAGCTACAGGCGCTGAGCCCCAATTTCCTCTTCTTATAAGACATCTGTCCTATTGGATTAGGGCCAACACTCGTGACCTCTTTCTAACTTGATTACTTTTTATTTTATTTTTTTTTTTGTAGAGACAGAGTCTCACTTTATGGCCCTCGGTAGAGTGCCGTGGCCTCACACAGCTCACAGCAACCTCCAACTCCTGGGCTTAAGCGATTCTCTCGCCTCAGCCTCCCAAGTAGCTGGGACTACAGGCGCCCGCTATTTTTTGTTTTTTTTGCAGTTTGGCCGGGGCCGGGTTTGAACCCGCCACCCTCGGCATATGGGGCTGGCGCCCTATCTACTGAGCCACAGGCGCCGCCCAACTTGATTACTTTTTTTTTTTTTTTTTGTAGAGACAGAGTCTCATCCGATGGCCCTCAGTAGAGTGCCGTGGCATCACACAGCTCACAGCAACCTCCAACTCCCAGGCTTAGCGATTCTCTTGCCTCAGCCTCCCGAGTAGCTGGGACTACAGGCGCCCGCCACAACGCCCAGCTATTTTTTGTTGCAGTTTGGCCGGGGCCGGGTTTGAACCCGCCACCCTCGGTATATGGAGCCGGCGCCTTACCGACTGAGCCACAGGCGCCGCCACCAACTTGATTACTTTTTAAAGACACCATCTTCAAATACAGCCACTGAAGGCCCAGGGGTTATGTCTTCAGCCTAGGAGATTTAGGGACATAGTTCAGCCCATCCTGGATGCCACCTGACTTGTCAGGCAAGATCATAAAAAGGCACTTGCTCCTGGAGGCTATGCACCATGCTGTGAGGGGGCACAGGTCAGGTGGAGAGGAACCAAGGCCTCTAGTCCTTGATGTCAACTAGTTCCCAGCCAACAGCCACTGGCCTTTGCAGCAGTCCTTCGGGCAGTGGTGGTGGGGGGGGACATTATCGTCCCCGCTCTACAGAAAAGGTAATGGAGGTTGAGGGAGGGCAGATCACTCGCTCTTTAGGACACTCTCTAGTCAAAGCCCCAACTGGCAACTTTACCTGGCCCTGCTTGGTGGCCCTGCAGCTGGTGGAGATTGCACCAGCAACAAACTTGCCTGAGGAGTGGCCAGATGCAGTTACCAAAGTACTCAGACAGACATGGACAAGAGGAGGCCCAGGCTTCACATAGTCAGCTGACCTACCTCACTTAGCAGAGGCTGGGCACCGGACTTGGCCGGGCTCAGCCCACAGCACTGAGGTGGGTCCCAAGGGCCTTGCACCAAGGGGCTGGGAGTTGGGAATGGAGCTGGACCTCAGGGCCAGACCCCAGGCCTTTCACTCTCCAAGAACCCTGATGGTTCTGTGTGGCTGGCAGAGGCCAGTATCATGGTGGGCCCGATGTACCTTCAATCCCCTCTACACCTGCCTCTTCCTTTACCCTCATCACCCCACCCACAACTGACCCCATCACACCTCCTCTCTGTGTAAACCAGGCTTTGAATTTCCCACACATCACAAAGCTGACCCCCTACCACCTGCTGAGACAAAAAAGAAGGTCTGATTGTTCCCACTTCAGTTGGGTGGCAGCCCAGGTCCAGTCAAGTAGGTAAGGGCGCATGTGGTCCCTCTGGGCAGCAGGTGGACTACTGAGAGCTGTCAGGTTTACCCTAAAACCACTGGCCCCCAATGTTGTCAACACACTGCTCCAAACTACTCACCCTCCTACAGACTGCCACTCCTACCCTGTCCTCCAATAGCAATCAATGAACGAGCACCCAGCAGAGAGCGGCAGGGTGTCTGGAGACCCCAGGTCAGCAGGCAGTGCCTTGGAAGATGAGTGTGACGTGATCTTCGGCCATGCTGCTAGAGGCCAAGCATCCAAAAGCAGGAAAGTGACAGGGGGAACCTTGGCCAGTCAGTTTGAAAAGGAACCCGTGTCTGGCCCCAGTGCCTCACTTCCAGGACATTGGTGAACCAGGGTGGTCCCAGGGATCTAGGGACGCACAGTTAAGGAATCAGAGGTGCTCAGCAGAAGCAGCAGATGAGATGGGTGTTCCAGATGTGTGAAGGCTGGCATTAGGACAAGGAGCAGGGATTATTTTATGTATCTTCAGAGGGCAAAGAAGAATCCATAAAAGGAGATTTTACCTAACACTAGAAGGATCTTCTCCCAGCCAAACCTGACCAATGTTAGGCTTAGCCGTTCCTCAAGATAGTGAGCTCTCCGTCACTGGAGGTATCAAACATAAGCAGGACAGCTATGGGCCAAGGACACCGGATGAGGGGAGTGCTTGGCCCTCTCCCCTGTGGCTCCCCCTCAATGGCTGCTGACCTAGGATGGCTCCAGGGAGAGAACGTGTGCTGCCTTCTGCCTCTCATCACTCCTGTCATGTTGAGCCCTACAGTAACAGCTGTTAAGAAATCACATTTGTACTTTCTCAGGGCTCTCGAACTTGGAGTGCAAATTAACTTCATGTGATCTGAAATATAAAAGGTCACTTCTCCCACAAATTAAAATCTGGGCAATGCTTGCACGCTCATGAGCAGAGTGGTTATGTGGGGACATCAGATGCATCCGCCCCACTGCCCTGTTCATGAGGATGGCTCCCCAGAGTCCCCTCTCAAGGCCATCTGCCCTGGTCACCATGTCCCCAGGCTGTGGCCTCTTCTTCCCCACCCTTTCAGGGGCTTCTTTCCTCTCTCCAGGGCTCTTGGGCCTCCAAATGCCCTGAACACCTAGGACCCTGGGGGCTCATCTTCCTTATTCTTCCCAAGACCCTCCATCTTTCCTCATCCTGGGCCTCAGTCTCCCCTGTTTCACCAGGGAAGAGGCTCCACTTCTATCCCACCTACCTGCCTCCCCTTTCCACGGCCCCTACCAAGTTCTTTCAGATCCACATGTCCAGTGAGACTCAGGGATGCCATCAGCGTGCCTGAGAATGCTGAAGGCCTGGCTCTTCCCACTTTACCCCTCACGGAGAGCTCCACAGAGCCAACTCTGCAGTCCTTGCTGCGCCCTCGTACTGCACCACGTCACCCATAGGGGGCCTCCACAAACAGCCTCCTGACTGGCAACTGTCTAGTCTTCCCCACCGCCCACCACAGCGTTGCCCCAGGGACTGGCCTGAGACCTCACAACAGCCCCTCTTCTGATTGATACTCCCCAGAAACCCAGCCCCACCTACCCACAAACCCTGGCTGGGTCAGGGCAGTGAGCAATGCCCATCAGAGCCCCTCCCGTCCATCAGCATGTTTTGACCTAGTTTCCTGCTTGGCTCAGCTCTGGGCACTTCTGTCTGCTGTCAGCCCAGATGCAGAAACCCTGGCAACCGCCTCCCCCTGCACTTCTGCTCGGTCAAGCCTAGCCAGGAGGGTCCTCTGCAACCTGGTGCAGCACAAAACAAGGGCTATGTAACATAACACACTACCGAGGCCCCAGGGTCATTCCAGGTACCAATATTTCTCCATGTAAATTACCAAAGAGGCCTTCTGGACTACACTCATGTTTGGAGTGTGTGGTTAGCACAAGCCAGTCCCCACATGCCCACCTGACCCCAGAGGCCTGGGCAGCACGGGCTTCCTGAGTCTTGGCTGTGGAGGCAGCACACCCCTGTGCACACCCCCGTGCACACACCATGCCCATGTCTCCCAGCTGCCTCCCTCCAACATGCCTGCCACTGACCCACAGATGACCCGCTGCTGGCAGCCAACACCCACTGAGCCTGCCCTGGCCAGTCCAAGGAGGGTCAAGGCCCAGCCACCAGCCTTCAAAGGCTACTTATCTGACATCCATGGGTCCCACTGGGAAGAGAAATTAGCAAACATAATGAATGCAGAGAACCTTCATTACCAGTTCAACCTTTCAGCTGAGGCAGTGTTTATCCCAGGGAACAAGCCCACGAGGCAACACACCAGGAAAGTCCTGGGTCTGGAGCATGTGATCACGAGAAAGGGTGGCCCAGACAGGGCAGGAGCCAGTCCCAAACCACATAGCAAGCGCCCCCAACCCCCACACTGGCCTCCGCCTCCTTGAAGCCCTCCAGGGGTGTATCAGAGCAAGACTAGTACAGCCCCTCAGGATTGGCAAATAGTTTTATTTTTTAAATGACTGTAATGTAAAACCTTAGTATAACATCCTGTCTGGCACGGGCCTCAGGGAACACTTGTGCCTCCTCTGCCCACACTCACCTGGGGCCATCCCTTGAGAGGGGCTTGTCATAGGCAGTCATGTCTGCTTGTCCCACAGGCCTCCTGTGCTATTTCCCGTCTTCTTTCATCACTGCTCTATTTCTTCAAAGGCCACAGGAATTCTGATTCCTCCATTTTCACATCAGTAGTGGGAGAGGCCACAGCCCCCAATGGACTGCATGGAAGAACAAGCCTTTCTTCGCCTGTGTCCACATCCAATCCCTAGCAAATCCCTGGAGGCCACCAGATGCGCCTAGAACACAGCAAACTCCTTGCCAGGACCCAGGAATTGTGCACAACCCGGCCCCTGCCCACCTCAACCCATTCCCCTCGTACCACCTCCTCTCCACCACCAGCCACGCACTGCCTATCGTGGGTTGAATGGTGCACCCCCCACAAAAAAAAAACAAAACCAAAAAAAAAAACATATATCCAAGCCCCAAGACCTGGAACCTGTGGCTGGGACCTTCCACCTGTGAATAGCATCTTAGGACATCAGCATAAGGTCATCCTGGACTTACCCAGCCTCAGACATCCTTATGAGAACAGGAAAGGGCACAGAGACACGCATCCATGTGATGATAGAGGCAGAGATTGCAGTGAAGCCAAGGGAGCCATGGGCTGCTGGCAGCGCCTGAAGCAGCAAAGAGGCCCGGAATACAAGGAGGAACCACCTGCCAGCCCCTTGATTTCAGAGGGGTCTCCTGACTGACAGACAATGACTTTTTGTGGTTTTAAGCCCCCCAGGTTGTGGTGACTTGTTACAGCAGCCCTGAGAAGCTCAGCCACTGCCTCTCTTGGTGCCCTGTAAACTTCCGAGTTCTTTTCTGCATGGGCTTTCCCCGACCTGCACCTGCCAGATCTATGCTCAGCATTCAGGGTCAATGGAAACGTCCCATCCAGGCTGCTCCTCCACAGGCTAGCCCCACATGACTGCCTGCCCATGTCGGCCCCTGTGCAACACTGACCACTGTCCAAGAGGGGCTCACTTACCAATAAGGCGTCCCTTTGCCTGTCCACCCCCACTAAATAGGAACCTGCCAAGGCCCTGAGGGCACCCCAAGCCCACATGGTACCTGGCACAGGCCACCTGCTGGACAGGTAGGTGTGGAGTCAGTGGCTTCAGTAGAAGGAGGATGGTGGTAAGCTCTGGGGAAAAGTGTGGTGTCCATGCCCAGGAGCCACAGCTTTGCTTACTTGCAGGACTGTCTCTCCAAGTCCTCTCCCTTTGTCACAAGGAGAGAGACACTGAGTTTCAAATCTCCAGGAAGCTGACAGATGCCTCTGGCTCCCAACTCCTCACAGTCAGCACATGTCCTCCTTGCCACCATCCAAGCCCTAGGGACAGAGCAGAGAGCTTGGAACACCCTGGACCCATCTAATCCTGGGCCATCACCCCATATCCCCAAATACCTGATTTCTGCCGTGATACATTGTCAATCATCCCCAGGAGGCAGCACCTAAGATACGATCTGGGCCTCACAGTACCCTACACCCCTGCAGGAGGCGGCAGATAAACAGGCTGTCCTCAGCTGACGCCAGCAGGGAGAGTTGCAGCTGCAAGGCATTGAGAGATTGAAACGTTTAATTAATTTTTAGTGATCCATATTTGCACAGCCTTTTACAGATGAAAGGCCCCTTAGTCCCCATGGCGTGACTTCACTAATCAAATAATAATCTGGAGCGGCGCCTGTGTCTCAGGGAGTAGGGTGCCAGCCCCATATACTGAGGGTGGCGGGTTCAAACCTGGCCCTGGTCAAACTGCAACAAAAAATAGCCAGGCGTTGTAGCAGGCACCTGTAGTCCCAGCTACTCGGGAGGCTGAGGCAAGTGAATCGCCTAAGCCCAAGAGCTGGAGGTTGCTGTGAGATGTGACACCACAGCACTCTACTGAGGGCGACAAAGTAAGACTCTGTCTCTTAAAAAAAAAAAAAAAAAAAGGAATAATAATCTGTACAGTGTGTTTTAAAACCTAAGGGTTTGCCTGGAAAACAGAGAAGCAGCCCCCTCTCAAGTAATGAGGTGAAACTGTCTGAGAAATTTTAAAATAATGTAGGATAATGGTTATCTTCATCTTTTCACCATGCCACTTCAACCGGTTTGAAGAAGTAGCTAGGGGCAAAAGGCAGAGCAGCAGAGGAAGCTCCCTGGGTCGTGCCCACCCCTGGCCTTCCCCCAGAGCAGTGCCAGGACACAGGCAGGTGCTTATCAGATGGCTCCAGATGAATGGTGTGTGATCATTCCACCCTCCCTGGCTTGGCCGCTGCCTGGATGTTGCCTCCACCTGCCTCTTGTCAGAGACTTCCTCAGCCCCCCGGTCAGGCCCTGTCCCCTGTTATTCTCTTCTGGTGCTCAGCATTCACTGCACACTGGAATATGGGCATGTGCGTTGCTTGCTGCCTGTTTTCTCTGTTCTACTAGATGTGGGGACCTCTCCAGTCTTGTTCACCACTGTGTCCCCAAAGCCTGACACAGCTGTGCTATGTGGAGCAAGCAAGGACACTGGGGAAGGAGAAGGGAGAGCAGCACTCTCAGCCTGGGACTCCTATCTCCCCATAGGGAGTGGGCCCTGGGACTGCCTCAGAAAGGCAGGAAACCTCAGGAAAATACCAGCAAAAGTGCTCAGGTTTGGGTGTCCTGCCCACTGTGCAGGGGTGGGCTGGACTGGGCTCTAGTTCTTTCCCGACCTCCTGAGCCCAGGCACACTGGGATACTTGTGACTCTCTCTCTCTCTCTCTCTCTCACACACACACACACACACACAGCATCCACTCAGTCTGCCCACTCAAACTGCCCTGCTCTTGCCTCTGTTCATGCTGTGCCCTGCAAGGGGAGCCATCCCCAAGCCACAGCCCAGGCTGACCCCATGGACAGGCGTCTCTTTCTCCTCTGAATGACCACAGCAAATCGTGGGAGCCTAATCCAAGACGTGGTATATTCCAGGTTGTGGTATAGCTCCTGTTCGCACATGGCATCTTCCAAACCAAACTGAAATCCCCAAGACCTGTCTGGGTGACCTGGCCAGTACCATGCCTTCTGACCTTGCTTTCTGTCCCTGGGGGCAAAATGGGGGCTACAGTGGCATTCAGAGTCTCAGCATTTATTGTATCACTGAGCATCCTTGAGGCATGAGAGAGCATGGAGGGGCTAGGAGGTGTTGCTGCTTCTTCCCATAGGGAAGTCCCTGAGTTTGCCTATTCCCAGGGCCTAGAAAGGATGGACAGGTGGACATGTAGGCAGCAGGCAACCATTGTTCCCCTCCAGCTGACAGAGTAGCTTCGTTGTCCTGTTTCCAGATAAACAGCTCTGTGGACTCATTTGAGGAGCCTGAATCCCTTCCCCCTCAGTGGTCTCAGATGTCATACCTAGACAGCATCCCCCACTCCCACCTGCTACCTGCTCAGAACAATGGCAGGAGGTGGGCGGGCACTGTGAGGGGCTCAGTGAGTTGCAATAGAGTCAGCAGATTCTGAGAACCCCAGGTGTAGCTTAACCTACAAATGGAAAATTATGGTGATGAGAGAGGGTTGTTTGATGAGGCAGAGTCCTGGGGGGATCAGATTCTGGCTGATGTGCAGGGAAAGGCAGGCAAGGAAGGACATGATGAAGGCCAAGTGGCCCCTTGGGGAGGAATGGAGGGGAGCTTGGACCTGGGCCGGTGTGGGTGGCACAACAGGGTGACCCCCAAGGCCTCAGGCCCTCACGGGGACCACAGAACCCTACTGCCTGCCAGCTGGCCTGGGGAAGACCACAGAGTGACAGTGCCACCCATTACATGGTGGGCATCTCCTACCGGAGGTCCCCACCATGTCCTGAGCCACCGCAGTGCTCTGGGCACCTCCAAAGCCTGCCCTCGGCCTCACATTCTGTGCCTGCAGGGTGGGCCACTCCTATGAAGAGAGTGAGGGCCCCTGGGACCTTGGACCACTCTCAGATGCTGCCAAGAAGGGCCCAGCGACCCTGGAAAAACCCACAGCTGACCATGCAGCCATCTGTGTCGCCAAGGGCTCCTGACCCTGGACCTTGGAGAGCAGCCAGCCTCCCTGACAGCTCAGCCCAGACCTGCCTCCTGGGTCCTTCCTCATTTGGTCCCCTGGGAAGAGGTTCAGTGAGTGAATATCACTGCTCTAAGACCATGACCTCCCACTGGCCTTGGACCAAGACAGCAAGTCTGCAGGGCCCAACCTCTCTCATCACTTTCAGCTGACACTTGCATGTGCCTTACATGTGGATATAACAAGAGCTGGGCACTCAGTGTGTACCAGACTGTTAGTGCTCTCCAGAGAAGCAGAACCAATAGGATGTGTGTGTGTGTGTGTGTGTGTACCTATGATGTTATTAAGTATGAAACATCCAATCTCTTTAAGTACTAAGTTTGACAGTTGATATTTCTGACATTTTACTTTGACACTTCTTGTTTAATTATTATTTTGAAGGTACATCCTCATTCTTTCAAATGCATGTTTTGGCTTATGCTTATCTTTCAAAATTTTTAGTGCATTTTGTGAAATCATGAGTAAGTAAAAAATTTGTGTTATTTTTGAATCAGAGTCCCATTGTGGAACAAAAGCAGAGCAGACAGCATGAAATATCAACAAAATGTTTAGGAAAGATGTGGCTAATGAGCACACAATATGTTGATGGTTTGAGAAGTTCTGTTCTGGTGCTTTTAATCTTGAAAATGAGCCAAATGGGTGACCTGAAACCAAGGTGGATAATGATGAGCTAAAACTTATAGTGGAAAGTCTGGGAGTGGTGGCTCACGCCTGTAATCCCAACAGGGAGGCCAAGGCGGGTGGATTGCTTGAGTTCATGAGTTCAAGACCAGCCTGAGCAAGAGCAAGATCCTCTCTCTAAAAAATAGCCAGGCAGGCAGCACCTATGGCTCAGTGAGCAGGCCCCATAAACCAAGGGTGGCAGGTTCAAACCTGGCCCCAGCAAAACTGCAACAAAAAATAGCCAGGCATTGTGGTGGGCGCCTGTAGCCCCAGCTACTCGGGAGGCTGAGGCAAGAGAATTGCCTAAGCCTAAGAGCTGGAGGTTACTGTGAGGTGTGACGCCACAGCACTCTAACGAGGGCAACAAAGTGAGACTCTGTCTCAAAAAAAAAAAAAAAAAAAGATAAATCATCTCAAAGCTTGCCGTTTTTTGCTATCACAACATAAGAGTGAACCATTTCTATACTATATTGTTATGTGTGATGGGAAATGGATTCTTTTTAACAATCACAATCATTGCGTGGCGCCTGTGGCTCAAAGGAGTACGGCGCCGGCCCCATATGCCAGAGGTGGTGGGTTCAAGCCCAGCTCCGGCCAAAAACTGCAAAAAAAACCCCCAAAAAACAATCACAATCATTCAGCAGAATGACTGGATAAAGGTAAAGTGCTGAAACGCAGTACAAAATTGAACATTCGTCCCCAAAAGCTAATGGTGTCTGTTTGGTGTCCGGCGCTGGCTTTATCCACCGCAGCTTCCTGGAACCTGGTCCATCAATTACAGCGGATGTCTACTGCAACCAAATGGTTGACATGATGAGGACGCTTGTGATTAAGCAGCTGAGATTGGTCAGTAGAGGACAATCCTTTTGCAAGACAACACTTGACCACGTGTCACACAAACACTGTTCCACTAGAGAAGCTGAAATTGGAAACTGTGTCATCCTCTGTATTCACCAGACCTTGTACCGACTACCACTCCTCCCAGGCTTGGACCACTTCTTCTTTTGTATTTTTTTTTTTTTTGAGACAAAGTCTCACTTTGTCACCTTCAGCAAAGTGTCATGGCATCACAGCTCACAGCTCACCTCAAACTCTTGGGCTCAAGTGATTCTCATGCCTCAGCCTCCCTAGTAGCTGGGACTACAGGCACCCGCCACAACGCCCAGCTATTTTTAGAGATGGGGGTCTTGCTCTTGCTCAGGCTGGTCTGAAACTCCTGAGCTCAAGATCCACCTGCCTCAGCCTCCCAGAGGACCACTTCTTTCAAGGAAAAATATTCCATTCTCAACAAGCTGTGGAAAATACCTTTTGCAATTTTATTGCCACTTGCTCTCCAGCCTTCTTCAATGCTGACATAAGCAAGCTACCATCAAGATGGCAAAATTGTGTCAATTTAGGTGCACATTTTGATTAATTGTACTGCTTCTTGTTTGAGAGATAACAAACTTTTGATCCAAAATCGAACATTTCATATATAATGACCTAATATGGGAATTGGCTCTGGCAATTACGGAGGCTGATGTGTCCCACCATCTGCTCATTGAAGCTGGGGTGACCCAGGAAAGCCAGGGATATAGTTCAACCCAAGTCTGATGGCCTGAGAATGGGCATGGGGAGGGTGGGGCAGCACTCAGGCAGGTGCTGGAGTTCAAAGGCCTGAGAACCAGGAGCTTAGCCATCCGAGGACAAGAGAAGACGGGTGCCCATCTCAGGAAGAGAGAGAGGTTCGAACTTCTCCTCCTTTTTGTTCTATCCAGGACATCAGTGGATGGGAATGCTGCTACCCACACTAGGAAGGGTGGGCCTTCCCTCCCAGTCCACTGAGTCAATGCTCACCTCTTCTGGAAATACCCTCACAGACTCACACAGAAATAACGCTTTGCCAGCTATCTGGGCATCCCTTACCCCAATCAAGTTGACATAGAATTCACCACCACAACCATGCATGAGGTTTGCACAGACTTGCCCACTCAATTCCCTTGACACCCTGTGGGGGGCCTGTTGTCCCCTCTTATGTCGGGAGCCAGGTGAGAGTTAAGTGAAGCTCCTGGTCCTATAGCTCACAGGTGGTGGGGCCAGACTCTCCTGTAAGTCTCCAGCCTCCCTGCCTGAGCTCTCAAATCTCCTCAAGCTTCTTCTGAACCCAACCCCTATCCTCCAGCTGTGGATGACAGGCCCTTCTCTAGAGTGCTCTACCATACCCTCTCTTCTGAATCTTCCGGTCACTCCTGCCAGCTGCATTGCTTCTGACCCACCCTCCCCAGTACCTAAAGTCCTCCCCCACATTTGGCCATCTCTGCTGCCACCTCCTCCTTGCTCTGTGGCCTGGGAACAGCATGGTATGGTGGATTAAAGATGACTGCAAATTCTTTGTCCTCTTCCCATCAAATCTTTGGACTCTGTGCTTGACCAAGAGCATGAGGTCACTTGAACAGGTATGTGTTCCCCTGTGTTCCAAAGATGGAAGCAACCTGAGCATCTGTGGCTCAGTGATCCATAAACAAAATGTGCAACACAGAACCTCAAGGGCATTGTATGAAGTGAAATAAACCAGTCACGAAAGGACAGATACTGTATGATTCCCCTTACACGAAGTCGTCATATCCACAGAGACAGAAAGTAGAATGGTAGTTCCCAGGGCTGCAGGGAGGGAGGATAGGGACTTATGGTTTGACGGATGCTGAGTTTTTGTTGCAGAAGATGAAGAGTTTTAGGTATAGATGGTGGTGACAGTTATACACTGTTGTGGATGTATCTAATGCCACTTACAAATGACAAACATGATGGATATTGTGTTGTATATATTTTACCACAATCAAAATGGTGAGATGCAGTGGTGCTGGTTCCTGGACCAGCCTAAGACCATCAGGTTCCATCTCCTCTCCCCTGGGACACTGACTCTGGGAGCCCTGAGCTGTCAAGTCAGAAGTCCAGCCAACCCAAAAACATTATGCTGGAGAGGCCACAGCTGGGAACTCCAGCAGACATCTCGGCTGAACCCCACCTTCCAGCCATCTCTCCAAGGCACCATACATCTGAGTGAAGCTCTCTTGGATCCTCCAGACCAGCCCACCCACCAGTTAGGTACAGCCAGTGGCCTCTCATCAAAGCCACCTAGATCAGAAGAACTGCCCCAGGATCCACATTCTGATTTTTCTTCTGTTTTGTTTTGTTGTTTTGAGACAGTTTGTCCATCACCCTAGGTAGAGTGTGTTGGCATCATCACAGCTCACTGCAACCGCCATTTCCTGGGCTCAAGCGATTCTCCTGCCTCAGCCTCCCAAAGTGCCAGGGTTACAGGTATAAGCCACCATACAAGGCTATTTTTTGTAGAGACGAAGTCTTGCTCTTAATCAAGCTGGTGTTGAACTCCTGACCTTCAAGAGTGCTGGGATTATAGGCATGAGCCACTGCACCCAGCCCACATTCATATTCTCTACCGGCAAAGTCATGATCCATAATGAAACCGTTGTTGGGATGGTTCTCTGTGCAGCACAGACACCTGGACCCCCATGTGAGACAGTTGAGGCACTGGCCCAGGGAGTGACAGATACTCCTCGAGTACCCAGAGTATGCTGGGCAATGGGGAGGTTCAGGTGAGTCCAGGAACATGCCCTGCCACTGTGGAGCTGTGGTGGGGACATAGCAGTCACCAAGCAACTATTGTACAAGGTCACTGGGCAACAATGGTGGAGACCCAGGGCAGTGCAGGAGCCATGGAGGGCCCCACCTAGCTGGAGAAAACAGGTGGGCTTCCTTGTAGAGGATTTTTGGCCTTGGCCCTACCCAGACTCTTCGGGCCTCAGTTTCTCCATTTGTGAAATATGGCCCATGGATGTCATGAGGATAAGGGGAGGGGACCCAGGAGCACGGACATTCAACCAATGCCTGACAGAGCTGGTGTGCAGAGACCCCTCTCACCAGGGATGACTGTGGCATGTTCTGGGGAAGCTACAGTTGTCCACATCAGTGGACCATGAAGACACACCCTTGCGCCCTTGCGGCTGTCTTCCCTGCCTGCCTCGTTCCCTAGCATGGTTCTTGTTGTCTGTCCACTTGATTGCACCATGGGGTACCCAAATAGATGTCATGTCTGGGTGTGTCTGTGAGGGTGTTTCTGATGACACTAGCATTGGGATTGGTGCACTCAGGAGAGTGGACTGTAGCCCCACTTCTGCCTCTTTGCTAGAGCTGGGACATACCTTCTATGGTCTCTTGCCCTGGGCTAGGCCTGGTTCTCGGGCCTCCAGACATGGACTAACCCACACCACCAGCTTCCCAGCTCTCCACCTTGCAAACTCAGATCGTAGAACTTCTCAGCCTCCATAATCACATGAGCTAGTTCCTCATATTAAATCTCCTTTTGTACATTAGTTGTTTCCCTCAAGATCCCTAATATACACCCCCCACTTTCCACTACAGTTTCCTGAGATCATCCCCAAAGAAAGCTCACATACTCAGACCCTGCATTCAGGCCGTGCTTCTAGAGAGCCCAATCCAAAATGCTGACTTAACTAGCCCCCAGGCTTCTAAAGAATGGCCTTCTCCTGCCTGTGCTCCCATCTAGGCTGGAAACACATGGGACAATGGGAGAAGGAGACCAGCCAAGGCGTCTATGATCCTGGGACAGGAAAGGGGCAAACTGCCAAGTCCTGCTCAGCATCCTTAGCATCCAAGCGCCATCTATCATCTACAGCTGCCCTGGGTAAGATCCTGGCTCTGGGAGGTGAGCTCTGCCTGCCTGCCCAGGCAGCTGGCCCTCTGTGACCTCAGCATTCATGCACATGAGTCACAGGGCACAGTGGGGGCTGCACCCTCCTCAGCCTGCCCTGCTACAAAGCCCACCCTGGGAAGATCATTGTTCCCACGGTGTGGATGGAACACCGAGGGTCAGGAGGTAAATCCCTCCAGGGCCCCCTGAGGGGATGAGTCCAGGGATGCATATCTCCCAGATTTATTTAGGGTCAGTCACTCAACAAGGAGAACCGCAGGCTGAAGGGAGGGAGCCAGACTCCCAGCATACTGCCCAGCATGTGTCAGGCTGCATGGAGAGTTGGAGCCATCACATGCCACCTCCTGGTGCCCCCAAGGCTGCCAGCCCCTCCTCAGTCTAGAGCAGGCGGGGGGGCAGAGGGTCCAGCAAGAGTGGCCGTCACCCTAATGAAGCCATCTCGCCACCATAATGAAGACCTCATGTACCTCCAATGACACTTAGCAAATCCGGGCACAAATAAATAACCCAAGTCCAATTGAATTAACCTTCAACTGATCAGCACAGCTAAATGAATTATCCCAAGGCCTGAACGAGATTAAAAGGCCCAGCGCAGACTGGGATCGTTCGGCAAGAGGGTTCATTGGGTTTAACAAGTTTAAGCCAAATCCCCTGGCGTTCTTTCCTCTGGTTTCAGGCCACTTTGGTCCCAGAGTGCAGTCTTTTGGGGGGCCATAGCCCCTGGGGGGCCACACAAGGAAACCAGACACTGGCTGAGAGAGGCAGGAGAGCATGGGAGGTGGAGGAGAGAGAGACCAGAGAGGCTTTAGGCTGCCTTCTGGGTGCTGAGGCCCAGCCTGTTTCCAAGGAGACACGCAGGTGCTGGATCAGAAGTCGTGTGCTGCTTGCTGACCCCTGGACGCCCAGCAGTGCCACTCTCACTCCCCCCCACTACATTTAGACCCAGGTTGACTGGAGGAGGAGCCTGACCCCCTTGCTCTGCAAGATCCGGTTCCATGGTCACCCTTCTCTCTCCGCCCCCACCTCTGCCTCCAGCGCCTGCAGAGGGATTCCAGGTCTCCCTCCAGAAAAATGGTGGACAAAGACAACCCCTTGGTGGGCAGCGCTGTGATGCAAGGCATAACAATGGATGGAGCCACCACCCTGCCAGCTTCCTGTGACTCATGGGTCAATGCCACTTTTAGAAGAACAGAGAGCACTTGGGGGGTGTCTCTGCTGGCCTTCCCCCTTTAGCTCACAAAATGTGTCCCCTGCCCTTGCCTGTCTGGACAGGCAGCTGAGGAAGCTGAGCCCCAGAGGAAGGCAAAGGACCCACAATGGCTGACCCTCACAAGGTGCTGCCCAGGATCATACAGGCCTCCCGACTGGGCTGCGGCAGAGCACTCCAGGCAGGCCAGAGATGGCCGCCCACCAGGGTTGGCTCCCAGTGAGAGGCCTAGCAGGGGACAGCAGCAGATGTCTACCCAGGCTGACCTAGGCCAACTGAGGTGCTTCCCTGGAACTTTACACAAGAAGAGAGGACTCTGACGACAGTGCTCCTTGGAAACCTGTCTAGAGCTAAGCAACGTGTCCTCAGGCATGTAGGCAGAGGCTCTGTCTGCAGGGACATCTCGCTTCCGAGGGATCTGCTAGTAGCAGTTAACCGGGCAGGAGAGTCCAGCAGAGCCTTAACCTCATCAAATTAAAAAGCCCCTGTACATGTGTCCCCAGTGAGCTGGTGGCCAAAGAAAGCATTCTAGAGACCTAACTTCCAACATGTTGAAGAGATTCACAATGAAATTCCACATGCTGAGAGTCAGGAGAGAGGTGAGAGGCAGATCACCATGGGAGCCACATCAGTGTGTGACAAACAATGAAGCAGAAACACAGATGCCACAGAGCAGGGGCCACTGTGAGTAAGCTGCGGGTACTAATGTCAGAGCCGAATTTCCAGGTGTTCCTCAATGCACTCACAGCTCTCCAGGGGTGGCACGGAGGGGAGAGGCATACCTGTTCTCTTGTTTTAGGGGTTGCTGTTAAGTGGTGCCCATAGGAGCCACTGGAAGACAAGGTGGGATGGGGAGAGGGTCCCTTAAAGTGTCAATCGTGAATGGCTGTGCTTGGTAGGAGATAGTGGAAACTGTAAGCCAACAGCTCCCAAGGAACTCATGTCTACTGTGGCAGTGCGAAGGACAGAATGATGGATGTGGGAGGGACGAGGTCACCAGCAGAGGCAGAGAGCCCGGAGGCCCGAGAAACAGCAGCACAGCCATGAATTGCCATGACCTCACTGGGTGCCTGATAGGCATGAGAGCCCAGTCCAGTCTGGGTGCTGTGAGTGTGTAAGGATGCTCCCCACCTTGTGCCTGAACACAAGAGGGACCAAACGCCAGAAAAAAAAGTAAAACCCAAAGATAACAGGTCAGAAAGGGAGATGTCATGGGCCCTACAGTACCTAGTTGCCTACTGATGCTGAGGCTGAGAAAGGCTTCCTGGAGGAGGAGGCTTAAATGGAACCCAGAGCCAGCCAAGGGGACCTGGGAGGTCTTTTCAGGTAGGATGAAATCCAAGGCAGGACAGAAGTAAACCCCACCTATCATGTCACTGCATTCTGGGGTCATCCTAACAACTTCTAACAGCGCATCTCCCTGGTTATTCAGTGTGTCCTCCTAGAAGGGTGGGCACCACCCTCTTGTCCATTGGTGGGTCCCCAGCATCTGGCATTTGCAGATGCTCCATAAATTTTCGTAGACTTAATGAATTCGAACAGTTGAATGGACTTGCCTGGTTGAGGTGGAGGAGCTGATGTCCAGGCCGAAAAATTTCCAGCGGGCTCGGGGTCTGTAGCTTAGCAGCTAGGGCACCAGCCACACCAGCCAGCTCAGTAGCTAAAGCACCAGGGCTGGTGGGTTCGAACCCAGCCTGGGCCTGCCAAACAACAATGGGCAACTACAACAAAAACATAGCCGGGCTTTGTGGCAGGTACTTGTCGTTCCCAAATACTTGGGAGGCTGAGGCAAAAGAAACTATTAAGCCCAAGAGCTTGAGGTTGCTGTGAGCCGTGATATCACTGCACTTTACCAAGGGTGACATAGGGATACTCTGTCCCAAAAAAAAAAAAATCCCAGTGGTTAAAGAGTATGGCTCAAACCATGATGAGATATCCCCACCTCCGTCAGGAGGGCCCAGGGAGAAGCTGAGGTTGGGGTTGGCAAGGAGATGAATGCAGTGACCATGTGGACTGGGGCTGAGTACAGAGCAGGCACAGGGCTGAGGCTGAGAGCAGAGGAGGAGTCCAGGGCTGGGGCTGAGTACAGAGCAGGCACAGGGCTGAGGCTGAGAGCAGAGGAGTCCAGGGCTGGGGCTGAGTACAGAGCGGGCACAGGGCTGGGGCTGAGTACAGAGTGGGCACAGGGCTGAGGCTGAGAGCAGATGAGGAGTCGAGGGCTGAGGCTGAGTACAGAGCGGGCACAGGGCCAGGGCTGAGTACAGAGCGGGCACAGGGCCGGGGTTGAGTACAGAGCGGGCACACGGCCAGGGCTGCGTACAGAGCGGGCACAGGGCCGGGGCTGCGTACAGAGCGGGCACAGGGCTGAGGCTGAGAGCAGAGGAGGAGTCCAGGGCTGAGGCTGAGTACAGAGCGGGCACAGGGCTGAAGCTGAGTACAGAGCAGGCACAGGGCTGGGGCTGAGTACAGAGCGGGCACAGGGCTGACGCTGAGAGCAGAGGAGGAGTCCAGGGCTGGGGCTGAGTACAGAGCGGGCACAGGGTTGAGGCTGAGAGCAGAGGAGGAGTCCAGGGCTGAGGCTGAGTACAGAGCGGGCACAGGGCTGAGGCTGAGAGCAGAGGAGGAGTCCAGGGCTGAGGCTGAGTACAGAGCGGGCACAGGGCTGGGGCTGAGTACAGAGCGGACACAGGACTGAGGCTGAGAGCAGAGGAGGAGTCCAGGGCTGGGGCTGAGTACAGAGCGGGCACAGGGTTGGGGCTGAGTACAGAGCGGGCACAGGGCTGAGGCTGAGAGCAGAAGACGAGTCCAGGGCTGAGGCTGAGTACAGAGCAGGCACAGGGCTGAGGCTGAGTACAGAGCAGGCACAGGGCTGAGGCTGAGTACAGAGCGGGCACAGGGCTGAGGCTGAGAGCAGAAGAGGAGTCCAGGGCTGAGGCTGAGTACAGAGCAGGCACAGGGCTGAGGCTGAGTACAGAGCGGGCACAGGGCTGAGGCTGAGTACAGAGCGGGCACAGGGCTGAGGCTGAGAGCAGAGGAGGAGTCCAGGGCTGAGGCTGAGTACAGAGCAGGCACAGGGCTGAGGCTGAGTACAGAGCGGGCACATGGCTGGGGCTGAGTACAGAGCGGGCACAGGGCTGAGGCTGAGAGCAGAGGAGGAGGCCAGGGCTGGGGCTGAGTACAGAGCGGGCACAGGGCTGGGGCTGAGAGCAGAGGAGGAGTACCGGTCTGGGGCTGAGTGCAGAGCGGGCACAGGGCTGGGGCTGAGAGCAGAGGAGGAGTCCAGTTCTGGGGCTGAGTACAGGGAAGTTGGCAGGGCTGGGAATGAGTGCAGAAAAGAGCACAGGGTTGGGCTGAGTGCAGAGATGGGCCTGGAGATGGCCTGTATGTGTTTGTCAGAACTCACAGAACTGGATGCCAAAAGGGTATGTTTCACTATATGTAAATTATACCTCCATTTTTCAAGTTCAAAACCTAGCCAAACCAAACACTAGCTGGTCCAAGAGCCCTGCTCTTTAGCATCCTAGACTGAACCCTGAGCTAGCAGGGTCCCTGGGGCACCACCAACCTATAGGCGTGTCTTTTGGGTCTATGTTGCTGGGGGGTGAGCAAGGTAAGCCTAACACCACACATGCCAGACAGGGTGCCCTGGCATTGTCCTGATGCATCACAGTGCCTTTGAAAGCCTGGAGAGAACCAGGTGTGAGGAGGGACAATGAGATAGGAATTGGGTTGCCTGATCTTGTTCCCCTTTTCTCTATGGCTACCAGGAATGTCAAAGCTAAGACTGAAGACTAATAACAGCAACTGTAGAGGACCTAGTGGCCAGCACATGCACACTTTGTGTTTTCACCAATGATCTTTACAATCTATTGCAAGTTGTATTTCCCCAGTCCTGACTTTGAACACGCACACCGTGGTCTGATTTATAATCCTACTCCCTTCCCGCACGGACTGTCTGCCCAGAGGGCTGTGGGCCAGGCCTGTGTCTGCTCACCACCTCTGCAGTGCAGCAGCACAAAGTCTGGCCTCATGACAGGCTTAGCAGGTATTAGATGACTGGGGAGGGGGAGAGGGATAAGAGAGAGAGGTAGACAGACTGGGAAAAAGGGAGACAGAGAGAGAGAGGAACAGGGAGAGGGAGACAGAGAAACAGAGAAAAAGAAACAAAGTCAGGGCAAGGGCCCTTGGCTCCAGACAAGGTGCAGAATTTCTTGGTGGCAGTGGGGTCAGCCCTGCCCAAGGCTGCGGTGGGAACACTGGGAGAAAGAGGAGGAGACATGTCCTCTTTGGCAGTAAGTGAAGATGACGCTCCCTCCCTCAGCTCACACCTGCCTCAGCCTCAGCCTCAGCCGGGTCCCAGGGTTGATGGCAAGAGCGTTCTATGGCCTCTGCTGCCTCCCACAGGTGTTTGCTGGTAACAGCCCTCCCTGCCAGCTTCCAGGAGCAGAGACAGGCAGAGCTCAGCCTTCCCACCTTCCCTGGCTTCTACCCAGCACTCAATCCTCCTGGATAAACCTGGGGCACTGAACTCCCTGTCTACAACTGCAAATGTTTTTCCCTCTTTATTTCTTTTCTAAAATTTCAAGAGTAAAATGTTAGCTATAGAAGATTGAAATAGTACACAAAGTGTGGGCATGGAACCTGGAAGTCTCACCTAAAACTACCCCACCCCCCACCCCTGACGACCTCCATGGCATGGGTCACTGTGGGTAGGAGGTCTGTGTTTCTAGAACCTCTTTGCTCACAAACCCATCATCCTTCCCGCAGTTTGTCCTCCTGAGAAGTATTTTCTTCTTCCTTTCAACTCCCTTTGAAATTATTGCCTATCCCACTTGTTAGGGGTGGGTTATTCCTGTTTTATCTGACTCTGCCTTGACCTGAAGCTCTTAGATCATGACCTGTCTTGCCTTTTCAGTGAGTTCCTGACATCTGCAGGGCCCCTTGGACCATCTCTGAGCAGGTCAATCTAGTGAATGGCCAAACAAACATATCTCTCCTGGATGGGTGGATGGAGGGATAGTGGATGGATAGATGGGTGAGTGGATGGGTGGATGGATGAGAAAGCGAATAAAGATTGGATATTTGTTCACCCTTCTCCAAGACTCCCCACAGAAAAGAGGAGGGGAAGGTATGCATTTTCTTGGTGGCAGGAAATATAAACCAGATTTAAGGAGAAATAAAAACTAGATTTAAGAAGTCATCTGGGCTCAGCACCTATGGCTCAAGCGGCTAAGGCGCCAACCACATACACCTGAGCCGGCAGGTTCAACTTCAGCCCTGGCCTGCCAAACAATGACGGCTGCAACCAAAAAATAGCCGAGCGTTGTGGTAGGCACCTGTAGTCCCAGCTACTTGGGAGGCGGAGGCAGGAAACTCGCTTGAGCCCAGGAGTTGGAGGTTGCTATGAGCTGTGATGCCACAGCACTGTACCCAGGGTGACACCTTGAGGCTCTGTCTCAAAAAAAAAAAAAGAACTCATCTGTGTGTTCAGGGCTTATGAGGCCATGTGGAAGGGCAAAATGGATGGCCACACAGCTGGGCTTGGGACGAGGGAGGGCCTAGGATTGATCACCCTGAATTTATTTTCCCGCTGTTACAATAATCATTTTTTTAGTGCTCAAATTGTCCCACATTTGGCCAGTAGTAGCTTCTTCAAGGAGCTATTTCCTTCTTTTAACGTAAAATTTACCATCTGAACCATTTTTAAGTGTATAGTTCAGTAGTGATAAGTACATTCACATTATTCTTCAACCATCACCACCATCCATCTCCCCAGCTCCTGGCAACCACCTTTCTACTCTCTGTCTCTGGGATTGACAACTCCAGGTGTCTCATGTTCAGTGGAATCACACAGTGTTTGTCCTTCTGTAACTGGCTTATCTCCCTCAGCATAATGTCCTCAAGGTTCATTCAACTGGCAGCAGGTGCATGAATTTTCTCCCTTTTTACAGCCAAATGATTCTCCATTGTATGGATAACCATATTTTGTTTTTCTATTTATCTGTTCATGGACACTTGGGTTGTTTCCACCTTGTGTCTATTGTGAATAATATGGCTATGGACATAAGTGTACAAAAAACTCTTCAAGTCCCTGGTTCTTTTCTTTCTTTTTTTTTTTAGAGAGACAGAGTCTTACTTTGTCGCCCTCGGTAGAGTGCCGTGGCATCACAGCTCACAGCAACCTCCAGCTCCTGGGCTTAGGCGATTCTCTTACTTCAGCCTCTTGAGTAGCTGGGACTACACGTGTCCACCACAACGTCCGGTTATTTTTTTGTTGCAGTTCAGGTGGGGCCGGGTTCAAACCCACCACCCTTGGTACATGAGGCTGGCACCCTACTCACTGAGCCGCAGGTGCTGCCCCTTCAAGTCCCTGTTTTCAACTATTTTGGTGGAAATGCTGGATCACATGTTAAATGTTCATTTAATTTTTCTTTTTTTAAGGAATAGCCAGACTGTTCTCCAAAGCAGCTGCATCATCTTACATTCCCCCCAGCAGTGCACAAGGGTTCCATTTTCTCTGCATCCTCATCAATATCTGGTACATATATCTGGCATTTTTGGTAGTGGCCATCCTGGTGAATGTCATGGGCTTTAATTAAAGTGAGTGAGGCCCTGCTCTGGGTTGGAGCTAGAATTTTTCTAACAGTTCTGTCTGTTGTTTGTATGCTATCCTTATTTATTCACTCTTACAAACCCTACAATTCATGAAGCTCAGTTCCATGAGTGCAAACATGCATACAGTTATATAAACACCACAATCAAGATACAGAAGTTCCATCACCCTGGAAAGTTCCCTAAAGCTGCTGTTTGTAGTCAGCCTACCCCCCCCCATTAACCCTCGCAAATACTGATCAATTTTCTTTCCCTATAATCTTGCCTTTCCCAGAATGTGGTGTGAATGGAATCATATCACAGAGTACAGTCTCTTTTGACTGGCTTCTTCCACTTACCATACTCATACTGGTTTTGGAACACTACCATGTCGTTGCACACATCGGTAATCCATTTCCTTTTGTTGTGGAGTAGTATCCCATCGTATGGATGCACCACAATTTCTTTATGCATTCACCTATTGAAGATATTTGGGCTGTATACAGCTGGGCATTGTGGCGGGCCGGCACATAGTCCCAGCTACTGATATTTGCGCTACTATGAATGAAGCCACTGTAAACATCCATGCATAAGTTTTTTGCGTGAACATAAATTTTCATTTCTTTTGGGTAAATAACTAGAAATGGGACTGCTGAGTCATTTTTTCTTCTTTTTTAACTTTTTTTTTTTTTTGAGACAGAGTCTCCCTCTGTTGCCCTGGGTAGAGTGCCGTGGCATCATGCCTCACGGCAACCTCAAACTCCTGGACTCAAGTGATCCTCCTGCCTCAGGCTCCCAAGTAGCTGGGACTACAGGTGCCCACCACATCACCTGGCTAGTTTTTCTATTTTTAGTAGAGACGGGGTTTCACCCTTGCTCAGACTGGTCTGGAACTCCTGAGCTCAAGCAATCCTCCTGCCTTGTCCTCCCAGAGTGTTGGGGTTACAGGTGTTAACCACCGCACCAGCCACTTGTGAGTCATTTGGTAGGCCCATGTTTAATTCTGTTAGAAACTGACAAACTACTTCCTGAAGCATCTGCACCATTTTGCATTCCCACTGGCAACATGACAATGGAGTGATGCAGGTGCTCCGCATCCTTGTCTGCACTTGGCATTGTCAGTTTGTCTTTCATTTAGTTGTATGTTTTTGGTGTGTATTAGACATTATAGTAGGAATTACAGTATCTTCTTGTGGTTATCACAAGATCAGTTCTACCTTAACTTATAGACCTATAGGCATTTGAATGTGGAAAAGCCATCTAAACTGAGTCCAACCTCCCAAATTTGGAAATCCCTGTTACTGATACAAGTCCTCACCTGAACATGACCACCTAACCTCAATTCTTCCAAAGGCAGGGCTCCCGCTGCCTCTCATGGAAAGCCTTGGAAAGTTCTGGCAGTCAGAAAGCCCTTATGCTGTGCCTTCTTAGAACCTCTTTGGTTCAGGCCTCTGGAAGGTGAGGCTGCCTTTACCTGCCCAAACACAGCACCCCCTCCTCCTTGGACAATATCAACGTCAGGTCCATCTCCAGTTTTCCTGAAGCAGGATCACAGGGCCACTTCTTCCTCCCAGGCCCCATCCCTGCTCCAGCCTAGAGTTTGTAGGAGCAGAAAGGAGGCACCTAGGAAACATGCCGATCACAGAAGCAGAGACCTGGCGGCCAACTGGTCAGTCTGTCCATTTTACAGATGAATACACAGAGACCCAAAGAGGGGAAGGAAGTTGTCCAAGGCTGTCAGCAAGTTAGGCAGGGGTTGGCTTGTCCTGCCTCCAGGTCCATCCTCCTCCCTTTCCCATGCCACTGCCCCCAATCACTCTGAACCACTCAATTTAATCCGATCCAGTTCGACAGATGTTTTCCTAGGCACTGTGACCTGCAACACGCCAGCTTAGTTCTCCCCTTGAAGAGAAAAAAGCATGAACAATAAGAAAGGGGTTTCCATTTAAGTTGACAAGCCTTGTCCTTTGGTGTGACACGGGGCAACAAGTTGGTTTCTTTGCCAGGGGAAATAACTTCTTAAAATATTGAAATAAAGGCTTTCAGAAATTGTACATGGATTAAGGTTTCATTTCTCCAAGAATTAAACAAACAGTGCAAGATGAGAGGTGGCAGTTTTTAATATTTGTAACAAGGGCAGAGAACTGAATGCTAGGAACACAAAAGATTGTTAAGAGTAGAGCTTGACAGAGTTCGGAGGAAAATGGTGACATGCTAAACTCTCAGTTCTGTACCACGATGGAACTGGGCCCATCAGCAGTGGACTTTATTGCATGGCTAGAGAAAAATACTCCAATCGACATAAAACTCCCAAGCTCAGGGCATGGCAAGGCCACAGGGTGCCAGCTCCCCTGGATGAGGCGAGCCTGTGCCTGGCAGGGAGTGACATGCTCACCCCACCCGGTGCTGGGGCTCCTCAGAAATGATCTTTAAACGCTCCCTGGAGGAGGTTTTACTCCCTTTCTGGATAAACCTCCTCCTGGAACCTTGTAAACTAGATTTAGTTTTAATAGTATTCATTAATTTCCTCTGGGAAAATTTTTAATTTTATATAGACAACCTGGGTTTTGTTTTGGTGATAAAATATGGGTAATTTTAAATTGGTTGTTTTAAATCCTTTTTTTTTTCCTCCAAGAGCCTTAGTGGCAAAAATGTTCGTCTTTGTTTTTATTTTTTTAGACAAAGTCTTGCTCTGTCACCGAGGCTGGAGTACAGGTGTATCATCATAGCTCATAGCTCCCCAAACTCCGGGACCGAGGCAATCTTCCCTCTTGGCCTCCCAGAGTGTTAGGATTACAGGTTTGAGCTATGACACCTGACCTCAAATCCTGCCCTCCAACCTGGATTATCAGAGTTTGGAAAAAAATAAATTGTTCATGGGCAGCACCTGTGGCTCAAAGGAGTAGGGCGCCAGCCCCATATGCTGGAGGTGGTGGGTTCAAACCCAGCCCCAGCCAAAAACTGCAAAATAATAATAAAAATAATAATAAATTGTTCATTATGTTTTTCTGGATAACTGGGTACTGCTAAAGGTAATCTTCTATCTTGTGGAGCACCCTATTCGAATTATTTATATTTCTTTGCTGCTACTTAAGCAAGGGTCTTTGCAACAGTTATGTGCAGGGACACTACTACACGGCAGGTTTGCAGGCACATAGCAAAGCCACAAGACTAGGTCACACCAGCTGAGGGCAAAACAACGGCAGTGATAAGGCCAGTGTAAAACCCAGAATCCTTGGAGCGCAGAGTCTACCAGATCTCAGCTACAGGGTTGCCAGGGAGAGAAAGACCGATAGACCAGCAGGGGGCCAGCAGGGACCACCCTTCCCAGCTCTGCTCTCCCACAGCTGTGTTTTGTGCCTGCTTCCAAGTCCAGCTCCCATCCTGCCACTGCCTGTCTCCTGTGACATGGAAACTGTCCTGACATTTACTAGGCCCATTAAGGGGAATCAGGGCAATGTGTAGATTGGTTGCATTGCCATTCCTATCCTTTCCACTTCTTTTTTTTTTTTTTGAGACAGTCTCAAGCTGTTGCCCTTGAGTGCTGTGTCATCACAGCTCATAGCAACCTCCAACTCTTGGGCTTAAGCGATTCTCTTGCCTCAGCCTCCCAAGTAGCTGGGACTATAGGTGCCCACCACAACACGGGGCTATTTTTTGGTTGTTGTTGTCATCGCTGTTTGGCAGTCCAGGGCTGGGTTCGAACCCACCAGCTCTGGTGTATGTGGCTGGCACCCTAACTACTGAGTACGGACGTGGAGCCTCCTTTCCACTTCTTATAAAGTCCTGGGAGTGAAGAGAGCTTAGGAGATTGGTCACAGTGTGGGGTGAGGGGCTCTGTCTTTGCTCTCATTAGGAGATTCCAAGAACACATGATGAGAAGGAAAATTTATTAAGCACCTCTTATGTGTCAGGTCCTAAAGTAGGCCCTTCCGCAAGTGTGGAGTCACTGAAGCCTCTCAGCAAGCAAGGATTGATTTCTCCAAAAGGAATGAAGTAGAGATACACACTATGATGTGAATGAACCTCAAAAACATTATTCTAAGAGAAAGTAGCCAAACACAAAAGGCCACATAATGCATAATTCTATTTATATAAAATATCAGGAATAGACAAATCCATAGAGACAAAAAGTAGAATGGTAGTTTCCAGGGGATGGTGGAAGGTAAGAATGGAGAGTTCTAAATATTATGTAATTTCCAGTCTGATTGCTTCTTTGACACGCATAATTTAGATGTATTTTTTAAACTCCCAATTGGATGGTACATTGCTTTCATGTTGCTTTATTTTTTAAATAATGATTGGTTCAGAGACTAATCTGGGTGTGTGAGCCAGATTAGTCGAAGGAGATTCAATCTTCGGACTTTTACTAGAATTACTGAACAAGAAAAACTACTAAGGTGTGAGACAGTGGTGGTAATTTTACCATAACACAGGGACAGCACATCTGAGAATGAAGCTAATACAATAATTGTGGAGTTAAGACATACACAGAGAAATCCTCTTAGAAATCCTCTGTCACTCACGTGAGCCCATCTGATCTCCACCAGGGGCATAAGACAATGTAACATGGGTTTCTGTCGAACACTTAAAAAACTCCTAATGGCGGGCGGTGCCTGTGGCTCAGTGAGTAGGGCACTGGCCCCATATACCCAGGGCGGCAGGTTCAAACCTGGCCCCAGCCAAACTGCAACAAAAAATAGCCAGGCGTTGTGGCGGGCGCCTATAGTCCCAGCTACTCGGGAGGCTGAGGCAAGAGAACTGCCTAAGCCCAAGAGTTGAAGGTTGCTGTGAGCTGTGACACCATAGTACTCTACGGAGTGTGACGAAGTTAGACTCTGTCTCTAAAAAAAAAATCCTAATTGGGCGGCGCCTGTGGCTCAGTTGGTAAGGCACCGGCCCCATATACCGAGGGTGGCAGGTTCAAACCCGGCCCCGGCTGAACTGCAACCAAAAAATAGCCGGGCGTTGTGGCGGGCGTCTGTAGTCCCAGCTACTCGGGAGGCTGAGGCAAGAGAATCGCTTAAGCCCAGGAGTTGGAGGTTGCTGTGAGCTGTGTGAGGCCACGGCACTCTACCGAGGGCCATAAGGTGAGACTCTGTCTCTACAAAAAAAAAAAAAAAAAAAAAATCCTAATGGATATATCTTCCCTCATACATTCCAAAATCTCTATTATCTCAATACAATAAAATATATCTAGCGCCCATGTCTCAAATGTACATCACAAATGTAAACTCCAACTGTCTGCCAACCAACTCCTCTTAAAAGGCTGGCTGAGAGAAGTGTGAATGATTACAGTTTGTATAAATAAGATGGTACCACAAATTTTGGCCACACAAAAACTTAAGAGGCAATGTTGTGTCTACAAGACCGCCACTGGAGGCCCCTACCAAGGGCCTGATAATCACCCTCCCAGCAACTTGCACAGAGCTTCCTGCCAGGCCTAGAACATTCTGACCACACAGTCAAGAGCACCTTGAGTATGAGTGCCTCTGAGTTCCAGTGGTTGGTTTGTACTCAAGCTGCTCCTCATCTGGTACACAGCAAAAAAGTTTTATTTACCTAAGAATGGGGAAGAGAGTTGGCTAATAATAAATCCAATACCTAAATTTACAATATTCTGGTGAATCACTGTACATGGATCATCAGACTAAATTCTATGAGACAGACATAATTGTTATTTTCACTTTTGAGCCAAGAAATTGAGGCATGCTGTCCAAAAGAGGAGTTGGTAAGGGCCAAAGAGGTTTATTCTAAAGCCCAAAGTTTTACCCAATCCAACACTTGTCATACCCAAAAAGTCCTTGTTGTCTGAAGATTGGGTTATCTAAGTCCCTGCTGTTATGGGGCTGCACAGGAAAATAGAAATCACAACACAAAAAGTTCCACTGATAAAATTACCATGTGCATAATTGGTCTCCACTCAAACATTCCTCCTGCTTATCTCCAGAATCTTCTCCCACTTGCCTCACATGGACTGGCCTAGAGATCATGTTGTGAAGCTGTGGAAGTGCAGAGCAAATCAACCACAAATCCAAACTGTAAATTTTTCAAAAGATGTAAAGTTTCTGGAACCTCAGAAACATTATGTTTGGGAATTCTCTGAAAGGGATCAAAGTGGTTGGCCAAGTGCAGGCCGGGGACAGGGGGCAGGGTGCTGGCAAAGCTAGACAGGCAGGCATCTGAGAACAAGGAAACTGCCAAGGCTAACAACTGGATGGCACTTCAAGAAGAAATGATTTGCATATCAAATGATTAAGAGAGGCTCTTGGGAAAATTGATGATGCCCTTGCAATTTTTGTAAAACCAATCCTCTTCATAATGGAGCTGGGAAAATCACATACAATGGAAAGGGTAATGTGTTGAGCTCTCATAGAATTTGTTGGAAAAATTAGGACCCTACCAAACCAGCACTTGATTAATTCTTTGTTGGTTCTACAAATTAATTGTATTCATAACCTAAAATTTCTTGGATATAAGACACAGTAAAGATACTTTCCTATTTTTTTTTTTTTTTTTTTTTTGTAGAGACAGAGTCTCACTTTATGGCCCTCGGTAGAGTGCCGTGGCGTCACACAGCTCACAGCAACCTCCAGCTCCTGGGCTTAAGCGATTCTCTTGCCTCAGCCTCCTGAGTAGCTGGGACTACAGGTGCCCGCCACGGCATCCGGCTATTTTTTTGTTGCAGTTTGGCCGGGGCTGGGTTTGAACCCGCCACCCTCGGCATATGGGGCCGGCGCCCTACTCACTGAGCCACAGGCGCCGCCCAATACTTTCCTATTTTTTTAATTTTTAAATATTACTTCAGGCTCAGTGCCCATATCTCAGTGGTTAGGGAGCTGGCTACAAACACCAGGGCTGGTGGGTTGGAACCGGCCCAGGCCTACTAAACAAGGACAACTACAACAAAAAAATGCCGGGCGTTGTGGCGGGCGCCTGCAGTCCCAGCTGCTTGGGAGGCTAACGCAAGAGAATTGCTTAAGCCCAAGAGTTTGAGGTTGCTGTGAGCTGTGACGCCACAGAACTCTATGGAGGGTGACATAGTGAGACTCTGTCTCAAAAATAAATAAATAAATAAATAAGACTTTAATCAAATTCTTTGTCTCATTATTGACACCATGACTATTTTATTCCTTTTTTGGAGACAAGAGTCTCACTCAGTCACCCTGGGGTTGAGTCCCCTGGCATCATAGCTCACAGCAACCTCAAACTTTTGGGCTCAAGTGATTCTCTTGGCTCAGCCTCCCAAGTAGCTAGAACTACAGGTGCCCACCACAACTATTTTTTAGAGACAGGGCCTCACCCTTGCTCAGGCTGGTCTCAAACTCCTGAGCTCAAGCAATCTGCCCACCTCAGCCTCCTAGAGTGCTGGGATTACAGGCATGAACCACTGCACAGGCCTGATTCTCATTTTAAATGAACTGAAGGGGCCTTTCTTCCCAGCCCAGTTACCTCCATGCAGTGAGATCTTCCTCCATTTGTTTAGGAATATAAGTTCTGCCTGTGCATTTATTTAGGTCACTAGGACATTTTATCTCTGGACCAATACCACCTCAGCCTAGGACAATGTTCCTCTCATATGCAGTCTTTATTTTTTATTTATTTTCTTTAGAGACACAGTCTCACTTTATCACCCTCGGTAGAGTGCTATGCCGTCACAGCTTAGAGCAACCTCCAACTCTTGGGCTTAGACAATCTCTTGCCTCAACCTCCCAAGTAGCTGGGACTACAGGCACCCACCACAACGCCCAACTATTTTTTGTTGCAGTTTGGCCAGGGCCGGGTTCGAACCCACCACCCTCCGTATATGGGACTGGCGCCCTACCCACTGAGCCACAGGTGCCGCCCCATATTCAGTGTTTATTATAGATCTAGACCAGAACCACCTCAAAGGCGCCCCTTACATATGTGTTTAACAGTGTCATCAAAACATCATCCATCTTGTTCTTCAACATACCTTTTTTTTTTTGAGACAGAGCCTCAAGCTATTGCCCTGGTTAGAGTGCCCTGGCATCGCAGCTCACAGCAACCTCCAACCCTAGGACTCAAGCAAGTCTCCTGCCTCCACCTCCCAAGTAGCTGGGATTACAGATGCCTGCCACAATGCCCGGCTATTTTTTGGTTGCAGCCATCATTGTTGTTTGGCGGGCCCGGGCTGGATTCAAACCCACCAGGTCAGGTGTATGTGGCTGGCACCCTAGCCACTTGAGCCACAGGCACCGAATCCAACATACCTTTTATAAAGGTGATACATTTATTTCAAGAATTTTGGGAGGGGATCAGATTTCTTGTATCTATTTGTCTACAGAAAGAGAATGCACAAATAGATGCAAAAAATGAATATTTCACAAGGCAAACCAACACACTGGCAATTTGCTTTTGGGCTATGTGTGGGCAGATGTGTGTTTAAATTTAGAACCAACAAATACTTAAGACTTCTGAGAAATTGATATGCTTCCTGCTTTTTGAGTATTATAATATAATAGAACCATGAAACGCATAATCTTTCCGTTTGTGTACTGGCTGCAAAAATGCTCAAAAATGAATTTCCCCTTGATTTATGTCTATTTCCATCATGTTTTATATGCATGCCTTTTACTTTAGACTACCAGAAATCATTTTGGGAGGAGCATACATCATTTGACTTGATTTGGATTGGAAGGGAGTCACTAAGTCATGAGAAGAGAAAGTAGACATTAGGGATGCTAAGACTTTCTAAGGCAGAGGTCCTCAAACTTTTTAAACAGGGGGCCAGTTCACTGTCCCTCAGACCGTTGAAGGGCTGGACTATAGTTTTAAAAAAAAAACTATGACTAAATTCCTATGCACACTGCACATATCTTATTTTGAAGTAAAAAACAAAACAGGAACAAATATAATCACACTGCCTCATGTGGCCCGCCTCAGGTGGCCCGCGGGCCGTAGTTTGAGGACCCCTGTTCTAAGGGCTTCAGTGGTGCAGACAGAAAAAAACACCTTGGCTTTCTGCGGGGCTGTCAGGAAACTAGACAAAAGAGCCTCCAAGTATAGGGTTCTTTAGGGGTGTTAAACCACCAGGAAGAATCTTGTTTAGGGAAGGAAGGAGATTAAAGGTATTATAGGGAGGTGGGAGAGAATTATGGCCTTCTAGAAAAGAAAGCAAGAAAGGGCTCTAAAGCAAAACAAAAATTTTGGGGTGGGTGTGACCTAGTTAACTAAGTATGTATTATTTTTATTTTTTGCTTATTTATTTATTTTTTATTTCGAGACAGAGTCTCACTATGTCACCCTCAGTACAGTGCGGTGGGTCACAGATCACAGCAACTCAAACTCTTGGGCTTAAGTAATGCTCTTGCCTCAGCCACCCAAGTAGGTGGGACTACAGACACCCACCATAACACCCGGCATTTTTTTTGTTGCAGTTGTCGTTGTTCGGCAGGCCTAGGCTGGGTTCGAACCCACCAGCCCTGGTATATGTGGCCAGAGCCCTAGCCTCTGAGCTATAGGTGCTGAGCCAGTATGTATTATTTTTATAAAATATAACTTTTAGCCCATGACCCATGTCCTAGACTCTATGGATAATCGCCCCCCTCCCAATATAAGACAAAGATAAGGATGCCCGGCACAGAACAATGCACACCATGATTGCCACCAACATCAAGTTACTAACAGATGTCATACTATCACCAGTAAAATAACAGTTAATAATTATTAAAACAGAGTAAAAAAACAGATTTACAGGACAATTGAGTTAATCCACAACCAATAAAACCAGGATGGCCAGTCTGAAGGCCTAAGGGAAACCAATGCAAATTCTTACAGATATAGAAAAACTTGGGATGAAAATACTTATATTTGGCTTGGTGCCAGTAGCAGAGTGGTTACGGTGCCAACCACATGCACCGAGGGTGGCAGGTTTGAATCCAGCCTGGGCCAGCTAAACGACGACAACTGCAACAACCGGGTTTGTGGCGGGTGCCTGTAGTCCCAGCTACTTGGGAGGCTGAGGCAAAAGAATCACTTGAGTCCAAGCGTTTGAGGTTGCTGTGAGCTGGAACACCATAGCACTCTACCGAGGGTGACACAGTGAGACTCTGTCTCCAAAAAAAACACGAAAATACTTATATTGGTGTATTGCTTTTGTATGGAGTCTTCTCTCATTCCCAAGAGGAACCCTTTTCCACTCTTCAGAAAAACCTATGCTTATCTCTATTTTCCTTTATTCTTTTTCTTCACTTAAATAAAAACTTTACTTCTAGGCTGGGCATGGTGGCTCACTCCTGTAATCCTAGCACTCTGGGAGGCCAAGGCGGGTGGATTGTCTGAGCTCCGTCTCTAAAAATAGCCAGGCATTGTGTCCGACACCTGTAGTCCCAGCTACTCAGGAGGCTGAGACAGGAGAATTGGTTAAGCCCAGGAGTTTTAGGTTGCTGTGAGCTATGATGCCACAGCACTCTATCAAGGGTGAAAAAATGAGACTCTGTCTCAAAAAATAAATAAAAAATAAAAATTGTACTTCTATAAAAATTTTACTTTACTATATTAAAGTCTCAACAACCTAATTTTTCCATTACCCCTATTTCTTACTCTTCCTTTAACTCAGCAGAACTAGCAACAGAACTAGCAAAACAGGTCCACCAAACAGCTCAGAGGTGAATGCTTACCTCTAACAGAATTCAAGGTTCAAATTACTCTCAACATCTGCCCAAGATTCCCCCATTCCACCAATAAAACTCCCAGCTTGGAGAAACTGAGGTTAAGCAGGAGGAGCTTCCTGGCATCCTTAGGTTAGGGGATAGATAGACCAGAAAGCATCCCAGTACAAGCTTGAAGTGGAAGCAGGGACTAAGGGTGGGGATGTGAAGCCCAGCCCCACCCCTGCCACTGTGTGGCCTTGAGCAATATCTCTTTAAAGGAAAATAGAAACCTCAGGACTACTCCCCTTTTCAACTCCTTATGCAAAAAGGGAGGCAAAGGCCTCAGGCACCCCTGAAGAGCTACACCAGCAAATTATTCCTAGGGCAATTCCTGGCTAGCCTCCCATAACAAAGGACATGCTAACAGGGGTCCTCAAACTTTTTAAACAGGGGGCCAGTTCACGGTCCCTCAGAGTGTTGGAGGACCGGACTATAGTTTAAAAAAAAAACTGTGAACAAATTCCTATGCACACTGCACATATCTTATTTTGAAGTAAAAAAACAAAACGGGAAGAAATACAATCACACGGCCTCATGTGGCCCACGGGCCACAGTTTGAGGACCCCTGGATGCTGTTCCACACTAATTATGAACCACAAGCTCATCTTCCCAGGTGCAGAAAGGAGATAGACAAGACAGGATCCTTCTTCCACCTACCTAGGATAGTTGCATAATTGGTGCTTCCTACACTTGTTTATCTCTTTTAACATTTGCCTTAACTTATGTAAAATATAGATTTCCTAGGCCTCACAAAAATGTAACCATTTGTCTTACTGAGCCCCCCGCCCCATTTTCTTTTCTTCCTTATACCCTATCCCCTTTAAAATCTGAGTTTCGGGCGGCACCTGTGGCTCAAGGAGTAGGGCGCCGGTCCCATATGCCAGAGGTGGCAGGTTCAAACCCAGCCCCGGCCAAAAACCAAAAAAAAAGACTGTAAAATCTGAGTTTCCACGAGTACACACCCTAATCCCTTCTCAGGGCCAAAGACTGTAAAGGACAAACTGCCAGCCAAGTGCAATCCTCTAGATATACACAAAATCCCTAGATAAAAGAGCACACGTGGAGACTCCCAATGGAGTTCTGTTCTTTCCCCCTTCCAGAAGCTTTGGTGCTTTTTACTTCTTCTGTATTTCTTTCTAACTTCTAATAAAAGTCCTATCTTACCACAAAAATAAAATAAAACAAAATAAAATAAAATAAAATCTGAGTTCCCAAATCCCTTTGGAAAAGCAGTCAAAGCTTGTACGAGTGAGTTGTACTTTTCCTGGACATAGCTTCAAACGTTGGCTTAATAAACTCCACTGACTGAGACCTTTGCCTTAGTCTCTCATTTAGGGTTATCACTCTGAACCTGAACACCTGCCTGTAAAACGGTGTGGTTAAGATTAAATGGACTGCTACACACAAGCACTTGGAAAATGCTCCCATTACTCTTGCTACACCTGCCCACAGCCCTAGACCACACACCAGGGCTGAGGGTTCACTCTGTCGTCTCTGGAAGTCAGGGGTCTGAAGACTCTCTTCTGGAGAAGCAGAAGGTCCCTGAGGGCCTAGGGCCCAGCTCGCTTTCCTAAAAAATGCGGCCTGCCCTTAAAGCATCTAGAAAGGCTCCCGACAATCTGATACGTTCTAAGTCTCAGGAGCCTTGGGCACCGCCAGCCCCAGGGACCAAAGCCCTCGGAAGTCACTACCGGGTGGGCGGGGCATGCGGCGGAGGCGGGGCCGCGTCTCCGACGCACAGCCACTTCCGGGCGCGACACGGCGCGGGCGCGGGTGAGCAGGTGTTTCTACGGGCCGCCACGCCCGGCGTCAACCAGTGTGTGGGGACCTCTTGCCATAAGTGGATGCAGCTCGTCCATGCGGGCCACGGTGCTTCCGAGTAGGGCAACGAGAGCCCTGCGAGTGCCGTGGGGCCGGGTAGGCCGGGACAGCGGCGATGTATCGGGGGCGCGGAGAGTTTGGGAATCTGGAGCCTCAGAGGTCTGAGGGATCAGGGAACTCCGGGCCTGGGACCCGAGAGATTGGGGATTCTAGGGGTTTCCAGGTCTAGGGGGTCGGGAGACCGGGAGTCCTGGGGAAGGAAGGTGAGAGCCACACTGAGAAGTCAAGGACCGAAAATGGTCGGTTCTATTTGGGCGGGTCCTACATTGGGCCCTATCACACTGCAGCCCCGGGACCCCTCCTCTCTTTCCGGCCGGTCTGTACGGACGTCCTAAATCAGTTAACTGATCCAAAAAGCTCCAGGCGGAGTCTGTATGGGGTGGTAGTCTCTCCCTTTAGAAGGGACCTACTTGTGTTTCTGTTTTATGCCAAGTGATTCTTATTTTGGAGCCCCAGGGCATATCGACTGATTGACTCCTACCTTTCCCCTGTTTTTGACCTAAATTAAAGCTGCCATTAAAGAGACTCAGACATGGAAAGCAAACCATTGGTGATATCGAAGCAGAAGACTGAGGTGGTATGTGGGGTCCTCACCCAGGTTGTGTGCACAGCCTTCAGCAGTCACATCCTGGTGGTGGTGACCCAGTTTGGGAAGATGGGTACTCTGGTCTGCTTGGAGCCCAGCAACGTGGCCAGCGACTTCAGCAAACCGGTGCTCACAACAAAAGTCCTTCTTGGGCAGGATGAGGTATGAGGGAGGAGGAGGAACCTAAAACCCTCTTCCATGGCTGTGATTTGTTAGTAATGACAGGGAGCAGCTAGTGGATGAGCCTCTGACAGCATTTTCTGGGGCTTTCTATGTCTGAGGGCATCCCTCTTGCCCTTGGCAGGTATGTCTCCCAGCCTATCATCGTTCTATTCAGCAGACAAGTGGAGGGATTGGTTTTGTAATATGGGCCTCCTCCTTCATCTGACCCTGTCATGATAAATTAAGTTAATGAGTGGCTGTCCAGGCTCTTTCTGTGAGATTGAAAGTTCCCCTCCTTAAGCTTGTCTTTCATGAGTCCTTTCAGATTAGAGACAGCCAGGAGAGAGCAGAAGTAGAAGGCATGAAGAAAATAAATGTAATGCCCCTTTAGCAGGTTGTTTATGACTGGAATATTCTGAGTGTCTCGTTGAACTCTGAATCACAGTTGCATCGACGTATAGGATGATGATTTAATAGTGTTTGGGAAACCAGTGTGGGTTCTTAAGGGATATGTAATGAAAGCATTAAGAAAAAAAAAAAAATAGGTTTCTTGCTGCTAAAATGATTTATTTCCCTTCCCTTCACCAGCCTCTCATCCACGTCTTTGCAAAGAACTTGGTAGCGTTTGTGTCTCAAGAAGCTGGAAACAGAGCGGTCCTGCTAGCCATGGCCATGAAGGACAAAAGCATGGAGGGTGTGAAGGCCTTGAAGGAGGTGATCCGGGTATGCCAGGTGTGGTGACCTGGAGTCAGCAGCCACATGCTATCCAGAAAGACCAATTGGAAACTCAGACACTCACTTGGTGACTTAAAGACCCTTCTCCCATTATAGCAGAGGGAAGAACTTTATATGGCTTTAGCACTTGAAGCCAGAAAAAATATTCATGTCTCAGGCAGACTTTTACTCTGTTTGGTTACTGATATCTGTGTATGGAGGGAAGAAGTGGAATGTGTCTTGTGAGTCATGAATGGTTCTCCTTGGGGTCTAGATAGTTGTTTATATTTGGTGTTTTTTTCTAAGTCATACTTATTCACAGCTGCCCAAAGCTGTGTGGTGGCTATTAAAAATACGGACTGGGGCGGCGCCTGTGGCTCAGTGAGTAGGGTGCCGGCCCCATATGCCGAGGGTGGCGGGTTCAAACCCAGCCCCAGCCAAACTGCAACAAAAAAATAGCCGGGCGTTGTGGCGGGCGCCTTAGTCCCAGCTGCTCGGGAGGCTGAGGCAAGAGAATCGTGTAAGCCCAAGAGCTAGAGGTTGCTGTGAGCCGTGTGACACCACGGCATTCTACCCAAGGGCGGAACAGTGAGACTCTGTCTCTACAAGAAAAAAAAAAAAAAATACGGACTGATAGGAAGTGCCTGTGGCTCAGTGGGTAGGGCACCAGCCCCATATGCCAAGGGTGGCAGGTTCAAACTCGGCCCTGGCCAAACTGCAACAAAAAAATAGCCGGGTGTTGTGGCGGGCACTTGTAGTCCCAGCTACTGAGGAGGTTGAGGCAAGAGAATCGCCTAAGCCTAGGAGTTGGAGGTTGCTGTGAACTGTGTGATGCCATGGCACTCTACTGAGGGTGATAAAGTGAAACTCTGTCTGTACCAAAAACAAAAAAATACGGACTGAGACTAAATATTTTCATCACCAAGCTAGTGCCTTTCTGCTCTAAATAAATCAGGCACATGCCTTGTGTGGGAAGGCACCTGACCCTTTGTTTTCTGTGGCACTTCATCCCCTACCACTGTAATTGAGGGGTAGAGATCCATGCTCCCGTGAAGAGATCTGTAGATCTGGCAGTTTCCACAGGCAAGGCTGTCTGCTCTGTGGAGAATGTTACTCCTTTAGATGGAAAGGTGTAATTGTAACTTCCAGCAGTTTGCACCTGCATGTGAATAATGGACATTGGGCTAATTGGCAAGTCCTGCAGTAGAGATGATCAGGGCAGTGCCCTTGCATAGCAGTGTGATTCCAAAACTATTTTCTGCTGAGCTGCTATTTGAGTCCCCCCAAAGTGTTTCTTCCCCTTTTGCTCCTTTTCCTAAGTCAGCATGGGGATGTGTCCAGGCCAGAGCTAAGGGTGTGTCAAGACCTTGGAGGTCAGGAAAAGCCAGTGAGTGTGGTTGTTTTTGGCCATCATTTTCTTTTCTTTTTTTTTTTTTTTTTTGTGGTTTTTGGCCGGGGCTGGGTTTGAACCCGCCACCTCCAGCATATGGGACCAGCGCCCTACTCCTCAAGCCACAGGTGCTGCCCTTGGCCATCATTTTCAAGCAGTTTCACCAGGTGTTTCACGGACCCCTGGTCCTGCCTCAATCAATTACAGTAATCTATGGAATGAAATAGCGGTGCCAGGGGACTGTGGGGTAAGCCAGCCTTGGTTATTTTGTTTAGTGCCTGGGAGTGAAATTGGAAATCAGGACAAGGAACCCTGGGTAAGTGACTAGAATGAGGGCCCAGTCAATGGGCATGAAGTCAGAGAAACCAGCCTGAGGTGCACAGAGAAACTGCAGAGAAGGGCTCTGGCATCACAGTCCAAGGCAGACCTGTCTTGTGGGGTGAAGGGTGGTTCAGACAGTAAGTGAGGATTCATAAATTCTAGAAAGACTGAAGATCAAAGGCACAGGAGTCCTGGGGAGGTTGAAGTTTTCACAAATAAGCCCAAGTCTGGGGAGTTTTTGTTTTTGTTTTTTTTTTTTTGAGTCTTACTATTGCCCTTGGTAGAAGCAACAACTTTTGGGCTCATGTGATTTTCTTGCTTCAGCCTCCCAAGTAGCTGGGCTACAGGTGCCCTCCTTAACATCCAGCTGCTACTTTTAGAGATGGAGTCTCTCTCTTGCTTAGGCTGGTCTCAAACTTGTGAACTCAAGCAATCCACCTACCTTGGCCTCCCAGAGTGCTAGAATTATAGGCATGAGCCACTGCGCCCGGCTCTGGGGACATTTTAACGAGGACTGCTTTTGTGGGTCCCAGAATGCCCAGGGTGAGGCCACATGGCCAGGTGCCATGCATGAGGACAGTGTTGGGCAGTCTTCTGCAGCTTATTCTCACATGTGAATTCCTCAAGAGCCCCCCCAAGATGGGCCATACAGAGCCCTGAGCCCTCACTATGAAGATGTGAAGCCCACCTGGCTGAGAATCGCTCCCTGGCAAGATAGCTAGTACAAGCCACCCCAACTCTGCCTGGGCATGAGACAGGACAGAGTGGGAGAAGGATCTGTAAGAAACCCAGCAACACTGGCCCCAAGCAGGATTTCATAGAACCTGCAGCCAGGACTCCTGATACAAACGGCTCTGCCTGCCTGGCCTCCAACACTGTCACCACCCAGGAGGGTGTGGGTCATGGAGGCAACTTCACAGGTGGGAAGATGGGCTTAGTGCTGAGCAGTAGCTTCCCCAAGGTTAGCTGCAGAAAGGTGGAATAGAACAGAAAACCAGCGGCTCGGCACCTGTGGCTCAAGTGGCTAAGACGCCAGCCACATACACTTGAGCTGGTGGGTTCGAATCCAGCCCAGGCCTGCCAAGCAACAATGACGGCTGCAACCAAAAAAATAGCCAGGTGTTTTGGCGGGCGCCTGTAGTCCCAGTTACTTGGGAGGCAGAGGCAGGAGAATCGCTTAAGCCCAGGAGTTGGAGGTTGCTGTGAACTGTGATGCCACGGCCCTACCCAGAGTGACAGCTTGAGGCACTGTCACAAAAAAAAAAGAAACCCAGCCGCAGGAACCCCACCTGCTAGCTAGAGCCCTGCACCTCCCAGCCTCAGTTTCCTCTTTATAAACTAACTAATTTCCAGTCCACACAGTGATGTTAGTGAATGGGGATCAGAGCTTGGTGGAGATGCTTGTTATGAGATCCCTTACACCTGGTTCCTGGATATGTGGCTCTAAAGGTGAAGGTGCCCGTGGAGGGTAAAGAGAGGGTAGTGGGGAAGACTGTCCCATCAGTGGATGCTTTGCACCACGTCAAGTGGGCTGTGTGGCCACGACCAGACCCACCTACACTTTGACACCTATGGCAAACAAGGTTTGGGGGGAGTAGGCTGGTAGCACATGGGGCAGACAGATGGCTAGTCCCAGAGTGGGCAGGAGGATGGCAAAAGGTGTGGCCTATTGGAGGCTGCACCCAAGCAGGTAGGGCTGGCTGTGCAGGGTGGGGCAGGCGCCAGGCTGGGAGGAGTATTTTAGGTTTGGGGAGAGGCCAAGGCTTCTCGGGAGCCACAGGCTGCCCCAACAGCCATGAGGAGAGGGCCGGAGGCCTGCAGCAAACCTACCAAGAGCCAGCAGAAAGGTGAGCTGCATGCATGAATGTGCCTGGAATTTGCACAGAGGGGTATGCATCTGGGCTGGGACCTCGTTCACTTCGGTAGGGTGGAGGCTTCTGGAGAAAGCCCCCTCTATCTCTACCCCTAGGCCAGGTCCCTGATATCCTCAGGATGACACCTGGTAACAAAGGGTCTCAGGACAGCCTGGCACCTGCCCCAGCTCAGGTGGAAGAGTGTTCTCAGGGCTGGCAGGGGCAGTGGCAGGTGTGCAGTCTCTCCCCAGGAAAAGAGGCAGCAGACCCGGGGTATAGTCACAGGCACAGGAAACAGGAGGTGCCAAAGGCTAGCCCCGGCAGGACAGGAGCAGAAGACCTGTTGAAAGAAGAGCCATGTGCCTGGGATGGGGTGACAGGGCCTGAGGCTGAGAAGGCCAACCCCCTCTCCAGCACTGGTGCAGCTGAAGCTCTGAGTCCTGGGGGGCCCAGCCAGGGGATGGACACTAACATGCTGCAGCAGCATGCAGCCCCCCCAAGAAGGGCAAGTCACAAAGACTTGGCCAGCCTAAGTCACTGGCCTGCCCTCCCTGCTGCTCAGCCAGTACATGGGGATTCAGGGTGCCAGTGGAAACAGGCATAGGTTGGTGCAGGGTTTGCCCAGGGTCACAGACATCATGAGGCCAGAGTCTGGGCCCTACCAGCATATCTGACTCGAGGGCTGCTCCCTGTCCCCCCAGCCCCTCCACCCCTGGGCATGGGGTCAAGGTCTGGGCATCCAGTGCCCATGGCTACCAGACACTCAAGTCTCAGGACCTCCACATATCCACACCCTAGTTGGTGGGCCTTAGGTAAGGCAGGGCTGTTGCTTTGGCAAACACTGGGTGCCCAGGAGGGCAGAGCCACAATGGAACCTGGTGGGGCTGGCCTAGGGAAATCAGGTGTTTCTGTCTACCACCTCCCAGGCCCCAAGGCATGTCCAGGGGAGGCAGTTCCTGGGCACAGCAGTGGAGGAGAGGAGGCAGCCTGGGAGGGGTTGGAAGACAGGTGGCTATGTCAGGGCCACAGCATAAGCAATAAGGACATGGAGGTTTGGGACTGCCCAGGTGGCTTCTTGGCCTCTCCCAGGTGCTGGGGCTTACCATGTGCTGCCAGGAATCTGGTCTCATGGTCAGAGGGTTCTGGGCAGGCAGGTCTGCCCTGCCAAGGTTAGGTCACCATCCAGCCCCACCCCAGCGAAATCAGGCCTGGCCGGCCCTGCTGCCTCTCATGAATGAATGAAGGTTGAGGCACCAGCTGCAGAGAGCAAGGTTATCATTCAGCCTATGATCCAGCAGCCTCGAACCTGCCCCTCCCTGGGGACCCAGGTCCTGCACCCTAGCTTCCCCAGAGCCAATGCCCTGTGTCCACTGCCCAAGCATGGCTCAGCCTGGCTCCCCCCACACCAGGGTAGGTGTCCCAGGCCTCACAATGGCAAGAAGCTGTACACACAGTAGAGGCCTGACCACCTGGTCACACCCTCCACAGGCCCTGCCTGGGATGGTGAAGGGGTCCATACATCTGTCAAGGAGCCCACAGTGAGTGGGCTCTCAGCTAAGGCCACTCTCTGGGGAGTTTAGTGCCTTGAATAGTGATGTGGGTTCTGCCCTCACCATGGGAAAGGAGTGCTCCAGGGCACACAAAGGGCTGGGTCAGGCATGACTCCACACCCAAATCTAGGCAGGTGGCAGCTGTGGACAGTGGGGCCAAGAAGGACAGGGACAGTGAGTCCTGGCGTGGCTCTACCCTGCCTCTGAGGCCATTAGGCTTGAGGATGACGACCTGGCTTTGTGCTGACTCCGACACCCATTCTTCAGGTCACCTAGGGGCCTACCTCAGTGGGGGTACGTTGGGCTAAGGGCAGAGTCTTGGCCTTAGAGTCAATGCCCCATCTTCCCTAGTCCCTCCATGGGCTATGGGACCCACTTCAGGGAATCGGTGCCTTGAGCCTCAGTTTTCTCATCTGTGAAATGGGGCTAACAGATCCACTCTGCACATGTGTCAGAGTGGATATCAGCAGATACCCAGCAGATGTGCAGCTGAGGGTGAGGAGTAGCTTCTAGCCAGGCCCCCACAAATCTATGTGGGACTTGGGACCAGGGCCCTCCAGGGAGAGGGAGGCAGGGGACAGGACACTACCTGGGACATTGGCCCACTTGAGGTGTCCTTCACTATGCCTAGAATGGGCTAGGCCTAGGAGGCTAAGGAAAGTGGGGGTCATAGTCTGGGCCTCAGAAAGCCTTAGATTCTGCTGGGCAGAACCAGCTCAAAGCCAGAGAGGTGAACGCATCTTGGGGGACACAGGAACTGGAGAACTTGCATGCCTGGGAGGTGAGAGAGGGAAGCCAATGCTTACTCAGCACCTAGTGCTTGCACATGTTGTATAGCTCACTGTGTCAACTCCCATGTTACAAGTGGGGACATCAAAGCCCAGGAGCATACACTGAGAAATGGCAGAGCTGAGATTCAACACCCATGACCCCAAAGGGTTTGCCTTGCTGAAGGATCAGGAGCCTATTGGACAAGGATTTGGCAGAAAGCCTGGTAATGCCTGGGTCTCCCTGGATGTGGGAGCAAAGCAGATGTATGGTGGGACAGAGCCTGGTAATTGAGAGGGCAGGGCTGGAGGCAGAGGCAGCCCAGTGGGGAGAGAGGCCCAGAGGAGGGGCAGGCAGGCAGGCTGACATTCACCAACTCCTGCTTTGGCAAGGCCTTGGACTAAACCCATTTTACAGGTAAAAGAACAGAGACCCAGAGATGCAAAAAGCCTGGCAAGGTGGCCAAGGCCATTGGCAGGACAAAGGGCTGAGGCTGGCTCTGGAAATGACTGAATCAGGAAGCCAGAGAAAAGGGGGGGATAGAGATGCCAGGAGGCTCTCAGAGCCCCAGTTTATAAAATGCCTACTGGGCCCAGTGCTGGGAAGAATGGGGTGGAGGTCTCATGAGGCAAAGTAATTTTCCAGAGTGTGTAAGAGGTTCTGGAGTAGGTAGGCTAAAGGGCCAGAGCCCAGGTTTTCTAGAAGCTTATTAGAGGCAGTGGCTTGATAAGAACATGGCAGGATAGGATAGCTGTGAGAACAACCCCCAAAATGACACTGGGCCTGACCTCCACCAGCAGAGCAGATGGATAGCCCTGTCCATCAGGGCTTCCAAGAACTAGGGACCCTCCAGGGCTATGAACCAGCTCAGGCTGATGCCAAAGGCCCTTGGCCCACACTTGCCACTGACAGAAAATGCTGTTTTTCCCACAGTGGGTTCTACCTCTGAGGACAGGTCAGAGTTTTGCAAAGCTTTTGGTTTGTATCCAAGGCCCAAGCCTTGAGTGTCTTCCAAAGTCAGCCTCCCTCAGAGCTCTTCCAGAAGGCTGGCCCTGCTGGCTCCAGTCAGGGAAGTCCTGACATCTAGCCACAGTGCTTCCTGCTGTATATTAACTCATTCCTGCCATCTACCTGGGGAAGGACCTCAGTGCATAGGATGTGTGGCGTGTGGCCTTGGATTAAGGGCAGGGAGTTGCTGGGTAGCTCAGGCCTCATGTTGTACTAGAGGCCATAGCCTCAATTTCCCCACCTGTAGGATGAGTGGGCTGGACAAGGTAATTCCTAGTCCTTCTAGCCCTGTGCATGCCCCCATATCAAGTCTTTACCTTGCCAAGCCCTGAGCCATTGTCACTCAGGTGCAGTGATGGCTTCTGTCTTCGTAATTGTTCCTAATGATGAACAAGGCCAGACAGTGCTGACTGCACACACTGAGCCAATGCTTCTGCAGGTCCCAGGCGCTGTGGGGCTGAACAGGGGGCTTAGGACTGAGCACCTTTGGCACACAGTAGGAACTCACCTTGACACATCCCTGCCTGAGCCAAGAAGTCTATAGCCAAAGAGCTACCCACATGGCAGAACACGCATTCACCAAGCCCCAGTGTAGACTGGGACATAAGACCATGTTCTGGAATTCCAACATGGAGAA
Source organism: Nycticebus coucang (assembly GCF_027406575.1). Lineage (NCBI taxonomy): Eukaryota > Metazoa > Chordata > Mammalia > Primates > Lorisidae > Nycticebus > Nycticebus coucang. Next base: position 62,801,107 of record NC_069791.1, on the reverse strand, counting down.
GGCAGACAGCAAACACATTCAGGTGGACAGAGAGTCACAGCTGAAATTTTAAGACAGGCTCTGCACCTGTAGCTCATACAGCCAGGGCGCCAGCCACATACACCAGAGCTTGCAGGTTCGACTCCAGCCCAGGCCCGCCAAACAACAATGACAACTATAACCAAAATATAGCCAGGCATTGTGGCAGGGCCTGTAGTCTCAGCTACTTGGTAGGCTGAGGCAAGAGAATCGCTTAAGCCCAAGAGTTGGAGGTTGCTGTGAGCTGTAATGCCACAGCACTCTACCCAGGGCGACAGCTTGAGACTGTCTCAAAAAAAAAAAAAAAAGACAGTGATGGGACAGAGGAAATGTTCTTTCCGGAGGGGACACCTGAGACGGTGGGACAAAGCGTCACCTGGGGGAAAAGTTGGTACAGAAGGTCCTGGGCTGGGAAGCAGACGGTACTCAAGGGGTGAGATGAGTTGGGCGTGGCTTCTTGAGCTTGTAGAAGGGTGAGAACAGAGTGTGGTTCCCCAGTCCCTTCTTCTTAAAAGGGAGAGTCGTCTTGTCATTCTGGCTTTGAGCCTACTTGCCCCGCAAGGCAGGAGGGTTGGATGGGTAACAGGAAGGACAAGAAATGTACAGTTCCATCACGGGCACAGGGAGGGCACTTCACAATGGTCCCCACAGTGTCCCCACAGTGGCACAAACCCACCAGTAACCAGAGCAGAGCAGAGGGAGGGGCTAAGGGCCCCACTGCCCCTCCCTAGGAGCCAAGGTGCAATGAGACACTCTGCAGAGGACCCTGGCACAGGAGCGACAACAGGGCAGGATGGGTTGGGCTCTCCCACCCTCCAAGGTCCCACACCATCTAAAAACACACAGCTTGGGGGCCTTGGCTTTTTTTTCAATTCAGATGAAATTCACATAACATAAATTGACCCTCCTTGCAGTGAATGATTCAGTGGCAATAAGCACCCCCTCTGTCTCCCAAGAAGACATTCTATAACAATAGCTTCTCCCCTGCATGGCCCTCCCTGGCCCAGGCACCACCCACCAGCAGCAGCTGCTAGGCCACCTGGCCCAGGTAGTTGAGGGCACCTGGTGGCCGACAGGCTTCTGAGAGCCAGCTGCCGTTAAGCAGACAGCGATAGAGTATCAACCAGGAAGGACTACCCTCCATTTCTCTTCTCCCGTGCCCTCACCACGGCTGAGAGCTCAGGTGGGCTGCTAGGAAAGCAGCCACCCTCCACCTGGCACAGCCTTTCAGATAGCAGCTTTGCTCCACCCACAATGAGGCCGCCAGTGAGGGCCACGTGGCTATGAGAATGACCAGCCAGGTGTCCCTGGAGGCTGGGCCTTTCAGGGCTGGGCTGAGGAGCTTCCTGCCTCCTGGGGTAGGTGCTGGGTCCTGTGACTACAGGCCAGAGTGGGGGAAGAAACCTGGACAGGCTCCCATTGTGGGAGAAGGAAGGACCCAAAGCCCGGCAGGTCAGCAGCAGACGGAAGAGCATGCACCTGGACTAGGGAGCAGGTACAGGCCAGCCAAGGGATCCAGGAACTGGGCCACCAACAGCCAGGCAGGTGCCTGGGAGCCAGCAAGTGCTGGATAGGTGGGCATGGGTTGGGGCTGACTCTATCTGCCATCCAGGCCACTCCCCAGACCACACCCCTAGCAGGCAGGACAAAAGGGGCTCCCCACTTTCTCAGATCCAGCTGGAAGACAGTCTCTGAACCCTAAAAAGCAGGCTGCCCACAGGCCCAGGACATCAAAGGGGGGAAGTGAGGTGGGAGTGCCCCAGGCAGGAGGGAGCCAGGCCTCATTGCCTGGCGGTGCTGGCTCCCAGCATTCTACCTGGCCTCTACCTGTTCTTGTACCAGCTCCTCCCCTGGAACCCACACCTTTGCCCTCTACTCCTCCCCTGTCTGTGTGCTTCTTGCTTCTACAGATGAATAACACCTCCCAGGTCCTGGGGACAGCTGGAGTCCTCCTGGCATCAGTGACGTGGCTGCAACTCAGCCCTTCGCTGGCCATGCCAGCTGGGCCGCAGGTGGACCACATGGGGAATGGCTCCCAGGGTGCCCCCAGGCTCTTCCTTACCTCCACGCTGGCCCGTGGAATCTCGGGTGTCTTTGTGTGGGCTGCCCTCCTGCTCACCTGCCATCAGGTAAGTCCTCCCCACCTCTGAGCCTCCTAGATCCCTGACTCCCAGGGCCACAGCTCAGCCCAGCCCCATAGGTGCTTCTGGGGTCTTGGGACCTCCAGGGGTAGCCCTTGGTCCAGACATGGGAGGCCAAACTGGCCCAGAGGAACAGTGCCTGGGCCTCAGAGGTAGCATCAGACCAGGGCCCAGTGGGGAGGGTGCAGGCTCTCCCCGGGATATGACACTTGGAAGCGAAGCCTAAAGGTGGGGAGACCCCTCCTCAGGCTGCATCATCACTCCCCACTCTGCACACTGAGGTCAGCAACATAGCCGTTTCACAGACAGGAAGACCAAGGCTTAGAGAGCCAGAAGGAGAAAAAGCCTCTCTGCCGAGGGACGGGGCCTGGGGATGGGGCAGGGTTTGCACTTTGTCCTACAGGGAACCATCAGCAGGAAGCAGGGAGCCAGTCAGCTCCAGAGCTCAGTTCCAGAAGGGGCAACACCCCTCAGCTCCACGTGGGAAGCAGGGAACAGAACAACTTTCCCAAGCTCTGAGCTACACACAGTCCCCAGCTGGAGTAGTCCCCAAGTGCGGGGTCAGGGACAGACTAGCCGGCTATGGAACTCTCAGATACGTGAGAGGCAGACACCATACTGGGCTTGGAGACTGCCTAAGCAGGGGTGGGGCCGTGGAACTTGTGCACAGACACAGAACTTGTGCACAAACCGGTGTTTGTCTAGAGCCCTCAAGCCAGCGCAGAGGTTGGCCTGTAGCCTGGGCAGGGGAGGCGCTGAGGGGCCACAGAGAGCTGCAGAGAGGCAACCTGTGAGCAGAGCTGCCCTGTAGAATGGTTTGCCTGGCATTGGCAGGGGAAGGGAGATTGGTAAGTGATCCAGGGGTGGAGCCATCAGCAGACTGGCAGCCGGGGGTGGGCAGCTAGAAGCAATAGGCACTTGCTAAGTGGTACCTGTCTACATGTGGTCTCAAGTAACCAGAACACAAGGTGGACCCGTGCAAGGACAAGCCAGGTAGAGCACAGCCACAGAGGTAGGCCCCTTCTGTTGGGCTGTCAGGTAAGACTTCTTGGAGGGGACAGTGTTTGAGCTGAAATCCTGGAAACCAGCTATGTGTATGTGTGGCTGTAGCCAGCTTCCTGGGGCCTTGCGGAGTTTCCTTGGGCTGCAGCTTCTACCTGTAAACCACTGCCAGGCCCATCCTTGCATGAGGAGTCCAAGATAGGACAGAGAAGGGCCCAGTGCCCTCACCTTACAGATGGGAACCAAGACTACAGAGGACAGTGGCTTGCCAAGGTCAGCCAGCCTGGTAATGCCAGCCCCAGGAAAGGTCTCCTGGTGTCTGGTTGTGCTGGGCTATCTCCTGCACTGGGGTAGGGGGGAGTGTGTGCCTGATAAAGAGCCCATTTCTGACACCAGCCAGCCCAGTCCCCAAAAGCTGAGTGCACAAGGCTCTGCACACATGGTCCCCTCTGTATAGTCTGCCCTCTGCCCACCTCCACTCACAGTATCTCCTCCAAGAAGCCTTGCCCACAGCATCCTAGGACCGGGACAGTAGTCAACTACCCATACACCTGGATTCCTGGCTCTCCTTCCCCTTGAAGACTCTGTTATTTTTTGTCATGTCTTTAGGTTGGTTTTTTTTTGTTTGTTTGTTTGTTTTGAGACAGTCTCAAGCTGTCGCCCTGGGTGGAGTGCCTTGGCGTCACAGCTCATAAGCAACCTCCAGCTCTTGGGCTTAAGTGATTCTCTTGCCTCAGGCTCCCAAAGTTGGCACCCGCCACAACTCCGGCTATTTTTCTGTTACAGTTGTCATTGTTGCTTTAGCTGGCCCGGGCCGGATTCAAACCCACCAGCCTCAGTGTATGTGGCTGGCACCCTACCCACTGAGGTACAGGCACTGCCTATTTGTCATTTCTTTGTAAAAAACATGGAGATCTAGAAAGATTTAAAGACAAAATCCATGATCACCAGCTGAGCGCGGTGGCTCATGCCTGTAATCATAGCACTTAGGAGGCCAAGGCAGGTGGGTTGCCTGAGCTCACAGGTTCGAGACCAGCCTGAGCAAGAGCGAGACCCCGTCTCTAAAAATAGCCGGGCATTGTGGCAGGCACCTGTATTCCCAGCTACTTGGGAGGCTGAAACAAGAGAATAAATAGCATGAGCCCAGGAGTTTGAGGTTGCTGTGAGCTATGATACCATAGCACTCTACCAAGGGCAACAAAATGAAACTGTCTCAAAAAAACAATTAAAAAACCATGATCACCCATATTTTCCCACTGCCCAGGGGTAAGACATTTTTAATAGAGTCACGAGCATAGATGGGCACAATGAGGAGCAGGAGGATGATATAGATTTGCCCAGGCATTTTTTTTTTTTTGCAGTTTTTGGCCAGGGCTGGGCTTGAACCCGCCACCTCCGGCATATGGGGCCAGTGCCCTACTCCTTTGAGCCACAGGCGCCGTCCTGCCCAGGCATTTTTGATAGAGTTCGCCTCCAACTTGGTTTGCCATCCTGATTTTTATTTTTTTATTTTATTTTGTTGTTGTTGTTGTTGTCGTTGTTTGGCAGACCCTGGGCCTGGTTTGAGCCCACCAGCACCAATGTATGGCTGGCTGAGCTATAGGCGCCGAGCCCCATCCTGATTTTCAGATGCTTCATTCTTTCAGAAAATTTCCCCACCTGGGTATTTTTTTTGAGCATCATTTTCACTGACTGATTCCTTTGCACACTGCAATGTGACCAGCCTGGGCCCAGCAGTGAACGGCACCCTTACATTCAGTCACTATGTATCACTGTGTTGAACATCCTTGTACACAAACCTTTTTCTTTATCTCTGAGAAGACTTGCTCCTAGAGACAAACTTCTAGTCATCCTGATGTCCCCAGATGTCTGAGCCCCCCAGGTGGCATAACATTCATTTCTACCCCAGGATCTGAGCTGAGTAGGCCTCAGAGTCTTGCTGAGTGAATGAGTGAATAAGCGTTCAGGAAGAACAAACGGGGTGGGATGGGAATATCTCATGCCCAAGGAAGTTATTTACCAAAAAAAAATTAAAAAGGTCTATTGAACATGGTGACCATTACAAGTAACAATGTAATGTACATTTGACAATTGCTAAAAGAGTAGATTTTCTTTTTTTTTTTTGTGATTTTTGGCCAGGGCTGGGTTTGAACCCGCCACCTCCAGCATATGGGACCGGCGCTCTACTCCTTGAGCCACAGGCGCCACCCTAAAAGAGTAGATTTTCAATGTTCTTGCCATAAAAAAAGATTAATATGTGAGGTAATGGAGACATTAATAAGTTTTATTTAGTCATTCCCCATGAGTATATGTGTATATATATACACACGCACATATGTATCAATTAAAAAATAAATTTTGCTGCGGCAAGTGGCTCGTGCCTGTAATCCTGGCATTTTAGGAGGCTGAGGTGGGAGGTTTACTTGAGGCCAGTAGTTCAAGGACAGCCTGGACGATAGAATGAGATTCTCATCTCAAAAAAGAAAAAAAAACAAAAACAAAAACAAAATAAATGTTAAAAATATGTATCATTGGCTTGGTGCCTGTAGTTCAGCGGCTAGGACACCAGCCACATACACTGGAGCTAGCAGGTTCAAATCCAGCCTAGGCCTGCCAAACAACAATAACAACTACAACCAAAAAATAACCAGGCGTTGTGGCGGGCGCCTGCAGTTTCAGCTCCTTGGAAGGCTGAGGCAAGAGAATCGCTTAAGCCCAAAAAGAGTTTGAGGTTGCTGTGAGCTGTGACACCATGGCATTCTATCAAGGGTCACATAGACTCTGTCTCAAAAAAAAAAAAGTATCAGGTGGTGCCTGTGGCTCAAAGGAGTAGGGTGCCAGCCCCATATACCAGAGGTGGTGGGTTCAAACCTGACCCTAGCCAAAAACTGCAAAAAAAAAAAAGTATCATTTTGTGTTGTAATCAGAAATGTATATTTAATATATATTTATATATTAAACATATAAATATGTATCTGATTGCAATGGAATAGTATTTATTTTCTCTGATTATAGTAAACATGCTCATGGTAGAAAACTAGAAAATGTAGGAAAATGAAAGGTCCTCCGCCCCACCCCCACTTCCTCCCCCAGATCTACCTGCACCTGCGCTCCTACACCATGCCCCAGGAACAGCGCTACATCATCCGCCTGCTCCTCATTGTACCCATCTATGCTCTCGACTCCTGGCTCAGCCTCCTCCTCCTGGGAGGCCACCCGTACTACGTCTACTTGGACTCTGTGCGGGACTGCTATGAAGGTGAGTGACAGGGAGGGGGGTGCCCTGAGTGGGGCCCCCAGGGGCCTGCACACAACACACATGGCCACCCCCTGGGATCCCTGCCCTTTGCCCCACCATGGCTGTGATTAGCAATGTTGGCAGGCCTCGGGGAGGGGCTACAGAAAGCCTGCCCAGAGCCTGGGTGCCTATGCAGTTGTGATGAGGCTGAACTTGTGCATGGAGCCCCCTGAGCCTCAGCTGGTCCCCATGAAATGGGCCCCATGGAGTCCTGGGTGGGTCTGGCAGGAGCCTCTGTGTAGGTCAGGGACCCCATGGGCCACCGGGCTCACCCTTCTGTCTGTCCTGCAGCCTTTGTCATTTACAGTTTCCTGAGCCTCTGTTTCCAGTACCTGGGGGGCGAGAGTGCAATCATGGCTGAGATTCGGGGAAAGCCCGTCAAGTAAGCCCCTCACCCCAGGGCCCCACCAATGCCTTGCACGCCCAGGATAGGGCGGCTAGGCTGGCACCGGGACCACATCCTCTGTACCCTACCTCAGGGACTGCCCACCCCCAGGTCCAGCTGCTTCTACGGCACCTGCTGCCTCCAGGGCATGTCCTACTCTATCGGGTTTCTGCGCTTCTGCAAACAGGTGAGTGGGGGCCACCCTACCTGCCCTTCTACCCCCCAGCTGGTACCCAACTGGTGCCCACCCTACCCTGCTTTGCCTACCCTTGCTCCCTTCCCTCCAGGCCACGCTGCAGTTCTGTATTGTGAAGCCAGTCATGGCCTTGGCCACCATCTTCCTCCAGGCATTTGGCAAATACCGAGATGGGGACTTCAGGTAAGGCTGGCAGGCGCAGGAGAAGGGGCCCAGCAAACTGTCCAAGGCAGGGCACAGTCTCCAGCTGAGCAGGACCAAGTCCTTACCGTGAAGACACCAGTGTCAGCGAAGACCAAGACCGCAGGGTTCCCCCTCTTGAGGGGAAACAAGCAGGGTTAGACTGGCAGATAATACCCAGGGCAGATGGCCCTGTCCCAGCAAATGTGCCGAGGACCTCAGGGCTGCACGGCCCAGGCAGTGATGGCTCCCACCCTGCTGCAGTAGACCCACCCAAGGTGCACAGCCAAGGGGCCAATGTCTGCCCTAACCTGCCAGCTGAGCAGGTGGGCAGTCACCCCCAAACAGGAAGGGGCCCCGTGTCAGATGCACACATGCTCTCACACACACAAGTGCAGGACCACACATGATATGCTTTCTGACAGGACTGTGGGGGTCACTCCTTAAAGTAGACATGATCCCAGCAGGAGGAGGGTCAGGGGCTTTGCTGGGAGAGGGCCTCACATCCTTGCTGGGTTACACATGGGGTTCAGTGAGGGTTTCCCAAGGCCACCTGTGCCCACCCCCAGCTCCTTGCTGCCCCCCTGCAGGCCTCGGGGAGAGGGTCCTGAACAGTTGCTGTGGAGCCTATAAGGCCCAGGCTTAGGGTGGGGCCACATCTAGGGCACAGGAGCTCTGGGATGGGCAGGGGAGAAGGCATGGGCCACCCAACCACCTGACCACAGCTCTTCCTCTGGCCCAGCATCCACAGTGGCTACCTCTACGTGACTCTCATCTATAATGCCTCTGTCAGCCTGGCCCTCTACGCCCTGTTCCTTTTCTACTTCGCCACCAGGGAGCTCCTGCAGCCGTTTGAGCCCGTCCTCAAGTTCCTCACCATCAAAGCCGTCATCTTCCTGTCTTTCTGGCAGGGTGTGTGGGGTTAGCTGGGTGGGCGGGCCTGCCCAGGCAGGGGCTGGAGTCCCTGGATTCTCTATCTCTTGTAAACCATTGGTTTCCCCAGCCAAAGTACAGGTCAGCAACACAGCCTTCTCAGCACGAGGCCAGTAAAGTCTGGGCACAGAGGAAGTGGGGCAGCCCCCCCAGCAGGCATGGCCCCATAGTCAGTGGAGAGAGGGAGTCAGATAGAGGTCACACCAGCACCTCCTGAGTCCTGGTCCCTGCCAGGCCCTGGCCAGGCTGTGGGCAGTCAGTCCCAGTATGCAGAGGAGGATGACTTCCAGACAGGAGCTAGGGAGCCCCGGACTAGGGTTAGGCACAGCAGGGAAGGCACTCCTGGGCATCCACAGTCATACCCTGCCTATGGAAGCCACTGGCTCCTCTAAGCCTCCAGCTTTCCAATGTGTAGAATGGGATCCCATTCCACACGTTGGGAAGCTAGAAGCTTAGAGGGGGCCAAGGGCTTCCATAGGCATAGTTGCCATGGGGCCTGCAACTTTTCCTCCCATGCAGACCCCCTAAGCCCTGGTGCCAGCCTTGGTGGTGGTGGGTGGCACTTGGAAGGTGAGGTCCAGCCTAGCCTCCCACTAAGGCTGGTGTCTGAGTGTCCACACCATCCTCAGGGATGCTGCTGGCTGTCCTGGAGAGGTGTGGGGTCATCCCTGAGGTCCAGACTTTGGATGGGAGCACAGTGGGGGCTGGCACGTTGGCTGCTGGGTACCAGAACTTCTTCATCTGCATTGAGATGCTCTTTGCCTCTGTGGCCTTGCGCTATGCCTTCTCCTGCCAAGTGTACTCAGAGAAGAAAGAGAACTCACCAGGTATGCCAGACCCTCCAGCTGGGGGGGCACGTGGAACTGCACAGCCCTGCCCTTGGTAGGGTCTGTGTTCATCCTACATATGAGGCCCAGGAATGTCAACATGCTGGTCAAGGAGACATCCCAGGGTGTCCTGGCTCCAGACAGGCGCCTCATCTGTGCGTGGCTCAGGCTGGCTGGCAGGAGCCGGGTAGGCAGAGGCTTGAGTTCTGAGTGAGCTGCAGTGGGACGGAGACTTGAGGGCATCTCTGCTGGTGGGGAGCCGGTGCCCACAGCCAGGCATGCTCTACCCTCACTGGGACCAGCCTCAAAGCAGAGGAGCTGGCATCCCAGGAACTGGCCACCCATCTGGTCAGCTTGGAGGTACCAGAAGTTTGCAGGGCTCACCCAGCCCCAGGTACCTCCCTAGCCTCTCAGGAACTCCAGGGGACATGGTCCCTGGTAGGGATCTGGGCAGAAGTAGGCCCCAGGGCTGGGGTCCAAGAGCTGGGCTGGGAGCCCTCCTTGGCTGATGACAGCCTGACTTGGATATACAGGAACTATAGCCCTAGGCAGCCTGGGGCCAGTAGGGACAGATGCACGACAGACTAGATGTGGGGCCAAGAGGCTGTGCCCTTGCAGGGGGGTGTGCAGTGTGTGTGGGAGTGTTCATGTGCTGCCTGCTTGCCCCAGGCCCAGCAGCACCCATGCAGAGCATCTCCAGCGGCCTCAGGGAGACCATGAGTCCCCAGGACATCGTGCAGGATGCCATCCACAACTTCTCACCAGCCTACCAGCACTACACACAACAGGCCACACACGAGGCCTCCAGCCCCAGCCAGGGTGGGTGCCCCTCGCCTGGCACCAACCCTGGCATGGCTGGCAGCTCTGGTGGGGGCAGGAAGAGCCGAAATGTAGAGAAGCGGATGCTAATCCCCTCAGAGGACCTGTAGGTGCCCAGCTGAGGACCCAGGCTTCCCGGGTCTCTGGGAAAGGATGCTCCCCACTCCTGCCAAAGTCAAGCCTCTCCCAAGAGACCCCCACACAACCCAAGAAGATGTTCCCATCCCACCTCTAGCATGTGGGTTAGGGCACTTGGGGCCCTGCCAATACCCAGGGCTTACACCATCCCCAGTGGGCCTGCTGTCCCAGAAGCCTGAGGACCTGCTGACCTGGCTTTGGTTCCCAGTGCCACACCAGCCTCAGGGGAGCTGCAAAGTGGCCCTCCTTTCATGCAGTTCAAGCAGGCCCCAGCTACACAGGGCAGGGCAGCCCAGCCTGAGACAGCCCAATGCTTGGGTACTGTGGGCTAGGGACTCATGTCGGCCGGCCAGCCAGGATGGAGCTTTGCCAGCTGAGCCTTGCTGTGGTTATGGGCCCAGGGATGGGGGCATGCCAGGCTTGCCAGCCACTCACTGTCTACCAGGGAGCTGCTCTTATTTATATAAACCCCTTGGATTTTCTAATGACTGATTCCCTGTTTATGATCTTGTGGGGCCAGTAAGTGCCCTGGGCAGTGGCCACAGTGAGGAGCAGATGAGGCCTTTGATATCAGTCAGGCTGGGGGGGGTTCCCAGTCCTCCCTGCCTGGGGCAGCCGGCCAGCTGTTGCTCTGAGCTGCACAGGGCAAAGAGCTCAGACTTTGAGACCTGACACCTGAGTCTGTGCCACCTGAGGAGCCACTTCTGTCTTTGGAGCCTCAGGTCCCTGGTAAAATAGGCTAATGCCAGCCCTACTACAGCAGGTAGATGAGGCCATGTGGGCACAGCCCAGAGAGCTGGGGGGCGTAGAAGGATCCTCGTCCTCTCCCCTGCCTCCTCTTCTTCCATGTGCCAGGTGGGCCTGAGTTCTAAGAGGGCTGAGCCAGAGGTCCAGGCCCTGCCTCAGGAGGCTGGAGGGAAGAAAGCAACCCAGGAGGTGGGGTTTTCCTGGAGGAATGTGGCTGGGCCCTGGGCTGGGGATTACAGGTAAAGAAGGGGGAGGGGGTGTTATAGGGAAAGGGTGTCACAGTTGGAGAGGGGATTGGGGTGTCACAGGCAGGTGACATCACGGAGGGGAGGGGGCATCACAAATGAAGAGGGGGTGTCAGAGCAGGGGACATTGTGGATGGAGCATGGCAGCAGTCAGAACACATGGCGACCCAGTGTGCATCTGTCAGTCTTGTGTGTCTGGCCACAGCATGGGGGTAGGGCTGGGGCTCAGGGACTGGGCACGGGAGCCAGCCTGCTGGTAACCAGGCACAGCAGGCAGGAAGGCCAAGCAGGCAGCACACAGGGCCGGTAGCTCCTGCCCTGCCACTTGGAGACTTACTCCTATAGTCACTGGAAAGCGAGGGAGACATACCCAGTACCTCTGAGGGACTCAGCAGGTCAGGAGCCTGTGGTGTCAGGCTAGAGTGGGCCAACTCACTGGCCTTCTTACTCCCTGGCCAGAGGACATGGAGGACTCAAGTCTGGTGGCTTTTGCAGGGCCCAGCTGGGCTGGCTGATAAGATAGGCTGAGCTTCTCCCCACGCCTGCTGGAAAGGCTCCTACCCACCTTATCACACCCTCTGCAGTTGGCAGGGCCATAGGGGCCCAAATGGTGAGGCCCCAAGTCTTAGTCAGTCAGCAGGTTTGGGAGCAGGTGCTCCACAGAGACCTGCTGACAGAGGAGGATCTGGAAGCCACAGGAGGCTGGAGGCCAGGCTGTGCTGCAGAGCCCAGGGAGGGTGTGGGGAGCTGGCTGAGCCCTGGGCCTGCTCCCCCTGCCTTGGAGAGGACCACCCCTTTGAGGCTTGAATCACCAGGGCAGAGGACAAGTGCACGAGAGTCCTTCTGGAAACCCTGATGCCCATGTGGGCTCCAGGTTGCAGGGATTAAGATGTCATGGGACAGACTTGTTTGCTGGACAGTGCCTTAGGCCTGCACTCTGTAGAGAGAGAAGTTTGTATGGACCAACCACCCACTGTGTGAACTGAGGAACCTGACATGCACGGTGGCCAAGCCGAAAGGTCAAGCAAGTTGCCTGAGGTCATAGAGCCAGGATTAAGACACAGGGTTGGGAGGTGGCTCCACAGGACTGCCTCTTCTCTGCCACAGGACAAGGCCCCACTGCCTCCATTCTAACATAGTGCCAAAGCCATGCAGGCGGAGCACGATGCCCTCTGCCCCTGCCATGTGCCAAGTACAATAAGTAATACAGCTTCTCTAAGGGCTGTGGGCCCTTGGGCTGAGGAAGGGACAGCACCAGAAGTTGGCTGATTTGGGCCAGGTGCTGTTGCCAAGTCATCTAACCTCTCTTGGCTTCATCTGACATGGCCTAGCTGAAAATCCCCAGCAATCCACACACAAGGACAGAAGCACACCATGGGGAGTCAGAAGGGGACCTGCAGCAGGCTAGGCAGATGGCCAGGACAGGGTCTTCCTTAATAAGCCCCTCTCTGCCTGTAGCCCCCCAAGAGCTCGAGCCTGGGCAGGGGTTCTGTGCCTCTGGCTCACAGTCCCAGGCCTGCTGCTGCTCTGGGCACCCAGCTCACCTCAGAGGGGGCTGGCTGCAGGGATGTCTGGCTTAGCTGGGAAAACAACTGTCATTGCCACTGTTGGGAGTTGTAAGCTTGGAGCACAGCACAGACTCCCCCACCTTCTCTGCTAAGGAGCCTCTTGTGTGTGTCACTGCCCACACGCCATTTACAGAAGAAAACTCAGCCCTGAGAGGGAATGAACTGGCCCAAGGTCACACAGAAGTTAAGAGTTGGGATTTTAGGGTGCTGTCCCCATATACCGAGGGTGGTAGTTTCTAACTTGACCCTGGCCAAACTCCAACAAAAAAATAGTGCCCATTGTGGTGGGCACCTCTAGTCCCAGCTACTCAGGAGGCTGAGGTAAGATAATCGCCTAAGCCCAAGAGCTGGAGGTTGCTGTGAGCTGTGACGCCATAGCACTCTACTGAGGGCGACAAAGTAAGACTCTGTCTCTTAAAAAAGAGTTGTGGCTCGGCACCTGTGGCTCAAGCAGCTAACCTGCCAGCCACATACACCTGAGCTGTGCATACTGTCCTGGTGATTCAAGCCTCAAAGCTGTGGTCCTCTCCAAAGCAGGGAGAGCAGGCCTCAGGCCCAGCACCCTGCTGGGTTTACACCTTTCAGGGGGTTGTGCAGCTTGCTGGGGGTCTTACTGGGTAGGCAGAGGCAGCCAGCGGTAACCAGGAGATGGAGCCCTGGGCATCACTTCTGCTTTTCCTACGTGGTGGCTGCTGGCCAGCAGCTGGGGCTTGAGTCTTGGCAGTTCACAACAGGTGGGGGCCTCAGGACCAGCACCCAGTCCCATGCTGAGGCCCAGCACAGGAAGAGCCCTTGTGCAGCTCTCTAGGAAGAAGAAGTCCAAAAATGACAGGCAAGACCACAGAAGCTCCGAGCTCTGGGAAGCAAGAGCAAGGTCACCAGGGTTCAAATCCAGCCCGGGCCTGGGTGTTGTGGCAGGCACCTGTAGTCCCAACTACTTGGGAGGTAGAGGCAAGAGAATCGCTTGAGCCCAGGAGTTGGAGGTTGCTGTGAGCTGTGATGCTACAGCACTCTACCCAGGGTGACAGCTTGAGGCTTTCTCCAAAAAAAAGTTGGGATTTCAGCCCAAATGGTCTGGCATCAAAGTCCATTCCTGCCCTGAACAGCCAGCTGTGACAGGGACAGTAGGGCAGGGGTGCTCACAATGGGGGGCCAAAAGTTCTGTTCAGTCCAAACACACTAGTCTCTCTTCCTTCCTGCGGGGACATCTCACAGCCCCACCCAGACTACATGGGTGAGGGGCTGTTCAGTACCCACACCTGAGAAACCCAGCTGGAAAGGAGAGGCCGCATCAAGGGACAGGAGGCTTCTGGGCAGAGCAGATAGGGACACTCAAGAACCCACTGCCATGCAGAGCCCACGATGTAAGCAGAGAGCGCCACTGACTTCCTGTCTGGCTAACTGCTACTCCCATGGCTGTCCCAACATCACGTTCACAAGTGACAGAAACCCACTCACATGGGCAGTCCAGGACCTTGAGCCCCCACAATGGGGTTCTTGACCCAAGAAAGTCCCAACCCAAAGCACCAGCAACACAAAGAAAAGGATCTGAAACCAGAAAATTCTTTATTGCAAAGATACAAAAGCAGTCACAGCAGCAAGATATACAGCAGTAGATTAGGTGGCAGCCATGGTACAGGGACAGGGTAGGACTGCAAGTGAGGGCCTGTGCCAGGTGAGGGTCCACACATGTGATCGCTCCTCAATAATTTATATCACATAAAGGCAGCACAAAAATAAATATTGAAATGAAACTGCTGAGAACCACAGAGGCAGGATAAACTGGTGTGAAGAAGTGATGAATGGAGGTCCCTACTGCCTTTGGAAAAAGCAAAGACCTGCCTTCTTTGGAAAGTCTGAGGCACAGAGACAAAAAACAAACCCATAGGACAAAGAGATCCTTGTCTTCTTTCTTAAATTAAAAAAAAAAGATCCATATATTAAATCACAACAATGAAATCTCAATGGCTGGAAAAGAAAAGCAGAATGCACCATCCTTCCTGGCCCTGTTCTCAGCAGGCAGGGCTGGGCAGAGGCTCCCCCCACCGTAAGTAGCAACATCCCTACCTGGCAACCGAGGGTGGGGTGTCCCCCTTCTAGCCCATGGCTGATAGTTGCCTACCTGCCCACATCCAGGACAGGGACATCAAGAACCTCAAGACTGGAGGGAACCTGCCACCCACTGTGGCCTGTGCTGGGAGGACTCAGCTCCAAGGACACCTACCGGGGTGGGGCCGGGCCTCCTTCCTAGCCCCAGTTGGCCCAGTGCAACCAGCAGAGGACAGGAGGAGGCAGCAGGCAGCCTGGGCCTTCCTCCTCAGAACCATAAACGGCAGGAAGCCAGGAGGGAGGGTGACCCGCTCCCATTCCCACCTGTCCAACGTAGCTCTGCGCTAATAAACATTTACAGTATCAAACTGGAAAAGGAAAATTCCTACGAAAAATCTGTATGATAAAATGTGTATATAATTTTATATATATATATATATTTTCTCTTTCTCTCTTTAAATATTCTCCATGGTCCTTATCGATATCCAATATGGATTACCTACCATGGTTATGGCATCAACAGCTTTTATCTAACACCTGGGCCTTTCGTGACGTCAGGGTCATATTCCCTGGCTGGGCCTACAGCTTCCTTGTCACTTAGAACAGCAGACAGAACCATGTCACAGCCCTCGAGCTGCCCGTCCTCCCCCTCCTCCTGCTGGGCTCACACATCTCAGGGGGTTGTGCAGCTTGCTGGGGGTCTTACTGGGTAGGCAGAGGCAGCCAGAGAGAACCAGGAGATGGAGCCCTGGGCATCACTTCTGCTTTTCCTATGTGGTAGCTGCTGGCCAGCAGCTGGGACTTGAATCTTGGCAGTTCACAACAGGTGGGGCCTCAGGACCAGCACCCAGTCCCATGCTGAGGCCCAGCACAGGAAGAGCCCTTGTGCAGCTCTCTAGGAAGAAGAAGTCCAAAAAGGACAGGCAAGACCACAGAAGCTCCGAGCTCTGGGAAGCAAGAGCAAGGTCACTAGGCCACTTTCATGCTGTAGCTGATAGGTACTCCCACACAGCCTGGACATGGGGGCATGTCCACCAGGCTTTCCTGGTGTCTGACTGGCCCCTCCCCTCCCATCAAGCCTCTGACCCTCCACACGTCCTGGGCTCTGCTCCTTCCTCCTCCACACAGAACATCTTCCCCCAACCTCCACCACACCTCTCAGGCTGCAGCCCCAGCCTGGACCACAGCAGCCCTCCCCTCTAGGCTCCAGAAAGAACTCCACGCTCTTTGTGCCAAATACAGCTGCCAGGAGGCAGCTCCAGGGGCACAAGACCTGATGGGACACCCTGCCCATATATACTGAGACCTGGGAATGGCCCATGGGATTGTGACTGAGTGGGTTAGTTCCCACAGGCAGGCGGTGACTGCACCTTGATGGGCAACACGGGAACATGGCAAAACCTCAACATACACATGCCTTTCCCTGCCTCACATACCGATGGGCCCTCCCCACGTGACTGCCAATGAGCTGCTCCTCCAAGGCCAGTGAGCATCTGGCACACAGTGCTGTGAAGTCAGGCAGACCTGCACACACACACCAGCCCACATAGGCAGCCTTCCCTCCATCTGTGGCCACATGGCACAGGCTGCGTGCTCAGGGCTGAAGCAGGAAGACCAAGCTGTCAATGGCCTTCCATCCACCTCCCTACACAGGTCATCCAGAGCTCTGTCAGGGCAGCCAGGGCCACTTGCAGTGGCTGGCATCTGCCCCTGAAGAGGTGGAAGACAAGCCCCCACCCCCACTCCCCAGGCTGCAGGGGCAGCTGTTGCTTGTGGTACCCCCAGAAATGGACAGCAAGACCTCCCTGGGATCTTCCTGCTCTACATCCTGACTCCCACAGGTGTGAGATACCAATTCCCAAAACCAGATACACATGCTGGGGAGAAAGGGCAGGATGTGTGAGTGTGTGTGCGCACATTGTGTGTGGATGGCATGTGGCATGGTGCCCCAGAACCTGGTCCCATCCTGCACCTACAATCTCGTCCTGATGCCTGCTGCCGAGGCCTGGGAGGCAGGGTGCACTTTAAATTGGATGTTTAGAGTCTGGGTCCCAGAGACCCTTTGACAGGCACGCGGGAGGCCCCCTGCCTACAGCCCCCCACGTGGCCCCAGCAGGCACTAGGATGCAGCAGAGAAGGGCACGGAGGAGGAGAGCTCTGCAGATTTGACAATGGTGATGACGCTGGTGGTGGCCACCTTAGTGGGTGCAACGGGCCCGCGGGCCACGGTGCGGGCAAAGGTCTGCAGGGCCTCGTACTTGGAGCGCAGCGCGTCCAGCTCCAGCCGCATGCTGCTATTCTCACGTGCCAGCTTCTCCACCTCCTGCTGCAGCTCCACACGCTGCCGCTCCAGCTCCTCCTTCTGTGTCACCCGTTTGATGCGGCAGCTAGCTGCGTAGCCACGGTTCTTGAGGGTACGCCGGCGCTGCTTCAGTCGGGTCACCTCCTCCTTGGTGAGGCCCCGCAGGTGCTGGTTCAGCTCCCGCACCGACATGGACACCAGCTCATCATCGCTGAGCACCGGGGCGTTCTCACCCGCCTCCTTCTTAACCTGTGGGCCAAAGTGCGGGGTCACTGCCAGGACGGCTGGGCCTGGGTGGCCTTGGGTGGCTACAAGGACACCCATCACAGTAGGCAGAATCCCAGCATAGAAGCAAAAAAACCCTGGCTGTGACCCCTCTGCATGCTCTTGGGGCTGCTGGACACTGCACACAGGCAGCCCCCCATGACAGCTGCCCCATCACATTGCCCCCTCAGCACAGGGGAGACCTGAGGGCTGTCCCCATGTGGGGGAGGTAGTGACATCAGTCACCCCTGTTACTGCTGGTCTCCAAGGTCCACAAGGACATAGTGCACCTGTGTTCTACTGCGTGAGACAGCACACCCTATTTTCAGATGCTGAAGGGCAGCAGGTACCAGGTACAAATGGAGTTGGACTTTTGAAGCCATAGCACCCTGGTCACCAGAGGCCACAGTGCTGCCCCAGTGCTGGGTGACAAGCTCAAGCAGAAGCAGGGCCTGGAGACTCACCAACACAGCCCTGGCTGATGGGGAACCTCAGCCTGGGGATCATCACTCTGGATGTCAGGGGCAGGTCTCATTGGGCCAGAGTCTTTGCTTCTGTCACCGACCTCTCCCTTTGACAGCCCTCCCAGCTAACAGTGCTTCCCAGTCCTGGTGACAAGGGAGGCCTTCATCGCCCCCTGAGGGTAGCTCTGGGGCTGGGAGAAACCTCTATCAGGCCTGTGTCAGGGACAGTGGTGGGGCCTGCCCAGAGCCAGGCACCCGGTGTCTTACCTTTAATGCCTTGTTCGGTTTGGGATTAGTCGTCATAACCTGGGCACAGTCACCAGGACAGAACTGCTTGGAAAGTGTAACTAGAAAAACACAAAAGAGCACACAGAAGCAAGCACAGTTAGGTCTTGGCAGGCTTGGGATGGGCAGTTCCTTTCTCAGCAGGGATGCTCCAACCAGTCTCAGCGCCTCATCCCGGGCTGTCCAGTCACACCATTCCCAAAACAAGACAGGGCAATGTCATACCCCAGCCTTGTGAGGGGCTCCCAGCTGCACCCCACACTTAGCATTGGCCCATGGTCAGCTCTTCCTGGTCAAGTGCCTGGCATCTGCACGCTGTCCCTTGCTGCCCTCCCGTGCCGGAGTTGCCAGTGCCCTGGGGTGAACACCAGACGCAATTGCTCCTTCCTCTCCTGACTCCCCTCCTGAACTCTGATGAGAGGCACAAGGTGCTCTGTCCTGGAGACCAAAGCAGCCAGCAGCAAAGCATCCCAGCTAGCTGTGCCCAGCACTTGAGGGTCCACTGGACCCTCACGGAGTGCCCACACCTCCAGACCAGCCTGGTTCCCAAGAGGGGGTCCTCTACAGAGCCTTACCCCCAAAGATGGGCCAACACAGGGTACTTGCCACCCCCGACCTCGCCCTCACTGCAGCTCCGAGGGACACCTACTGTGGCCAAGGGCGCCACAGCTGTGACATCACCTCCACCAAAGCAGCTCCCCGCACCAGAACCCTGTGGTTCAAGAGGTGGGTGGGGGCTCCTGAAGGGCAGCAGGTCCAGAGACTGTAGTCAGAGATGGGGAGGTAGGGAGCAGCCGCCACCACTGTCTCACCAGCTAATGGGCCGTCTGGCGGGAGCTGTCCTCGCACCGCCCCCGCTCCCGCGTCTGCCCTTCCCAGTCGCGTCTGCATTGTGTCACACATTCTAATCATTCATGAAAAACCCAGCCAAGCCATCCCAGGCATGATTCCCCTCCGATAGTTGCCATGGCAACCTTGGGACATGGCCAGCCCCCCCCCATGGTTGTCATGGAAACAGAGAAGCCCAAAAGCAATGAGGACTTCAGGTCAGGACTATGCACAGACATCATGAGGCAACAGGCAGTAAACAAACCTCCATGCACCCCCACCCACAGGGAAGGACACATGATGGCTATGGTATGGAGTTTTACACTCCCCTCCTACCCACTCCCCAAGTGCAAGATGAGGGGACATCAGAGAAACATGTGGAGGAAAGAGGTCCTCAGGTCTGGAGGGCAGATGCTGGTAAAGCACCTCCACCCAGCATGAGCACTATGGGTGGATGACCCCACTGGTACACCCAGGACCCAGGGCTGCACTGGGGACCTGGGCTTAGATCCCTCCACCCTCTGGCCCTGCCTCTGCTGGAGGCCCCAGGGCCCTGTTCCCATGTCTGACAACCAAAGGGCTGCAAACCAAGACAAGGTCTCAGCCACTCTCATGGCACTCAGGATGGCTGAGCACAACCGGCCCAGAAGGCCGCTGGTGAACTGCCAGCTCCTAGACCAGGAGAGATTGAGCACGCCACAGACCTGAGAGGCACAGGTAGTGGTCTGGGGTGACCCTAACTGGGAGGGGAGAGCTGTGGACAGCAACATAACCCCGACGGGCACAGCGGTCCCAGCCCACACTGGGGTTAAGCCAACAATGAGGGAGTCAGGCCTGGGAGCACCATGAGAACATCTCCATATCAGAGGAAGGAGGAGCCTGGGCTGTTTCCCAGCTCACACTCAGAGCACGTCAGTGCAAAGGGCCTAGCGGCCAGTGACATAGCTATGCGGTGAGTCACCAGCTGTTTACAGAGCAGGCAGCTCACATTCCCACACACAGAAGGCCCCTCCCACCTCTACAAGGACCTGCTCCCTGGGGCCCACAGGCCTTAGCAAAGCCAAGCGGAAAAAGGAGGTCCACGGAAAAAGGAGGTCCAGCAAAGGCGCCCTCTGGCCAGACCCATGGGTGACATGCTGAGCTTGGCTGGACACTAAGGAGCAAAGTTCAGTGCAGGGATCTTTCCATTAAGGAGGTGGGACACTGAGGTAACCAGGAGGCCAGTACAGGAGCTCAGACCTCCCAGGTGGCCCCATGAGGGTCATTTGGCCACCTCCATGAACTTAAAGTCACGTAGGCACCTGTGGGAACCATACCCACACCCACGCAGGCCTTGGGGTGCACCTGCACCAGGGCCCTTCTGAGGAAACAGACACCTATAGGCTCTTGAGACCTGGGGAAGGCAGACGTCCTAGGCAGGAGCACCAGGCACTGTGTTCACCGATACCCCCTTTCCTTAGGCATACCAGGTCTCTGCTTCTACCAGGAACCCCGCACTACCACTTGCAGAGATCCAGAGCCTTAGAAGGTGAGGCAGAATGGCTCCAGCCAATTTGGAGCCCAGATGGCCCCAGGCTGGGGTCCTGTACTTCAGTTCGGTACCAGGTACAGAGAGCAAGCCAGGCACAGTGATGCTTCTTCTATAAACTAAGTACATGGAGAGGTCAATGCTGGTACTTACCTCTACCCAAAACACATAGTACTGACCTATAGTCACTTCAAATATCAAAGGCAAGAAAAATAATAGCTTGCTTTTAGAAAAAGATTCAGAGAAAAGTTTTGCATGTGTGAAAAAGTTTCTAAAGCAACTCATAAAAACAACTGCTTTTAGAGGGGTTTTGTAGGGCAGCGCCTGTGGCTCAGTGAGTAGGGCGCTGGTCCCATATACCGAGAGTGGCGGTTTCAAACCTGGCTCCGGCTGAACTGCAACAAAAAAATAGCCGGGTGTTGTAGCAGGCGCCTATAGTCCCAACTACTCAGGAGGCTGAGGCAAGAGGATCGTCTAAGCCCAGGAGTTGGAGGTTGCTGTGAACTGTGACGCCACAGCACTCTACCAAGGGCAATAAAGTCAGACTCTGTCTCTACAAAAAAAAAAAAAAAAAGAGGGGTTTTGTAAATTCTTAAACCTCAGGCAGCCACAAAGCCACCAGAGCACATGAACAGCTTGTCTCTGAGACACAAGTTCGAGACAGCAGCCCTAACAGGGCACAGTGGGCAGGAGCACAGGCTGCCTGACAACTGCTCAGCTCCACAGAACCCTCTCCAGCTGCCTCACATACACTGACGAACAAACCTCAGCAATGCTTGCATGGGAACTGATGCCCTCCTGAGCACCTCTGAATTTCAGTGAAGTCACCAGAGAAGGTTAGTGGCTGGGACCCTGGAAGGGCGTGTCTGAATCTCCTCTACATGCGCTCACCTCTCTGTAGGAAGCAATAGCATCATGTCCAGTATCCCTGAACACATGCTGCTCAGAGCAGTTTCACTCACATCTGTAACCTGGAATAGCCATTAGTGGACTATTTTTCTCATTGAAATGGTAAGGTTTTCAACCCAAAGCCAGAAATATCAATGGGATGTGCCTCCAAACAAGGCTCGGCAGGAAAACCCATTTCCTCAGAAACAACAGGCAACATACCAGCAGCCTCAGATGGAGTCTCTCATGCAACCACAGTGTAGGGGAGACCAGGGACATTCCTAGGGTCAGATTATGCAGGAGAAAAGGAGATTTCACACAGTTTCAAAGGGCTCTAATTCTCCTCTAGGCGAGTGATTGATCCAGACCCCGGCATCTCATTTCCAGAAGCTGGCTCATGTTCTGCACAGGGTGAGTAGGGGCTGCAATGCTACCCCCTACTCCCTCCAGCCTTCCTGAGAGCATCCCTTCCCACTTCTGTTCCCCACCAGTGACGTCAGATACGGGGAAATGGAGGAAGACGGAACGGAAGACAGAAGTTCTGCCCAAGAGGAACAGGTTCAAAAATCCAGGCAGTGAAGCAGCAGCTGCTCTCTTTGCAGTGACTCCTGTGATGGATGCAAATCCACAAAACCAGAAAACACAGAGGATACTGCTGCCTCTGCCAGGAACCTGTTGACAAGGGACCCAAAGAAGATGCCCCTCCCATGGGGCCTGAGGGTAGGTGGGGCCCGGGGAGCACTGGTACCCCAAGGGCACTCTCAAACTCTTGTGATCAGGAAGAGTCCCCCATTACCCCTCCCTCCTCTGGACATGGCCCTCTCAGCATGCAGGATGCATCCTGTAGCACCCTGCTCAGCACCCCCCAGTCAGACCACACCAGCCTGCATCCTGGCCCTGGCTGGCCACCTTCTGTCTGGCCCGCTTAGAGGACGTCTGGTCACCTTGCATTTGCAGTCTGAAGAAGCTGTGTCATCTTGGCTACATCCAGAGGTGACTCAGGCAGTTGCTGTGGCTCACAGCAAGTTGCAAACCACACCCCTCAGCCCCTAGTGCCGTGCCCTGGCTCCCCCAACTCTAGCCCTCTCCCCCCCAACCCCCAGCTCATTGAGTGGCCCCTCTACCTGCAGTTTCCTGTCAGGGCTCTGTTCTACCCCACCTGTCCTGTGGCTTCAACCAGCTCCCAGCCTCCATGTACAGCCAAGAATGGCCACTGGAAAAGCCCAGTGGCCTAGACATTCCCTTCATCTACTCCCTGAGTCTGGAGCTCAGATGATTCACAATCTCTCCCACCTCTCCACCATTCCCAAAGAATCACCGCAACCCCTCATCTCTCTAGACCACCACTTTGGCCAAACCAGACACCCTCACTCTGGTCTTGGTACCTCAATCTTGGCCCCATAGGCAGATGGAGGTCTCAGGGTCCCTCCCCAGGCCCTTGTTGCCATTTCAGTCTTCTACTTGTGGGCCTGTCCTCCAGCCCTGGTTCTTCCAGAAAGTTCTCCCTGCCACCCTCCTTATGGTAGGCAAGCACCCTCTACCAAGACCTGGTTCTAGGTCCTTCCATGGACAGAGGGCTTCTCACTGCAAGTTTCAGCTCCTGGCAGGCAAGGAACCTGTCCCCCCAACACCCTACACAGGCTCCTGCCACTGAACAAATGAGCCAGCCCAGCACTGGGGCCAAGGCTGCCAGGCAGGGAGCAAGAAGGTTGAACCACTTCCACCCTAACACCTCCCTAGACAGGCAGCGCTGAAAAGCTGGCAGGCTCTGGACCAGACTGTGACCTTAAGCCAGGTGAGCAAACCCTCAGTGTCTCAGTTTCCCCACCTAAAACGGGTGTTCAGGGTGGACTGTGTGATCACTCAGGTTCATGTCTACCTGCTCTAAAATTCTACAATTTTAAGATGACACTTTCAATTTCCTGAAACTGTAAGAAAGCGGAAACATGACGAGTCTGTGACTTATAAAAAGCAAAAGTAAATACTGGAGCAACTCATCTTCCATTCGCAGAGAACAGGGAGGGTGGGGAGCAGAGAGGGTGAGTCACTGTTTACTGCTCCAAGGAGCCAGAGAATTCTCCCAGCTGGCCGGATTTCCATTTCCCGTGTGGACTGGACCCGAAACCCAGAAAGTCCACTCCTGAAACCTTTAGATTCAGAAATAGCCAGGACAGAAACAGGCACAACTACTTCTACGTCTGCATGACAAACAGCTCTGCCTTGAGATTGTAAACAAACCCTCAATCCATCACAGAGCCCAACAGTGAAAACACGTGCATTGGTGGACAAAGAATGCCCAGGAAACGGTGTCATCCAACAGCAGCCCTATAAGTGCCAGAGAAAGGGCTGGCCCCTCAGTAGGAGCTGCCCTCCACAAGTACCCTCTTCCACCACCCATTTTTAGCAGCCACCTGGAAAGTAAGCACTACTGAACTTGGAACCAGTCGCTCAAAGCCCAGATGAAGTTCAAGTACAAAAGGCAAATGTGCTACAGAGAAGCCTGGTTTGTTTTTTCACTTTAATAAATGTTTTATTCTGAAATAATGAGAGGCCTAGTTTTAAGTATAAAAGTTGACTCCCTCTTCCAAGGTTGAGCTCCCAGACATTCCTATTGGGTTACCTAAAGAGGGAAGAAGTTCTCATAGTGTCTGATGCCCACAGTGCCCACCCACCTGCACCTTTCCCGGCCCCACCCACCTTCTGAGACTAACACCTTTTTTAAAGCTCTGTGTCCCTGAAAACCTCAGGTTTGGAGAGAAGGTTCCAGAGGCATCACAACACAGGCTTGCACCCTATCAAGATGCCCTCTACCATGCTCTTTCACGGCAAAACCTCCTTAACCAAGATATTCCCAAAGCCCACCAGTGAATCAAAGGGGAGGGAAGGGCCATGCCCAAGCCAAAGCACAAAGATTTTTATCATGCTGTGTCAAGGAGTAGTTTCCAAGTCTCTGGAGCTACCTGGAGGGTCAATGCAGAATGAATGGTTAGTGGACCTGATTTCTGCCTTGGCTAGGAGAATCATTAACACAAGACACAGAGCGGGCTGATCCATGAACTCAGGGAGCTTGGTGCCACTCGAGACACCATGACAGGTGGGTAGAGCGTGAGACTGGCATGGAGACGGAGGGCAGGACCACCTGCTTTTCCGAAAGCAAGCACAAGTCAAAAGCCCAAGAGTAAAGGGATGCTGACTTTCCAAATAGCTTCCTGATGTCCGGTCCCACCTGCTGGGCTCTGAGGACAGAGACAGCACTTGTTCCTGAACTTGACAGAAGCTATAAAAGATATTATTACTAACCCACACGTGAGCAAAGTGGCACAGGCTACCTGCCGTTCTCCCCACCCATAGCTTCCGGTACCCGTGGCAGCCCACCCCCTCCCCCACCAGGGACCCGGGACCAGGAGGCCCGTGACCCTCGCCTCTGAGGAGCCTGGGTTAACCCACTCCCCTTCCTCGGGCGCGGCGTGGACCCTGCCATTGGGCGGGAGCTACGCCCGTCACGGGTGGGAAGGCCGGCTTCACCGCGGAAGAGGGCAGGCGGGCGGAAGTGGGAGGCTCAGCCGCGCCAGGGCCCCCAGCGCTCCCGGCACGTGGCGCCTCGCCCCCGCCTCCGCCCCTCCCCGATCTCGCCGGGTCAGGGATAGGCGCCTGGCAGGCCGGGCGGCACGTGCAGGGGCGGGGTAAGATGACCCCAGCCCCGCCAGCCGGTCCATCTGAACAGGTGCGCGGCAAGGGCCAGGGGTCTCGCCCACCCGGGCCCCACGCCCAGGCAACCGTGACTCAGCGTCCCCGAAACCTCTGCCCGCCCCGCCCCGGCCGCGGCTCACCTGGCGTAGCGGGGTGGCGCGGGCGCGCGCGGCGGCTCCTCGCGGGCACGCGCTCTCCTCGCGCTCGCGCTCACTCTCGCGCTGCCCCGAGGCCGCCGCCTCCGCCTGGCACTCGGGCTTAGACTTCAAGAAGAACAACAAGTAACACCCCGGCGGCCAGCGCGCCCGCCCGGCTCCCTAGCATCTGACTCCGCTTCCGGGATCGCGCGTCGGTGCGCGTCACGCCGACCCCGCCCCTGATCGCGTCCCGCCCACGCCCCGCCCCCGTACGCCCCTCCCCGCTGCCACCAACCACGCGAGGCCCCGCCCCTCTCTTCGAGGCCGCGCTCACCATGCCGGCCCCGCCCCTCCTCCCGGCCGGAGGTGGGGGCGAGCGCCGGCGGTGCGCACCTGTAAAGGTGAGGCTGCCTGCACCTGGGCTTAGGTCTAGCCAGGTGTCCGGAAAGGTCGCATGCCGGGCCCGCTGCCCCTGGGCGATGATGGGGCCGGGCATGCTGGACGAGCGACGGAGGACACCTCTGCTTGCCTGCATCCCACACTCCCAGGCCACAAACGCAGCTGGGCCCGTGTCTTGTGGGGGTGGTCCTGGCGCGGTCTGCCGAGGAACTCATGGGGCACTTAGCAGAACTAGTGGGCGTGAAAGGTCTAGTTTTAAGTTATAAAAGTTGACTTTCTCTACCAAGATCGAACTCCCAGACATTCCTATTGGGTTACCATTGCTGGTCACAATGCTTTGGAAATCCTGGCCAGGCCACAGGGCTTGTGGTTTTGTTACGGGGGAAATGCTGCCCATCTGCAGTGAGGAAGGGCGTCCAGCATGCCCCACTGACCCACCCCTTATCTGCCTTCTGATTTCTGATGTTTGGCCAAGAAATGGGTAAAGAGAACTATTTCTCCTCTTTATGAAAAACAAGATGAAAATAGTTCTTACATTGGTGGTTAGAAAAAATAATAAATTTTAAAAATTAAAATAGTGATAAGTGGCTATTGGCCCACCCTTGGTCTTGAGCAGGAACACAGGCCATCATCTAGCAGGGATCCTCAAACTTTTTAAACGGGGCCAGTTCACTGTCCCTCAGACCGTTGGAGGGCCGGACTATAGTTTAAAAAAAAAAACTATGAACAAATTCCTATGCACACTGCACATATCTTATTTTGAAGTAAAAAAACAAAACGGGAACAAATATAATCATGCTGCCTCATGTGGCCGGCAGGCCACAGTTTGAGGACCCCTGAAAGCCTCAGTTCACAGTTGGCATGGGAATATTCAGGTCCAGCAAAGGAAGGGCCACTTCAGGGTTAAGAGTGCCTTTGGCCCAGTAGTCCTGTGAGTAATCCTCAGGTGGGGGCCAATGTCCCTGGGGAACTTCCTCCTCATCCTGTCACTGGTGGAGAATGAGCTGGAGAGGTGACCCATTCAGAGTCATTTGGACTGGATGACAAGCCCCTGGCTATATATCCAGACCCCCCTCCAGGGAACTGATGAAACTACACCCTCCTTTGAGTGCAAAACAAAGAGGACACAGCCAGGCTGGACAGGAGCAGAGTCTGCCTAGGAGTTTCAGAAAGTCTCCTTTTCCGGGGCTCGTAGACTTACAGGGCACAGACAGCCTGGAAAACTACAGGAGCAAGTGCTGTAGTACCCCCATTGCCGCCTGTTTTCCACAGAGAAGACTGTGGATCTTGGTATTGCCAGCACACACATCCTCCCCAGTATAGCCTGTTGTTTAGGAAGTGGCCCCAGTGATCCCTGACTATGGAGAACAGGGGCTTCCCCTGGCACAGTCTTGCTCCCAAATGCTCTCCCAAACCAGTCTCACTGATGCTTGTAATGACCTAGGTGGCAACAGCTGCTGTGGAACCAATCTCCAGTGGTGATAGCCAAAAGGCCCCACCTACTGGGATGTTTCCATCAGGATATCCCCCCAGGTGTCACCTGCTGTCCTCAGAGACAGTGCTAGCACATCTGGTTTGAGGCTCTCTTTGTTGGACTCTGGCTCAGGGGTCAGGTACTTTTTAGTTTCTCTTAGTGTCATTTCTCTAACTCAATACATTAAACTTTTGTTATTAATAGC
Organism: Nycticebus coucang; assembly: GCF_027406575.1. Classification (NCBI taxonomy): domain Eukaryota; kingdom Metazoa; phylum Chordata; class Mammalia; order Primates; family Lorisidae; genus Nycticebus; species Nycticebus coucang. The sequence continues at coordinate 62,774,097 of NC_069791.1, read as the reverse complement.
ATTTCTTATTCTTTTCTTTAGCTCCTTGAAAGGAGGACATTGAGAAAGTGAAAACAGGCAGCAGTGGGGTTGGGATAGGGGTCTCTTCATTTCACACCTCTGAACTCAACTTTAAATTGGGTTTAATACAGTGTGGTGAACATGGGCTTTTTAATAAATGACTTTGGACCACTTGATAACTATTTAGAAAAAAGTAGGGCGGCGCCTGTGGCTCAGTGAGTAGGGCGCCGGCCCAATATGCTGAGGGTGGCGGGTTCGGACCCAGCCCCAGCCAAACTGCAACACAGAAATAGCTGGGCGTTGTGGCGGGCGCCTGTAGTCCCAGCTGCTCGGGAGGCTGAGGCAAGAGAATCGCGTAAGCCCAAGAGTTAGAGGTTGCTGTGAGCCGTGTGACGCCACGGCACTCTACCGAGGGCGGTACAGTGAGACTCTGTCTCTACAAAAAACAAACAAACAATTTAGAAAAAAGTAAATGTTGGGTCCATACTTTATCCACATCATATACCGCTATACATTTAAAATGGAGCCAAAATTAAATTTTTTTTTTTTTTTTTGCAGTTTTTGGCCAGGGCTGGGTTTGAACCTGCTACCTCCAGCATATGGGGCTGGCACCCTACTCCTTTAAGCCACAGGCACTGCCCCAGAATTTAAAATTTTTTTTTTTTTTTTTTGTAGAGACAGAGTCTCACTTTATCACCCTTGGTAGAGTGCCGTGGCGTCACACAGCTCACAGCAACCTCCAACTCCTAGGCTTAGGTGATTCTCTTGCCTCAGCCTCCCAAGTAGCTGGGATTACAGGCGCCCGCCACAACGCCCGGCTATTTTTTTGTTGCAGTTTGGCCGGGGCCGGGTTTGAACCCACCACCCTTGGCATGTGGGGCCGGCGCCCTACCCGCTGAGCCACAGGCGCCGCCCCAGAATTTAAAATTTTTAAAAGGAAACCATTAAATGATGAAAAAGTTTTAGAGATGGATAGTGGTGATGGTTGTACAACAATATGAATGTACTAAATGCCACTGAACTTTAAAATGGTAAATTTTATATTATGTGCATTTTACTACAATATTTTTTAATCATTTTTATTTATTTATTTATTTATTTATTTATTTTGAGATAGAGTCTCACTATGTCACCCTTGGTAGAGTACCGTGGCATCACAGCTCACAGCAACTTCAAACTCTTGGGCTTAAGCGATTCTCTTGCCTCAGCCTCCCTTGTGGCTGGGACTACAGACACCCACCACAACACCTGGCTATTTTTTGTTTTGTTTGTTTGTTTACCAGGCTCAGGCTGGATCCAAACCCACCAGCCCTGGTGCATGTGGCTGGTGCCCTAACCGCTGAGCTATGGGCGCCGAGTCTATTTTACCACAATAAAAAATAAAATGTATGCCCTGGCATCTTGGTTCATACCTGTAGTCCCAGCGCTTTGGAAGCCTGAGCTGGGAGCATCACTTGAGGCCAGGAGTTCAAGACCAAGGGGATAACATAGGAAGACCCACACACAAAAAAAAGGTAGGAAAATAATTATCTAGGCCTGGTGGCTCACATTAGTAGTACCAGCTACTCTGGAGGCTGAGGTGAGAGGATTGTTTGAGCCCAGGAATCTGAAGGGCTGCAGTGAACTGTGATTGTGCCACTGCATTCTTGCCTAGGTGACAGGGCAAGACTCTGTCTCTTAAAAAAAAAAAAAAAAAAAGTTTTTGAGGGAGCCTCTTTCCCCATCTCAGCATTCAAGGATGCAGCAAGAAAGTGCCATCTATGAAGAATGGGCACTGGGCGGTGCCTGTGGCTCAAAGGAGTAGGGCGCCAGCCCCATAAGCCAGAGGTGACTGGTTCAAACCCAGCCTCAGCCAAAACTGCAAAAAAAAAAGAATGGGCACTTACTGGGCAATAAATCTGCTGGCACTTTGATCTTGGACTTCCTAGTCTCCCAGACTGTGAGCAATAAACTGCTACTTACAAATTACGCAGTTTAAAATATTTTGCTACAGCAGCCTGTATGTGTGAGATACCCTCTACTTGGAGTCTGGTTACCCTGGCCTGCCTTCAGCAAGGGTCCTGTTAGATCCAGCTTAACCAGAACCCCCCCTGGCCCCAGATGTTTCCTCTTGGTCATTTCCATTCACTGACCCTCACCTGTTCCTTGGCTGTAAATTCTACTTGCCTGTATTCAGGGTATAGTTGAGCCTGATTACTCTCTCTAAAACATCACTGTCATAGTGCCCTATGGAACTACTGAGATAGACCCCCCCGAAGTAAAGTCTACCTTCCCATCTTTTTTTTTTTTTTTTTGTAGAGACAGAGTCTCACTTTATCACCGTCGGTAGGGTGCTGTGGCTCATAACAACCTCCAGCTCTTGAGCTTAGCTGATTCTCTTGTCTCAGCCTCATAAGTAGCTGGGACTACAGGCGCCCGCCACAATGCCCAGCTATTTTTTTTGTTGCAATTTGGCTGGGGCTGGGTTTGAACCTGCCACCCTTGATATATGGGGCTGGCGCCCTACTCACTGAACCACAGGCGCTGCCCCTGCCTTCCCATCTTTAACAAGTGTCATGGAATATTTTTTTTCTTTACAGGGAGTTGTAACAGGCATGCAGCAGGTAGAGGCCAGAGATGCAACTAAACGCCCTGCAATGCACAGGACAGCCTCAGCAATAAAGAACTATCCAACCAAGAACTATGGATGAAACACCTGCTCTGGGAAAATGCAAGTCATGCTGTGATAGTCATCCTGCCCCTTGTCCCAAACAACAGCAGCCAGGACATTAATAGCTGCCGACATTGAGTTGCCTATGTGGGCCAGTCACTGGGTCCGGTGCTTAGCGTGCATTCATTAGATGGCTGGGAAGAACCTAACAAGGCGGCTTTCATTGTCTGAGTTAAGGAGGATCAGAGAACCAAGACAAAGGTGAATCAGGTTAGAATAGAATGAAAGACTTGGACACAAATATTTACTGTGGCCTCATGCATAACTACCTCAAACTGAAACAACCCGTGTGTCCATCAGCTTGTTGACAGGGCTAGTTCCCAGATGTTTGTGGTCCACAATGTGGCTGATAGCCAAATCACCAACTGGGACAGTAGCATATTGCATTTTCCAGAGACGGCTGTACTCTCTCCTATCCCTCATGTTCTAACTGCAGTGTGACCTCACCACTCCTCCAAGGCGGAGTCTGGGTCCTCTCCCTGTGAACCTGGCTGACCTTTATGACAGCCTTGGCCAACAGAGCACAACAGTCCATGAACTTCCACAGCAGGGTGTGAAGGCAATTGTTTGTTTTTTCCAAATACCCACTGTGTTAGTCAGAGTGCTCCAGGAAAACAGAACCAGTAGAATATTCGAAGAGGTGTATAGAGAGGTTTATTAGAAGGAACTGAATCACACAACAGGAGCTCTACCACCTGTAGGCTAAAGACCAGGAACACTGGCTCACTGAGTCCGAGGCCAGAGAAGCAGGGGAGCTGAGAGCAGAAGACTAGGAGGACGCAGGAGGGGATACTGGTGTGAGTCCTGGAACCCAAAGGCCTGTGGGCTGAGAAGTTGGACATCCTGCCTCAAGGAGACTCAGACTTACTCTTCCTCTCCCTCCCACCATGGATGAGACACTGCCTTGTCACAATAGGGAGGGCAGTCTTCTTCCCTTAGTCCACTAATTCACGTTACTGTCTTCCCAAAACACCCTCATGGACACACACACACACAATATTTTATCATCAATCTTGGTATCCCTTAGCCCAGCCAAGTTGAAACATAAAATTGACTATCACAGCAACCTATTCTCCAAGACTCAGACACCAACTGGATATCCTATGAGTCAATTCAATTCTGACTCTAACTTCTGGGAGTTGGCATAGAACCGGCGGGTTAAGGGCTTAGTCCTACAAGACTGTTCTCACTGCAGAGGCCAGGCACATACCATCTCCAGGGTACTCGAGGTGTGGCCCCCAGATAGCTTCAGGATGGGAGGTGAGTGTAGATTTGGGCTTCCTATAACCTTTCCACTCAGATTTGACAATTCACTATAATAGAACAAGTCACAGAGTCAGGAAAAGGCTAACCTTATGATTACAGTTTTTTAGAAAGGACACAACTCAGGACCAGTCAAATGGAAGAGCTGCATGGGCCAGGTATGGTGGGCACACCCCTGCACTCTCCGGGTGCACCACTCTGACAGCCCAACAATGTGCCCCAGAAGCTCCCTGAGCCCTACATTCTGAGTTCTAGATCAAGGTCTCCTTACATGGGCATGATTGATTAAACCATTGGCCATTGGTGATTGAACTCTATCCTTAGGAGTAGATATGGTAAAGTTCCAATCAGTCAAGTGATTGGTTCCTCTGGTGACCATCCCCATACAGAAGTCATGTAGGGTCACACCCTGAGTCATCTTCTTAGCATAAACTCAGCTATGTGGCTTATTAGGAATAACAAAAGAGGCCAGGGCTGGTGGCTCACACCTGTAATCCTAGCACTCTTGGAGGCCAAAGCAGGTAGATTCCTTGAGCTCAGGAGTTCAAGATCAGCCCAAGCAAGAGTGAGACCCCTTCTCTAGTAAAAATAGAAAAACTAGCTGGGGCATCATGACAGGCAACCTGTAGTCCCAGCTACTTGGTAGGCTGAGGCAAGAGGATTGCTTGAGCCCAAGAATTTAAGGTTGCTATGAGTTAGGTTGGCACCACAGCACCCAGGGCACAGAATGGGACTATGTTTAAAAAAAAAAAAGGAATAACAAAAGATATTCCTATCACTCAGGAAATTCACTGTACCAGGAACCCAGGACAAAGACCGAATACATACCCTGTTTCCCCGAAAATAAGACCTGCTTACAGGAAAGATAAGACGTCCCCTGAAAATAAGACCTAGCGCATCTTTGGGAGCACACCTTAAAATAAGACACTGTCTTATTTTCGGGGAAACAGGGTAGGATATACTCTTTGCAGAAAACTTGAAAAATAGCTGGGCGCCCATAGCTCAGTGTTTAGGGCACCGGCCACATGCTCCAGGGCTGGTGGGTTCAAACCCAGCCTGGGACTGCTAAACAACAATAAAAAATAACCAGGTGTGGAGGTAAGGTCAGGTCAGCTCAGCGACTGAGTGTTTGGCTACTTATCTCTCCTGTAAAATGGAACAGATCAGAAATAAAGGTCAAAAACTTAAAAAAAAAAAACAAAAAACCAGGTGTTGTAGTCTCAGCTGCTAGGGAGGCTGAGGCAAGAGAATCACTTTAGTCCAAGATTTTGGGGTTGTTGTGAGTTATGACCCCACAGCACTCTACAGAGGGTGACAAACTAAGACTCTTGTCTCAATAGAAAAAAAAAAAAAGAAAGAAAACTTGAAGCCCAAACCAGGACACAAAATCTCGTGTAAGCCCTTGATAGTGTTGGGGACATTTTGATGGTCTGGGGGACATATACAGAGAATGTAGACTGAGAATGCAGAATGTAGAGAATATTCCAACTCAGGACGGGATAGGACAAGGTGCCCTGCCCACCCAGTTCCCTAGCCCTGAGTGCGCAGGGCTAAAGCTCTTGCCCTTTGCCGCCAGAAGAAATGCTCTGGCTGGTACCTGACGCTGGCTATGACCTACAGCTCACCCAGCCCACACCCTCGACCTCTGCCCTCCTCTCTCTAGCAACACTGACTGGTCACAGGGTACCCTAGGGCTTTGCCCTGCCACCAAACTAGTAAAGAGCCCTCTCTGTCTACAGCCTCAACCTCTTCAGGGAGGCATTTTGGGTGCTACTGGGCATATGGGATTGAGCCTTAGGTGTCCCTGCCCCTCAGTTCATTCCCACTCTGTTGTGTTCTCAAGTATGTTTTCCAGAACCTGGGTTCTGCAGAGGTGGGCTAGGCAGAGGATCCAGGCCTGCCATTCTGGGGGTCACACAGTTTTGATCTGCCCTGCATTTGGTGGTTGGTAAGAACATTCTGTACCTTCGTGATTTTTCAAAGGTGGCGAAAATGTTAGAACAAGGTGGAATGCATTTTCCTTCTTCCCTGAAGTCTATACATGGGCAACTCAAACTCAGCCTTGGCCCAGCCAGAAGCATCCTCATCTTGGGACAGCAGAGTATGGTAGGCCTTCCAGGAGCCAGATAACACAAAGGGAAACTGAAGCCTGGAGAGGGACATCATTGCCAGGTGAGACTGGAATATCTACCCCCAGCCAGCTCACCCAAGGCCAGGACAGGAGATCCTCTCACCAGGCACCCCACTTTCACTTCACTTGGGAGAAAGCTCCTGCTCCCAGCCCTGCCTTCTCAGCCAAATTTCCCCAGACACTTGGGATGCCAGTGGCTGGGAGACTGGTGCACTCAGGGCCTCTCTGGGTCAGAGGCCTTGGATCCCCTCCCTGCTGGGCAATCTTCCCTCCTATGTGCCCCCTCCCTGTAACGGGGGACTCATTTCCTTATGAGCTGGCCGTTCTATTTTCAGACAATTGTTGGAAAGTGCTTCCTTGTCTCCAGCCAGAGGCAGCCTCCCTGGTGCTTCCGCTCACTAACCAGGGTTTGCCTGGGCTGGGAGACTCAAATATCAGCCCAAAATGCTGCTCTGGCCCTAGGCCATGGGGCATCAACATAGCTGGCACTGGCAGATGGGGGCTGCTTGTCACCTCCTCCAAAGCCACTGGCAGCATCTCTGGAACATTGACACAGTCTAGTCCTTACTCAGAGGAAATTCTTGAAGCCTCCACTTCAGCTTGGGGTCCTAAGCTGCCCTCTCTGCACAGGTATCCCAGTCCTACTAACTGCTGTTTCATGGCCTTGAGACCCAGTTACAGGCTGATGGGCCTTCCAGTTGGGTAAAGCAGTTTCTAAATTTAGAGGGCAGGGTATTCCGGAAACGACAGCTCTCCAGGGCACCCTGCGGTCCCTCTGTGAAGTAGCTAATCTCTGGATCCCTGGCTCCCACACACAGCCAATATGACAGTCACTTCCTCAGTTGTGCACAAGATGGAGCCACATCTTATGTGCAGCTGTCATTGAGGCCCCTCAGCAACCCCAGCAGGGTAGGACCTTTGTGTGTCCATTTTCCAGGTAAGGAAACTGAGGCTCAGAGAAGAAACCTGGCTAAGATCACACAACCCAGAAAGTGTGACCCAGAACCTAAAACCGGATGCCCCAAGCCTCTTCCCCCACATTACACATGCCCCTGAAGGCCAGACCCTATTCTGGTTAACTCTTTGGTGGGGCACAGCTATTTCCCTCACTGCCCCAGTTTCCTCACTTACAAAATGTAAAAAAAGACTTGGGTTGTGTCAGGGTCAGTGTGACACAGAGAGGGGACAGCCGGATGAGGGTGGGTGGGGCAGGGTGATGAGGACAGAGTACAAAGGCAAGGAACTAGTCCAATCTGCCCTGGCTCGGGTGGAGGCTGACCTGGAGAGGCTGAACGGGACAGACCCCTGATGCACAGGACAGCGCCCACCTCCCACAGCTCGCAGGGCCAGCAGGGTAGTGAGAGGAGCAGGTGTGACATAGCTTTCCTCTTCTGGATAGAGGTCAGGCCAGCATTTGGACACGTGCGTCTGAGCTCCCAAGAAGCCTCAATCTGAGATGTGACACTGGGCATCAGATGAGGTTGCTTCAGGTTGAGGCCATGCAGGGGTGAGGACAGGCTTCTGAGGGACTCAGGCCGCTGAGGACCACCAAGGTTTAAGGACCAGAAAGAGCGAGAGAGCAAGAGAAGGATGTGTGTGTGAATTGTTTAGATACTTATCCCGGGGTCTTTGCCCCTCCCCTGACTCCGGGCACTCTGGACCGGCTTGTGACTTGCTTGCAACAATAGAGTACAGCTCAGGTGATGCAGCAAGACTTCTGAGGCTGGGCTGGGAGAGGATGCTGGAGTCCTGAGGCCACCATGCTGGAGGTAAGCAGCAAGGACAGGCCAGGTCTAGGTGCTCTGGCAGGTACCCAGAGGGGCTGGCCCTAGGAGTCAAAAGGAGTGCTTCAGGGAAGGGCTGGAGCTGGGCCCCAGGGTGGGGGAAACTGAGGAAAGTGACAACCTCCCCCCCGAAAGGCCTGGGAGTGATGGGGAGTGCCCAAGGGGGGAGACCAGAAGCCCCTGGGAGACTCTGCCCAGTCCGGCCCAAACTGTTGATGGCACAGCTGCTTCCTGGCACAGAGGCAGTTAAACCACAGGTGCTATGAGCCTGCCTGCTGTGCCCACCTCCTTTTGGGCAGTCTGATCTTGAGTCTCTGCTTCCAGCCATTCCAGCCCAAGCTTCAGCTCGGGTGGCCCCTAGGGGTCCACCCCTATCAGCTCTCTGCCACAACGACCTTCCCTGACGCAGTGGTACTCCAAGGTCAAGCCCCACCAGGCAGTCACCAGGCCAGGGCCTGGCAGGGTCGGGCTATCTGCAGTCCTCACCACATTGCGGGGTCATAGCAAAGAGGCCCCCAGGACAATGAGTGCCAGGCAGCCTGACAGCACCCTCTTTCCCTTTCAAAGGGCCAGCTCTTGTAACAGTTACGGGATGGATCCAGGACTAGCCCTTCCTCTGTGCCAGGGAGTTCACACTCCACTCACCCTTCCCACCAAAGATCCTTCAGGGACCAGGCAGTGATGCTGGCAACTACGGCTAGGACAGAGGCAGGTGGTGAAGATGAAGCCAATACACAGCTCGACCTCAGGGGATGAAAAGTGTTTTGAAAACATTAAAGAGATCACCAGGCCCAGGGGCACTGGAGCCTTCATTATATTGGCCAAGGAATGAGGCAAAGACCAGAAGAGGATAAAGGGGAGCCATGGGGCTGAGGCCACTCATGCGTGGGGAATCAGCAAAAGGAAGGCCTGAGGCAGGGGCCAGGCTGGCACTTTTCAGATACTATAAGAAGCTGAGGGACTGCCAGACCCACAGACTGGACCGTCTTGGGTGTGTAGGTAAGTGTGGCAAATCAGAACCTCAGAATGGAACCTTATTTCTTTGCAGATGTGCTCAAGATGAAACCATGCAGGATTAGGGTGGGCCCTAAATCCAAAGGCAAGTGTCCTTACAGGTGAAAGAAGAGGAGAAGGCACAGAGAGACACAGAGAGAAGGTGGCCAAGGAGAGACAGAGAGGCTAGAGCAATGTGGGCACAAGCTAAGGGACACCTGGAGCTGGCAGGAGCTGGACGAGGAGGAAGTACCCTTCCCTGGAACCCTTGGAGGGAGAGTGGTCCTGCCTACACCTTGATGTCGGACTTCTGGTCTCCAGAACTGTGCGAGAATAAATTTCTGTGGTTTTAAACGGTGAAGTTTGTGGCAATTTGTTGCAGCAATCACAGGAAACTACCACAAGAGTGTTTACTTTACTTTTAGGCCAATGAACAGCCATTAGAGAGTTCCGAGCAGAGGAGGAACATTTGGTGAACATTTTAAGAAGTTCTCGGCCGGGCACCGTGGTTCCTGCCTATAATCCTAGCCCTCTGGGAGGCCGAGGTAGGAGGATTGTTTGAGCTCAGGAGTTGAAGACCAGCTTAAGCAGGTGTGAGACCCCCTATCTCTACTAAGAATAGAAAATTTAGCCAGGTGTTGTGGCAGGTACTATAGTTCCAGCTATTTGGGAGGCTAAGCAGGAAGATTGTTCAAACCCAGGAGTTCGAGGCTGCAGTGACTTATGATGATGCCAGGGCACTCTAGCTTGGGCAAGAGAGCAAGACTCTGTCTCAGAAAAGAAGGAAAGAAGGAAGTAGGGAGTGAGGGAGAGGGGAGGGGAGGAAGGAAGAAGGAAAGGAAAGGAAAGAAAAGAAAAAATTCTCTTGCTTCTGTTAGGGAGAATACAGTAAGCCCAGAATCCAGCCAGGCCCCGGCGAGAGTGGAGGGTGGCTTGGTTTAGGTGGCAGCAGAGCTGGTGGTGAGGAGTGGTTGATTTGACTAATTTGTTGTCATAGCTGTTAGGACCTGCTGATTGATTAGACATGAGAAGGAAGGGAAAGTGAAGAACACAAGAATAGGGGAAAAATCCAATAAAAAAAGGAGCAAACATTTGAGCAGACATTTCACCAAAACACGTGGACGGCAAATAAACACATCAAGAAATGCTCAATGTTGTTTAGTCATCAGGGAACAGCAATAACAATGAGACACCACTACATGCCCACTGGGATGAATGAACAGGCCTATCAGCAGATGAATGGACAGCATCTCCAATGATGACCTACCCAGCAACACACAGAAACAAGCCATCAGTTCACACATAGTGTGGATAGTTCTCAGAATAATTATGATGGATGGAAAAAGCCAGACAGATAAGAAAAAATATACCCTGTGTGATTCCTTTTATATACAACTCTAGAAAGTTGTATAGATGTTGATTCCTTTTATATACAACACTCACCTCCAGGGACAAAAGATGGATTCGTGGTCACCTGGGGACAGGGAAGGGGGCTTGTGGGAGAGGTGGGAGGGTTGGAGTCATCATTATGAGCCTGCATCAACTCACATCAGCCAGCACCTTTCAAGTATCTGCAGCTTATTGGACATTGTTACAACTCATAAGGCTGTTTTTTGTTTTTTTTTTTTTGTAGAGACAGAGTCTCACTGTACCGCCCTTGGGTAGAGTCTCATAAGGCTGTTTTTAAAAGGAGAAGGAGGAGGAGGAAGTCAAGGTTGGCCAGGGTGTGGGCTGAGGGCCCCATGTATAGAGGGCAGGAGACTCCATTGAGAGCTGGTGGCTGCAGTTGGGTGATTCTGGTCAAGGGTGGGAGGACTGAGGGTGGCCTCAAGAGGCATCTCACTGCCTTGCCCGGGGCTGAGAGTACACATTAAGAAACAGGGCTGCAGCCTGCTGTCCCATGAGGAAACATGAGCCCCCCATCTTCCCACTGTGGGGAGGGGAGAGGCCTGGCCATGAACCCCAGGTCACAGAACACTTGGGTTCTTAGGGCCACTCAGCGACTCTGGCTGACCCTGGTGAAGAGAATGTGATGGTCACATACTGGTTCCAACATCACAGCCTGGGAGACACACACATCGCTGTAGTTGGTCACATGTGTGAATGGCCATGCATTACTTCAGAGGGCACAGGGGCCTCCTGCTCTACCTGGAAGTGGATGACAGGGCTACAGTTTGATAACGCTCAGGACTGCCTTGGTGGCAGAGGCAGGATGGAATCCAGTGCCCTGCTATGGACACATCTCTAAGATGTGGGCAAATGAGAAAAGCCAGGTACAGAAAAATAAGATCTTGCTGCCTGTAGGATGAGAAAGCAAAGGCAAGTACGCACATGTAATGGCCTGAATATGTGTGGAATACAGGTCAATTAAGTTTGTGAGCTCATCCTAAAAAAATGCTACATACCTCATTGCGGAATATCACTATGATCACTGGATGGCCCAGGGGAGTATTGCAAAGATGACTCTAGTGATATTTAGCAATGAGGTGTGTAGCACTTTTACTAGGATGAGTTCTCAAACTCAATTGTCCTGCCTGGTATACTGGGAAGACAGGTACAAAACCAAAATGGGGTGGACTCTGAGAAGGATGCTGGGGCAAGGCAAGGTGGGACAGAGACCTCTGACTATACCAACTTCTGTACCTTTCAATTTTCACTCCCATATGTATTCTACCTGTTCAAAAAGAAGAGGATCCCAAATAATCAATAATGCAAAAATAATCAAATCTCTCCCTTTTGCTGCCTAGCTGCCGGCTGCCTGCTGGGGGGCGGTACCCAGCAGTGGGCAGACTTCACAGAAGGATATAGAGCTTCTTCCTCATTCGGGAGCGGTGCGGTTCCCTCCATGGGCTCCAAATCCCTGCCTGAGTCAGGACAGTCTGGTTTTGTCTCTGGAAGGTGGGATGGCCACAAAACAGGTGCTGAGATGCCCCAATCAACTGTCCACTGCCCAGCAGATGGGTTGTGAGGGGGACGCCACCCAAGCTCCCCCAACACTTCATCTCATCACCAGCTGGGCTCCCTGAGGGTGACATTCCTCACTCTGTGACAGAGCTCCCACTATGCATCAGGGTTTCAGTACTGTCAGAACCTTCCAGAAGGAGATATTGCCACCTGGGGAGACTCCAATCACCTCCCACTGGCACAATAAGTGGGACTGTGCACCCTTTGAAACCCCAGTTCTGACATTTGGGTGACTCCTATGGGTGATAATTTTCTTTTTTTTTTCTTTTTTTTAATTTTTTCCTATGGGTGAACTATGTCTTCCCAAATGTGTATGCTGAAGCCCAGACCCCCAGGACTGCAGAATGAGACATTTGAAGATAGGGTCTTTAAAGAGGCCATCAAGTTAAAATGAGGTCACATAGGGGTGGCCCTAATCCCATGCAACTGGCATCCTTATAAGATGATATTAGGGCAAGCTGCACAGACAGGTCCATTGCAGGAAGACACTGGGAGAAGATGTGTCTATGGAGAGAGACCTTAGAGGCAGACCACCCTGCTACACCTTGACCTTGACCTTGGATTCCAGCCTCCAGGGCTGAGGAATGAGCTGATGTTGCTGAAGCTACCCCATCTGTGAGATTTCAATATGGCAGCCCTAGCAGAATAAGACAGGCCTTAAGGGAGGCATGGAGATGCCATGCCAGCACCTTCCTGGTGCCCCCGTGTTCTGAGAATAGGACTGCCCTGGGGTCCCCCGTGAAGTCTACAGCTGCAGAGCCACTGGCAGGGGCTGTGGTTTGGACTTTGTCCCAGCACACTCCTGGCTCCATCCCTGGGCCTGGAAGACAGTCTTCCAAGGCTGCTTTCTCCTCCATTTACACAGGAGTGGAGGTGGGAAGAAAGGGAGGTTCTTTCCACTCTGACCTCTGTGACCCCTGACCCCAGCATCTCAAGCTTTACCAGTTGGCAGTGCCCAGAGTGTTTTATGCAGGCACAGTCTTTGGTCTCCATGCAGAGGGCCAGGCACTGTCCCGGGTAGGACACGGCACCTGCAGGGCCAATGTCCTGTCAATTTGTCATGGCACAGGTGGCTGTTGCTCCCTAGCATCCACTGCCTGCCCTGGGGAGGGGGAATCCTGAGAGCTTCTTGGGAGGAAGAGACAGAGCTGGGAGGCTGGGCTTTGAAGGAAGAAAAGCAGGTAATCAAGTGGGAAACAGCGAATAGAAAGAGCATTCCAAGGAAGGGGAATAGCTGGGCAGAGACCTTGAAGCTGAAACCCATGTTCTGTCTTGGCCAATAGGAGCCACCTAGGGGGCAGTAGAGCCAGCTGCCAAGGCCCAGCCAGAGCTGGGGAGGTGCCAGTGACCTCCCCAGGGGGAATCTGGTAGGTGAGAAAAGTGCTGTGGCATCCTAACTTACAGCAACTTCAAACTCCTAGGCATAAGTGATCCTCTTGCCTCAGCCTCCTGAGTAGCTGGGACTACAGGTGCCCACCACCACGCTTGGCTAATTTTTCTAATTTTAGTAGAGATGGGGCCTGGCTTTGCTCAAGCTGGTCTTGAACTCTTGGGCACATGGACTCTTCATTTTTTAATGGAAATGTTTGGGTTTTTTTCTGGGACCTAATTGCAAAATGTAATGCAACACACACAGCAGATGGCTTGCCCTCGCATCTTCCCCTGGAACTGGAGGTAGCCACTTGGGTCTTCCTCTCCAGACCTTTCCTATGTGCTGGTCTATGACCGTTTTCCTGGCACCCACCTGTGGTATTACCATTGCGATGGGGGTGGGGGGTCCCTTTTGCAGTAGCTTCTGAGAATCTCATGGTTTGGACGACAGGGGCCTCATTTTCTTTCTTCTTCTTTTTTTTAAAGGCATGATCATTCCTTTATTTTTTTTGCAGTTTTTGTCTGGGGCTGGGTTTGAACCCACCACCTCTGGCATATGGGGCTGGCGCCCTACCCCTTTGAGCCACAGGCGCCGCCCAAGGGCCTCATTTTTTGAATGACACTGAGCCAGTTTCCGTCTTCAGGGAACAGATGGACAGGGATCAAGGTGGTACCTTCATTTCTGACTGAATCCTAGGAATGGAATGACTGGGTCAGAGGTCAGGTGCAGCTCACATTCTGTGGGGCTTACCAAATGTCCCCACAGAAGCCTGTAAAGCAGGCAGGCCTGGGGGGATAGTTTCTGCTGGAATCTACCACTGGTCACGAGGGCTACCTTCCTACTGTGTTTCCAGAACCTTCTGTCTGTAGCAGCTGGAAGCCTGGCTTCACCCACCCCACAGGAAGGCTTGGGACGAGGGCAGCCTCTGGCAGGGCTAGGGGAAGCTAGCAAGAGTTTGGTACAGAGAGGGCAACTCTTTATGGGCCCACCCAGCCATACCCAGGCTGCCATCCCTTCTCCAGCCCCCCCCCACCTCTCCTATCACCCCTTGCACTCACTCAACTCACCAATCTCCTCTTCTCATGGGGGAATGGGGGTAGCACCTAGCCGTGCCCTCTCCACCCCATCCATCTGGTCACCCAGCCACCTGTTCAAGATGTTCATTATTGTGTAACAAACAATCTCAACAATTAGTGGCTTAAAAAAAAAAAAAGCAAAGAAGTGGGGGGGAGTGAACAAATATTGAAAGAGTGGTGGGGACTCATCAAAAGAAGTCAGAAGTTAGAAGCCAGCTTGAAAGCACTCCCACTAGCCAAGTCTAGGACAATCTTAGGCTCCTACAGGCTCCTTACTAAACCATCGTACAGGGTCATAACCTACTGAATAAAGTAGGAATCTGTGAGCCTATACAGTGGAGACAAGCGAATGAATTAGTGGGAAGGAGGCACAGCTCTTCCCTACTGAGGGAGTCAGCAGACCAGCAGATAGATGCAGAAGAAGAGAGGCAAGGAGACCCTTCTGCTGATCAGTGCAGATCTCAGGTGCTAAATCTAGTAAGCGAGAGCTAGTGGGGGTGATAGGGTATTTACCTAGTCTCAATGTCTACTGCACTTGTTTCTCATACACTTACTAATTCCAAAGGGGGAAATGGTGACCTTAGAATGGAGACATCTGGTAGACATCACCTTACTGAAGTAATCAATTCACTTTGCCAGTAACGGGATACATGAAAATTAAATCGCAATTGTGTACTGTGTACCTCCCGATGTCATGCACTGAGAAGAACTCAGCGCTGCTGTGGTCTTCCTGCTGGAAGTACACAACTTGAACCTAATTATGAGGAAAAACCCAAACGGAGGGAAAGTCTACAAAACGCTTCCAAACCACAAAAGAAGACTTGGAAATTGTGCTAAACTAAAGGGTACCAAGGAGATATGGCAGTAAAATGCAATACAATATCTTTTTTGTTTGTTTGTTTTTGGTGACAGAGGGTAGAGTTTTGGGGTGTTATAGCTCACAGCAACCTCAAACGCATTTTGGGGGGGATTTTGAGACAGATTCTCACTATGTTGCCCTGGTAGAGTGCTGTGGCATCACAGCTCACAGCAACCTCAAACTCTTAGGCTTAAGTGATTCTCTTGCCTCAGCCTCCCACGTAGCTGGGACTACAGGTGCCCACCATAATGCCCAGCTATTTTTTGGTTGTAGTTGTCATTGTTGTTTGGCAGGCCCGGGCTGGATTCTAACCTGCCAGCTCTGGTGTATGTGGCTGGTGTCCTAGCCGCTGAGCTATAGGTGCTGAGCCAACCTCAAACTCTTGGGCTCAAGAGATCCTCTTGCCTCACCTCCCATGTAGCTGGGACTGCAGACACCCACCACAATGCCTGGCTAATTTTCCTATTTTTAGTAGAGATGGGCATGGCTTTGATCAAACTGGTCTTGAACTTCTGAGCTCAAGACACCTGGCCCACCTCAGCCTCCCAGAGTGGTAGGATTACAGGAGTGAGCCACCGTTCCTGCCCAGCCCCTGCATAGGATCTTGACTATGTCCTGCTTTGGAGATATTTTTGGAACAATGGACAAAGTTCTTGATGAGGCCTTAGATTAGCAAATAGTATTGTTTCAAAGTTAGTTTCTCTATATAGATAATTGTACTGTTGTTATGTAAAAGAATTCCTTGTTTTAGGAAATAAACACTCAAGTGTGTAGGGATAAAGGGGAATCTTCTGCCCTTAGATAGTTCAGGAAGAAAAATAGGAATGATGCAAGAAAAAGAATAAAGCAAAGGTAACAGAATGGTGACATTTGGCAATGCCAGTGAAGGACATACAAGAATTCTTTATACTATTCTTGCAAATTTTCTATGAAGTTTCAAGTTATGTCAAAATTTAAAGTTTTTAAAAATAAAACTATAGTAACTTAAAATAACAACAATTATTTTGCTCATGAGTCTGCAATCTGGGCAGGGATCTGTAGCTTTAGTGGGCAGGCATGGGCTGTCTCTGAGAGCTCAGGGACTATGGGTCAGCCTTGGATCCTCCCCACGGGGCCTTGCCACAGGATGTCTTGCCTTCCTCACAGTATGGTGGCTAGGCTCCACATGGGAGCATCCCAGGGGATGGGAAGTGGAAGCTATCAGCTTCCTAGCTCCAAGCCCAGAAACAGCCAGCCTTACATCTTCTGTGTCCTCTTAGTCAAGCCACCACAGGGACCAGGCTCAAAGGGAGGTGTCAGAGAGTGTAAAAGAATTGTGCAGCAATTATTTAAAACTACACATCACCCATCCACTCTTTTTCCTTCGATAGCAGCTTTATTGAGATAGAACTCACCTACTATAAAGTCCACCCTTTTATGTTTGTTTATTTTTAGACAGAGTCCAGAGTCTCACTAATCATAGCTCACTGCAACCTCAAATAACTAGGGTCAAGCAATCTTCTTGCCTTAGCCTCCCGAGTAGTGGGGACTACAGGCGATCTCCACAATGACTAGCCAATTTTTCTGTTTTTAGTAGAAACAGAGCCTTGCTCTTGCTCAGGCTGGTCTTGAACTCCTGAGCTCAAGTGATCCACCCTCTTCAACCTCCCAGAGTGCTATGATTATAGGTGTGAGCCACTGCACGCAGCCTAAGTCCACCCTTTTAAAGTTTGTGATTCAGGACTGGGCATGGTGGCTCATGCCTATAATCCTAGCACTCTGAGAGGCTGAGGCGGGTGAATTGCCTGAGCTCATGGGTTCAAGACCAACCTGAGCAAGAGTGAGACTCCGTCTCTAAAAATAGCAGGCATTGTGGTGGGCACCTGTAGTCCCAGTGACTAGGGAGGTTGAGGCAAGAAAATCACCTGAGCCCAACCTCAAACTATTGAGGTTGCTGTGAGCTATGATGCCAGGGAACTCAACCCCAGAGCAATTGAATGAGACTCTATCTCAAAAAATAAAAAATAAAATAAATGTGATTCAATGGTTTTTATATATTCACAGAGTTGTGCATCCATCACCCCTAGTGAATTCCAAAACATTTTCATCACCTAAAAGTGCACCCCACCCCCCCTGAACCTTTAGTAATCACTCTCCATTTTCCCTCCCTCTGCCCCTGCAATCACTAAACTACTTTCTGTCTCTATAGATTTGCCTCTCCAGGACATTTCAAATAAAAGGCAGTCATATACTATGTGGCTTTTTGTGACTTTCTTCTTGCATTTTATTTTCAAGTCTCACCCTTATTGTAGCATGTATCAGCACTCCCTTCCTTTTTATGGCTGAGTAATATTCCATTGTATGGATACCCATGTACCATGTTTTATCCACTCATCAGCTAATGGACATTTGTTTCCACCACTTAGCTATTATGAAGGATATTGCTATGAACATTTGTGTATAGTTGTTTGCTTGAACACCTATTTTCAATTCTTTGGGATAGAAGCTAGGAGTAGAATTGGTGGGTTGCTTGGTGAGTCTATGTTTAAATGTGTGAATTGGCTCAGCGCCTGTAGCTCAGCAGCTAGGGCACCAGCCACAATACCAGAGCTGACGGGTCCAAACCCAGCCTGGGCCAGTTGAACAACAATGACAACTGCAACAACAACAACAACAAAAATAGCTGGGCATTGTGGCAGGCTCCTATAGTCCCAGCTATTTGGGAGGCTGAGGCAAGAGAATTACTCGAACCCAAGAGTTTGAGGTTGCTGTGAGCTGTAACGCCACGGCACTCTACCGAGGGCAAAATAGTGAGACTGTCTCAAAAAATATATATATGTGTGAGTTGCTGTTGGCTCTTTTCCCAGCACTGCACATCCCCCCAGCTCCACACTGTCGCCAGCACCTGGTATTGCCTGTCCTCTTGGCTACAGCCACCCCAGTGAGGGAGAGGGGTCACTGACTCATCCACTTTTAGGTAATCGGTGAACACAAGTCTTCTGAGCACTTTTCTGCCCCTGAGGACCTGGAAGTGCCTCCTCTCTATCCCCTAAGAACTTGTGACCAGTGGAATGTGGGGGGGGGGTCTTTCACTTGTCAGCTCAGCCCCCAGGTCATTATGCCCTAATAGATGGGGCCACAGGGTAGATGGGGAACAAGGACCCTTGTGTATTCTGGGCTGCACAGGCCTGGCCTGAGCTTGCTGACCAAGTCTCAGAGGCTAGAAGGCACCACCTGCCCTAACACCTCCTGGCTCTCCCCCAGTCCACAGGGCAGATGAGCTGCTGACTGGTGGCTGGAAAGGGCAGCATCTAAAGGCATTGGCCATCTTGGCCGCTCCTCTGTTGTTCATTGGTAGGCCACAGTCCCTCCTCCCCTCAGCTCTGTTGTCCTAACAACAGCCTCTTCTCCCTAGAAGGGCCCAAAGGCAGGTAGCTGGGGCTCTGGGTGGACCTGGACTCAGTTTCGTACCCAAGGCTAAAGAGGGTCCAAGGACTTGAGCTCTGAGAAAGCAGAGGCCAGGCCTGCATTCCTCCAGCCCTGGGTGTCTGGCTGTGTCCCTAGGCTGGGCCCTCTTGCCCACTTCCTCCAGCTCCTTTTTCTCCACTATTGAGAACAGAGATGGGGCCTCAGTTCTCCAAGATCTCCTGGACTACTTCCTAGGCCCCAGGATGCTGAGATTTGCCAACAATCACAACAGTAAGGGCAGCCTATGTGTGTGGTGTGTGTTGAGGGGCCCCAGGCATTCCGCAGGGATTTTCTGATTTAGATCCTTGCACTGTGCCCAGCACTCTCCAGACTGGACAAGGAAGCCCCACTTCTGCCTCCAGAACAATGGGCAGGGGCCCCCATCTGCCACCCAAGTAGGATTGCTGAGTGAGGGGTCCTGTGTGTAGGGTGACCCCTCCTTTGACCCTGGCTTGCAGAGAGGCCCCCAGCCTCGTTCCTATTGTTGTGCCCAGGTCGCGGGGTACCCCTCATAAATCACCCGAAGACCAAGATCTGTGGGCCTTTTCTGTCCTCATCCCAGGGCTGCTCAATTTCAGCCCAGCTTCCAGCCCTAGGATCCGTGAGACCCTCTGCTCAGGCAAAGAGCAGGGATGCAGCCACTGGCCCGGCATCAGCCGCCTTAGCCTGCCAGCCAGTGGGTACCAAAGATAGACTAGAGGTATAGGGCGCTGCCCTGGGCCAGCCTGGCCCTGGGGAGGACATCTCCGGACAGAGCTTCGCCACCCAACCCGGCCTGGGGTGCAGGAGCCTGGGGGCGCCAGGAGGACACCTAACCACAAGTCTTGACTCCCTCTCACAGCATTTACTTAAAAAGGCCTGGAGTGTGGTCCTCCCTGGGCCAGGTGCACACATAGGGCTGGCCTCTGCTCAGGGGCAGCGCCAAGCTCCCCCGCGGACACTGCCTTGGTCTGGGCGCCTACGCCTAGCCGCGTCCGCACAGCCTAACCCGGCCCGGCGCTGTTTCTCGCACCTGCCGATGAGGCCGCACCAACCCGCCGCAGGTCCTTGGC
The DNA here is from genome assembly GCF_027406575.1 of Nycticebus coucang. Lineage (NCBI taxonomy): Eukaryota > Metazoa > Chordata > Mammalia > Primates > Lorisidae > Nycticebus > Nycticebus coucang. The sequence goes on along the minus strand of NC_069791.1, from coordinate 62,754,446 downwards.
GCAGGAGACAGGTGCCTCCGGCGGGCGCGTCCAAAGCGAGAAGCATCGCGCCCAGGTCGGCCCCGAGGAGCCCGCGGGGCGGAAACGAGCCCCTAGCCAGCAAAGAGCAACCGTTGAGCCCCTGACCCCCGGTCCTCCTCCCCGGCAGCCCGACCCGGCCACCGCCTAGGCCGCACTACGCCCTCCCGCAGCCAGAGGTGCTGCAGACGCCGCGGGAGCACCTCCCGCCTCACTGTGTTGCTTCCGGTAGTTCCGGAAGGTAGGCATCCGAGAGCCCCGAGCTTTGCTTCCGGTTCCGGGTAGCCGGGGCAGCAGCGCCTTATGATGGGACCGAGGTGAGTGGGTCGGAGTATCTTCGAGTTCTGCCCCCGGTCGTCAGCACCGCCTGGTGAGACCTGGTCAAGCCCCTCCCAGCAGGTCGGAGATGGCCCGTGCAGTTCCCGCAGAGTCGCCTGCTGGCCAGGCCTGCCTTTCCCCGGGCGCCTGCGGTAGGGGAGCGAATGAGTGAATGAATAAACGAATGTCTTTTTTTCCTTGCTGGCCTCTTCCTCAGGTGACACACGAACAGCTGGAGCCGCGAGGGGACGGGGCAGGATGAACCGGGCCAAGCCCACCACCGTCCGGAGGCCCAGCGCCGCGGCCAAGCCTTCAGGTTCGTCGTGCAGCCGGAGGTTCTTAGGACTTCCCGGCCGCTAGAGCCCGCATTATGGCTTAGTCGTTCAGCAGTGAAGGTTCTTTTCAGGAGCTGGGTCTAGAGAAACAACCTGCGGTTCTAAGTGGCTCTAGGAATCCTTGGGAGAGTTGGAACAGCTGCGTCTTCCTGGGGCACCGGTTATCTGATTTAGGCTGAGCGCAGGAGGCAGCAGACAGTAGGGTGGATGTCTTGTGCCTGGAGAGAGGAGGCAGCTAGATGTAGCAGTTACAAGCACAGACTCTGGGGCCAGACTAATCAAATCCTGGCTTGGCCACTCTCCTGCTTGGGATCTCTGTTTTCTTTGTGTGTAAGGTGACAGTAATAGCATCCATCTCATGTTGAGGACTAAGCAAACCAGGCTGGTTTGTGGTAAGGTCTATGGAACTTTGAGCTGTCACTTTTTTTTGAGGTTTAACTGATGGTTTTACCCTTTATACTTTCATTATCAATTACATTTTCATGCTAATGAACTGTCACTCTTGTGAACATTCTCCCAGCCTCAGCTCTACTGTTGTCTTGTTGAGTAATCTCAACTGTGTTTCTTGCCTTCTCTGACCCTCGTTTAATCACGTATGAAATAACAGGACGGGAGAGTCAGTCTATTTTCATGTTAGAGGTTGCAAATACGCTAGTTTTTTCTTTCTCCTTTCTCTACAGGGCACCCTCCACCAGGAGACTTCATTGCTCTGGGCTCAAAGGGTCAAGCCAATGAGTCAAAAACGGCATCCACCTTGCTGAAGCCAGCCCCTTCTGGCCTGCCTTCAGAACGAAAGCGGGATTCTGCAGCTGCTTTGTCTGGTGCTTCTGCCCTGACTGGCCTTACCAAACGCCCCAAACTCTCTTCCACACCCCCTCTGAGTGCCCTGGGGCGCCTGGCTGAGGCTGCAGTGGCAGAAAAACGAGCCATTTCTCCCTCTATTAAGGAACCATCTGTGGTGCCAATTGAAGGTAAACTCAAGTGTTAGACTTTTATAGAGAATGTGTCCCACACTGTGTCAGTCAACTAAGTGTTCAATGAAGGTCATCTTCAGGCCTTGTGCACAGGATGCTTCAGGCCTGGATGGCACAGGTCCTGTGAGAGAAATGGTTTTTTTGTTCATTTGTTTTTCAGAGAACTTCTCACATGGGAGCCTTTACTCTGCTGGACCCCCAGTTGGTTTTTGGGAAGTAGGGCAGTCTTTTGTGCAGTTAAGCATTTTATGTGTCTGTTGAGCACCTCCTTTGTGACAGATTTCTTTCTGATCCCTGGGAGGGTAAACCACAGGTGGTGACACCCACATCTGTATTCTCAAGATTATACATTCTAGTGTATTTCTAAATTTGAGAGATGGTTTGTACCTCATTTGTCCTTTTCTCCTAATTATTAGCAATGAAGAATTTATTTCCCCCTGCCCCCCCCACTTTTTTTTTTTGCAGTTTTTGGTTGGGGCCAGGTTTTATGGAGCCGACGCTTTACTCCTTTGAGCCACAGGCACTGCCCTTCCTCCCATTTTTTTCAGTCGAAAGGCAACACAGCAATATCATTAAAGACGTCAAAGGGCAATATAAGCTTCATCCATGATCCCATTGCTCTCATACATTCTTTTAATTTTGCATTTGTCTAAATTTGATCCTGCTTTTCTACATCATTTTGCTAAGGAACATGCTTAATGGCTCGTTGATAGCCTGTAGAGTAGAGCTGTTATAGTCAACTCAGTCCCTCTATTGAGCATGTAGACACTCTAATGGCAAACGTCCTTTGTATGTTTTTTATGTCTGTCAGAGCATTTCTTTAGGGTAATTTCTTTGTAGGAGTAAAAAAGAACAAGTGTCCTCATAACTTTGGCAATGGTTTATCTCTTAAAACTAAGCTGCCACTGGGGCGGCATCTGTGGCTCAGTCCGTAGGGCGCCGGCCCCGTGTACCGAGGGTGGCGGGTTCGGGCCCGGCCCTGGCCAAACTGCAACCAAAAAAAAAAAAAAATGGCCGGGCGTTGTGGTGGGCGCCTGTGGTCCCAGCTGCTTGGGAGGCTGAGGCAGGAGAATCGCTTAAGCCCAGGAGTTGGAGGTTGCTGTGAGCTGTGTGAGGCCACGGCACTCTACCGAGGGCCATAAAGTGAGACAAAAAAAAAAACAAACAAAAATACTAAGCTGCCACTGGGCGGTGCCTGTGGCTCAGCAGGTAGGGCGCTGGTCCCATATGCTGGAGGTGGTGGGTTCAAACCCAGCCCCGGCCAAAAAAAAAAAAACTAAGCTGCCACTTACTGCTGAGTTTTGTCATGTGCAAGGCACAGAGGCTGTGGCCTTTGCCACCTGAGGGACCAGGTTATTGTAAAGCAAGCCTGTGAGTGAGTTCTCATGAAGACTTTAGAAATGGGGAGTTAAAAATGGGACTCCCCCATAGCCTTGCGAGGGAGAAAGCTTATCAGGGAATCATACTGTGATACAGACAGGATATTGCTCAGCAGAGAGAGTGGAACTGAACCAGGGAGCAAAGGCTAGGTCTGGAGTGGGCAGAACTTAGCGGTGAGATCTTAGGCTGTTGTGTTGTGGGCAGTGTCCTTGCTGGGTTCAGTTGGCAGCAGGAGCCTAGGAGCATATGGAACAGGATGATGTAGCTGGGGCAGTGCTTTGGGAGGTGAGTTGGGCAGCAGCTGCCCTAGACCTCACCTGGGAAGCCAGTGCTGGTGAAGATTAAAAGTGATCACAGGGAACTGGGGGCTTAACTCAGCTGTGCTTCTCTCCTTTGCTATTTGTACTTTATTTTGTTCAGCATCACCTCCCAGAAAAGGTGGTTTTGGAGATTAACTGAGATTTGGTAATTAAAAGCATATTCTGAATGATAAAGTACTTTATGATATTAGATATTGTTAGTAAAACAGAAAGCTGTGTGCAGCTGTTCCTAATGTCTGTTTGGAATCCCTCTAATGCCAGACCCTCTGTGACTACAGCCCCCTCATCCTGTCTGCTTTGTCTAGTGTCAGGAGGTACTGGTGAGTCCTCTATCTCTGGTGCAGTTAAGTTAGAAATCAGAGCACCTCCCTCCATATGTTTGTATGTTTAACAATGCAACCATAAATAAGTCTTAAGTAAAAGTTAAGGCAAAGAGATTCTGGCAAGGCAGATTCAGAGAAAGAGGCACAGGAAACAATGTTAGTGACAACTGAAGGTGGGGCACAATTAGGAGAAAAGCGAGCCAGGCCTGTAATCCTAGCACTCCGGGAGGCTGAGGTGGGTTGATTGCCTGAGCTGATGGGTTCAATTCCAGCCTGAGCAAGAGGGAGACCCTGCCTCTAAAAATAGCTGGGTTTTGTGGTGGGCACCTGTAGTCCCAGCTACTTGGGAAGCTGAGGCAAGAGGATCACTTGAGCCCAAGAGTTTGAGGTTGCTGTGAGCTAATGACACCATGGCATTCAACACCAGGTCAACTGAGTGAGACTCTGTCTCGAAAAAGAAAGTGAGGCTACAGATTGGCCAATTCGTAGAAAAGTGTTTCTGTCTTGGGAACACGCAACTCCAGGGAAGCCTTGTGGGATGCAGTGGAGAGAGGACTGGAGTGACTACTAGGCCAGAACCCTGCAGCCCCTGCATCCCCCAGTGCTGCCACTGTCCCTTGTGTGGGAAACTGGTCTGCTACAGTACTGGACACTGATATGTGCTGGGTTTCTGCTGGTCTGCCTGGTGTCCCCGTGGCCTTGGGGTGACCTCTGTTCTTGGCCCTGGCTCTAACTGGGCCCTCCTGCTTTGGCCAGTCCTGCCCACAGTGTTGCTGGATGAGATTGAAGCTGCTGAGCTAGAGGGGAATGATGACAGGATCGAGGGGGTGCTGTGTGGGGCTGTGAAGCAGCTGAAGGTCACTCGGGCCAAGCCGGACAGCACCCTGTACCTGAGCCTGATGTACCTGGCTAAGATCAAGCCCAACATCTTTGCCACAGAAGGCGTCATTGAGGTGAGAGAAGGCATCTGCTCCTCTGTGTGGGAAAGGTAATATGACAGGCACTCTGCTACTTTCTCTCTTAATGTCTCTCCTCCCATCTTGCCCCCGCCTGGACTGCACTGACTTTACGTGTGCAGGTTCGTGTGCAAGTAAGGCCCCTGGTGATGCACACCCTCTCTTAACAGGCTCTGTGCAGCCTCTTACGACGGGATGCTTCCATCAACTTCAAGGCCAAGGGGAACAGCCTGGTGTCTGTGCTGGCTTGTAACCTCCTCATGGCTGCCTACGAGGAGGATGAAAACTGGCCTGAGATCTTTGTCAAGGTGAGGCACCTCTCCCTAGGGCCCTAGCGGTGGAGAGGGCAGAACACCAAGGCAGTCTCTGGCTACCAGTAGGAAGGAGGCCAGCCGAGTATGTTCACCCAAAGAGGGTGTCTGATGGCCTCGGTCATTCATTCTCAGTTCCTCCTGCACTGAGGAGTTGGTCAGGGCCTCCTGAGCAGCTGCCCCACCAGGCAGCAAGTAGGCATTTGGGGACACACTAGAGCCATAGGGGGCAGGCAGGACAGTACTGCTGCCAGCCAGCAGCTTGTGCCTTCTGGTGCAGGTATACATAGAAGACTCGCTGGGGGAGCGGGTCTGGGTGGACAGCCCACACTGCAGGACCTTTGTGGACAACATCCAGACGGCGTTTAACACCAAGATGCCCCCCAAGAGCATGCTGCTGCAGGGGGATGTGGGACGTGGCGGTGGGGACCTCGGTGCTGGTAAGAGATGCCAGGGACCAGGCTGGGCCAGAAGTCAGGGCATCCAGCCTAAGGGGAGGAGCTGGGGTCACCTCCCATGGAGGCTGGGTTTGGGAGGTGGGTACTGTCAGGAGGGGTGAGGAGGACATTCCTTGGGGTCCTCTCCATGGTCTGTGCAGGGAGCAGCCCTCACCCCTCACTCACGGAGGAGGAGGATAGCCAGTCGGAGTTGCTCATTGCTGAGGAGAAGCTGAGCCCTGAGCAGGAAGGCCAGCTCATGCCTAGGTAGGTATGCTGTGTGGCCCTAGCCCTGTGGGGTGTGGCAGGGAGGCAGGCAGGGTGGGGCGCCTCGAGGACAGCCTTCCTCCCTCCCTTCCTTCCCCCCTCTGGCCTAGGTACGATGACCTCGCAGAGAGCGTGGAAGATTATGTTCTTGACATGCTTCGAGACCAGCTCAACCGGCGTCAGCCCATCGACAATGTCTCCAGGAACCTCCTGCGGCTTCTCACCTCCACCTGTGGCTATAAGGAGGTGCGGCTAATGACGGTGCAGAAGCTGGAGATGTGGCTACAGAACCCCAAGGTGAGCATGGCGGGAGGTGCCATTGAGCACAGGCCCCACAGGTATTGCAGGCCATGAAATAGCTGGGTTCCCTGGTCTCTCTGCAGCTGACCAGGCCGGCCCAGGACCTGCTGATGTCTGTTTGCATGAACTGCAACACACACGGCTCTGAGGACATGGATGTCATCTCCCATCTGATCAAGATTCGCCTCAAGCCCAAAGTTCTCCTCAACCACTACATGCTCTGTGTCAGGTATAGCACAGGCAGGAGTGGGCAAACAGCAAGGCAGCCCCTCACACCCTGTACCCTTCCACTCACTTGGCTCTCTGGCCCAGGGAGCTGCTAAATGCTCACAAGGACAACCTGGGCACCACCATCAAGTTTGTGATTTTCAATGAACTTTCCAACGCCCGGAACCCAAACAACATGCAGATCCTCTACACTGTATTGCAGCATAGCTCAGAGCTGGCGCCTAAGGTAGGGCCCAAGTGCTGGCAGCGTTGCTGCATGGCAGGTGCTCCCTGAGAGCTGTGGCACAGCTGGTTTATGGGGTGGGGCAGCTTCCAGTTGTGGGGCCTGACTCTGGTCCTTCCCATACCAGGTAGGGCCTGTGGCTGTGGGTAGGGGGGTCCGTGTGGCATCACCTGTCACCCTGGTGACTGTACAAGTGAATGGGGTGGTTTGTTGGTGCTGTGTGGGTAAATGATCTGCTACCAGAGCCTTGCAAAGGTTGGGGGCTTTCTTTTGTTTTGTTTTTTTTTGAGACAGTCTCATTTTGTTGCCCTCGGTAGAGTGCTGTGTTGATACAGCTCACAGCAACCTCTGACTCTTGGGCTCAAGCAATTCTCTTGACTCAGCCTCCTAAGTAGCTAGAACTACAGGTGCTCACCACAACACCCAGCTATTTTTATTTTATTTTATTTTTTTCAGTTTTTGGCTGAGGCTGGGTTGGAACCCACCACCTCCAGCATGTGGGGCCGGCACCCTACTCTTTGAACCACAGGCTCCATCCTCACCCAGCTATTTTTAGAGACAAGGTCTCTCTCTAGTTTAAGCTGGTCTTAAATTCATGAGCTCAGGCTATCCACCCACCTCGGCCTCCCAGAGTCTTGGGATTTCAGGCGTGAGCCACTGTGCCTGGCCTATAATGGGAGCTTTTGAAACCCACTAAAGTGTGACTTTCAGCCAGTTCCAGTGTGGGAACTCATCTTTCTCAAAATTTAAAGCTCAGCGTGTTTGGGAGGGAGCAATACTGAGCCTTAAAAAGCCACCAGAGTTTCCTAGCTAAGAGCCAGTTCTGCCTTCCTGAGCAGGGCTTGTCCTCAATTAGGCAGAAGTCCCTGTGTGTTCTGACTGTAGTGTTGCAGGCCTGCAGACCTGCCTGATTGGATTCAGGAGTCTCCTTTGAAAGGAAAATCTCCCACACTGTGAACATGTTAGGCTTGTCGTGGGCTTGTTTGCATGTGAAACATCAAGATGGGCTTAGGGCCAGTTCTGACGATCAGGTCTGTCATCATTGCAGCCAGCGTTTTAAGAAAAGTTCTGGATCACTTAAGCTCTCAGGTTGAGGTTCAGGGTGGAGAAGAGGCTGAGATCTCTTTCATTTGTGGCTGTGCTGCCTGGTAATCAGCACTCCCACAGTGCCTGTTAGTCTGTGCCCTCATCTGGCGAGGGCCAACTTTCCATGTGCCAGTTGTCATGAAAGTTAAATAAGATGTAGCCGTTGCTGCTTTCAGGGAACTCTCAGCCAAGGGAGAAGGACAAGTCTGTCTGAGATGCTGTGGTACCTGTGTGTGCTGACCTGCCTGGCTGTGCCACAGGAAGACAGAGGGGCTCATTCTCTGGTCCAGCCTGGGGAGGCTTCCTGCAAGGCTAAGACAGAGGAGGGTGCCAATGGGGAGGGAACTGCCCAGCAGCTTCCTGCTTAGCCTCTCTCTACCTTAGTTCCTGGCTATGGTGTTTCAAGACCTGCTGACCAACAAGGATGATTACCTGCGGGCCTCTCGGGCCCTGCTCCGGGAGATCATCAAACAGACCAAGCATGAGATCAACTTCCAGGCCTTCTGCCTGGGGCTCATGCAGGAGCGCAAGGAGCCCCAGTACTTGGACATGGAATTCAAGGTGCTATGGATGCTATGGCCTTTCTGGCTTTTCCTCCAGTATAGGCCCTACTGCAGCTGCCCCCGTGTCCTGGTTTTGCCCATGTGCCCTGCTCTGCCTGGGAGTGGGTACCAGCAGGAGGGAGGGCTACTGGTGCCTGTGTGTCCCAGAGAGAAGTTTAGGTTCCATCCTGTGGGAGGCCTGAGGAGGCCTAATCATGCACAGAGGAGTCGGCACCCCGGGCTAGTATGGACAGAGCTGTAGCCAATGGAGTTGGGGAGGAGACGGTATAGGCAGGGAGGCAGGGCATGGCAGGATCTGCCCATGCCAGTTTGAGGGGTACAAGAGTGACATACTGGGCAGCGCCTCTGGTTGTGAGCAGCAAGTGGGCAGTCAGCATGCGAGGCAGTATGCCCTTCAGGACAGGGGATCTGTCCAGCTCTGTTGGCCAAGCCTGACTAGGGCCTTGCTGCACACTGCTTTTGGGTCTCAAGACCTGTTGGAGCCCTCTGCTAATGTGGTCCCTGGGCTCTCTGAATCTCAGCTTGTGCCTGTGCACGTGGAGTGGGGCTCTCATGTGCAGGTCTTTCAAGGACACAAACTGCTGTCCTGTGCTTGCAGGAGCGGTTTGTGGTTCACATAACTGACGTGTTGGCTGTGTCCATGATGCTGGGGATCACAGCTCAGGTGAAGGAGGCTGGCGTCGCATGGGACAAGGGAGAGAAACGAAGTAAGGACAGGAGGGTCTTGGGTCTGAGGCAGGGTTCAAGCTGGCAGCAGGCACCTCTCCTGTCGCTATGGGTGGCCCTCCAAACACTTAAAAATGAAACCTGGAGGGGGCCTTAGCACAGCATGGCCTCTGAAGGGGCCCCTGGGAGCTGCTGTTCTGTGCTTCCTGACACCAGCTTCAGAGTCTGTTCTTTGTGTGCATCATTTGCACACTCGAGTTCTGGCATCCACCACGGAGGCAGTTCAGGCTTGGTGTCCTTTCAGCCAGCCAAAGGCAGGAAGGAGAGATGGGAGGTGGTGTTTAAGTCAGGTCAGTTTGTTTCATTTTTTTTTTTTTTTTTTTGTAGAGACAGAGTTTCACTTTATCGCCCTTGGTAGAGTGCCGTGGCGTCATATAACTCACAGTAACCTCCAACTCCTGGGCTTAGGCGATTCTCCTGCCTCAGCCTCCCGAGTAGCTGGGACTACAGGCGCCCGCCACAACGCCCGGCTATTTTTTTGTTGCAGTTTGGCTGGGGCCGGGTTTGAACCCACCACCCTCGGTATATGGGGCCGGCGCCCTGCTCACTGAGCCACAGGCGCCGCCCAGTTTGTTTCATTTTTAAGAGTTTGGCTAGAGTGAAATCCTCTGGAATTCAAGGCTTTCCTGGACCCTGGCCAGGGTTGTGAGACACTTCGAGTGTTACTCCAGCTGAGTCAGCTTCTGCCTGTGTAATGCATGGGTGGTCCAGAAGCTGGGTTGTTCTGAGTTGCTGCCTTGTAAAGTCCAGTCTCCATTCTGGTGCTGGCCTCGAATGGTGTTGGCTGGTCTACTGCATGGACAAAGACAGCAAACCTGTTTGTTCATTTCAGACCTTGAGGTGTTGCGTTCGTTCCAGAACCAGATTGCTGCAATCCAGCGGGATGCTGTCTGGTGGCTTCACACCGTCGTGCCTTCCATCAGCAAGCTCGCTCCCAAGGACTATGTGCACTGGTAAGGACCAGTGCTGTGGGTGGTCCCTGCCCCAGCCTCTGCCTCACCTTCTGCCTAGTAGCCCACTGGCTCAGGACATGTAAGGGCTTTCACACAGGAACCTGTGACATCCAAGGCAGGCAGTGGCAGTGGACACAGGTGTCTTATGCATGCTAGACCTCCAATGGACTCTGGTCTGTCAGGTGGGGACCCCTGCCCGATTGGAGCTGCAGTTGTCCCACAGTCATAGCATCAGCCTGACTGGCCTCAGGGTTGGTCACAGTAGGTTCCCTGGTAGGTGCTGTGAGGCGGTATAGCTCTGAGTGGTCAGCTAGCCCCTATGTCTGAGCACGTTTCTGTCTACAGCTTTTGACCAAGTTGAACCTATTGAGACAGGGACCCTTTTCCTGGAACTGGCAGGGTGGAGCAGGTCCTTCCAGCATCCACATCCCAACTGGTGGGTCTTCTCTGCCCTGCAGCCTCCACAAGGTGCTGTTCACAGAGCAACCGGAGACCTACTACAAGTGGGACAACTGGCCACCTGAGAGTGACCGCAAGTGAGTGAGCCTGTTGTGTGCTCAGGGCCGCCACTGGGGCTGGTGGTGGGGCTGGTTGCTGCAGGAGGATCCAGTCAGGGTCTGGGCCCAGCTGTGGTGTTTTTTTTTTTGAGACAGCCTCAAGCTATCGCCCTGGGTAGAGTGCTGTGGTGTCATAGCTCATAGCAACCTCCAACTCCTGGGCTTAAGCTATTCTCTTGCCTCAGCCTCCCGAGTAGCTGGAACTACAGGTGCCTGCCACAACACCTGGCTATTTTTTGGTTGTAGTTGTCCTTGTTTGGCAGGCCAGGGCTGGATTTGAACCTACCAGCTCTGGTGTATGTGGCTGGCGCCCTATCCACTTGAGCCACAGGTGCCACCCCCCAGCTATGTTCTTAGTGGCCACCATCTTGTCCCTCCCTGTGGCCCTGGGTGCTGCTTGGTGTCTATTGGTGTCTCTGAAGTCATCTTCACTCCCAGGGACCTAGCCACTACTGTGTCCACATGACTGCTACCATCCTGGTACACACCCACACCCACCTCCCGTTCACACACCTCCACACACACTGCTTGCCCTTCCTTGCTTCCAAATAGCTAGATACTCTGTCCTTCCTCATATACTTACTGCTGTCTCCCTCCAAGACCAGGTGGTCACCCCAAGTGTTCTAGAACAACTACACTGTGCCCCAGGTCTCCTGGGGCTCTGTATTCAGCCCATCTGCTTTGGGCATTCTGCTCCCTTTCATGGTGACACTTCTGTTGCATTCTGGGAAGTTGTGTAATGGTCTCTCTTTGTCCATCTGCCTTTGAGCTCCTTGTGGGCCAGAACTGTTCTCTCTGGGGCATCAGAGCCTCTCCTGTGTTGGCAGTAGGAACAAGCGACTGTACATGTGACAAAAGAGTGGGTAGCTTCCCATTCCAAGACAAGTCTTGGAGCTAGGGCTTCTGTCCTGTGAAGGGCCACTTGGATTCAAGGGGAACAGGAACTTGGGGAGGGACACAGCTCCTCCTCCTCTGCTTGCCTGTGTTGCTTTACCTCAGGCAGTCTGGCTTCTGTCCTCAGCCCCACTGAGGGGTCCTGCCAGCCTTGAAGTTGGCCCCCTTCTGAGTCAGACCTCTCCCTCCACTGCCCACAGCTTCTTCCTGCGCCTCTGCTCAGAGGTGCCCATCCTGGAGGACACATTGATGCGCATCCTGGTCATTGGGCTATCCCGAGAGCTGCCACTCGGTCCTGCAGATGCCATGGAACTTGCTGACCACCTGGTGAAGCGAGCTGCAGCCGTGCAGGCAGATGGTGAGGGTCCCTTGGGGTTTTGCTGCAGGCTTTGTCCTAGACCCTTCTAGGTGACAGCTCTGCTCCCTCATGCCTGTAAAAGCCAAAGCCATTTCGGTGCTGGTGCCATGGTAGTGCGTCTGCCTTCCCTCGGGGAAGCTGTGTTTCAGCTGAGCTTTCTGCCCCTCTACTCAGCTCTAAATGGACAGTTTGGGAGGCTTGGAGACCTGGAATTGAGGACTTAGAAGTGTGTTTGTGTCTTTGGCAGCTGTGTAGTCTCTGCACAATTGTGGGATTCATCCTGGGATTTGCATCATATTCAGTGTGATTGAACCATGGCAGGATCTTCTGTCACTTTTCTCCCCCTCCTCTTAGGTGATCTTAAATCTAGTGCTCCCACTGCCTGTGGGCCAGGCTGTAATGTCTGCTGTGTGAGCCAGGGGCTTCTGGTCCCTGCCCCGGTCACACCATATGTCTTCACCTCCGTACCCTGCTTCTAGGCTGTGCCATTGTCCCTCAACAGCCTTGTTTACTCTCTGGACCCTGCTCAGATGCCCCAAAGTAAAAATGTCCGCATGTCCCAGGGAGCATTTGTGCTTCCTCCAGACCATCCTGTGCTGTTTCAGCAGGGCCAGACTTCTCGCTCTGTGATACCCCAGACCTTGTGCCTTGGCTATCCAGATGCGTGCAATTGGGCTCTGGGGCCTGAGTGCGGCTCTTTGTTTCAGACGTGGAAGTACTGAAGGTGGAAAGGATCCAGCTGATTGACGCTGTGCTGAACCTGTGTACCTACCACCACCCTGAGAATATCCAGCTTCCGCCTGGGTGAGACCTGGGCTCCTACTGGGGCCCACCCACCCCACTCCCTGGGGGGCAAGCTCTTGGTGGCCTCTTCTTAGAGGCCTGTGGGTGTTGCACACAGCCTGTTTTTCCACTTTGCTTGAGTTCAAGTGATTCACTTCCCTGTTCTCTTCAGTGTCTCTAAGTCATTTATACTATTTCTGTGTATTCATTAATGTGTGTTCTTTATTTTTCGCACGGCGTTGAGTTTATCCTCTATTTTTTAATGCTTTATTGGGGTATAACTCATATGCATTTCATCTATTGAAAGTGTACATTTCCGTGTTTTTAAGTGTGTTCATAGGTTGTATAATCTTTATAATTTTAGACCTTTTCTCCCTCTAAAAGGAACCTGTACCCATTAGTTGTCTCTCCCTGTGCCCCACTGTTCCACCCCTTATCCCTCCCCCGCCTTCCCTCAGCGACCACTGTTTTGCTTTCATTTGTGTAGACTTGTCCTTTGGGGATGTTTTATATAAATGGAATCCTACAACATGTGATCTTCTGTCACTGGCTTTCTCCCCTGAGCACAGTGTTTTCAGGGTTCATCCACATCATAGCAGGTGTTGGTTCATTCCTTTCTGTGACCGAGTGACATACCATTGTATAGAACAGTGTTTTTCAAACTTTTTCATCTCACAGCACACTTGAACCTATTAGTTAAACTGCATGGCACACTTAAATTATGTTGATCAAAAAAAAAAAAAGCAAAAAAAGAATATACTTACTGTATTTTGAACTTCTTTCAAAAATTAATTAATGACCTTTAAAAATTTCTGTGGCACACCTAAGATCCTCTCATGGCACACCAGTTGAAAATCACTAGTATAGATGTCTTATTTATCATTCTCCAGCTGGTAGACATTTGGGGGTATCCACTGTATGATGATTTTTTTTGTAGAGACAGAGTCTTACTTTATCGCCCTTGGTAGAGTGCCACTACACAGCGCCCAGCTTTTTTTTTTTTTGCAGTTTTTGGCCGGGGCTGGGTTTGAATCTGCTACCTCTGGCATATGGGGCTGGCACCCTACCCCTTTGAGCTACAGGCACCGCCCCAGCTATTTTTTTTTTGTTGCAATTTGGCCGGGGCCGGGTTTGAACCTATATATTTTTTTTTCTTTCTTTTTTTTTTTGAGAAAGAGTCTTACTATGTTGCCCTCAGTAGAGTACCGTAGTGTCACAGCTCACAGCAACCTCAAAGTCTTGGGCTTCAGTGATTCTCCTGCCTAAGCCTCCCAAATAGCTGGGACAGGTGCCTGCCACAACACCCGGCTATTTTTTTGTTGTAGTTGTTGCTTAGCTGGCCCAGGCTAGGCTTGAACTTGCCAGCCTCGGTGTATGTGGCTGGTGCTGTAACCACTGTGCTATGGGCACCGAGTCTGTGTGGCTATTTTTAATGTGTGTGCACATCTGCGTGGACATGTGATTTCAGGTGTCTTAAATGGATATCAGGAGTGAAATTGCTGGGAGGATCAGGTGTCATCTCATGTCATTACATGGCAGCTGTGTCATTTCACTTTCCAGTGTCTCTGTCGTCACCAACACTGACTGCTCATTTCTCTTGTTTTAGCCATCCAGGTGGACGTGAGGTGGTGTCTCATTTTAGTTTTGGTTCATGGTTTTCTAATCACTGATGATATTTGTGTACTGATGGGCCATCTACGTATCTCCTTTAGAGAAATGTCTATTCAAATTTTTGCTGAGGTATTTTTTTAATTTTTAATTTTGGGGGGACAGATCTCACTGTATCAAGCAGGCATTTGCAGTGATGTCATCACAGCTCACTGCAACTTTGAGCTCCTGAGCTTAAGCCTCAGCCTCCCAGGTAGCTGGGACTATAGGCACCCACCACCACACCCAACTAATTTTTTTATTTTACTGGAGATGGGAGTCTTGCTCTTGCTTAGGCTGGCCTTGAACTCCTGAGCTCAAGCAGTCTACACTCCTCAGCCTCCCAGATTGCTAGGGTTACAAGCAGGAGCCATTGCACCAGGTCATGGGTACTAGACTCTTAACTAGATCTATGCTTTGCAAATACAGTATTTTCTCCTTTCTGTATGTTTTTTTTTTTTTTTCACTTTCTTAATAGTATCCTTTGACACAAAAGTTCTAAATTTTGATGAAATTTTATCAATTTATTTTATTTCATTTTATTTTATTTATTTATTTTTTTGAGACAGAGTCTCACTATGTTGCCCTCGGTAGAGTGCCGTGGCATCACAGCTCACAGCAGCCTCCAACCCTTGGGCTCAAGCGATTCTCTTGCCTCAGTCTCCCAAGTAGCTGGGACTACAGGTGCCCACCACAATGCCCGGCTATTTTTTTATTGTTGTTGCAGTTGCCATTTGTGCTTAGCTGGCCCGGGTCAGGTTCGAACCCACCACCTTCAGTGTATGTGGCTAGCGCTGTAACCACCGTGCTACGAGCACCGAGCCAATTTATTTCATTTGGTTTTTATGCTTTTATATCATATCTGAGAAACCATTGTCTAGCCCTGGGTCACAAAGATTTAATTCTATATTTTCTTCCAAGGATTTTACAGTTTCAGCTCTTAAATTTAGGTTTTTGGTCCATTTTGGGTTAATTTTTATTTATGGTATGAGGCAGAGGTCCAGCTTACTCCCTTACATGGAGATGTCCAGTTGTCCCCATACTATTTGCTGAAATATTTGCTTCCTCTCATCAAATGATCTTGGCTTCTTGTCAGAAATCACCCACGCAGGTTTGTGAACTCTGGATTCTATTCTGTTGACCATTGTGTGATCTGATAAAATCCAGCTTATCTTTCTGTTGCTGTGGCTGCCTGTGCTTTGGTGTTGTACCTGAAAAACCATTGCCAACCCATGCTCATGAGACTTACTCCTGTTTTTGCCTAAGAATTTTATAGTTTTAGCTCTTAATGTTTAGGCCCATCCATTTTGTACATGGTGTTTGGCAGGGGCCCAACTTCATGTTTTGCACCTAGATGTGCAGTTGTTCCAGTACCGTTGTTGAAAAGATTGTTCCTCTTTTGATGGTCTTGGCACCTTTTCAGTATCCATTGAGCATAAATGTGAAGTTTCATTCCTGGACTCAGTTCTGTTCCTCTGATCTGTGAGTCTGTTATTTTATTTATTTTTTTATTTATTTTTTTTTATTGTTGGGGATTCGTTGAGGGTACAATAAGCCAGGTTACACTGATTGCAATTGTTAGGTAAAGTCCCTCTTGCAATCATGTCTTGCCCCCATAAAGTGTGACACACACCAAGGCCCCACCCCCTCCCTCCTGTTCTTAATGCTTATACCACACTCTACATTGCTATAACTTTGTGTTCAGTTGTTTTTTTTTTTTGAGACAGTCTCACTATGTCGCCTTCGGTAGAGTGCCATGGCGTCACAGTTCACAGCAACCTCAAACTCAGGCTTAAGTGATTCTCTTCCCTCAGCCTCCCAAGTAGCTGGGACTATACAACAACGCCCTCCACAATGCCCAGCTTGTTTTTCTTTTTTTCTTGTAGTTGTCATTGTTGCTTACCAGGCCCAGGCCAGGCTCGAACCCACCAGCCCAGGTGTATGTGGCTGACGCTGTAACCACTGAGCTATGGGCGCTGAACCAACTTTGTGTTACCAGTTTTGAAATTAGGAAGGCTGAGTCTTCCAACTTTGTTCCTTTTTAAGATTGTTTTGGTTATTCCTTTTTTTTATTTTGAGATTCTGTTGTCTTCAGTAGAGTTCTGTGGCATCATAGCTCACAGCAACCTCAAACTCTTGGGCTCAAGCGATTCTCTTGTCTCAGCCTCCCAAGTAGTTGGGACTACAGGTGGCCACCACAATGCCTGACTATTTTTAGAGATGAGGTCTCATTCTGGCTCAGGCTGGTCTCAAATTCGTGAGCTCAGACAATCCACCCAACTGGGCCTCCCAGAGTGCTAGGATTACAGGTATAAGCCACCGCATCCAGCCTGTTTTGGCTATTCTGAGTACTTTTATTTCCATGTGGATTTTAGGGTTAGCTTGTCAATTTCTGCAGAAAAGTCAAGTGTGTTTTTATAGGGATTGCATTGATCTGTGAATCAGTCTAAGACAAACTGCCATGTTAATGATATCAAATCTCAACTCAAGCACATGGGTTGTATTTCCCTTTGTCTAGAGCTGTAGTTTCTTATATCAGCATTGTGTGGTTTTCATTGTAGAAGTTTTGAAATTATCCTGTTGAGCTTATACCTAACCCTAACCACAGTCCTGCTACTAGTGGGTTATTCTACATTTCTCTTGTACCTGCTAGTGCCTGTTCTGCTTCCCGGTGGGGTGTTTTCCACTCAACAACAGACACACACTACTACAAGTTTTGTCTCACATTCTCTTCATTCTTTCTAGGGGTCAGAATTCTTTGCCACTTAAAAGGACTGTACTTTAATTATAATTACATTATATCTAACTTTTAAATGTTATTGCAATTACATGTTGATGCATACTAAAGTTGTTTCCAGTTTTCTGACCTAAACACTAAGAGTGATAACTAATGGCTGGGCGAGTAGCTCGTGCCTGTAATCCTAGCACTCTGGGAGGCCAAGGCAGGTGGATAGCTTGAGCTCATGAGTTCGAGACCAGCCTAAGCAAAACTGAGACCCTGTCTCTACTAAAAATAGAAAAACTGAGGCAAGAGGAACATTTGAGCCCAAGTTGGAGGTTGCTATGAGCTATGATGCCGCAGCACTCTACTGAGGGCAACAGCTTGAGACTCTGTCTCAAAAAAAAAAAAAGGAACAATAACTAACATTTATTGAGCATTTTATTATTTTACCAGTGTTTCCCATTTTAAAGATGGGAAACTGAGGCTAAGAAAGGTAAATAATTGCCCTGGGCTCCAAGCTGCTGAGAGATAGTTGGAATTTGGACCTGGATGGTAGATGCAGAGCTAGACACTGCACAGTGCCGCGCATGTGCTCGGGCAGGTGTTGCTGCCAAACCGTGCGGGGGACGGGATCTCTGAGGCACCAGGATCAATAGTGTAGTTATTAAGCAGGTGCTGCTCCTTGCTCCCTAGGTACCAGCCCCCAAACCTCGCCATCTCCACCCTCTACTGGAAGGCCTGGCCCCTCCTGCTGGTCGTTGCTGCCTTCAACCCTGAGAATATTGGTGAGCCCTTTCTTGTCAGCGCACAAGCCAGAGGATGCTTTACCCTTAGGGTTGCTCATTTGTTAGTTGGGGGACTGGGTGAGGGGAGGGTCATGCACCTGTAGCAGGGTTGCTGCCTGGTGCCTGTAGGGTAGCTCTGTGAGCCCCTTTGCTCTTGTCTCCTAGGCCTGGCCGCCTGGGAGGAATACCCAACCCTGAAAATGCTCATGGAGATGGTGATGACCAAGTGAGAGCGTGTGTCTTCTTGGTGGGACCAGGGCAGGGGGGCACACCCAGGGCCAGGCAGGGCCAGGTCTCTGTTATGTTGCATTACTAGTTCCTGTTTACTTGTGCGCTTGAGGTTGTGAATCTAAGTCTATCACATTTGGTCTCTCCCTTATTGGGGGTTGAGGGTGTGTATGGATTGAGGTAGAGCCCACAAAGAGGTCTGCAGGCCCCACCAGCCCACCTGGCAGTACTCTTGCAACTGGCATGGGGACAGGGCAGGCTTGTAGGTGGTGTGATGCTGGGCAGATGTGAGGAAAGAAGCAATGGAAGTCCAGGTGAGCTGTAACAGGGCCCTGCTTGGGGCCAGTGGCAGGTGAGCTGTGCCCTAGTGTGCTGGTATCCACATAGGGTGAGGGCATGATGTGCTCCAGGACCTGGTATCTGGTCCAGCCAATGAGGGCATCTCACAGTGGTAGCCAAGATGTAGCAGGGCCTGCAACCATGGCATTGTGGAGACCCAGCCTGAGTGTTGTAACTGGGCCACACCTGCTTCCTTCACCCTTCTGAAGGGCTGGAGCAGATAGACTTTGTGGGGCCTTAGAGATAGCACTCAGGGAGACAGATTTGGGAATATAGAAAGCAGAAGGACTGTTAGTGCCTCCCATAATGCTGCCTGAGCCTCTGGAAGGCCCTCAGGAATATAGAAAGCAGAAGGACTGTTAGTGGGGCCTTAGAGATAGCACTCAGGGAGACAGATTTGGGAATATAGAAAGCAGAAGGACTGTTAGTGCCTCCCATAATGCTGCCTAAGCCTCTGGAAGGCCCTCAGGGAAGGTGGAGGCCTATTCAGGTCTGTTGCTCCTGCCAGAGTGTGGCATGGAAGAGGTGGTATCCTACCAAGAGGCTCTGGGGTTCTGACACTGATAAGGGCTGTCTTGCTGTGTGGAAGAAGGAAAGAGTTAGGTTCTTTGGAGAATGTGGATGTTTTTCTCTGGGATCTCAGCTTTGACGGCTTTGGGATGGCCCAGTGGGTCAGCCCTGATGCTCCTGACAGCTGAAGCTGCGTGCCAGGCATAGGCAGTGTCATGAACTTTGACCCTTCTTGACCTTGAGTGCTGTCTGATGAGGAGCAGCCTTTAACAAGGGGCAGGGTAACAAGTCCCCCTTGTCTGGCCCAGCAATTACTCCTACCCACCATGTACTCTGACGGATGAGGAGACCCGGACGGAGATGATCAATCGGGAGCTCCAGATCTCCCAGCGAGAGAAGCAAGAGATTCTGGCCTTTGAGGGACATCTGGCGGCAGCGTCCACCAAGCAGACCATTACTGAAAGCAGCAGCCTTCTCCTGTCTCAGCTCACCAGCCTGGACCCCCAGTATGTGTCTGGCCCACACTTAAAGCCCTGAGGCCCAGGGTAGCACTGGCTGGGATGGCAAGTGGTTGGTATGGGTGGGACAGAGCCAGGCATTGGGCACAGCTGAGATCAGGACATGTACTCAGTCGCAGAAGTGCTGCCTCGACTGGGAGGCTGCAGCTTTCCCTGCCCTTACTATTGCTTTGAGGGGGGGAGTGATGCATGGCTTTCTGACACACTGGTGTCCTCTGTGAACCCCAGAGGGCCCCCCCGGAGGCCTCCCCCTCACATCCTGGATCAAGTGAAAGGCCTCAATCAGTCCCTCCGCCTAGGGCATCTCCTGTGTCGGAGCCGCAACCCTGACTTTCTCCTCAACATCATCCAGAGGCAGGTGAGTTTTGCCTCAGGGCTCCTGGAGACAGAGATGGTGGGGGCGTAGCCTGGAATGTCCCAGAGGCATTGGTGGGCTCTGACATTAAGTGGCATCGTGGCCAGAAGAGGGGAGAGCACAGCTGCATACAAGATGCACTCAGACTGCATGATGTGCCAGCACAGTGCTGCTCTGCCTGACTTGTGTCTGGGCAGGGGAAGGTGCTGAGCGTGGCCCCGTGTCATCATCTAGGCCTCCTCGCAGTCCATGCCCTGGCTGGCTGACCTGGTGCAGTCCAGCGAGGGCTCCCTGGACGTGCTACCTGTGCAGTGCCTGTGTGAGTTTCTGCTGCACGATGCTGCGGATGACGCTACTGCCTCTGGGGAGGAGGAGGATGAGGGTGAGAGCAGAGAGCAGAAGGCCAAGAAGCGGCAGGTGCGTGCTCGCCCACTGTTCCCGCCACAGCCCCACCCATGGCCCCCTGAGAGCCCTTCTTGTCTCTGCAGAGACAGCAGAAGCAGCGACAGCTCCTGGGCCGCCTGCAGGACCTGCTGCTGGGCCCAAAGGCTGATGAGCAGACAACGTGCGAGGTGCTCGACTACTTCCTGCGGCGCCTTGGCTCCTCCCAAGTGGCCTCCCGTGTGCTGGCCATGAAGGTGAGGCTAGGTGGTGCATCTCTATTTTTGTGTGTTTAAAGTGAGCACTTAGTCTACCCAGACTATCTTCTGACTGGTTTTCATGGTAGAATGGTCTCCACAGTTGAAATTTGGAAGCAATAAGACTATCCCTTGTCTTGGTATCCTTTCCCTGGGTGGTAACAGAAGTACTCAGAGAGTGACTCATTGAACTAGAACTATGCTAAATCTTGAAGATGAACAGCAGCTTTTTAAAGAAAGCAGATCTTGCTACTTTTTCCTGCCTTTCTGTTCTGGTCACTGTGGGAACCAGTGAATCAGCCTGTCTCCTCAGGAGCTCTGGGTTCTCCACACAAGGCTTTGAGGGTACACACTTGCCCCCCAGGTTGGGCTGTGGGCCCCTGCTAGTGCCCTGGTGGTGGCTGGGTCCAGCTCCACATGTTGCCCACAGGGCTTGTCGCTGGTGCTCTCAGAGGGCAGCCTGCGGGATGGGGAAGAGCGGGAGCACCCCATGGAGGAGGACTCGGGGGACACAGACCTGCTGCAAGGTTACCAGTGGCTGCTGCGGGACCTGCCCAGGCTGCCACTGTTTGACAGTGTCCGAAGCACCACTGCCCTGGCGCTACAACAGGTGAGGGCACTGGAGGGGACCTCGGGACAGACTAGGCAACTAGGCAAGTGGCAGCACTGCCCCCAAGAAGCCGCTGAGAACTCTTCTCCTCCTCCCCAGGCCATCCACATGGAGACAGACCCACAGACCATCAGTGCCTACTTGGTGTACCTATCCCAGCACACACCAGTGGAGGAGCAGGGGCAGCACAGTGACCTAGCCCTGGTGAGGGGGAATGAGGAGGCACAGGGACCTGGTCCTGGTGAAGGGAAATGGGGGACAGGGACAGCACAGGGACCTGGCCTTGATAAGCAAAGACAAGGGCAGCATGGGGATGGAGTTCTTGGGGCTCAGGGCCAGCTGTGCCGTGTCCTGGGCTGGAAGCTCCTTGTGCCAAGGGTGGTGTACAGGGTTGGAGTGTGGCATACCTGGTGTACTGGGAGTCTTTGTGCTCTCTGGAATTTGGCTGTCTCTGTCCCTTTCTAGTCACTACTGATTCTGTGTAGCATTTCTCCCTAGATCTCATGGTGCCTTGGTGGGGCCTAGAGGCCTGGGTGGTCTTTGAGGCCTTTGTCCTCAGACTCTTGTGCCAGCAAACAACTGGGGTTGTTGGGGTTCCTGCAAATTTCTAGATACTGTGTCTGGATGCCCTTTTCCCTTTTGGCCTTGGAAAGTACATGTTTCTGATGCTTGAGGGACAGCGTCTGTGCCATGGTCGGCAATGGGCAGCAACATCTGCTTTCAGGGCCATTGTTCTTGACCATGAGAGCTGTGTGCTCTACCAGAGAGTTATAAAGCTCTCGTCATCTACTCTCTGTGGTGCTGCCATCTGACTGAGGGTCTGTGGCTTTGAGGAGCTCCACTCCCCTGCGGTTGGGATCTCAGATGTGCTGGGGACAGTCAGTGCTCTTGTTGGGTGTATGGTTTGCCAAGGTTGACCTGGGTTGTGGAGCCTTGCGGTAAGCTGCGACTACTCAAGTCCTCAGGGAGCCTCTGACAGACCTGCTCTCCCCCAGGACGTGGCCCGGCTGGTTGTTGAGCGTTCCACCATCATGTCCCACCTCTTCTCGAAACTCTCCTCCAGCACCACATCAGATGCCGTGCTGGGTGCCCTGCTGTCAATCTTCTCCCATTATGTGAGGCGCATGCGCCAGAGCAAGGAAGGCGAGGAGGTCTATAGCTGGGTAAGGCAGCCACTCAATGCCTAGGCCCTGTATCCCCCTCAGTCCCCCATGACCCCCATGACCCCTATTCCCCTTCTCCTTTCCCTGTAGTCAGAGTCTCAGGACCAGGTCTTCTTGCGCTGGACCAGTGGGGAGACTGCCACCATGCACATCCTCGTGGTCCATGCAATGGTCATCCTGCTGACGCTTGGCCCACCCCGAGGTGAGTAGCAGCTAGGTGGGCAGCCCCTCAGGGGTCTAGGTAACAAGTCTCAGAGCAGGAAGCATACCTGTAGCTTTAGGTACCTCCCCTTTGCCACTATGCCTCTGTTCATTTTTAAAGTGGAAATCAAAGTATATCCACATTTGTCTCAGTGTTTTGTGGAAACACGTGAAACCCTGTACATGCCTGTGCTCCAGAGGCTGTGCTGTCCTTTTCTCATGGCCAAGCTTATGAACTCTGGGCTGCTCAGCATGCAGGCCCACATGAGGATGCCTAGAAGTGCTCGGGTACCATCCATGGGGCCCCAGGGCCTGGTGAGCCCAGGCCAACTAAACCTTCTTTGGCCTAGCAGCCTTCCATGTCACTCCTCTGGCCAACTACTGGAATGGCTTTGCCACTGACCTGATAGTGTTGGGAGTGGAGGGAAGGACAGAACCCCCCTGGTGACCCCTGTCAGGAGATAGGTGGAGTTGGAAGCCCAGGTGGGCAGGTACAGTTGCTGCCCTTGGGAAGGCAAAAGAAGGCTGGGCCCATTGGGTTTCTCTTTGGCTTTGTGGAGCTAAGGGAGCTGGTCCCACCAGACAGACTGAGCCCAGAGGTCAGGGGTGGACTGGGGCTACACAAGTCATCAGTGGTAAGTGTCCCCATCCCTTAGCTGTGAAATGAAGCACAACAGGGACATGCTGTCCACCTCTCACGGAGGTCGTGAGCACTAAGTACATTAGTTTATGCAAAGCACTGACACGTAATAAATACTTGTGCAGCACTGTCCTCCAAAGCTTCCATTTCCCCATGTGAAGGGAGGACTTGCACCAAGTGATCTCTGGGTTTCTCTGGCCTCAGCATTGGGCTGTTCTGGGATCCTGGGACTCCTCAGATGGTGAAGTTGGAAGCCTCCTCACCCTGTTGTCTTTCCCAAAGCTGGTGATAGTGAGTTCCAGGCGCTGCTGGACATCTGGTTTCCGGAGAAGAAGCCCCTGCCCACTGCCTTCCTGGTGGACACATCCGAGGAGGCACTGCTACTGCCTGACTGGCTGAAGCTGCGCATGATCCGCTCAGAGGTCCCTCGTCTGGTGGATGCAGGTACTGACCCAGGTTGGGCTCTGGGGAAAAGAGGCCTGGACACGTCAGCCTGGGTGTCCTCCAGCTGTTACAGATGAATGAGGACAGGCTTATGGACTCTTGGACCTTTGGGAGGCTCCTAGGTACCTCAGCATCCTGCTGGTGCTCCTTCAGTCCTGGCTGAGCCTGGCCCTATGCTGGAGTCTGGGAGGAGACCCAGTGTGGCTCATGCTATCCCTGCTCAAGAGCGGCCTACAGTCTAGTAGTCAGGCCCAGGGGCTGCGTCCTGGGGCAGAAAAGAGATAAAGTGGTTAGGGGTTGCAGGGGAGGTAGTGGGGGCCTCTGAGTTGGTTCTTGGAGGCCTTGGGGGGTTGGGGTGGACTATAGTGAGGGGGCTAGCCCCAGGGGCTGAACAGGGGGCCTGAGCCAGCATGGGTCAGTCAGGGTGGCACTTGAGGGGACTTTAGGAGGCAGTTTGAGTGAATGGGGTTGGTGTGGGAAGTCCAGTGAAGGATGTACACTAAGGAGTCTGGGCCCCCATATGTTGTGGGGAGCCATTGATGACATCAGTGGGTTGCAGTATGGCA
Organism: Nycticebus coucang; assembly: GCF_027406575.1. NCBI lineage: Eukaryota > Metazoa > Chordata > Mammalia > Primates > Lorisidae > Nycticebus > Nycticebus coucang. The sequence goes on along the minus strand of NC_069791.1, from coordinate 62,730,770 downwards.
GCTGAGCTCCAGAAAGAGCACATACAGTGCCTGTGTGCAGCCGTGGGGAGGGGAGTGTGCCATGCTGGCCAGGCTCCAGGGCAGACCCAAGGTGATCCTGAGCTAGTGCCACTGTCCTGCTGGTTGGGATCTCCGGATAAGGGCCCCTGAGCAAGTGCCTTCCCATGTTTTGGAGGCCACTGAGCAAGCACTTCCTTCAGCCCTTCAGGACCTGGAGCCACAGCAGCTGCTGCTGTTCGTCCAGTCCTTTGGCATCCCCGTGTCCAGTATGAGTAAGCTTCTTCAGTACCTGGACCAGGCGGTGGCCCATGACCCTCAGACCCTGGAGCAGAACATCATGGACAAGAGTGAGAGTCAGGCTCTGTGGTGTCCCACACACGCATAACCAAGTCCCCGGGCAGTGTGGGTTGGGGGCCAAGGTCAGGTGTGTGGGTGCAAGTGGACTCATGGGCAAGAGATAGAGTGGGAGGGTCAGCACCAGGCACCCCTTTTGGTGTTTGTTTTAAGGCTGGAGGGGCCCTTTTGACACTTAAGTGATCCTTGCCGGAAGATCCGGTAGGTCAGCCTCCGGCATCTTAGGGTGACTCTCCAGGAGCCTCCCTGGCTCAGATTCCTGTGGGAAGGGAAATGTGTTTTCCCCACCTGTGCCCGCACTACCCTGGCTGCTGTCTCATAGATTACATGGCACACCTGGTCGAGGTTCAGCACGAGAGAGGTGCCTCTGGGGGCCAGACGTTCCACTCCCTGCTCACGGCCTCCCTACCGCCCCGGCGAGGTATGGCCCATACCCCACTAACGACACTCTTGCCCAGGGCCCACAGAGACTCCTGGGGCTCTTTCCTTGGTCAGCCTTTGTCTCTGGGCAGGATGTGGACTCCTGTTCAAAGTCTGACCTCGTGGGCACAGGTGAGGTCTGGAGTCCTCAGGGAATGCAGACCCTCTGAGGGGCTCCAAAGCCAGCTCTTCTTTTTGGGTGACAGCCCTGGGCTAGACTGGGTTTGGTTTGTATAGTGCCCCCCTTTGGGAACTGGTCACAGTTTGGCCATAACAATTCTGCTTTCTCTGCAGACACTGCAGAGACACTGAAACTGAAGAGTAGTCCAGAGCAGCCGCCAGGCCAGGGGAGGGCCCGTGCTGGTACACAGATCCGGGTGCTTGGCCCTGAGGATGACCTGGCTGGCTTGTTCCTGCAGGTACTGATAGAGCCGTGCTCAGATCCCACAGCTGTGGCCCCTTTTGGACACGTGTGTTCTCCCTACCTTGCATACGCAATGGCCTTTTATACATGTGCCTATTTGATATTGGCATGCTGTGCTCGTGTGTGTACCCCCACACTCTCAAACAGGCTTCTTGGAGACACCCCCCTTGTCATCCTTGCACATCCCTGTGCACTTGGCATCCTATTTTGTTCATGCAGAAGCAAAAGTTTGCAGAGCTCCCTGTGGCCCCAGCCCATCTCTGCTGCAGGAGGGCCTGATGAGCATGTGGCTGGCTCAGGATTTCTTTGTCCTCTGAGGCAGCTCTCAGCACAGGTCTCAAGGGCCCCAGGCCTGTCAGTCCACAATATTGGGGCCACAAATGAACAGGGACATGGTTCTGTCATGGGAATCATGTGAAGGGCACTCAGCCTCTGTGCCATCCCCTCCTTCTGATACCGACCCTGCTCTGTTCCAGATCTTCCCACTCAGCCCTGACCCACGGTGGCAAAACTCTAGTCCTCGGCCTGCAGCACTCGCTCTGCAGCAGGCTCTGGGCCAAGAGCTGGCCCGCATCCTCCAGGGGAACCCTGAGGTACCAGGCATCGCAGTGCGCTTCCTACAGGCCATGGCCACCCTGCTCAGCTCCCCACACGGAGGCGCCCTGGTGCTGTCCATGCACCGCAGCCACTTCCTCGCCTGTCCGCTGATGCGCCAGCTCTACCAGTACCAGGTGGGAACTGGGAGGGAGGGAGAGCTCTGCCCCTGGGTGTCCTAAGGTTGCCCCCATGGCTGGGTCCTTAGTTCCTGACTGAGGAAGGATGCTACCCTGAGGGGCTGGTGTAGGCCTGCTTGTGTGCATACACCACCTAGTTCGGCAATCCTGCATCCACCCTGTCTCCCTTCTCTGGTGTGTGCCTTTTATTTATTTCTGTCCATGTGTGTATGTTTGTTTTTCCTGAATTTTACTGCTGAACTATATGAAAATAAGTTGCCAGAGTGAGGAGACCTCACCTGTGTGGGACTTGGAAGGGGTCTCTATGGAGTTGTCCGGGTATGTGCGGGGAAAGCAGATGGGAAGAGGTTGGCCTGGCTGCAGGGCGACAGTCAATCTCCACCCTAGCCTCCCAGCCTCTTGTCTGGGTTTTGAGTGCTTGGTTCCTGGTTCCTCTGAGACTGGGGGTAAGGAGTCTGTGGTCCTTGTTGTGCAGGGTTGTGGCTGTCTCTGGAGAGCATAGCCCATGTTCTGCTATCTGTCCCTACAGCGCTGTGTGCCCCAGGACACTGGCTTCTCCTCGCTCTTCCTAAAAGTGCTCATGCAGATGCTGCAGTGGCTAGACAGTCCTGCTGTGGAGGACGGGCCCCTCAAGGCCCAACTGAAGCTGTTTGCTACCCAGTACTCAGCGAGACGCAGGATCAGTGATGGTAAGGCCAGGAATGGGAGTGCAGGAGGGGTGGGGCTGGCCGGCACCTGTGGGGGGTCCTAGGCACTGGGTATGCATTCATAGCAAGTGGCCAAGCAGCTTGTCACCTAGAGGCCTGGGTGTGATGTGGGCTTCTTCAGGGAGGAAGGTGCCTGAGTGAACCAAGGGGAGTCCTTTTGCTTTGGGGCCTCCTGGGATGGGGCACACTAAGAGGAGGAAGCCAAAGCTGATGGTGGTGGTCACCATACTCTCCTGCAGTTCGAAGTGGGCTCTTGCACCTGGCTGAGGCCCTGACTTTCCATCGGGACCTGGAGGTGGTTAGTTCTGCTGTCCAGGCTGTCATCACCACCCTGAGATCTGGGGAGAAGTGCAATGTGGAGCCAGAGCTGCTTAGCAAAGGTGCTGTCCTGTGGGGACCCCCAGCCTGGAGACAGGCACTTTCTTGGCACTAGGTTGGGGGCAGGCAGTGGCTGTCCCCAGAAGGTACCCAGAGGTCCCCTCCCAGCTGTTGGACATGGGTTTCTCTTGAGAATGATCTGGAGTGACCCCTAGGGGAACCCTACCCCTTCCCACCCAGCAGAGCAGGACATGCCTTTCTGTGTACCCAGCCAGGCTCTGCTATTGGGATCCACACCAGCATTGGCTATCCCAGCTCTGCTCGACAGCCTCCCTGACCTGGGAATGACCTAGGTTGTCCCTCTGTCCCTTGCATAGTCCTCCGGGGGCTGATAGAAGTGAGGTCTCCTCACCTAGAGGAGTTGCTGGCTGCGCTCTGCTCTGCCACCACGGATGCCACCTCTCCTTTTCCAACCTCGAAGCCCATCATGGTGGTGAGCTCCCTGTTGCTGCAGGAGGAGGAACCTTTGGCTCCAGGGAAGCAGGGCACAGACAGTGGCAGGTGAGCTGGGGAGCCATGGGAAGACGGGTGGTGACGCTGTGCGGCTCTGGCAGCCCTCCCCTAAATGCTTCTCTCCCTACAGCCTGGAGGCTGTGCAGCTGGGGCCCTCATCTGGGCTACTCGTGGACTGGCTGGAGATGCTGGACCCTGAGGTGGTCAGCAGCTGCCCTGACCTACAGCAGAGGCTGCTCTTCTCCCGGAGGAAGGTGGGGCTATGCATAGTGCTCAGGATAAGGGAGGGTCCCTGGTCTGGAGCAAGGTTCTCGGTGGCCACAGCATCATCTTCACTTTCAGACCTTGTGCCCTTGGCCTCCAGGGAAAGGATAGGGTCTCCCATGGGCTCTAGCAGAGTCCAGGCCTAGGTCCCTTGTTTTCTTGGCTGATGCTATGATTGCCCAGATGTGGTTGTGGGCCGGGCAGAGCAGGGTGGGCCATAGTCAGCAGTAGGCAGGGTGGGTGCAGGGCCCTGCCTAAGGGAGATAAGATTCTCAGGAAGGACCTGGGTGAAGCCTTAAAGGCACCCCACTGCATGTGGTGGCTCCAGCGTAGATGTGGGAGAAAGCATGAGCTACCACCCAGAGTGTCCTGGTTGATGGGATGAGTTGGACGTTGTCAGCTGACCTTACCAATAGTCCACATGCCCCTTTCCTTCTTTCCCAGGGCAAAGGTCCTGCTGGCACCCAGGTGCTGTCATTTCGTCCTTACCTGCTGGCCCTCTTCACGCACCAGTCCAGCTGGCCCACGCTGCACCGCTGCATCCGCATCCTGCTGGCCAAGAACCGGGAGCAGAGGTGGGTACCCCTCAGCAGGTCTTCACCCTCTCAGCCTTGCTGCAGGAATGGTGTGATGGCCCGGGTGTGTATCCCTCTGCTGGGAGCTGCTGGCTCTGTTCTGGTGGTCACAGTTGTTCAGTGCTACTCTGGGTGGTTGTGATAAATGCTGACCTCAGGGTACATAAACTCAACATTGAGGGTCCCAGGAATATCTGATCCTCCATACCACTACTGGTGTTTGAGACCTCACAGCCCATGCAGGGAGTTGCCTGGAATCCTCAGGGCATGGTGGTAATAGGGTACAATGCTTGCTGAGGAAGTGGCTCTTCCTGCCCAGAGATGGTAGGCTCCCATTTCTAAGCTAGAATCTGATGGGTGCTTAGACTGACCAAGACTTTCATTTGCCCCCGATGTCCTGGGAAGGTGGTCAACAGGCCACAGAGGCCCTGCAAGTATATCACCTTGGAGGTCTAAATCCCACCCTGGCCAGCCCCACCCTAGCATCACTGGGTCCCTTGTACATGTCCCTACTCTGGTTGGCCCTGTCCCCCACACCCAGAGGGGAACATTCAGGAGAGTAGAGTTGTTACGGGCTGCAGCTGCTTCACATGTCTGAGAAGAGCCCACAGTGCTGTCCATGAAGAGCCAGGAGATGCCCCGAGGTGTTTTGCTGCCAGGCACTTAACCTCCATCGCCTGTGGTCCCTTGGTTTGGGCAGGGCCAGTGTCTGTCCTCTCTCTGTGGGGTGCAGTTTGAGACTTACCCTAGACACATCGTGGAGGCATGTTGCAACCTTATGGGATGGGCATTGGCTTTACCACGAGGATGCCCTTCCTGGAGCTACATCCTGCTCTCTCCTGTGCCCGGATACCCTTCTTTTGCTCATCTGGACCCCTGCTTCTTCCCAGATTTGACCCCTCTGCGTCCTTGGACTTTCTCTGGGCCTGCATCCATGTTCCTCGCATCTGGCAGGGCAGGGACCAGCGCACTCCGCAGGCAAGTGTTGGGGGTGGCCTGGCCCCAGAGGACTGGTGTGTCCTGGAGCTGACCAGTGGATGCCTGATTGCAGAAGCGGCGGGAAGAGCTGGTGCTCCAGGTCCAGGCTCCAGAGCTCATCAGCCTGGTGGAGCTGATCCTGGCTGAGGCAGAGACCAGGAGCCAGGATGGGGACGCTTCTGCCTGTAGCCTCATCCAATCCCGGCTACCTCTGCTGCTCAGCTGCTGCCGTGGGGACAACGAGGGTGTCAAGAGAGTCTCTGAGCACCTCATGGCCTGCATCCAACAGCATGGGGACAGGTGCTTAGGATCCCTCGTCCCAGGGGTGCTACTCTCATGTGTGAGGTGTGCAGGAGGAGTCAGATCCAGGGCAGATGGTGGCTCCATGAGCCCCTCCTGTCTTCCAGCGTGCTGGGCCGGCGCTGCTGGGACCTGTTCCTGCAACTCTACTTGCAGCGGCCGGAGCTCCGGGTACCCGTGCCAGAGGTCCTGCCACACAGCGAGGCAGCTGCTAATAGCAGTGTCTGCAAGGTGAGGGTGCAGTTCTGCCTACTCCATGCCAGACTTCCTGAGTGCCCTAACCATGGAGAGAGTAGGCGGGTAGAGGCCAACAGCCTGACTGGCTACCTCCCCTGCGAGGGGTGGCTTTCAAGGCTACGGATGGTATAGGCGGCTGCGCTGTTTGCCCATGTGGTCAGGGTGACTCCTGTCCCTCACTTTGAAGTAGATGCCAAAACCAGGATATGGAGGAACATTTTTTTCAGATTATGAAAAAGGGAACTGGTGAGAAATGATAGTGTGTGGGCACCCCTGCTCTGTGGTCACTGGATTCGTTTGCATTTCCTGGTGGTAAGTGTCCACGTGCATGCAGCGCGTGCCCTTGGCCTTGCAGCAGTGTTGGTCTACCCAAGCTGCAGCGGCACCACGGCTTGTTCTTGTCATTGCTGAGTGGTTTTTGGTGTGTAGACAGATGGTTTGGTTTATCTACTCAGCTCTGGTGGATATTTGAGTCATTTTCAGCTTGGAGCAAGGACATCTGCTGTGAGGGCTTGTGCGTGGGTCTCCATAGACAGCTGCTTCTGCCTCTCCCAAGTGAGCCACAGCCTGTGGAAGGCCAGGCTTCCTGTGCCCACTGGCCTGTCAGTGGCCACCTAGCGGGTCTGCAGCCTCCCTCTGCCCAGTGACTGGGGAAAGTTGGCTTTTTACCATTTTTTTGTCTTTTTACACTTGTGTATTGTTTTATACAGTTGAAATCATACTTCATATGCAATTTTGGTCCCCTCCCCAACATATCATTCAGTATTTGGTATTGAGAGGCCAGATTTATCCCTGTAGAAGTGCTCACCCTAGCGCTGTGTCAGCATGTCTGGGGTGGCTGTGAGGGAGTGATCCCTCTGGATATGGGGTGGTGTGGTGGCCCTGGGCCTTAATGTTCTCTTCCTCCCAGTTGGACGGCCTCATCCACCGCATCATCACCCTCCTCGCGGATACCAACGATTCCCGCTCCTCTGAGAACCGAGGGGCAGACGCCAACATGGCCTGCCGGAAGCTGGCTGTGGCTCACCCTATCCTGCTGCTCAGGTACTGCCCAGCCTGGCCCAGCCACCTGCACTAAACCTAGCACCAGCCTTGCTCTTCCCCACTCCTAGATCTGAGTGGGTGCTCCTGTGGGTGTTCCTGTCCCAGCTCCAGGTGTTATAAAAGAGCCTGCACCTAGACCCTGACATGGGCAGCTATTGACATTGGCTGAACCCCAGGTGGGAGGGAGGAGCTAGGCAGACCCCAGAGGGGTGGGCCAAAGGGACCCCTCCTAGACTACCAAGTGCTGGTGGGCAGCGCTGGTGACGAGGTCCTGGCCCTACAGCTGCTCCCAGGCCATGCTGTGAGCTGGGGGGCCCAGATGTGGTCATCTCCCCGCATGTCTTGTCCCCAGACACTTGCCCATGATTGCTGCACTACTGCATGGGCGCACCCACCTCAACTTCCAGGAGTTCCGTCAGCAGAACCACTTGACCTTCTTCCTGCACGTGCTGGGGGTGTTGGAGCTGCTGCAGCCCCAGGTGTTCCGGAGCGAGCACCAGAGGGCGCTGTGGGACTGTCTACGCTCCTTCGTGAGCTTGCTCCTGGTGGGTGCCCTGAGGGGACGCCATCTCTCACCCTGTGTCCTGATTACTTGTCGCTGCTCCCTAAGGGAACCAGCGTGAACATTCTGGAATTCTTCTCCTCCCACCTTAGCTTCTTTCTGCCCCCATGGCCCTAGCTCAGCCTGACCTTTGTAACGCTGACAGGAGAATCAGGTCCCTTAGCCAGGACCAGGCTACCTATTGGGTAGCCTCTTTCTCCCCTGCCTACCCCAGGGACCAGCTCTCACCCTGACCCCAGCCTCTCATGTGCCCGAGAGACCCCATGTTCTTGAGAAGCCCAGCTCAGGGTGGCGCCTGTGGCTCAAAGGACTAGGGCGCCAACCTCATATGCCAGAGGTGGTGGGTTCAAACCCAGCCCTGGCCAAAAACTGCAAAAAAAAAAGAGGAGAGAAGCCCAGCTCAGACCTCCAGACTGCTCCATGCTTGTCACAGTGGCTGTGACAAGCCCATAACCCATCTCGTGGGTTATGTCCATTTGGATGCCTGTGTGTCTGTGAGCTCACGAGGGCTGTGGGCTGTGGCTGACCACCTTTGAGACTGCCATGGTTGAACACCTTCAGGGCTACTGTGATCAGCAGAAGTGGTCATTGTGATTATTATCCAAGGTGTTGGCTTCTCCTTTGCAGAACTACAGGAAGTCTTCCCGCCACCTGGCTGCCTTCATCAGCAAGTTCGTGCAGTTTATCCACAAGTACATCACCTGCAATGCACCTGCGGCAGTGTCCTTCCTGCAGAAACACGCTGAGCCACTGCAGTGAGTGCCCCTACCCCTCCTGCATTGCCTTGGTTTCCCCCTAGCCTTCCGTCTGCCTGTGTCTTCCTCCTGGCTAAAAACCACATCTTTTCCCCAGTGACCTGTCCTTTGACAACAGTGACCTTGCAATGCTGAAGTCCCTCCTTGCAGGGCTCAGCCTTCCCAGCAGGGCTGGCAGAGCTGACCAAGGCCTAGAAGAGGAGAGTGAGGGTGAGTCGGGAGGTGTCCTGTGGGGGCTTTGCAAGCCCAGTGACCTCACCGGCCCCTGGTCCACTCTGCTTGTGTTAAGTACTGACTGGTATGACTGAGCAGCAGCACTCCCACCCCTGGGGTCCCACCAGCAACTGCCTCCCCAGGAAGCCTCTGGGCCCTACTGGGTGGGACTTGTCCTCAGTTACCCACTCATGTCCCTACCTCACCCTGTGGCCCTCACCTGCCTGATGGTGACGTGGCATAAATTCTGTGCTGGCACTGTCAAAGGGCAGTGGATGAGTGAGTGTGTCCAGGACCACTGGAGGCTGGGCGGTTGCTGGCTGTGATGGCTGTTCCGCACCAAACTGTTTTGAGTGTAGCTCTTTGGCAGTCGTGGACACATGGCACACAAACGCCTCTGTGGAGCACGTGCCAAGCCCCAGGCTGTGGAGGGAACAACTCCCTTGTGGTAATGTTCAAGAGAGAAGGGAGAATACACTCGCCAGTGGGGCTGCTCCCAGTGGCCTCCTGTCCCCCTACACTTGTTGAAAGCCTGCCATATTCCAGGCACCCTGCTCAGTGCTGGGCAGTGGCCTATGTGCTCTGGGGAGGGCAGCTATAGTGCTTGGTTCACGTCTCTGGACTCCCAGCGTGCTGACTTGCTCACCCTTCAGATGAGAATGCAGCTGGCTCCCTGCCCCTGGTCAGCGTCTCCCTCTTCACCCCTCTGACCACGGCCGAGATGGCTCCCTATATGAAGAGGCTTTCCAGGGGCCAGACAGTTGAGGGTGAGTTGGGGGCCTAGTGTAACCCACATGAGATCAGTGCCTTTTTTTTTTTTTTTTTTGAGACAGAGCCTCAAGCTTTCACTCTGGGTAGAGTGCTGTGGCATCATAGCTCACAGCAACCTCTAACTCCTGGGCTCAAGCGATTCTCCTGCCTTCACCTCCCAAGTATCTGGGACTAAAGGCGCCCGCCACAACGCCTGGCTGTTTTTTGGTTGCAGCCATCATAGTTGTTTGGCAGGCCCGGGCTGGATTCGAACCCACCAGCTGAGGTATATGTGGCTGGTGCCTTAGCCGCTTTAGCCACAGGCGCTGAGCCATCAGTGCCTATTTTGTCACCAGCATCCTGGGTCCCACAGGGGCTGCAGGCAGTGACTATCCTGCTGCTGCCTTTGGGGCATACAGGGACAGTGCAACCTCACCAGGTCATAGGAGGGATGGGTTGTTTCCTCGGGGTATCCCACAGAGAGGACATTAGAGGAAATTCAGGGACCCAGGGGAGCCAGGGCTAGTTGCTCTGCTCTAGGCAAAGCAGAGTGTCAAGCAAGCCACTGAAATATCCAGAATACTCCTCCAAGAAGCAAGGCCTGGGAGGATGGCAGGGCAATTGGTTAGGAGAGCCCAAGGGTAGGCTCAGAGTGACCTGTCTTTGAGTCATTTCCCCTTGCTAGAGGCCAGCATATAGGGGCTGGAGGGCAGGGACGGGCATCTGGAGTGTGGCACTAATGAGTGTGACAGGCACCTGGGAAACCTCCTGGGGCCTAGAGGGAGTGGGAAGCCAGCAGCACTGGCACTTCCCTCTTGAGGTGCACAGGGACATGCCCCTTGCCTCTGGGTTGCTTGGGTGGGTAGGCAGAGGTCCTCCCTGGCCCCAGCAGCTGTGGCCTAGCCCGGCCTGGCCCTCTGTGCCTATCTTAGACCTGTTGGAGGTTCTGAGTGACATAGATGAAATGTCCCGGCGGAGACCTGAGATCCTGAACTTCTTCTCGGTGAGCAGAGATGGACCGTGGGAGAGCTAGTTGCTGTTATGGGGATATCTGGCAGGGCAGCACTCCCTGACACCCTCCTTCCTGCCCTGAGCCCCATAGAGCTCTCCATGAGCTAGGCCCTGGCCCAGATGCTGGCAGCACAACTGACACCAAGGGAGGCCCCCAGGGAACAATCCCCTGCCATTGTTACTAACCACCTAAGGCCAAGAGGCTAAGGAGTAAGAGTTTGGGCCCTGGACGGGGCAGGCGGGGGGTACCCTGGTAACACCATACACCGTGCCCTGGCCAGACTAGCCTGCAGCGGCTGATGAGCTCGGCTGAGGAGTCCTGCCGCAACCTGGCCTTCAGCCTGGCCCTGCGCTCCATCCAGAACAGCCCCAGGTGAGCCTCCTGACCAGGCCCCTCTGCCATTACTGGGAGGTCCCTGGTTGGCCATATGTGGCCAGGCAGGCTTCCAGATGAGCTCACCTTGTCCAGCAGGGCTTGGCCTGGGCTCTGTGACAGGTAGAGGTGCCTGCTCACGCTTGTGGCTCTTTCAGCATCGCAGCCGACTTCCTACCCACATTTATGTACTGCCTGGGCAGCCGGGACTTCGAGGTAGTGCAGACAGCCCTCAGGAACCTGCCTGAGTACACCCTCCTCTGCCAAGGTGAGTGCCATCCTGGGGCTGGCTCTCAGGGAGGGCCTGGGGGCACATCTGCCAAGAGCTACCAGATGACATTGCTGTCAGGAACCCTGAGGTCTGGTCACCATGGTCAGGGTGTTTCCAGCCAGCATGGCTTTGCAGGCTCCCTGTCTCCCCACAGAGCACGCAGCCGTGTTGTTGCACCGGGCCTTCCTCGTGGGCATGTATGGCCAGATGGACCCGAGTGCCCAGATCTCTGAGGCCCTAAGGATCCTGCACATGGAAGCTGTGATGTGAGCCTATGATGCTGACCCATCCACCAGCCTTGGGCCACTCAACATGATGGCTGGGGCCCCTGAGGCCAAACCCAGGAGGGCTGGTCCATCAGTGGTCTTGCCTGGGCCAAGGGGTGGGTGCTGAGCCCTAAGGCTATACAGAGCTCAGGAATAGCACCTGTGGTGGCTCCAGGCCAGCTGCTGGCAGGGAGCCCCTGTTTGCAAGCCTGTCAACACCTCCTGGGTCCTGGCCCTTCTGCAAGCAGTGGGTGGATATGGCCCAGTGTGAGGGAAGGCTGGTGTCTGCCAGGCGTGGCAGGGGTCCAGTTTTAATGAAACATTCTGGATTCTCTGTGTGCTGTCTGGTGTCCTGTGTCCCCGTCTGGGGTGTCAGGAATTGGAACAAGATCTTGGGAGGTAGGGGCCAATGCTAGGCCCCTAGGCTTCACCTCCCCCCATAGGAGCCCGGAAGGCTCTACGCACCTGGCTGTCCACATTGGTCAGCCCTTCTCCTCAAGCAGAAGAGAAGAAAGAGCAAGAGGCGTTGGCTCTCAGCCCTCTACCCCGGAGGTCAACTCTGCTGGGCAGAGGCCAACCTTTTCAGGTCATGTGCAGCTGCGGGGTTGATCACCCCTCCCTCTCACCCTAAAAGATAGAACAAGATCCTGGGCTGTGGGCGTCTCCTTCCAGGAACAGAGTTGGGGAAGCCCATTCTGGAACAATCCAAGCAGCCAGTGGTGCTGCCTGGGCTTGCCTTCCCAGGCCCTGGCTGAGGGAGGAGAGCCCAACTGTCTATGGGGGAAGTGAGCCCAACTAGTAGGGTCAGCCAGTGTCGTGGAGTGAAGCTGTGCCTGGTGGGTACCCTAGTTCCCCATGTGCCAGAAGTTAGTGGTCCTGAGCCACGCTGGACTCTTCTCCCTGCCAGCCCATTTCTTCCCCTTTAGGCTGGAGTTAGAGCTGTCCTTGCCTCTCCATCCTCATGGTAGGCAGGCAAGGCACCTTTCCCCTGTCCTCCCAGGCAGGCCACCAGGGGACACTATGGCTAGGAAAGACAAACCAAGCCCTCCCAAAAGCCTCCAGGATAGGCCTGAGGTCTGTGGTCCTCAGAATGACCTTGGCCTCTGGAGATACCCAACAGATGGCCCCACAAGTGGGCAGCTCTGGCTCTAGGCTCCAGTGTCAGGGTCAGCGTGCCAGCTATGTCTGCTGTCTTGAGGGTCTCATGCCAGCCACTGCTGCACCCACCCAGCTGCCCTCCCAGAATCCCCTAAGGCAACCAGGGACCGGAGCTGTGGTAGGGATGAACCAGTTAGGATTATTCTGACTTGCCTACCCGGGGCGCCTTCTGCCCTTTCCCTGGGAGTGGCGATGGGTAGGAACTGCCCCCATGTGGCCTTTACCCAGCCATGCAGGACAGTGCTGCTCACCCTTGCCCTCTGCCCCAAACACATCCTCTTAGAGCAGTGGTTCTCAACCTTCCTAATGCCGTGGCCCTTTAATACAGTTCCTGTGGGTTGAGAACCACTGTCTTAGAGACACCCTCCATGTGGAGAGCACCCAGCATGGCCCTGGATGTAAGGCTGGCCCTTCCTGTCCACTGCCTGGCTTGTCCTGGCTTCTGTGGCTCCAGCAAGCTGTCCCTGAATACCTGCTGTAGTATATGCTCCAGGTCTCATATGGGTTCTGCCTGTCCCCATCCACCTCTGCCACAAAGCCCCAGAGCCTATTCAAGTATGTCCTCATTCTCTATCTGGCCTTGCTCTGTGGTTTCCAGTGCCTGGTTTGGGGGTTAGAGGGCCAGCCCCCACCCCACTGTGTAAATGAAACCTGGGAAAGAGCAAGGCTGCTACCCAGCCAGGGCTGCCCACATGCACTGGCCCCAACACCTTATCATAGGGTGCAGGGAGTTGCTAGGTCCAGGCTGACCATTTTCACCAGATTGTCTCATACAAACCCACCTGCCTCCCAAGCTCAGGAAAAGGCCACTGGCTCATTCTCAGGATCTCATATGCTGCCATCTTAACCCAAAGCCCCAGACCACCTGGCAGAGACATGGCCCATTCCTATCTCATGGCTGGGGAGACAGCCCAGAAGTGCCAGAAAGTACAAGACTCTGGTGGTGAGGATGGAATGGGGCTGGAGCCCACACCTGTCCCCTGCCACACTGCTGTGTTCTCAATGCAGCAAAGAAGGGCAAGAGGCTGGCAAAGGGCTCACCCCAGGGAGAGACAAGATGACAATAGCCTAGGCCACATGCCCCCTTCAGGTTGCCAGATTAGGGTATTTGGTGACCTGTTGAGCCAGGGACATGGGGAGGCAGGTGGCAGCATGGATAGTACAGCTACCAAAACCCAATTCCCTAATCCCACTTGCTGGGGATTATCTGCACATGTCTCCTGATGCCAGGGCCTATAGAAGATGTCATAAGGACACTTTGGGGGACCGAGCAGGCCCAGTGTGGCTCCCTCTAGATCCAACTTGGTGACTGTGGGATTAGCCGGGAGCTCTTTACATCAGGGTGCCTCGAGGGGCTGCATGTGTGTGTCATGTAGCTGCAGGCTCAGGTGCTCACAAGACATTCCCTGCAACATACTGAGTATCAGCTGTGGTGACCACCACCCCTGTTATAGTAGGAGATGGGCTCCCGGGCACCAGCCTGGGCAGATGGGAGCCCAGGGGCAGCAGACTGCACAAGCGAGTCTGTTTGTGGTGAAGTCATGTGTGCCAAGGATAGAGTGTACAGGCCATGCAGTGGCCATGCAGTGCCAGCTCTTCAGGACCAGCAGGTCCACCTGAAACTCTTGAGACAGAAACACAGGCTCTGACACAGTGTGAGCCTGGAGCCTGCAGGCTCCAGTCCTTGCTGTGTGCCTGCACCCGACCTCCAGCCCCCAGAAGCTGGGTGGCCTCTCCTAGGGCTGGGCCCTTATCCCTACAGACCAGAAGGCAGAGGCTATGCGGGCAGCCCCGAGGAGGCCCAGTGAGTACCAGGAGTGCAGCCGGCCTTCCAGATTCCAGCCCTCTTTCCTGCAACTTAAGAAAGAGACCCAGACTGGCCATGTTCCCTCCTGCCACAAGCCACCTCCCCTCTTGGTGCTGCCTCTGCAGGCTCCTGGGCACCTCCTCCTGGAAGGCCTCCTCCCCTCTGGGGCTCCTCATGCCAGGCTGGGGGCAGTATGTCTGCTATGGTGGGTGTTGTCCTCAAGTGGGCCTCCCTAGGGTTGCTGAGCAGGTGAGGTCTGACCTCCACAAGCCTGGAACCTGGGCAGCAAAGGCTGAGGCTAGTCTGGCTCCAAGTAGCCATGGTGGGATGGTGACCAGGTTTGGGGAAGGAAGCAGGAGGCAGTGCTCCAGTCCTGGGCATGGGACCCTAGGCAGCTGAGCTCCCCACTTGGGATCTCAGTTTCCCTCACTTTACACTTGCTGAATGAGGCAGGGAGGTCAGGCTAAGCTGAAGTATTCCATGTGAAGTGTCTGGCCTAGGCCGGGCAGGTGTGGAGGGCACAGGTGTGTGCTGGTCCTAGGCTGCTGACATCAGGGACCAGGGTCTGGCAGCTCCCAATGATGGCACCTAGGGGGCAGGCCACTGGTTTCTGCAACCCTTGAAATGTGGCACCAGCCCTGTCTCCATCACAGAGGGCAGCTATGGGGGGCATGGCCGGCCCTGGCACTGACAGAAGAGGAGACAGGTACCAGCAGGCAAGAGCCCCCTGCGTGCAGCCCATGCCAGGAAGACAGCCTGGACACATACATGGCAGATTTGGAATTCATGTGCATGAGGGGAAGTCCACTGAAACAGGGAGGTCTATTAGAGTAAGGGCGTGGCAGTCAGATGATGGTGCTGGTCCTGGAACGGACCAACAGCCAGCAGGTCTGGCCTCCCCACTCCCTCATGCCTCTAGCTTGTCACCCTCAGGACCAGTTCAGGGGGCCCCAGGGAGACTGGGCACCCCTAGGGTCCTCTTCCATCTGAGGAGAGAAGGGAGGCTCAGGGGAGGGTGCTGAATGGTTCATATAGTGTCAAAGGGCAGCATTCCAAACCCCTGTGGCCTCTGGCTAATTCCTGGGTTTCCTTTACCAGATTGGGTGGGGGGAGGTGAAGTGTTGCCATGGTGACAGCCCACCTGCTCCCTCACAATCTAAAAACAAATGCCTCCTTGTTTCATTTTCAGTTCTGGGTGGGGATGGGCCCTGACCTTTAAACAGGCTGGACAGAGGCCACTGAGAAGAGCCTAGGAAGTCCTGAGTAGCCTGGCCCAAACCTCTGCAGCACATTCACCCAGGGGCTGTGCACATGGCTCCACTGTGCAGATGAGGGCAAGGAGGGCCACAGTTGCCCAAGGTCATATGTGGATGCTGCTTGGGGAGCCCTGGGCCCAGACATCACCACCCCCAGCACCCAGCTTCCTTCTTTAGGGCAACTTAGAGCTCTGACCCAATTAGGCCCAGGCAGGAGTAGGGTCATTTCGGGTGTAGCTGGAAGCCTCCCCAGGATGGAACGTGGGCCCCTTCCCTCCTTGGAGGCGACCTGCTAGGAAGCACTGGAGAAGATAGGATGGCAGAGCTGGAAGTCCCAGTCATCTCCCCGCATGACCATCCTTCATCCAGACCCAAAATGACACTCTCAGTGCCCCACCCACTGTATTCACAGGGGTCCACAGGGAATCCCCTGAGGCCTGTGCCTGGGCACTGGAGGCACCACACTTCCTGGGGGAGTCCAGAAGGGCTGTTCAGAGAAGGTGGTATGTCACTGGGCCTTGAGGCATGAATAGGAATTTTCCAGAGGAGGTCCTTCAGCTCATGGACTTGTTGAGGGCATAGGGCTCTCACTGCATCATATGGGTCGAAGGGCATGAGCCCACGACACTGGTTTTCTTTCTTTTTTTTGATACAGAATCTCACTTTGTCGCCCCTGGTAGAGTGCTCTGATGTCATAGCTTACAGCCTTTAACTCTTGGGCTCAAGCAATTCTCTTGTCTCAGCCTCCCGAGTAGCTGGAACTTTAGGCACCCGCCACAATGCCCGGCTATTTTTAGAGATGGTTTCTTGCTGTAGCTCAGGCTGGTCTTGAACTCATGAGCTCAGGCGATCTTCCCACCTCAGCCTCCCAAAGTGCTGGGATTACAGGTGTGAACCACTACTCCTGGCCAACACTGATCTTTTTTTTTTTTTTGAGACAGTTTTCACTGTGTCATCCTCAGTAGAGTGCAGTGGCATCACAGCTCACAGTAACCTCCAACTCTTGGGCTTAAGTGATTCTCTTCCCTCAGCCTCCCAAATACCTGCGACTATAGGCACCTGCTACAACGCCCGGCTATTTTTTTGTTGCAGCTATTGTTGTTTAGCTGGCCTGGGCCAGGCTTGAACCTGCCAGCCTCAGTGCTAGTGGCTGGCACCATAACCACTGTGCTATGGGTGCCAAGCCAACACTGATTTTCTTTTTTTTTTTTTTTTTGAGACAGAGCCTTAAGCTGTCGCCCTGGGTAGGGTGCTGTGGCATCACAGCTCATAGCAACCTCCAACTCCTGGGCTCAAGCCAGTCTCCTGCCTCCGCCTCTCAAGTAGCTGGGACTATAGGTGCCTGCCACAACGCCTGGCTATTTTTGGTCGCAGCCGTCACTGTTGGGCGGGCCTGGGCTGGATTCGGACCCACCAGCTCAGGTGTATGTGGCTGGCACCTTAGCCACTTGAGCCATAGACGCTGAGCCTGACACTGATTTTCTTACCTGGTGCCCTCCTGGTCTGAAGTTGGGCCTGGAGGGGACTGCAGGGCTTAGTGAAGCCTAAGGGGTGAGCCTGGCACATAGAGCAGCTTCTTAGGCATTTTGAGTGGTAGGGAGGCCAGGGTCTGGAGAGGGGAGCATGCCAAGGAATAGCCACATCTCCTCCAATGGGAAGCATGGAGAGGGTATCTGCAGAGCCCAGGCCCTGGCTGACCACCATCTGTTCTGTAAGCCTGGGCCACTGGTCATACCTGCCTCCTGGGGCCAGGGGGTCTAGGCCTTCCACAGCTGGGGTCCTGGGGGGGTCTGCTGGGTCCCAAAGACCCCTCAGGTCCATTAGTCCCAAGTCAGCATTCCTGTGGGACCCTAGGAGAGCCTTTGGGGTGATAGAGCCTGGGGCTGCAGCACTAAGAGTGGCCTAGTGGGAGGTCAAAGCAGGGTCAAGTAGACCTAACCAGGTCTCCAAGGCCTGCTCCCAACTTCCTGGCTATGGCCCCCTGCAAACTGCATCCCCTCTCTGATCCCTCATCTGGGAGATAGGCATGAAATGGTGCCCGTGGCTCTGGGTGGCCACGAGGACCTCATGTAAGCACACAGAAGGTGCTCCCTGCTGGGCATCTGTCACTGTTATCTATGTTCTGCGAACAGAGAGGTGCTAGGATCTGGCAAGGACACACAGCAGTCAGGGACAGGCTGGGCTTCTTCTATCTGCTCAGGTCCTGGCGCCTGGTGCCCCATCAGCCTGTTCTTGAGCTGTTTACCAGGAAGGGGGGAGGCGGGCCCCATTACAAGGGGTTCCTATAAATGGCGTGAGGAGGATTAATAATGTATTTATAACACATCGTCGTGGTAGCTGGAAATGATCTATAAATGTGCGGTAAATGTTTTATAATGTTTTTGTAACCCGTTATAAATGATAAATGGCAGACTATAGATGCTGGATCAAATATTTATAATGCATTGTGTGCGGCATTGGACTGCTACAGTTCAGGAAAGCCATTAATAATAAAGTGGATGGAAATGTAAAAGTTACCGACATGCCCAGCAAAGCCATTTATAATGAAATGTAAAATTTGGCTGTTGGAAGCAACCCATGAGCTCTGATGAAGCTCTGGCCAGGGTCTCCTGGAGGCCAAGAAAGAAGCAGGGTTGTGAATTATTAGTGAGACATTCAGAGAGAATGTATACCATCCACAGCACGCCATATTAATATGCTATTAATATACCCAAGGTGGAATGCATTATTTATTGGGCCTAATTAATTAATAGGTGGCCCCTTAAAATGGGGTGTCACAGCTTCCCGCTCCCTCTCCTGCTTGGGGCAGCAGGAGTGTTGGTGTCCAACATGGCTATTTGCTGACTATGGCCTGATGGGTGGGGGAGGAAGGGATGTCCCTTGGATGCTCTAGGAAGCCAGTGTGACATCCCCACTATTGCCTACTATTGCAAAGGTCCTGTGGGCATGTCATTCTGGGAACCGCTGTGTGGCACCATTCCCTGCCAACAGGTCAGGTCAGCGGATCAGGCTCGAAGTCTCTGCATGAACACCAAAGGTCCAGAACACCTCCCTTGTTCCTCCTCCGGTGCCCTCTGTGCCAAGGCTCAGGGGACTGATTTGCTCTAGCTTGGTCCCTCAGCCTTGATTGCATGAGGTATGTCAGAGCCTGGGCTTCTGCCTAGTTGATGAGGTGGTCTTGTCTCTTCTCTGAATGTCATATTTTTGAGCTGCAGAATAGGCAGTGCCACTTCTGTTTAGATGATAAATGTCAAGACAGGGTCTTGCTCTGTTACCCAGGCTGGAGTGCAGTGGTCATTCACAGGCACAATCACAGCTCACTGCAATTTCCCAAGGTGGAGGACTATAATTATGCACAGCTAATTAGCTAATTTTTAAATTTTTTTGTAGAGACAGAGTCTCACTGTGTTGTCCAGGATGGTCTTGAACTTCTTGCCTCAAGCCATCCTCCTGCTTCAGCCTCCTAAATAGATGGGGCTGCAGGTAATTACACCACTTAGAGCTCAGAGGCACTTTAAAGAGTAGCTGTACCAAGTGACAAATGGGTGCAGAAATTGGCAAGAGAGGCTGGGACAGGGGCCTGCTGAGCCCTGCCCTTTCTTTTGCTGCCCTGTCCTAGTCCTCTGCTCAGCTACACTAGCCTTTCATTAAATGATCCTCTGCACCTCCATTCCTGCTGCAGGGTCTTTACATATGTTGTCCCTCTGCCCTTTCCCCAAGGAAAAGCTGTCAGGGCTCAGTTATCCCAGCCATCCCTGGGGAAGCCATTCCTCTCCGTAGGTGTTTCCTGTACTCTTCCCTCAGAGAGCCACTGGAACCTTTCAGGGCCCACTTTGTTCTTCCATTGATCCCTGACTTCTCTTTTGGCCCACTCTCTATCCCAGGGCTGGTTTGTGGAATCTGCACTTACAAATGCCTCCTGGCCATATGGGGAACCTCAGCCCGGGAACCCACCTCCTTCCTGCCTTCTCCTCTCTCCACCCCAGTTTCCTCATTGGCAAAAGAACATCCTCACCTCTCCCTCACAGGGGTCACCCCATAGCCAGGTACACAATAAATGCAGCATCAAGTGCTTACACTCCAGCCCTGGGGTGGGGAACAGATAAAAGCTGGGTGAGCTAGGCAGGCCCCCAGGAGGAGGTCCAGATCCCAGGCCCTTCAGAAAGTTGGGACAGTCCCAGCCTGAGACCAGCTGGTGGCAGCTCCATGGCCAGTGTGATAGGTGTGGCCAGGGAGAGGCAGGGACCTGACCAAGACTGGGAGACCTGATAAGGACGCTGGACTTTATTCACACAGCAGCCAGGGAGGCTACCCAGCAGGAAAAGGGCTAGGCTAGGTCAGTTGGCTTTCTAGAAAGATCCCTCAGGCTTGGGGGGTGGAATATGGTGGCTGGAAGGGCAAGAGGCACCTCGGGGAGGCTGGCACAGTGAGCAGGGGCTAGATGACCATGTTCTGGGGGGAGAGGCAGCAGGTGGGGATGGTCTCATATACACAAATATAAACCCTAAAAGTTAAACCCAGGCCGCCCCCTACACTGCTCCTTCTGGGGACCCTGGCTCCTGTCTGCCCCTCTGCCACACTGTGTCCTTCCTGCCTCCCACTTCTTGATCTTTCCCTTCCTTACCAGCTTTTCTGGTTCTCCTAACTGTTGCCCTGCAGGTCAAGAAAACTAGGTGCCAGGACCAGCTCAGCTGAAACCAGCATGAAATCACCCTTTGTCCCCTTGCTGGAAACCCCCCTAGCAGGTTAGAGATGGTAGCAGAGCATCGGTCATGACCAGTGGCAACCCCAGGCCACTGGGGGCTCCTCACCTAGCACCTACTTGCATGCTCCCTGTGATAGAGAGCTCACCACCTACACCAGGCTTCACTTACACTGTTGGGCAGAAGGCTGCCACACTTGGTTGCCTATTATCAGGGCCCAGCCTCAGGAAAGAGCTGCAATACCATTAGTGGTTTGAGGTTAAAAGACCTCAGGTTCTACTCCTCAGGTTCTCCAGGGCACAGAGAAGCTGTCCAGAGTCCCTGCCAGGGGCCAAATGTGGGAAAACACCTTCCTTCCTGAAGGCCTTGCCTGGACAAGTCCTGGGCCCTGGAAGAGGGGAGGGTGAGGTCATCTCACATTTCTGGCCTCATCCAGTCTACGTGGCCACAGACAAGATTTCATGAGAAGAATGTGGAGAGGGGCTGGACCAGTATAATTTTCCTAAATTACATAAGAGGGACTTTTCCTTAATTACTTGTGTCACAGATGCTCAAAGTGGAAAATTGGGAAACACCCTGCAAAAGAGGGGATTCAGTTGGGGATTCCTTCCCCCACAGACCAGGTGTGAAACTTGGCATGACGGTCCCTTTCCCAGCCTCAGTTTCTCCTCTGGCAATGCCCAGGCCTGAGTTCTGCCTTGATTGGCACACCCTCCTGCATGCACCCAAATACAAGGCATGTCTTGTTTGGCTGGCCTGCCCAAGGCTTAGGCCCCAGGCAATGGACCACTATTTGAGTCTCAATTTCCCTGTTTGTCCATAGGCCTTTCCTTCCACTCCTTCATGCCGGTAGGGTGGAGGTGGTGGCAGTGGGTGGGGCAGTGAAAAAAAAGAATGCACTGAGGTTTGTGCAGGGCCCCAGCAGGCCAAGACCTCAGGACTATGCTGCATTCCCTTTCCCAGGTCCCGGCGTGGTCTGGCCCAGGGTGAGGCGGGGCGGTGGAGCCGGGGCTAGACCTACCGGGGGCGGGGTCTGGGGCGGGGCCGTCCGGGAGCCGGGTTTGGAGCGGGGCCTGGAGCCCGGCCTAGGGACGACCAGGGGTGGGCGGGGCCGTCGGGATCTGGGCCTTGGGAGCGGGGCCTGGAGCGGGGCCTGCTGGGGGAGGGACGACCAGGGGTGGGCGGGGCCGTCGGGAGCCGGGCCTTGGGAGCGGGGCCTGGAGCGGGGCCTGCTGGGGGAGGGACGACCAGGGGTGGGCGGGGCCGTCGGGAGCCGGGCCTTGGGAGCGGATTCTGCCGCGCTGGGGACCCGCGGTGGTGGAGGCGGCTGTCCGTCCTTCAGCGCTCGCGCTTCTCCCACGGTCGCTGTCCTTCTCTGGCTTGGGTTACGCTCGGCAGGTCTGTCCGGCGTCCCCGTGGTGTCCGGCCGGGCGCGGTCCCCGGGGCAGCGCGGGCGCAGGCTGCCCCATGGCCGCCATCCGTGCGCTGCAACAGTGGTGCCGGCAGCAGTGCGAGGGCTACCGCGACGTGAGCATCACCAACATGACCACGTCGTTCCGCGACGGTTTGGCTTTCTGTGCCATCCTGCACCGCCACCGGCCCGACCTTCTGTGAGTGCCCTGCCGTGCCTGGCGCCCTTTGACCCCTCTGCAGAGCTGCGCGTCAACGCGGGCGAGTAAACTGGGGCTCGGGCCTGTTCCAGGCTTGGGGAATGAGTCGGAACTCGTGGGCCACTGGCCCCAGAGGAAGCCGGTATGGGATTGGGCAGAGCCGGGTCCTGCAGGCACAGCCCCTGGGGACCCCCGGAAGGTCCTCCGAAGGCTTCTGGTGGCCTCAGTCTGCCAGTCCACCAAGTGGAGCTGGACCCAGGCCAGGACATCCAGCCGCCCCTGCTGGCTTAGTCAGTCCGTGACTCAAGGCAGTGTCCTGGGTTCTGGCCACAGCCTCCTTCCTTCACTTGTTCCCTGGGGCCCTCTGAGACCCTTCCTGTCAAAAATTAGATCCAGATTAGATCACTCAGGATTCCAGTGTGAGCTATGCCTTCCTGCCAGCAGATCCTGGCGCCTTTGGGAGTGCAGCCTGGAACCTCTATGGGGGGAGGGCAGAGCAGGAACCCCTGATACCCCAGGTACTGTTGGACAGGCCTCTGCACCACAGGGAGGTAGAGGATGAGATGGAGAATGGACCCCTATCCCTGGAAGCTGCAGGAGGTGGGAAGGGGTTGGGGTGGCAGGCCATCTCCCCCCAGGAGGGTCTTGACCGGGGTGGCCGAAAGGCTGGCCCTGCCTTATTGCCAATTCATGGCCCAAGTCTGGACCTGCTCCATTGATTATTCACTCAACACCCTTTGCCTGAGTGACTGGGACCAAGATTGCTGAAACAGAGACCTGTGCGCCTAGGCTGGGTGACTAGAGTCTCAGGAAGTGAGGAAGGGGGTCCTCAGAAGGCCGCCTGCAGCCCAGAGCACTTTCTGGAAAAAGCATTCTCCTGAGAAGCTGTGGTTGCGGCTGTGGTGGGGGGTAAGTGTGCCAGGGAGGCCTTGGGGCTGGGAGGGGCTTGCTGGATGCTGGCATCAGTCAGACCCCTTGCTGTGAAGATGGAGAAATTGAGCCCAGATAGGAGGGGTTTGGGTTACACTAAGCAGAGCCAGGGTTGGCACCAGGACCTCTTCCTGTACCCTCAAGCACTGTCCCCCCAGACCACTCCATAGGTTAGCCAGGGTCTTGAGCAAGAGGCCTGGGCTCTGGCCCTGAGGTTGTAAAATGCATTTGTGGACCTGCCTGGGAGCCTCTGCCTCCCTCAAGGATGTGCCTCAATCACCCGTGGAGGCAGAAGATGTTGGGCAGAAGATGCATTCACATTGAAAGCCCAAAGCTGAGCTCTGATGGGAGAGGGCCAGGGACCTGGATCCTGGGCGAAGGACCACTTTAGGGAGGTTGGCAGTCCAGACCCCACTGGCGTGCAGGTCCCAGGTGAGGCTGGCTGGTGGCTGAGATAAGACCCACATGAAAGGTCTTCAAGTGGAGGTAAAGATGGTACTGCAGAACACTGGCCCAGAATCTGGTCAGCAGGTATCACTGGAGGTTTGGGTCCCTCCTAGCCCTGGGAGCTTCCATCTGTTCCCAGTTATGCTGAGGTCAGTGGCCTACGTGTGCATGTGTGCACCTGGCCCATCCCTGCTCCCAGGGAAGCACAGATACACACACGTGTGTATGTGTGCTGGCACAAGCAGGCATCATAGATCCATTCATTTAACTGATAGTTACTGTGTGCCTGCTGTGTACCCGTCATTGTGTACTGTATAAGATACCCTTGGCCCCCAAATGCAGAGAGCATCATTCTAGTCTCAGAGACAGATAGTAAACAGGTAAATGAATCAAAGCTCAAGATGACTCCCAATAATGGAGGGGCCAAAACAAGAAGGAGGCTGGAGGAAGGAGAGGCCAACCACCTGCAGCAACATGGAGACATGGGCTTATTTCTGCTGCTTCTGTTATTGTCTGTCTGTCTCCACTGGACTGCTAGCTGCACGGGTTGGAGGTGTCTGTTTTGTTCACTGCTATATCTGCACTGAGTTCAGCATGTGGTCAGGGCTCTTCGGGTATGGCGGGACGTGGTAGCTGCTCAGCGGGTGCCCATGTGCAGAAGGAAGCAGGAGGCCATGTGCCCACAGAACAGGCCATGGGATACCTCTGCTGGAGGAGGCAGGCCCAGTGCCTCTGGAGTTGACGTTGGACTTCTGGCCTCCGGAAGGTGAGGGAACACATCCTATATTCTCAGCTTCCTAATTGTGGTAGTTTTTTATAGGAGTAGTAGGAGTTACAGGTATCCATAGGTGTCAGGCATGAAGGGGCTTGTACCTACTGGCTCGTGGACACGGTTGCTGTGTGCCTGAGAAGGGTATGCTGAGAATGTGGGGACACATGCCTGTGGGTGCCTATCACAGGAAGGGGAGGAAGCCATGTGAAGGATAGGTGCAGGGTGCTGTCTTTTGGAGGGAACCCTGAGGTCAGACTTTGGATGAGACCCTGGCCTGGTGAGCCCCAGCCCCCAACTCTCTTGCCCTCCTTTCCTTCCAGCGAAGACCCTTTGGCCGCAGAAGAGTGGATGTCCTGTCTGGTATTCCTAGTTTTGCCACCAGGAAGTCCTGCCCTTTGTCTGGTCTGAGTCCTTCCTGCTGCATGCTGAGTGCACTTCCGCTTGGCCCTCAGTGGAGAGCAGCTGTGAAGGAACAAGCCTGGCGCTGAGCCAGCCAGGTGGGGCTCGTTGTTCTGCCTCTGCCCTGCGGCCAAGGGGGAGAGGGGCTCCATATCAGGGAGTTCATGTGTCCTGTGTCTCTTCTCCAGGCACATGTGACCACATTGGCGAGCCCCACAGGGACCTAAGAGGTGTGCAGTTTCTACTTTCCCATCATGAAACAGGCTTACCTGGTGACGCCAGGAGGTAGCAAGGGACAGACAACTCCCTGCCTGCTCAGCCTGCCGGCTGCTACTACCTGCTCCACCCTTAGCTGGGGGTTTCTGCAGGTGCTGCCTCAGGGTTTGTTTCTCCAGTGACACTGGTGAGCTCCAGAACCACCCAGAACAAACAGCCTTGCCTCTTGCTGCCTTGGGCAGTCAGGGCCTCAGAGGCCAGAGAGGCCAGTCCTCCCCCTTCCGGGTCTGAACTACTGCCCTCAGACAGGCAGGGTGGGGCTGGTAGCACTCCAGTGGGCAGAGGCTCAGGACTGGTAGACTTATGGAGGGGTCTGGGGAGAATGTCATGAAGTTGGGGTTCTGTTGCAGACGCCCCGCCTCAGTCCTGCCAGCTCTGGAGGCCAGCTTATGGTGGCGTTGGCTGGCAAGACCTTGTAGGGGGCCTTTGGAGGTCTTGCCAATGGCTCCCTTACTGTGGTAGGGCTTCCAAGTCTTGCCTGGCTCTGGGGGTCAGGGAAGACCAACCTGCAGAGGTACCTCCCAGAAGCTTCCCGAGGCAATGCTCTGGCCTCTTGGGCCAGAGCAGAGGGTGGGCTGAGGCTTGGCTGAAGTGACCTCCTTTCCTGACGCTAAGCAGCAGGAAGCTGGCTGGGACAGAGGCCTTATTTGCCTGGCCTGGCCTGGGGCCTACTGCCCAGACCCCGGGTGCTGCCTTTCTGGGAGGAGCCGCCAGCCCACCTAGGGACAAGGGCAGCCTAAGGCCTAGCACTTTTCTTTGCGGGGCCCAGCAGGGAGGCTGTCCTCACTCCCTGCGCCCTATCTTTGATATGGTTGTGTCTGTCTTGGTGACTCTGTGGCTTTGCCATCCCTGAGTTCCTCGCTCCTGTCTCTTCTGGGCCTTTTGGCATCTTTTTCTCTCATGTCTCTGCTTTTCTCCTCTCTCCCTGCTCCCTTTCCCATGGGACTCACTCCAGACTTGCTGGAGGGGCCTGGAGAGGGCTTGGCCAAGCCTTTCTCCTTTCTCTGCCTGGTGCCCACCCCTAGTGGCTACATTTTGTTCCAGGAAATAAACAACATGAGGTCAGCCACACAGGAATTTGGAGGGGGTTGTATGTGCCTGGAGTCCCCGAAGGCATGGGGGCAGAAGGCCGTCTTGGCTATGTGAGATGAGGCCAGCAGTCTAGGGGCTCAGTGGGGCTGGCGGGGGCAGGCAGTGACACATGAGAAATTCATTTTTTTGGCCAAAGCTGAAAGAATAAGTTAAAGCCACAAAAATCTCATTCTGCAAGCACTGAATTATTTCATCCACAAGCATTTATAGAGCACCAGCTGTGTGCGGAGCCCCATAGTAGGTGCCTTGGAGTTATATCAGAACTTACCTGATTTTAATTGTGAGAATTTAAGTTAAAAAATAATCTAATTCTGAAGAGTGTCCTGGACTCAGCATACTCCCTGCCCAGTAGGCTCTTGGGGCCATTTGTGGCTGCCTCACCGTCTGCTCACTACCCCAAGCAAGGGTGAAATTGATGCAGTTTTGCCCAGCAAAGCCTTTGACTCAAGCTACCCACTTCCCTGTGGGTCAGCCAAGGCCAGATGTATCAGTCTCTTGGGCTTCCATGCAGAGTACCAAAAAACGGGAGGCTTAAATAATGGTCCCTCTCATAGGTCTGGAGGCTAGAAGGCCCAGACCAAGGTGTCTGTGGGACTGTGTGGGCTGCCCTTTGCTCATGGGTGGCCGTCTTCTCCCTGCCTCTTCATATCCTCTTCCCTATGTGTTCCTGTGTCTGAATTTCTCCTTTATATGAGGACAGCAGTCATCAGATCAGGGCCACCCCAAGGGCCCCATTTAAACTTCATTACCCTGTGAAGATCCTGTCCCAGATGAGGTCTTGTGCAGAGTCCTGAAGGACAGGGCTCTTGTGTGCCATTTTGGGGGCACAATTCAACCCGGCCCTGGCTGGTAGAATGCTG
The DNA here is from genome assembly GCF_027406575.1 of Nycticebus coucang. NCBI lineage: Eukaryota > Metazoa > Chordata > Mammalia > Primates > Lorisidae > Nycticebus > Nycticebus coucang. Next base: position 62,704,391 of record NC_069791.1, on the reverse strand, counting down.
GCTGCAGTGGGTGTCCTAGAGGGATGAGTAGAGTCTCCACTTGGCGCTCTTGCGGAGTTTGCAAGGTAATTCTGACTGGTAGAATAAATTAAAGCCATAGCATCTGGCCACAGAGCTCAGTTCCTCAGGGACCTGACCCAGATGTTCCTGCAGCAGGGTCGAGGGCTCAGGGACTGTAGGTGCCAGAGCATCAGGCAGCGCCAGGACAGGACATTCACAGCAGGAAACAGTGGACCTCAGGAAGGTAGGAGGGGTGTGATGGCCATGGACTGGTCAAGGTGGCCCTGCCCAGTGTGGAGGCCTCAGAGGCCCAGGAAAGCAGCTTGGACTTGGTGGTGAGGGCTGACAGTCCTTGAACTTGCAGCCCAGGCCTGCACACCTTGGCCCTGTGCACTGAGCACTAGCACTGCCCTGGGGCATCTAGAAGGCTCTGGGACACCCTGGTCTGCCATAGAGCTTACTTACTCTGGACTGGGGAGCTGCTCTAGTTTGTACATCTGCAAAATGGGCTTATAGGCTGGATCTCTGCCCAAACTCCCTCTCCTGTGCAAGGAGGCTTTCAGAACAGTCCAGCTCATACTGCCATAGTAACAGCTGCTGTTTGGAATCCCACAGGCAATGACGTGGACAGATTACTTTTTTCTTTTTTGAGATGAGGTTTCATGTGTTGCCTGGGCTGGTTTCAAACTCCTGGTCTCAAGCGTTCTTTCTGCCTCAGGGATTACCTTGAGGTCCTGGTTATCTCCGGTAGCTGGGACTACAGGTGTGCACCACTGTACTGGCTTCCTGGTCACTATTTAACCAGTCCTCTTGAGAGCAGCAGCCCCTGCTCAGGATCTGGTGGTCTTTGTCAGTGTCTGGGACTGGGCAGGGACCACCTGTGTGTGGTCTAAGTGTGCTTTCTGCTCAGAGTGTCCTTTGAGAGGTGTGATGGCTGTGTTGTGCCCGTGCTGGGCATGTACACAGAATCTGGCCTACCTGAAATGCGTGGGGCTGTGCTTGTGGCCTCTCTAGGATGGCCCTGCTGTCCAGGCTGGACTGGGGGCCCTGCATCCCTATGGTCTAGCGTGTGCAGTGGGGGGCTGGGCATGCAGTGGACGCTTAGTGATGCTACTTCAGGGAGGAATGAAGGAACGATGGGACCCCAAATGGTTGGACTTGAGCCAGGGCCCAGTTAGTTCTGACTGCTGTTTCCCTGCTGTGTGGCCTCTGGCAATTCTCTGAGCTGCTCTATGCCTCATTTTCCTCATCTGTGTGATGCAGACGTGACAGTGGCCACTCGGTACATGGGGTATATGCTTTAAGGGAGTTGATAATTTGTGAGGAGCTGAGGACTGAGAGCAGCACCCTCACGCAAATGGAGAGTCAGACAGGTGGGGGGAGGGGTCTATCTAACCCTCAGGGCGGTGTGGCAGGCAGCCTCGGGCTCTCCTTCACTTTGTGATGAAGTGATGGGCGTGGGAGGGAGGTGGCCACCCATGTGCCCTTGGGCATTCCTGGGGTCATACTGCATCTGGAGACAAACCTAGGATGGTGCTGCCCCTCGCCCTGGGAGCCTCTAATATACACCCATGTTGTTCTCTGGGCACCAGAAAGCCTGACCACAGCCCATCTGATACCCAGGCATCTGGAGGGGATGGTGGCTTCCTGGTGCTCACAGCATTGCTGTGACCAGGGAGGGTCCAGCCTACCCTCCTTGTGTTCCCAGTGGGGCCTCACTCCTACACAGCCCCTTGTGGCCTCCACCTGGGCAAGGTAACCTCTGAGGCCTTCCATCTCTTGGACACCAGTGTTTCTGTCTTCCCCAGGGACTTTGATGCTCTCAGGAAAGAAAACATTTATGAAAACAACAAATTGGTAAGTGCCCCTCTCTCAAAGCTTCTCAACTGGCCTGTCTTGTGCCCCTAACCTGCGTCCGAGGACCTCTGGACCTGTCTAGGGCATCCTGCTGTTGAGGCTGGGGGCTCGCTGCCCAGCTCATCCTGGGCCCCAGGCCTCCCCAGCACTCCTTCCTCAGTGGGGAAAGTGAGGGGCAGAAAGTGCCTTTGGGGGCAGGAGTGGCTGTAGGGCAAGGCCCCAGGGGATCACAGGTGGGCCAGCTGCCATCTCTACCCTAGTACCAGCTTCCAGGCCCACCTACAGTCCTGTTTGCCTTCCCCAGCCTCTTCCCCATGCCCGGCCTCAGTTTCCTTGCTGCAGAATGAGCTCCACTTTCTCTCATGGGCTATTGCACAGGCTGGATCCATCATTCATCCTACAGGGAGGTGATGGGCCTCGCATTGGTGCACTGGGGAGCTGGCATTCCAGCAAGGGCAATGGTCAGTGCACAGGACATGGTCAAGCCTGCCTGACTGGTGTTGTCACTGCTTGGCTTGTGGGCAATTTTAATTTAACTTAATTAAAATAAAATAAAATTAAAAATTCAGTTCCTTGGCCATGTTGGCCACATTTCAAATGCTCACAGCCATACGTGGCTGGCGGCCACAGTGTTGGGCAGGGCAGCATAGAACACGTCCTTCTCGGGAAGTTCTGGACTGTGCTGCAAACAATGCAGCTTGTTGGGCAGGAATGAGTGCTGTGGAGATAGATGAAGGAAAGAAGGCGGCAGGGCATGGGGGCTGATGGAGGTCAGGGAACCCTGTGGATACCTGCAGAAGGGTGTTGGGGGCTGTAGGAGCAAAGCCCTGAGGCTGGAGGGCACTGGCTTGTAGAGGAACACCCAGGGGCTGAGAGGCCCAGGGGCAGGACAATGTAGACAGGAGGAGGATGTGGGTTAGCATGGCATGGGAAGGACTGTGGGGAAGGCTGGACCCTGGGAGGTATGATCCGTGTCTGGAAAGGGCTAGGTGACAGGGAGGTGGGGCACCTGGCTTACCATGGTGGCTGTAGAAGGGACCGTGTTCTGGATGTGTCTGAAAAAGAGTCAGAGGTAGTACCCAGCCTTAGGGGGCAGAGCTCACTTGTGCTGTGGCCTGGGAGGGCTGTGGAGATAGGAGCCTGGCACGTACAGAAAGGCAGGAGGACAGATGTGAGGGTCATCAGGCTATGGACGGAGTGTTTTAAAGGCAAGGGACTGTCCAGGTTTACCCAGGGCAGGTCAGGGAAGGGGACAGATGGGGCTGGGACCCTAGGTTTATTGGGGAAGAGGAGGGGGTGGCACAGCAGACTGGTCCGTGGGCTTGGCTGTGTGCTGGTGTGAAGCCAGGAGAGTGCAGGGGGTGGAAGCAGTGAATAAACCAGCCTTTGTTGCAGGCGTTTTGTTGCTGGGGGAACCAGCAATGGGCTTGTGGTTACTGGAAGTGAAGTCCATGGCAATTTCTCTTCCATGGGGAAGTGTGGGCTCATGTGGAAGATTGGAGTGGGGTGTGCCCCAGGCAGGAGAAAGAGTAAATCTCTGGGGCTTCCGGCCAGTATGGCCATGTAGGGAGGCAGTCTGGGTTGGGGGAGCCCCGCATGGCCCTCAGGCCCTAGAAGGACCCAGCCCTGGACTAAGTGAGGCCAGTAGGCCCTGTGGAACTTTTTTTGTGCCATGTTTGGGGACTGGGTGCCAGTCCTATTGGTGGGGTGTCTATGTGCCATCCCTGCTGGGGTCTCTCTAAGTGGGTATAGCACTTAGAGAGACAGGGGGTGGGTGGGGGGTGCTTTTAGGGGGCACATGGGATCAGCCCAGGGAGGAGGGAGGCTGGGAGAAGGGCAGGACAGTGTTGATCTGTGGTTAGAGCTCCCCCAGGGTCAGAGGGCTGCTGGGGCTATGTGGTCATAGAGGGAGTGGATGGCAGGGGTGGAGAGGGGCTCTGTGGCTGAGATCTTCTATGTGCATGTAGTGCAGTTCCCTGGCCCTCCCCAGCCGCCAAGGCTCCCTCCCACAGTGCTTTGGTTCCCAGGACACCGGCCACCTCTGTGTCCACTCTTGGACCCTGAAGGGCTTAGTAGGCTAGCAGGTGTTGACTCCTCTGGAGAGAACTGCTCCCTGGTAGGATGAGTCTGGGTATGTGGGCTTAGGTGCGGAAGGGACCCAGAGATACCTCCAGGGTGATGTGGTATGAGGTGGGGCAGGGCCTCAAGAGCCCCCTGGGACTAGCTCCCGGAGCAACTTCAACCCTGCAGTTAGGACTAAGCCAGAAATATAGATAGGTAAACTGAGGCTCAGGCAGCCACATGGACAGAGCAGAGCACAAGCCCAGGAGAAGGGGTCCTCTGCTTGCCCTTCTGACCCAGGTCCCTCCCTAGGCCTTCCGCGTGGCTGAGGAGCAGCTGGGCATCCCGGCCTTGCTAGACGCTGAGGACATGGTGGCCCTGAAAGTGCCTGACCGGTTGAGCATCCTGACCTATGTGTCCCAGTACTATAACTACTTCTGCGGCCGGTCCCCCAGTGAGTCCACCATGCAGCCCCCACGTGGCCACCCTCCTGCCTGACCTCTTGGCCCAACCCAGCCCTACCAGCCTGGCACCCAGCATTGCCCCTCATGAATGACGCACCATGTGGGTGGGGGCCCTAGTGCTACATCTTCTTCCGAGGGGATTGGGCCTTTGTCCTGCTTCTAGTGATGTGTAGGGTTCCAGCTCCCCAATCCCCCAACCTGTCCTGGCTTGGGAAGGGCTTTGATGCCCCTACCCTCTTTTCAGGAGAGCTCTGCCTCCTCCCCTGCTCCTGGCCTTGGCTGTCATTCCTGTCTTGGGGAGGCCTGGCAGGTCCATGCAGAGCCCCAGGCCTGGCTTCAGCTGGTCCTAATTTGGGACTTGTGGACGCTGGGCTGGCTGGGCAGGAGAGATTACAGCCTTTATCCTGGCCCTGTGCGTGCAGCTACCCAGCTCCTCCCACCCCATGGCTCTCTTTTGGCTTCAGAAATCCCCGGAATCACACCAGGCACAGGGCCAGCCCTTCCTGGTGGAGAAACAGAAAAATCCCTTTTTCCTGACCCCGTGGGGGCCCCCAGAATGGGTTAGGAAGGGGTTTGGGCAGGGCTGGCTGTGCTGGGAAGAACATGCCCTCAGACTGCTCTCCCCAGCCAGCCTCCCCCCACACACACCCAGGCAGGAGCCTCCGGAGTCCATGCCAAGCCCTCTTGGGCCCCTTCAGAGCCTAGGTACAGGGCTGGGATGGGCTTCTCTAACACCTGCTTGTCTTGTGCCAGTTGGGGGTATGGCCGGTATGAAAAGGCCCCTGTCGGGCTCCGAAGAGGAACCATCTGGGAAGAAGGCCCCAGCCCAGCCACCCTCGTCCTCCCCAGCCCGGACAGACCCTGTCGCCCAGAGGAAGGGTGGGGGCACAGAAGAGCCACTCCCACAAGCTGTAAGCACCAGCCCCTCTGTCCTCTGCTTTCTTGGGTTGTCCACCAGCTCACATTGAGTGGGGCTGGGGACGTGTGCTGCAACCCCTAACCAGGTCCCCAAGTCCAGGCATGGCCTTAGGTGCTGTATCAGGAGCTGCCTGGGACTAGCACCCCCAGCTCCTTCAACTCTGCCTACGATAGAGTGTGGTTCCTATTACACAGATGGTTGAGCTGAGGTCCAGTGAAGCCACAGGTGGAACAGAACTTGAACCCAGATAGGGCAGTGCTTCCCTCTGGGGTGAGAAGGGTGCCAGGTTGTACCCTGGGACCCAGAAGTGGAGTCAGAGGTCAAGAGACTTGTGACTGGGCACCACTGCTGCTTGGGCTGGCACTCCAGGGCCTGGGTCTCTGTGTGTGGGGTGTGACAGGAGGTGTGGATCTGTCCCCAGCTGCTCCCAACTCCTCCTCAGGACCAGCCCAGGCGTGAGCCCTGACAAGTCCCCAGCTAGCTGCTCCTCTGGGGCTCAGTTTTTCTGTCTATAAAATAGGATCATCCGGGCTCAGCACCTATAGCACAGTGGTTGCAGTGCTGGCCACATACACCGAGGGTGGTAGGTTCGAACCCAGCCTGGGCCAGCTAAAAACAACATTGACAAGTGCAACAAAAAATAGCCGGGGCATTGGGGTGGTGCCTGTGGCTCAGGGAGTAAGGCGCCAGCCCCATATACCGAGGGTAGTAGGTTCAAACCCGGCCCTGGCCAAACTGCAACAACAACAAAAATAGCTGGGGCATTGTGGCGGGCGCCTGTAGTCCCAGCTACTTGGGAGATTGAGGCAAGAGAATCACTCAAGCCCAGGAGTTTGAGGTTACTGTGAGCTGTGACGCTATGGCACTCTGCCAAGGGTGACATGGTGAGACTCTGTCTTGACAAAAAATAAATAAATAGGATTATCTGGCATGCTGGGGGTGGGGGGGAGGGCCAGGGTGGGCACTAGGCCAGACAGGTCAGCTGGCATCTCCTCCAGGGCCTGGTGTCGGTGGGCAGCTCGGTCAGCAGCACCTGTGGGGTCTGTGGCAAGCACGTGCACCTGGTGCAGCGGCACTTGGCTGATGGGAGGCTCTACCACCGGAGCTGCTTCAGGTAGGACCTGCCCAAACACCTCCCAGAGCTCTTGTGGCTCCCGCTTGGTCATGTCCTGGGCTGGGCTGTTGTCAACACCCCAGGGCCTGACACCCTTCCAGTTCCCCTTACAGACACACTGATTCAGTCTCCCTCACACACCTCAGCCCTTCATGCTGGGGCTTCTCACTCTGTGACCATCCACAGCTCCCTGCCCTGCTGGGCCCTCTGGGAGGACTAGCGTAGGGCCTGCCTCAGTGTGTCCACCATGGTGCAAGCCGAGGTGGGCAGCGTCTGAGGCAGGTCTCACGGTGTGTGTGTATCTGTGTGTGTGTACACGTAAGGCAGGTCTCACGGTGTGTGTGTGTCTGTGTGTGTACACATAAGGCAGGTCTCATGGTGTATGTGTGTATACATAAGGCAGGTCTCACGGTGTGTGTGTGTCTGTGTGTGTACACATATGCCATGTGCTTGTGTCTACTGACATGCACAAGTGCTTTCTGGGGTGTCCCTCTCACAATGAGCCCTCCACGTGTGACTCAGAATGGTTAAAGACCATGAGAAGAGGTGTTTGTTGAATGACTTAGCAACCACATGAATGGACACAGAAATATTTAAATTCATGACAGATGAATGCAAGCCTGGTGCTCCTGGTGACTTTCTCTCTCAGGTGTAAGCAGTGCTCCAACACGCTGCACTCAGGCGCCTATAAAGCCACAGGGGACCCGGGAGTCTTTGTCTGCACCAACCATTGTCCCACAGCCACCTCTGCAAGCACCAAGATGCCAGGTCTGACAGCCAGACAGCCAGCGGCCAGCCCCATGGACTCTAGGCCCCTCAGCACACCAAGGAAGGCCCAGGAGACAAATGGGCCCCAGGCCAGGCCACCTGCCCGGGAGCCTGCCGTGGGCAACTCAACTGCCAGAGGTTTTGTTCCAGCTGCACCTAAAGCTCCAGCCACCACCTCCACCCACATCCATGTGCGGAGCCCAGCTAGGCCTGGGATCGTGGAGAGCCTAGTGGCTTCTACCCCTGTAGAGGGCACAGCCCGCACACATGTGACTAATAGCTCACCAGTGGGGTGGTCATCACCTTCCCAGGGCACGGTGGCACCCAGCTCCTGTCCTGTCATGCCTCCAAGTGCCCTGGACCCTCGCCCGGCCCCCCCACCAGGCCTTGGACCCTCCCATGGGGCCACTCCACAGACCAAGCTCAGTTCCAGCTCAGTGTCTCGAGGCCCAGCAGACTCCCCAGCCTGGACCCCTTCTGCCTCCAAGACCCAGCAGGCCCGAGAGAAGTTCTTCCAGATGCCAGGAGTGCCCCCCAGCAGCAACCTGGCTGGCAGGGCCCTTGCTCCGGTGGGAGCTCCTGCAGACAGCAGCAGGGAGCAGGCCGTGAGCTTTCTCAGGAAGGCCCTCCCAGTGCTGGGGGCTGCCAGCACTCAGGCACCTGGCAGGTAGGTGCAGAGGGAGGGGCTGGGGGTGCGCACCCACCTGCTCACCTACCTGCCAGCCAGTGTAGGCCCAGGTGTCCAACGGCCTTGGGGCATCGGGGAGGGTCAGGGTCCCCTGCCCTAGCTGTGTGACTCTGGGGACTGCTTCCCCCAGCCTTGGTTTTCTCATCTGGGAAATGGGGAGAGTGAGAGTGAGACAGAAGCAGTGGTGCCAGGCATTCGGGTGGTGGGAGATGGGTTATTCGGGAAAAGCTGCTGTCTGCATGTGCTCAGGGCATCGTAGGAACAGTGACGCTGCCATTCTGGGGCTTGTAGTGCGACAAACTCATTGATCCCAGAGAACTCTATTGCCATTTTACAGATGATGAAACAGGTTGTGAGCAAGTGCTGGCTTGTCTGCATTGGGCTGGCTCTGGACCTCCCCGCCTTGAGCGCCAGTTCAGTGTCTTCTGCCTGCCGGACGCTGAGCAGGTGCACTGGCAGGCAAAGCAGAGGTTTTGGGCCTGTTTCCCAAGCAGCTTGCTCAGGCGGCTCAAACAGCAGAAATGTTGACCGTGTGTCTGACGTCACGGTGTGGATAGGGCCACGCTCATTCCAAGGGCTCTAGGGGAGGGTCCTTCCTGTCTTTTCCAGGTCCTGGTGGCCCCAGGTGTTCCTTGTTTGTGGCTGGACCGCTGCGATCTCTGCCTTTGTCATCACATGGCCTCCTCTCTGTCTATCTCTTCTCTTCTGTCTCTTATGAGGACACTGGTAATTGGATTAGGGTCTGCCCTCATGCAGTGTGAGCACATTTTAACACGATCACATCTGTATAGACCCTAATTTCAAATAAGGTCCCACTCTGAACTTCATGGTGGACATGAATTTTAGGGGGACACCAACCAAGTACAATCACCTTGTGAGGGAGGAGATTGCATCCAGGCTGCGCCACACAGCGTCTGCTGCCTCTTGCTGCCCTTAATGTAGTGGGGACATTCTCAAAGCCCCGGGCTTCTGGGTGTCACAGGGATAGGCAGGAGTGTGAGTCCCCTCCGTCCCTGGGCCTGGGGGTGTCAGAGCATCTTAGGGGCTGAGGAAGTGTTTACTGCTCTGGGGACTGCTCCCTGCAGGCATATATGGCTGGAGAGGGGCTGGTTCCTCCTGGTAACACAGCCTGGTTATCCCAGAGCCCAAAGTAGGGGGAAAAATTGGTTGTAAGAGGGAGTGAGGAACACAGGGGCTGCCTTGTGGCTTGGGGAGGTACCTCATCTGCAGTGGGGTTCCAACCACTGCCTGTGTGCTGTGCTGGAGGGAGTGTGGGGTGGCCCAAGCCTGCAGCCCTCATGGAGGCCTTGTGTCTGACACTGGCCAGCCCAGAGTTCTGGGAAAGTCTGAGCTGCTTCGTCCCCTACCTCTTCACCCACATGTGTGCTGTGTTTTGGGGATATTTTAATCTCAGCCTGCACAGGATTTAACAGCAGAGTAAAAGCAGTCACCAACATATGCTGATGCCAGAGGAGATGCCTGTGGCCCATCCCTCACTGGGCGGTCTTCCCTCCCTCTGGGAACTGGCTTCAGGGGAGGCTGAGGGGCTTTTGCCTGGAGGTAATGGTTGGAGGGCCCCTGGACCCACCTGTGCCTGATGCTTGCTCTCTTACCCCAGGCCTTCCCCAGCCACCTCCTCGGCTCCCACTTCTGTAACCCAAACCCAAGGGCCACAAGCACGTCCCTCAGCTGGGCCATCACAGTCAATGTCTCCCTGGGCCCTTAGTCCCCGCGTGAAGACAGAGCAGCCAACCCCCCTGAGTGTGGGCAGCACCTCACAGGCATCCACATCGCCAGGAGGAAGAGCGGGCATGAGGAGCTTGGCTGTGTCTTCAGGGACCAGCAATGTGGGCGCTGGCTCCAGGCTGAAGTCAGAGCCCCCAACAGCACAGAGTAAGAGTCCTGTTGATATGGGGCAGGTGAGGGGCCTGCCTGTAGGTGATTGCAATGTCTGCAACTCAGGGACCCTCCACCAGGGCATTGCTTGGTGGCATTTCCTGATTCACAGCTGCCCCATCCTTCTCTGCTGTATGGTCACAGCCCACCCCCTGGGTCCCGGCCCTCTCCTCTGCATGGGAGCAGCAGATGTACCCAGGGCCATGCCGTTTGATGGCATCCTTGGCTACCTGCTCCCTGTCTCCTCCTGTTTGGAGCTCCATCTGCTGGTGACACCTGGTGGCTCATAGTGGCCGGGTTCTGCCTTGTTGTGTGGCATCTCATGGGCAGTTCCCATGTGTCATGTTGTGGGGTGATGTTGTGCTGTTGCAACAGGAGTGATCTGTGCTCTGAGAGTGCTGCTACCACCCAGGCCTGGGCCCTCCCGAATGCTCCCTGGGCTGTGGGGTCCTGTTATAGCCTCATGCTTTTTTGCAAACAGCGAAGCTGGAGTTTTCTAGGCATCTCAGGCAAATCCTAGAAGTGCTGTGGGGTTATCGAATTGAGCTAGAGAGCAAGCTGTGCTACAGAGTTTTTTCAGATTGTCCCTCTGGCTGAACCCCTCCTTTTAGCCACTCTGAGGTAGGAATACCCATGGCTGACAGCTGTATTGGGTATTTGTTTTGCACAGGCAGGGTCCGTGAGGTTCTTGCTGCCACACCCCACCTGTTTGGAAGAAGGGGCAGTTGAGGAGCACAGAGAGTGATCTCCTCAGGGATACATAGCACAGGCAGCCAGGCTAGACCTCCTGCCTTCTAGCCTGGCCTCCTGTGTGCCTGCTGGCCAGAGGGGTATCTAAAGGTGGTGTGGTGCAGAAAGGTGGCACAAGTGAGGCCCAACCACTCCTGGCAGACACCCCACTTCCTACACTCTGTCCTTACAATCTGTCCCCTTGCTTCTTATCTAGGCCCAAGTGCCAGCCATGAGGGAGGCCAGGAGGATGGGCCAGCAGGATGGAGGGCCCGCCTGAAGCCTGTGAATAAGAAAAACCCCGCTGAGAGGTGAGGGCCCCACCCAGACCCCCACCTGGGCCTGTGGGCATGCTCCCAGGGCAGGTGCGAAGCTGGGTCCACACTGGTCCAGGGATGTATGCTCATCCTTGCATGATTAAGTATATGTGGCACCTGCCCGAGTGATGTGGGGGACCACTCTCCAGCTTGGGGACACAGTTTCAGACACACCTGGGACACAGTGGCATGTGTGCAGGTTCACACTCTATGTCCAGACCTAGGGTGGGTGTCTGCCCATGTGTGGGTCCCCCACTCACACAACAGCATCTGGAAGTGAACACACGTGTGCTATGGAAGGGTCCAAACAGGTGCGGGTGGCCAGGCCCACCACTTCTTGGGCAGCTGCTCCTTGGGCTGGTCTGCACAGTTCAGGGACCCCTCCGGGTAGATTGGAGCTGACCTTGCACCTTTGCCAGGACGCTGGAGCTCATGCAGCCACAGACCCTGGCAGAGCCAAAGGTTGGGGAAGCCCCCAGGAAGGTCCCCAGCAGCTTTACAGGAGGCATCCATGTCACCCTGACCCCTGTGCGGCCTGACAGGAGACTACACCCAGCCAGCCCTGGGCCTGGCCTCTCAGGTACTGCTGGAGGGATCCCAGGGTCTAGGGCCTGGTGGGGCCATCCTCCCAGGGTGTTGGGGGAGGGCAGCAGCTCTGCTCAGCCGGAGGAGTGGGTTGTCCTGGCAGGCACACACACACATGTGTGTCTGCATGCCTGTTCATATATGTAAACGCATGCAGATGCACATGTGTGTCTGCGTTTTTGTTCCCAACACTTGTATTCACCCTTAGAGCCACATCCAGTTCTCATGCCACTTCTTGTGTGACCCTAGACAGTCACCAACCCACTAGACCAGTTGCCTTAATACTAGCAGGGCCAGGGTTCTGCCCTCCCTGGGTGGACATGACCACTCTGGGCAGAACATGGGTGATGACCGTTCTGGGACAGACCCCAGGCTCCCAGTTGGCCCCTGGCCCAGGGGAGGACACTGGGCCTGGTGGCCTGACCTACAGCTCTTGTCTCCACACCTGGGGGCAGCCGCATCCCCCTCCCCATCCCACCGCAGGAAACTGGCCATCCCCGCCAGCCTCAACATTTCAGATGACTGGCTTCGGCCTGAGCCCTCTGTGCAGGAAGGCCCAGCCCAGGGCTGGAAGAAGGAGGAGAAGCCCCATTCTCAGAGCAAACCAGGTCAGCCCCAGGGATGCTTTTTCTGTTAGGGAGGTAGATGGAAGCTTCCTCTGAGAAGGAAATGCCTGCCAGGGCTTTAGATGATGTGTAGGAGCTCATTAGGCCTAGAATGGAGGGGAGGCCCCATCCCCTGTGCCCAGTCCCTGCCTCATGAGGAGACCCTACCAGCCTCATAGCACCTTATCCCCACACCTGGTGAGGGTGGAGTGTTCCCTCTGAGTGCTAGAAGGGCTGGGGTTCTGGAGAGGGTGTGCCTATGTGAGATCTTGCCTTGCGGGCACACTGGGGGCTTCCCAGGTGCCTGTAGGCAGGGACAGGGAAGCCAGGTGGGAATAGAGAGGACATTGGCGGGCCTGGTGTCCCAAGGCCCAGGATGCTCACTCTGTGCTTCTCCAGGGAGGCCCTCGGGCCCAGCCAGTGTCCCTGATCTGCCTGGCAAGGCAGTGACCTCCCTGGTCAGGGTGAGTAGGCAGATGGGGGACAGGGGGCAGGAATGCAGTCCTTGGGGTTCCCCTCACCACTTCTTTGTCTGCTATCAGCGCCCTGACTACGTCCTGCAGGAGGAGATCCAGAGGCAGGTGCAGAGCATCGAGAGGCAGCTGGACGCCCTGGAACTCCGGGGCGTGGAGCTGGAGAAGCGTCTGCGGGCAGCCGAGGGAGGTGAGCCTAGACTGGCCGGGTCCTGAGTGCCTCAGCCTAGCCACCTGTTGGCCTGACATCCTGTATGGGGCTGGGGGCCAGGTGCCCAGTGCAGTCCTCCCTGCCCCACATGGCTGCAGCCCCTTCTCTCCCTAGATGATTCGGAGGACGGCCTCATGGTGGACTGGTTTCAGCTCATCCATGAGAAGCAGCTGCTGCTGCGGCAGGAGTCAGAGCTGATGTACAAGTGAGAGACCTTCCTGGAAGGCTGGATGTCCAGCTTGGCTGGGCCAGGGTGGGGAGGCCAGCCTGGGCAGCCCAGGCTCAGCCTCATGTCTGCCATGGCAGGTCCAAGGACCAGCACTTGGAGGAGCAGCAGCTGGGCCTGGAGGGCCAACTGCGCAGGTTGATGGCCAAACCTGGTGCGTGCCCCACCTGCTAGGAGGGTGGCATGGGGGGGTGCTTTCTATGGGCCTGCAGGTGGGAAGCCCTGGAAGGTATGTCATGGTGGTAGAGCCTGCTCTGGAGTCAGGTAGGCCTGGGGTCAAGTTTCAGTTCCCTGGGCCTGGCTGTGCGTTATCAGCCAAGTCACCAAACCTCTCTGTGCTTAGACAGCCTCCTCTCTAAAGTGAGGACAGTCAGCTCCCACCTCAAATAGTTGATGATTAAATGCACATGGGAGGCACTTAGCGCAGTGACAGGGAGGCAGGTAGTGAGCTATCAGCCAGCATGAGCTTTTGGGATTTTCAGTTGGCCATGCTGAGAATCCCGGTTTGAGGGCTCAGGCCCTGGCAGCCCTGCCTCTGCCCTTCCCGTGCTGTGGGACTGCGGATGTGGCACCTTGAGGCTCTGTTTGCACAGCTCTGCAGTGGCATCATTTTTGTGAGATGATCAAGAGGGGCCCTCTTGCTCAGCGTTGCCAAGAGCAGCAGGGTGTTGTGTCCTGGGCTGAGGGCAGGCTGTCCCCACAGAGGTTCTAAAGTCACCACAGGAGCGGCAGCAGGAGCAGGAGCTTCTGGACCAGTACGTGAGCACTGTGAATGACCGTAGCACCATTGTTGACCTCCTGGATGAGGACCGGATCAGGTATGGTAGGGCACTGGGAGAGGGTGGGCCATCTCTCCAGGCAGGAGTAGTACCCACCATATGGAGTGGGGTAGGGTTGGGGGGGTGGCAGGCCCAGGCCAAGCAGCTGGTCTCAGGGGCTCTCTGCCTCAGGGGCCCTTTCTGCTCCATATTCCTGCCTTTGGGGTCAGCACTGTCCAGTGGAAAGCTCTTATAATGGAAATGTTCTGCTGTCTGTGCTGTCCAACGTGGCAGCCACTAGCCACACATGGCCATTGGGTACTTGCAATGTGGCCCCTGGCAACTTAAGCCAAGCTTAAAATCATTCCTTAGCCAGGCGTTGTGGCAGGCGCCTGTAGTCCCAGCTACTTGGGAGGCTAAAGCAAGAGCAGGTGTCCTCAAACTTTTTAAACAGGGGGCCAATTCACTGTCCCTCAGACCGCTGGAGCACCGGACTATAGTTAAAAAAAAAAAAAACTATGAACAAATTCCTATGCACACTGCACATATCTTATTTTGAAGTAAAAAAACAAAACGGGAACAAATACAATCACACCACCTCATGTGGCCCACGGGCCGCAGTTTGAGGACCCCTGAGCAAGAGGATCACTTGAGCTGAAGACTTTGAGGTTGCTGTGAGCTAAGGTGATGCCATGGCACTCTACCCAGGGCAACAGACAGTGAGACTGACTCAAAAAAAAAAAAAAAAAAGTCTTAAATTAATGTGGCCACATGTGTCTCTGGGCTGCTGCAGTGAGTGGTAGCTGCATGACTGTCCCCCCAAAACTTTCCCATATTTCATTAAGGGCTCTGTACAGGCCACCACAGGTTGGCACTGGAGGACAGCCTTAAATGTGACCTCTGAGAGCACCACGGGGCCTTGGCATAGGTCAGCCCAGGCCCTCCTGTTCCTAGGTCACTATTTTGATCAGCCCAAGGCCCTCCTATCCCCAGGTCACTAGTGAGGTCAGCTGAGGTTTCTCTTGCTTACAGGTCCTTGGTTTGGTCAGCCTAGGCCCCTCCTGTCCCCAAGTCACTGGTGTGGTCAGCTAAGGCCCTTCCTATCCCCAGGTCACTATAGTGGTTAGCCCAGGGCCCTCCTGTCCCAGGTCACTACTGTGGTCAGCCCAGGGCCCTCCTATTTCAGGTCACAATTGTGGTTAGCCCGGGCCCCTCTAGTCCCTAGATTACCAGTGTGATCAGCTCAGGCCCCTCTTGTACCTAAGGCACTGATGAGGGCCATCTTTTTTTTTTTTTTTGTAGAGACAGAGTCTCACTTTATGGCCCTTGGTAGAGTGCCAATGCCTCACACAGCTCACAGCAACCTCCAACTCCTGGGCTCAAGCGATTCTCTTGTCTCAGCCTCCCAAGCAGCTGGGACTACAGGCGCCCGCCACAATGCCCGGCTATTTTTTGGTTGCAGTTCGGCCGGGGCCGGGTTTGAACCCGCTACCCTTGGTATATGGGGCCGGCGCCTTACCGACTGAGCCACAGGCGCCGCCTGATGAGGGCCATCTTTTCAGGCAGGAGCAGGATCCACTGTCCTGGAGAGGGAGGGAGGGACTTTCCAGGGAGGGAAAGGCGCACTAGGTGTGGCCTGGTGTCAGGTAGCAGGGCAGGTGGAGTGATGTCAGGGTTGGGTGGGGCCTAGGGCTCAGGGTGAGGGCTGGAGATAGTCCAGGGCCCGCCCAGTGTGTGCTGCTGCTCAGGGCCACCCTTCCTGTTTCAGGGAGCAAGAGGAGGACCAGGTGCTACAGGACATGATCCGGAATCTGGGTAACTCGGGTTGGGCAGGCCTGAGGGGAGTGGCATTGGACCTCTGTGGGGCAGGCGCTAGGCCCAGCCAATAGCCTTGGTGAGAGGACAGGCAGGCTCACCCTGAGGGTGTGTGCTCCCTGTCACCCCAGGGAACCAAAGAGTGGCCAATGACTATATGGTCAGAGTATGGGGGGACACTTAGCATGGCCTTGCGCTCTGCATAAAGGCAGGCATGTGGGTGGTCATGTGGAGAGGGTGCGAGCCTGGCCTTCATGCTGGGGCCCAGCTTCCTGCAGCTCTGGGGGCCCAGGGAGGACTCTGACCTATGGAAGGGAAGGACATTCCTGGTGGGGGCACTTTGCATGAGGGCTGCCTGTCCATGGGTACAGCCTCACTATCCATCCCTCCCCTTCAGGCCTCCAAAGGAAAAAATCCAAGTTCCGCTTATCCAAGATCTGGTCCCCAAAGAGCAAAAGCACCCCTGAGTGAGCTGTCCAGCAGGGACTGCAGGGCTGCCCTGGCCCTACCATTCAGACTCAGGAAGGGACTCATGGTGTGGCCCTGGAGGGGGCACTCAGGACAGGAGGGGCCTGTGGCACCCTCTCTGGGTGCAAGACTCTCAATAAAGAAATTGACTGTGGGACCTGTCTGCTGTCACTTTTGCCTCTATACCCTCTGGAGGCCCAGCTCCTGAACCAGAGGCCTCAGCTGAGTTCCAGCTCTGTGCCAGTGTGGCAGTGTGGACCTCTCTGGCCTGTGGACCTCTGTGGGCCTGGCTGGGTCTTTTGAGGTGGACATTTTAGCTGCTTCCTGGCTGCATAGACATGCTGGACATGAACCTCAGAGGAGATGGAGTTGGTGGGGGGACGTCTGTGCAAACTGGGAGCTCAGGTGCTAGCCCTGCTAGGAAATTTTGATGTCTCAGCAGCCAGAGATCTGTGACCTTGGTCTCTCAGGGTGAGGCTGTGTCATGCACTGGTGAGTGGGCCCTGTCCTGGGATGGCAGAATTGGAGCCCTGTGCCTGTGTAGGGCCAAGTTCCTGAAGGCCAGGGCAGGAGGGGATCGGGCTGCTGTCCTTCCTGACTTCTGATGGAGACCGGGTGCCTGCCATGAGCAGGGAGAGCGATTTCTCCAGGAAGGGGCGGGTTGTGACTGCATCTTACTGCCATGGTCCTGGTAGATCCTTGGCAGTGGCAAAGCCCCAATATCCCCACCTGGAAGTGGGCTGGGTCGGGACCCCAGGGTTCCCAGCAAGGCCTAAGTGCCTGGCTGGGTGTATGGGCCCATGGAGCTCACGCTGGCTGGTCCCCTGTGTCCCACTGCCTTCTCAGGACACTGGAGCATCTAAGCCAGGGCTTCTGGGACAGACAGAAGTGGCTGTCAGTGCAGGGTCAGAGCACTGCAGCTGTGTGGCTGGGGCATGGGCCTCTCTGAGCCTTTGGTGACAATGTCTACATGGAGGCTGGGTGAGGGTGGATGGGGTCCATGAGTGGGTCTGGAATAGCAGTGAGGGTGGGGGAGCTCAGAGGCTGCTTTCTTGCCCTCTACTGATGGCAAGGGCCCTGCTGCCTCGCTTGGGGCATCTGCTGCTTCCTCAACTGCTCAGCACCCCAAGGAGGGAAGAGGCTCCCATGGTGAGGCCGCCCCACATGTACACAGCTGCAAGTGGGCAGTGGGGTCAGTGCTCTGCCTGGCCTGAGGCCGCTGGGACCAAGTATTACCTTGGAAACTGCCAGTGTTGGGATTCCCGAGGTCCTGGAGAGTGCTCCAAGGGGGTCTCACCTGGGTGTGGACGAGCAGGGGTCTCCAGGTAGATGCGGGAATGGTAGGGCAGTATTCTGGGAGTGTGAAGATACAAGTGGGTGTGGTGAGGGGGTTGCAGAAGGGGCAGCAGAGCCCGGGTGCAGCAGAGAGATTGGGGTCCCCAGGCACTGGGTGCCATGGTCAGTTCTGAGCAAAGGCCCCGTGGAGTCTTGTGTGTTAGGAGTGTGAAGCCATAGAGGGGCTGAGCCTGGGGTGGGGCTGAGCCTCCTAGGCGGGACACCAAGGACACTTGCAGTGCAGCCTTTCCACCACCAGGGGGAGGCCAAGTGCCATTCAGCGGGCAGGGGCTGCAGAGTGCAGCAGGGGAGCCCCACTTCAATGATGAGGAAACCAAGACTTGGGCGCTACAGGCTGTGCAGTCACACAGCAAGATAGGTGAGGTCAGGGGCTGGGACCTGGGCTGCCCCCTGCCCTCTTGTGGGATGGCGCAGGGAAGGAGAGCGATGAGGGATTTCTGAGGCAGAGAAGGGAGGGTTGTCAGCTGGTAGTTGCATGGGTGCCTGGGCTGGGTCCTGCTGGGGCGAGGAAGCTGAGGTGTTAATACTCTGTCCCCCACCCCTTGGGGATGTTCCTTAGGGACCCCAGAGGCAGCCACGGGGGTATCCAGTGGACACTGGCTAGGCACATGGTGCTTGGTAAATGGAGCCCCAAAAGTCATCAGGCCCAAGGCCACAGAGCCAGCCCAGCAGGATGTCCTTACAGCCTGCAGAGCCCAGCACTGTCTAGTGGGACAGCAAGAATGCATCACTGGGGGCAGAGGAGTTGACCAGGTCCTGCTACGTCCATTCAATAAAAGGAGGTGCCCAGCCCCACTCTCCTGGGTGACATCAGGCAGCTGCAAAGCACACTGCATCCAGCAGCCCATACATGTGGATGTTCCCAGGGCCCTCCTCCCCTGCCCGTGTATACCAGAGGTGCTCAGGGCATATCAGGGGCTTTCTCCAACAACTGGTACTCCTGAGTGGATATCGGGGTTGGGCTGTTGTGGGGTAAGGGCTGATACCTGAACATGCTGGGGCTAAGCCTGCAGCCTATGGGGTCTGAGGAGCAAAGGCCAGATTTTGGAACATCCAGCAAGGATCGAGGCCTGGCCATGAGGGCCATTGAGATATGCTCCTGGGCAGTGAACATATGGGCACTGGGCAGACTGGCATGGCTGCAGCAGGAAGCATGAGGGGTGAGGCCAGGTGGACAGGGTCTTCCCTGGGAAGCTCAAGGTTTGGACTTCCTCAGGGTGCTGGTGTGTTGGGATGGGAAAGGGGGCCCTGTCCACTCTGGCCTGTGGCAGGGCTTGGGCTGGCTTCTGGAAATGCCTCCACCTTCACCTCCTTCCATCACCCCTGGAACCCTGACCTCTGTGCTAGGGAGTCTCTGCACTTGGTGCTCTTTGCTTGGTCTGCCCAGAGTCTTCTCTGCCCCTTTTTCTTGGAAGTCACCTCCTGTGCTGAGATGTATGGTGTGTCTGCCACTCTCCCTATGATGGAGGCTCCTACAGTCAGGCAGCTCCTCTACCTTTCCAGCACTGTGTCCTCAGCTCTGTGTCCTTAGCATCTGGCATATGCCAGAACCCTAACAAATATTTGTTGAGTGAGTGAGTGAATGACATGGGGTCTCAGCTGGCCTGGGCCTCAGTCGTCCCACCTGTCAAAGGGGGCTGCAACACTGCCTATGTCTGCTGGCCCATGGAGATGGACCCTACCTGAGCCCAACCAGTCTTGCACTTGAGGGATTCAGGGAGCTGCACCTGCCCCACTCTAGGCTGGGAGGATTGAGTTAGACTACTTGGGTGATCCAGCACCCACCAGGGAGCACAAGCTCAGGCACTTCACAGTCCCTGGGCTTGAGGGGAGCACGGGAAAATGGGGAGGTCGTCTGGAAGAGGGCTCAGGGGCTCAGGAATTTCCTGGGTCATCTCAGAGCTAGGGCCTGCCCCCACCCCACCGCCTCCCTCCCCTCTCCATCCCCCTCTGCTGGGCCCAGAGAGGGAGCTCAGCTCAGAATGGCAAGGATGTTCTGGTTGGGCCCAGAGACTGACCTGGATCTGTATGATTGGGGCTCATGGGACCCTCATCCAAAGCTGCCCCACAGGAGTAAGGGATGAGTATGCAGAAGAGACCCCCGTAACTTCCATGGTAGTAGGGCTCATTATCCAATGGGGGAGTTGGCTTGACCCTTTCCATGGATCCTAACCCTAGCCCTAACCCTCAGTTTGGCCTAAACCCTTTCAGAGGAAGGGGTGGAGGGGCCTTCTGGTCACTCAGTCTTTCTGGGTGAGGTCAGCAGGGGTCTCCAGGTGGGGCAGGAGCAAGGGTGTGGGGAGTGAGGGGATGGTCATACCATGAAGCCCCTCACAAACTCTGAGGAGTTAGAGGCAGCACTCTGTCCCCTTGACAAGAGAGGAAACTGAGTCATATGCCCAGGGTCACATGTCAGGAGTGGGCGGGGCCTGGGCTTTCATGCTTGGCCTCCCCCTGGGAGGATGCAGGGCACAGATTTCTGTGTGGCCTTTGCCCTGCATCCCAGCATCCTTCTAGCCTTCATCCTGCCTTGAGCGTTTCCTGAGAAGAAAGATATCTCCCCAGGACTCCACAAATACCTCCTGGGTCTTACTCTGGCTTCTTCCTACTGCTGACATTCCTCCTGGGCCAGCATGCCAGCTCACAGTGGAGTCACCAAGAAGGACCTAGGTTCACAGGGCCATTGCCCAGAACCGGGGGCACAGAGACACTGGTAGGTGCTTGTGGGCGCTCTGTGTCCCCTGGCCATTCACCTAACATCTGTGGAGCCCAGGGTGAGGACTGACCCCCAGTTTACCTCTTCCTTTCATCCCCTCAGTGGACACTGCCCATACCCCCTCTGGGCCTAGGGCTGCACCCCAGGACAGGAGGCACAAGGGCTTCAGGGGTGTGGCTCAGGAAATTCAGGAGTCTCTAAGACCTGAGCATACGGTGGGAGGTGGGTGTGAATTGGGGACTGTGTCCTGCCTACCCCCCAGACCTTAATCTCTAGAAGGGGCACAGCCAGAGGCCAGGCTCCAGGACCCTCCTGCTGCTGCAGACCTGGCACTTTTTGGCGCTGTCTCCTGCCACTGGAGCCCCCCTCACCTTGCAGCTGCCTTGGCTCTCACTCACTCCCTGGGCTGGAGCCTGGACTCCTGGGGCTCTGCCCTTGCTTTTCACTCTGCCTCCCAGGGACCCCTCCCAGTGCAGGACTTTGGGCAGGTGGCTGAGGCAGGCGGTAGGAGCCCTCTTGTCTTCCCATTCACCCAAGTGTGCCCCCTCAGGCCAGCCCTGAGAAACAACAGCCTTCTGTCCCAGGCAGAGCTCCAGAGCCCTGTAGAGGTCTCCCAGGTGGGCCAGAAGCCCTGATGAAGACAGATCAAGTGAATGCTGGCCCATTAAATTGTTAATAAAGAATATCACACACACACACTTTAATCTGTAGCCAGCCTGACACTTTATAAAGTACATTAGGATGTAATCCAATTGAAACTGCAATATCGAGAGCATCTTATCTTATCACAAATTGAAATTATATCATATTCCTCTTTTCTTAAATTAAAAAGCTAAAACCTTTTCCTTTGCTCTCAACATGGTTGTGTAAAACTTAATCAGTGGTTTTAACAACATTATATTTCCATATGGGCCATTTCTATTTTCATTTATTTACAAAGGGGAACTTTCTGGAAAGGGTGATGGGGTTTGTGAGTGGATGCAGCAGGCACTTGGACGGATGCCTGGTGAGAGGGACTTGTCCTCACCTGCGTGTTCCAGGTGGCTGAGGTTAAGGTCTGAGGATACACAAGGGACAAGGGAGTGATTTTAGTGCATGCATGTCAACGTTTTAAACATTAGAGACTGGGAAAATGGAGGAATTGGTTACACAAATGATGGATAAGTTGGAAAGCCAATGACAGCACAGGCTGGCAGTCGTAGGAAGCTGCCCTTGGGGCTGGGCCTGCTGAACAAAGCATAGGTGGCCACAAGAGACCCCAGGCACAGGGACTCAGGCCTGCTGGGGCTGTCGTAGAAGCAAGAGATTTTCTGCTTCAGTTTTGAGCTACAGTGAAGCCCCTGACCTACAGTCAAGGGTGGTTGGCTGAGCTTGGAGATACATGAGTTGAGAAGACGTGTTCTAGTTCACAATCTTTGATGGGGACACGGAGTGCTCTAGTGCCAAGCAGCACACTGTAGGAGCCCCTGGCCACACGTGGCATTCAAGCACCTAAAATGTGGCCAATCAATTGAAGGTTAGTCCACAACAAGTAGATGAAATATCTCATTTATAACATCTTACATTGATGGTGTATCAAAATGGTAATATTTTAAATATATTGGGTTAAATAAAATGTTAATGACATTAATTTCACCTTTTGCTTTTTACTATTCAATTGTTTAATGTGGCTACTAGAAAATTCAAATTACACACATAGCCTTTGCCTTTGGGGCCCAGGTTCTGTTTCTGGTGAACAGGTCCACTCTAACACATTCAGACAGCTCTCAAGGTCCTTGTTACCATCTGGGGTATCCACCTGGTGTCCCTTTTGTGGACACTGTCACCCTGTTCACTTGTGCTATTTATTGGGTCTGAGCTTCCTCTCCACTGGCCATGTGTCTGGGTTCCGAGTCTCCCCTTCCTCCCTGCCCTGCCCAAGTGATTTGGGTGTTTCTGTCTCTCCTGCGGAAACCATCTGGGCCCTCTGAGTCACTGTTAAATTCAAGGTTAAGTTCAGCTTCACACCAAGACCCCCTACCCTGCCAGGCTCATATGCTACCCCATGGTCCAGCTATTGGATGCTCATCACGGGAAGTTTGTCCTGTAGACACTGTTCATAGAACAGACACATGGGGGGGGGAGGGTGGGCAACTGGGGCCACTGTTCATAATCTCCCTGAAATGTTTGTTTGAGACAGTGGCACAATCACAGCTCACAGCAGCTTCAAACTCCTGGACTCAGACCATCCTCCTGCCTCAGCCTCTTGAGTAGCTGTGACTAGAGGGTTCTGACTGGGTCTTGCTATATTGTGCAGGCTGGTCTGACCTCCTTATCTCAAGTGATCCTCCCACTTCAGCCTCCCAGAGTGCTGAGATGACAGGTGTAAGCTACTACGCCTAGCCCCTAAAATGCTTTTTAATCACATTTCGCTATCTCTTGCCCATCTAGCAAGGGTTGATTGAATGCTTGATCGAGCATGCCAGGCTGTCCATCGGGGACCACGACCCAACAGTGAGCAAGACACCAACCAGACCAACTTGTTCTTGTCCTTGGGGATTCTTGTGTGGCCAGCAGATGAGCAGGCAGAGAAGACTGCTGTCCTTGGGGTAGGGGCTCTGTGGGGAAGCCCTGGGGACCAGGGCTACTGGGGATGGAGGATGAAGAAGCTGGCCAACCTGGGAGGGGTGGGCAGTGGCCATGAACAGGCTCTGAGGCCAGGGGAGGGAAGAAATTCTGGCTAGACTCTGTGGTGGTAGGGAGAAGTGAGGGGGGCCTGGGTAAGGACCAGGGAGGGTTTCAGGTGGAGAATCACATGACCCAATTCATCTTTGAAGCTCACCGTGACTGTGGAGTGGGCAGTGGGCACTGTGGGCAGGACACACATTTGAAGACACATGATTGGCATTTGTGTCCCTCCATGGGTGTCCTGCTTTTTCTTTATTGTCCAGAATTTAGTCACATGGCCATGTCAGGCTGCACAGGATGCTGGGGAATATGGTCTCTCCCTGGGCCTCCCTGGTGGTGGCTAAGGAGGAAGAGGAAAATGGATATGGGGCTGCGTGACTGTCCTGGGGCTGCAGGGACAAAGTAGCAAAGCTTGTTCTCTCATAGCTCTGGAGGCTGGTGTCTGAGATCCAGATGTGGGCAGCTCCCTCCAGAAACTCCATGGGAGGATCCTTCCTGCCTCTTCCAGCTCCTGGTGGCTCTAGGCATCCCTTGCCTTATGGCCACATCACTTCAGTCTCTGCCTCCATGGTCACACAGCCTTCCCTCTGTCTCTGTGTTCAGAGATTTCCCTCTTCTTATAAGGACATCAGTCATTGGGTTGGGGCCCACCTTAAATCCAAGATGATCTCTTCTCAAGATCTTAACTTTTTACATCTGCAAAGACCCTATTTCCAGATCAATTGCATTCTGAGGTTCTGTGTGACATAAAGCTTTGGAGGCACAAATCAGCCCACTGCACATGGGATAAGAGTCCCCTTTGTTTAAACTGTCACTTGGATTTTCTGATCTTTGTAGATGAAAACAAAGGGAATTTGGTTCTAGGAGGAGGCACTACAGTGACAGAGCCTGAGATGAGGACCCATCTGAGTGTGGGCTGGGGTGCTGAGGGCCACACCCAGCTGGGAAGTTGCCTGTCATGGTGATGGACTCATGTAGAGTCAGATGCTACTGTTTCCTATAATACCCTGGGTCTTAGACTGTGTATTCTCCATGGCTGGGGAAATAGAACAATATTCGGAATATTGGTACTAGTTGGCTACTTCTTGTGGCTTTCACTAAGTTGAGTTCGGATTGAAGGTAGCCAATCTGAACACTCAATAAAGAAAACAAGGGATTTGCTAAGAGACCACTTTTGTCTGAAGTCAGATACCTAAATTGATCTAGTGTTCCCTAAGCTGGTGCTTCACTGCTGTGAGAAAGCTAATTCTTAGAGTCCTAACTAAAGCTGGTGCCTATTGAGGGGAGAAAGGCTGAGATTCTGTCTCCCTGGAAACCACCCATAAGAAAATGGGTATGAGGGGTGGCGCCTGTGGCTCTGTGGGTAGGGCGCCGGCCCCATATACCGAGGATGGCAGGTTCAAACCTAGCCCTGGCCAAACTGCAACAAAAAAATCACCAGGCGTGGCGGGCGCCTGAAGTCCTGGCTACTCGGGAAGCTGAAGCAAGAGAATTGCCTAAGCCCAGGAGTTGGAGGTTGCTGTGAGCTGTGTGATGCCATGGCACTCTACTGAGGGTGATAAAGTGAGACTCTGTCTCTATTAAAAAAAAAAAAAAGAAAATGGTATGAGTCAGGTGCGATGGGTGCCTGTAGTCTACTCGGGAGGCTGGGCAGGGGGATTGCTTAAGCCAGTGGTTCTCAACCTTTCTAATGCTGTGGCCCTTTAATACAGTTCCTATGGGTCGTGACCCACAGGTTGAGAACTGCTACTAAGCCCAGGAGTGCAAGGCTACAGTGAACTGTGATCATATCATTGCACTCCAACCTGGGTGACCCTTCTCTAAAAAAAAAGAAAAGAAAATGATTATGTGAAAGATACAACCTCATCTTGGCTGGGTACCATCTGGTACTTGAGGAGCCATAGTAGGACTTGGGGCTCCCAGTGCCACAGCAGCCATCCTGGGGCCATGAGGGATGATATGACTGCCAAGAGAGAATAGGAGGGCAGAAACAGAGAAGGCTCATGGGTCTTTATTGGTATCACTGAACCCTAAATTAACCAATCTAGAACCACCTTACATGCAGACTTCTTGTTTGGCGGAATAATAAACCAGGACTGTTTGAGCCTCTTTGACTTGCATTTCCTGATAGCTGAATCGAGCATCCTGACAGATTTCCATCCATATTGTGCCAACAGCTTTGCTGTCTCTGAGCTCTCCACACCATCTAAGCTGGGAGGCCTGGGGGTCATCCAGCCCATTCATTCCCTTGAAGCTGGGGAATCTGTGGCTCAGGGGGCAGAGCTCCCACTCCAACCTGTCTAGGACCACGCCTGGGCTGAGGCCCTCCTCTGGGGCCTGTGTTGGGTCTTGGCCACTTCCCTGTTGTGCAACCTTTGGCAGGGCCCTGGTTAACTATGAAGAGGGGAAAACAGTTATGCTGGTACGCCCAGGGGTACCTCTTCCAGTTTGAGTTTGCCTGGCCCCTCGTGGGCTGCCAGGACAGCACCTTAGGGCTTTCCTTGGGGAAGGTTGACTAATGGGGAGCTTTCCAAACACTCCCACTGCAGGAGCCGGGGTCCTCATCTCCCTCCCTCCCTCCCTCTCTATCTTTCTCTATTTTTCTGTCATTCTTTGCTATGTGGAACCATCCATTCTAGCTTCCAGCAGGCCCAGGAAGTTCTGCTTCTTATCTGACCACTGCAGAAGGCTGGATGCTGCCAGGTGCCACTTCACCCCTTGGGCTGGGATGCGGGGCTGGAAGCCATCCCTCCTCCCTCAGCATGGGCTGACCTTGGTGTGACCCCAGACTGCAGCTCTCAGGGAGATCGGATAGGGCTGTCACTACTTTGAGGAGAGGAGGGGACAGAGCAGCCGCAGCCTTGGCAAGGGTCCAGGCAGCAGCCAGGTAGCCGGCTCTGCTCCTCCCTCCCCTGGAAGTGGAGGGCCCCCAGGGGACCCCTGTGTCACGTGACCCGTCAGCTGACAAAACAGGATGACTCAGCCGGCAGCTGTCGGCCCGAAATAATGACAAAAACAATTAGCAATCCAAGCAGTAGCCTCTCCTTAATTATCTCCTCCGAGTTTAATTAACTAGCTAAATTATCAGCAGTAATGTAGGCATTAATTATGTCAAATTACAGTGTAAAACTCACAAAGTGTGGAAAATGTCAATTCAGCTTGGCTCACCTGCCAAGCGGGGGTGGCGGCGTGCCGCGTACCTGCGCGCATACCTGTTTGTGGCTTGTGCCGTGTGGTGCCACTGGTCGGTGGGCTGAGGAGGAGCCACCATCCACGGGCTGGACAGCAGAAAGGCTCCGGGGACATGCATGTGAGGCCCCAGGGACACCAACGGGCTGGTGAGGAGGCTTTGGCTCGGACGGATGGAGGGAAGGGAGCCTGCTCCCGGACCAGATGGCCAGGATGCTGAATTATTAAATTATGAATATTAATACAAATCAGACACAAAAGAGGTAATAATTTTGCTGCCCTACAGAAACAATTAACATAATTTTGATAAATTACATGATAAGAGACTCTCAAAATTGAGGTAGATTTATCTTAATTAATATCTTGGACCAGCTCCGAAAGGTAAATTGTTCCTTGGGGGTGGGGCAGGGTGAGGCCAGGGTGGGATTAGGCCCCCAGCCAGGTCCAGGTTTCTTTCTGTCACAGGGTGGGGTGGGCAGGGTGGGAAGCTGTGGGGACTCAACCTGACCCACATGCACTGGAGCATCTTCGGCAAGGGGCAAACCTCAGTTTCTCATTCTTAAAGCCCGGTTGCTGGTCCAGCTGGCCTCGTAGGGCCTTTAGCTTGCACTGGCTGGGGTGCTCTGGCTTTGGCCGAACTCTCCCACCAAAAGACTCTGGCTGTGCTCAGAGACCCCTCTACCATGTGAGCCAAACACCTACCTACCTACCTGTTCACACCTGGCCAGGAGGCAGGGAACCTAAGAGCTACTCCCAGAAACTTGCCTTGAATTTCTGAAGGATCTGAGGTGGCCATACCCTCTCTGAGTGTCAGTTTCCCTCCGTAGAGGGAGAGTTGGGCTGCACAGACCCTAAAGACCATTGGTTTGATCTCTGGGCCCGCCCCCTTGTTCACTCTCATCTCTGTGCAGGCATTAGCCTGTCCCATAGTGTAGGGGGCTTTGACCTGTCCAGAGGCACTTTCAGGTGTGGACCAGCCAGGACACCTAGGCCTCTGCTCAGACTCCAGCAGCCTGTCCTTCCTGGTGCCACAGGGTGTCCCATCAGGAAGACTCTCACTCACGAGGACAGGGCTGTTAGTGCATGTGGAGCCCATGCAGATCAAGACCCCTGGGCTCCCCTCTGCCCTTCACTCTGCCCCAGCATGCTGCTATGTCAAGGCCTTGGTGATGGCCGGTGGACTGTCCTTTCCTGGGGCAGCTGCCTGGCTCCTCACAGCTCCGGGGCCTCCCTGACAACTCCCCACACGTGGTCACCTCCAGCTATCAGGTTAGATACTTGCTGGCCTAGTGTTGCCTCCCCACAGGACATGAGTGCCACTGGACAGGGCTGTGATCTATCCCTTCCCTGCTATAGCCTCAGGACCCGGCACACAGCAGGTGCTGAGGGAAACTTTGCTGGATTGACTGACTGATGGCTATGCCACCCTTCAGGCCCTGCATCCATCACATCTGATGCGTCAGACACGGTGCCTGGCACACACTCACTACACAGCACATCTGCATGTCAGGTTCTGTCCCAAATGCTGGCCATAGCCTCCGTGTGGAATTGTACACACCTTGCTGTGGCACTCACTGTGGCACCCAGTCACATGTGAGAAATGGAATTCAACGGAGCACGAAGCATGTCTCCTACCTGTGTCAGGCTGCATCTTGCGGTGATTCTGGCACAGGATACCCATGGGACGTGTGTCACACACCTGTCACATCACACACATGTGCTTATAAGGAACAGAGAAGTATTCAGAGCTTGGGTCACCCCCAGCCCTGGTGTACGTGTACACTTACGATTGTGTGTGCACACACGTTCACACAAGTAGATCTTTCATTCCCCTGTGCACACCACCCAGACATGGTTTCTCCCAAGAACGAAGTGCTCACTACTTGCTGAAGCTGCTCTCAGCAGGTGCAGTAATGGAGACCAAGACCACATCGTCTTAGTCCATTCATCAATATAGTCCTAGCAGGGGGACAGCTAATGGACAAAGACACACATAGTTAAAGAGAATGTGGTGTCAGGGACTGAGGAGCCTAACAGTGGTGTGCAGTATGGCAGCCAGGGTGCCACTCTCTAAAGGCGGAGCATGCCAAACAGGTCACATACCAGCCAGTGCAAAGGTCAGAGTGTAGAGACAGTAAGGAGGCCAGTGTTGCCAGTCCAGGTGAGGAGATGAGATCCCACAAGGTGGAGAGGTAACCGGACTTGAGTGTTAATCCTACCTAGGCTGGGCACACTGGAAGGACTGTTAGTTTCTGACATAGTTTATAGACAGGTGCTATGGTAGAGA
Organism: Nycticebus coucang; assembly: GCF_027406575.1. Taxonomy (NCBI): domain Eukaryota; kingdom Metazoa; phylum Chordata; class Mammalia; order Primates; family Lorisidae; genus Nycticebus; species Nycticebus coucang. The sequence goes on along the minus strand of NC_069791.1, from coordinate 62,676,222 downwards.
ATGCTGGCCTAGGCAGCTGCAGCTCCGAACTCCAGGCCTCTCAATTTACTGGGCAGATAGGTTAGCCTTCTCTAAGAAGTCTCAATTTCCCCACCTGTGTAATGGGAGAACAATGCCTGCCACCTAAGTGGCCCTGGACCCTGATCTGGGGATGGGGAAGGTTTTCTGAACCACTGGCTGATGTCCAGGGAGTCAAACAGTGGTGACCCCCCCGGGCTAGGTCTGTGACCTCTCCCTCTTGACATCTGACTTACAGGGATTGGGGATGGGGAGGGCCTAGGGTCTGTGTGACAACAGAGGACAAAGAGGGTGGGGGGCACTTCTTGTAGACCTGTCTGCTAGATAGGAACTCTGAACTTGATTCTAGGCCAAGGTTTTGAGGAGTGTCATGCAAGGGTGGCATGTTACATCTGGGTTTATTTTTTCTTAAATGTTTAATCTGGAAACATTTCAAACATAGAAAAGTAGAGAAAGTAGTATAACAGATACCCATTTACCCATCACCAAGATTACACAGATTGAACATTTTACCATATTTGAATCTGAGTTCTTGTGAAAACTCTTTGACAAATAACCTATGGATTTTAGAATGTCTGGATTTATAGAAAAGTTGCAGTATGGAGAGTTCTGTACACCGAACAGTCTCCCCAGTTGTTAATATCATATGCTACTCCAGTACATTTGTCACAGCTAAGAAGCTGACGTTGGTTCACTGTAATTAAGCCTCACACTTTGTCCAGACTTCCTGTTTTCCCTGATGTCCTCTCCTGTCCCAAGCACACATTCAGGACCCCATGTGACTCTTCATTGATGTGTCCTTTAGATTCTTCTGTGACTGTCCTTGCTTGTGATGACCTTTACAGTTCTGAGGAGCACTGGTCCAGTATTTTGCAGAATGCCCTGATTTGGGGTTTGCCTGAGGCTTTTTTCAGGCAAATCTAGTGAGTTTCTTTTTTTAAAACCAAGTGAGTTTCTGCATTGGAGGAGGTGGGAGGGGTTGGGGAGGGCTGGGCACTATCAGGTGTGGGTTGAGCAGGACTAGGTGGGAGGGGCATGGGAGAAGGTGGGGCAGCCAGAGGATGGTGAGGGGCAGGAGGGTAGAGGATGTTAGGTTTGGAGCTTATATAAGGTTTGAGTCCAGAGCAGTTGGAGAGGGGGGGATGTGGGAGGGAGCCTGGGAGAGCTGTGGTGGGGCAGGGGTGGTGATGAAAGCTGGATCTGTCCCCCACAACCTGTGCCCAGCACGTCTCCCCCACAGGAAGGCTCAGGGCCACACACAGTGAGGCGCACACCCGAGGGTCTGACATCCCCGTAATTAATTCATCAGGCGCCATGCTGGGATGTCTGAAGATGCTCCAGTGTTTAATTACAAACTTCTACATAACCACACACTTTAATTACCTTGGGCTGGGAGAATCTGGGAGCCTCATCCCCCCTTGTGCCTGGCTTAGGTTGTCAGGGGGCTCTCTGGAGAGCCAGGTGGGGCAGCTGCATGTGGAAGCCCAGTGGGGATTGCAGGGAAGGTCCCATCAATGTCTGTTCTCTGGGCCCAGGGCCCCATCTGTGGTCTCTGAGGGTCTGCATGGCTCTTGTGTGCTGACAGCCCTGTGTCAACTTTGCAAGGCAGGTACACCCATGAGGACAGGGTCCTGGGCTCCACCGAGAGCTCACTGTGTGACCCTTCACTGGGTGCTTCCTACCTCCTGCCTCAGTTTCCTATATACACTGAGGCTGGCGAGTTCGAACACGGCTGGGGCCTGCTAAAACAATAACAACTGCAACAAAAAATAGCCAGGCGTTGTGGTGGACGCCTGTAGTACCAGGCAAAGACAAGAGAATCGCTTAAGCCCAAGAGTTGGAGGTTGCTGTGAGCTGTGATGTCACAGCACTCTTCTGAGGGTGACAAAATGTGACTATGTCTCAAAAAAAAAAAAAAAAAAAGGGCTTATAGCCTGACTTACAGTAACCCATCTCCACCACTTAACAATGGGGGGATGTATTGGTACACTCAGTTTCTGTTTCTCTATTCATCCATCCGTCCATCCATCTACTCATATACCCGCCCATCCACCCATCTATTTTTCCATCCATCTGCCCAATCTCTGCCCAATCCATCCACTCATCTACCCATCTACCCACCCAACCATTCATCCATCCATACATACATACATCCTTTCATTCCCACCCATCTACCTACCCACTATCATCCATCCAGCCAGCCAGCCACCCATCCACTCACCTGTGCAGCCATATAATCCATCTGTTCCTGTCTAAAAATTGTAGTGGACTACTGTAGGGTTGTATCAGCTGTCCAGCATTTGAACATATAAAAGCAGGGACATGACTTAGCTTAGTCTAGCAGTCACACCTACCCAAGACAGGGTGGATGGGAATATGTCAGTCTGGGCATATTTATGGGGAGGGGTCAGGCAAATGGGTATAGCCTAAAGGGACATCACAGTCTGTTCTGTGCCCCCTGGTCTCAGGCATCCCCCTGGGAATCTCTGAGGACTGAACTGCAAGGGAGGGTCTGACACCAGCTCCCTGACCCCAGGGACAGAGAAAAGCAGATCCTGACTTCTCTGCTTCTACTGTTAAATAACCCTGGAATGGTGCATATGTGTGAGTGTGAATGGGGGCACCATGTGCTGTTTGGTGGGAGACTAGGTGGCTGCCCCCCACCCCCAATGGGTGTCCTGCCTGCTATGGTCCTGGAGGTATGCAAACTTCAGGCTCCCCCAGTTCTGCCTCAGACGCAGTTGCCTGTTTGGAAAAGGGATCGAAGGGCCCAACTGTGCCACTCCCTGGGAGTAGAGACCAGTTCTAAAGCATCTGTGAAGTGTCTGAGCTTCCTTCCTCCAGGGAACTCAAGGTTCAGAGGCCCCAGATTCATGACTGAGGGGATCCTGGGGCTTGAGGATGGGTGCAATTGGTCGACTTCTAGCTCTGCTTACACCCAACTTGTGTGGCTTTGAAGCTCATTTCCATCCAGTTTGGTAGGAAAATCACATCATCTCTTGGAGCCTCAATTTTCCCAGCTTTGAAATGGACCTACTGCAGGCATCTAGCCTAACTCTCAGGCGGATTGTGAGGATGGAATAAAAGAGCAACATGGCATCCAATACAGCAACAGCATAACATGGGCCTCCAGAGACCCTGTTGTGTTAGGCTCAGTGCTGCAGATCAGCCCATCTTCCAGATAGGAATAACAAGGCCCAGAGAGGGGCAGCAACTTGCCCACACTATATGCCAGCTATTGGCCCAGCTATGGTATGACTGGTCCTGGAATAGATGGAAAGCCTGGCAGGGGCCTGGAGGGTCAGGAGAGGAGGGACCAGGCAGAGGTAGGGAGGATTTGCCCAAGGTCACACTTATCAGGGACATTGCTGAGCCAGTCTGCTTCCCTCCACTACCCCAGGGACTCCGGCAAGAGGTGCAGCCTGCACCAGGTGCAGCCTGAGCGCAGGGCCTGCCACTGTGCTTGGCGGAGGCTCTCGACAGCAGCAGGTTCTGCCTGGCTGGTCCGGCGGCTCTTGCTGGGTTGGCACCCAGGCCAATGCCATCTGTCTCTGGCAGCCCCTTACCTTCAGCCCAAGATGCCTCCCCTCAAACTGAGACACCAGAGAGGGGGCTGGGTCATGGCTAGAGATCTGGGTAGCAATCAGTGAGGTACTCAACTTCTTGCCAGTGGCTGCCACGGGTGCTGGAGGGGCCTCACATAGGGCTGGACCACCCTGATTCCCTGGTCCACCATCGGCTCAGGCCTTCAGGGATTCCTGGAATCCTGCACTGTCTGGTCAGATGAGGAATCTGAGGAAAGAGATGTTCTACCTCCTGCCCCATCCCCAACCCCACACATTGTACAGATGGGCAAACTGAAGTCTACAGGGGTCAAGGATTTGCTGGAAGGATACCCAGTGAATCTCACTCTGACCCACAGCCCTAGGAGTGCACTGCCCCCTCACTTCTGTCCTGACTCACTTTGCCCTGAAATCCTGAGAATCCTCTCCTCCACTCCAAATTCCTGGCCACACAGTAGCAGTGCAGAATGGGGGGAGGGGCGGGTCATTTCCCAGATGCACTTCCTGGATATGATTCAGGGCTGTAAGGGTTAAATGGGTTTATACTAGTAAATGACTGTTAGTGAACAATTAAATATGAATCTACCAGGAGCTGGAGGAATCTGTTCAGTGCCCAGCTCTGTACCCAGGCTGTTGGGCTCACAGCCACTTTGCCTGGTCTCCTTGATGACCTTGAGCAGTGACCTCGCCTCACTCTCTTTATCTGTAAAATGGAGCAGTAAAATCTTTTTTTTTTTTTTTTTGAGACATGGTCTCATTTTGTCGCCCTGGGTAGAGTGCCCCAGCTCACAGCAACTTCAAGCTCTTGGGCTTAAGAGATTCTCTTGCCTCAGCCTCCCAAGTAGCTGGGACTACAGATGCCCACCACAACATCCGGCTATTTTTTAGAGACAGGGGTCTCCCTCTGGCTCAGGTTGGTCTTGAACCTGTGAGTTCAGGCAATCCACCTGCCTCGGCTTCCCAGAGTGCTAGGATTACAGCCGTGAGTCACTGCGCCCGGCTTTGAGACAGATTCTCACTTTGCCACCCTCGGTAGAGTACTGTGACGTCAGAGCTCACAGTAACCTCTTTAGGGTTCAAGCGATTCTCTTGCCTCAGCCTCTCTAGTAGCTGGGACTAAGGCGGGAGCCACCGCTCCAGCCGATAAGTGCTCTTACTGCACTACCTGGTGAGCATTTAATGTCCCCACTTTTTCACCCAGGAAACCTAAAGCTGAAACCCGGTGCCTGCCCCTCAAGACACGGTTTGGTTGAGGACCCGCCATCTTCCGCCACGTCCATAGTACCAGGGCTCGTGCAGGGACAGGGCTAATACAGGGGCGGGGCTCGGGGCCTGGCTGCGAGCTGGGTGCGCGAGGCCGGCAGGTGGCGCTGCGGCGTTTCCTAAGCACGCCTGCGGGTGAGGCGAGCTGGGTCCTGGGTGCGCACTGAGAGCAGGTGCCCCGGGCCGCAAGTACGCATAACGGCACGACTGCGCTTCCATGGCTGGCATCCACACTCGGGCAGACCTGTGTCTCGCCGGTGACACGGCGACCTTACCCAGACCTCTGGTCTCCAGGCCTCTGCCCACCGTGTCGCTGCCTGGTGCCCTCTCCAAGTCTGAGGCCTGGGCCTGGAGCCTCCCTCCACCTGGCGCTCAGCCGACTTGGCTTCTTGTTTTCCTTTCTTCAGGGCATTCAGAGTCTGGGGGACCTAAGGAGCAGAGTCCCAGTGCCTCCAGTATGGAGGGAGCATGTCTATTTGGCAGCAGTGCAGGCAGCCCAGGCCATGGCAGCCTTTCTTGTCGGTTCAGGCCGGGATCTGGGAGGGCCTGTTCCTTGTCCTGCACACTGCAGCCTCCCAAGGGCCCTGGAGCTGTGACAAGGGTGGCCTGAGCCCTGCACTACTGTGTGTGCTCAAAATGTTCCCTTAATTTTCAGGGGAGGTCATGAGGTCAGAGGAGGGTGAGCACTGGTCAGGGTCACCCATGGTTGGGGAAGGACATCAAATCTGGGGTCACCAAAGCCACTCCGGATACCAGTTACCTCAGACTTGAAAGATGCTCCATCTTGGCCTCTTGGTTCTCCCCGGGCTTAACTGACTTCCCCAGAATGGACCCCAGGGTGGCTTGGTGGGTCCTGGAAGGGCCCAGCTCTGCCTCCAGCCCACAGTGCGGGGCGGGCAAGCTCTTGCCCTCTCTGGCCTCAATTTCTCTGTATGTCCAGTGGGAAAACAGTTCTCATAGTGGCCTACTCCAGGACCCAATACAGGCTGTAGTCTCTGTGCCTTTGCCATTACCTGACTGGGGTGAGCTCTGCACAGCCCCCAAATATGTGTGTTTATCTGACCCCAATGGCTGTTCAGTGGCTCCCAAGTTTCTGCCCTTGCATTTGCCAGAGGCCCTGGCCCCTGATTGTGCCGTGGGGAAGTCATGTCTCCTCACAGGGCTGTTGTGAGGGAGGTGCACACACCAGGATAGGGCCTTTGAGACAGGCACGTGTGTGCATGTGTGTCTATACAGAAGTGCACACACAAAAAAATCACTGCTATGGCAAGCACCCCCCAGCAAAGCTGCCCATACTCCCAGCCACAGGGGTGGCAATGGCAGACCATGCCTGGTACCTCAGCAGAAAAGAACACCCTATGTGCATCCCTCCCCACACGCCACCCCCGAACCTTCTGCAAGCACAGTTCATCTGCGCGGGTCAACAGCTCGCATTGTCTGCTCGGCAGAGTTGTTTAAACACCCTGGATACGCAGAGAACACTCCTTAATTAGATTCTGCAGAACCCTGACACACAAACAAAGATATTAATATCAAGCGGCGCAGCATCAATTGCAGTTTACACAGATCAGAGAACATTTTGGGTGCAAAGAGGTTGTGCGCGTGACAGGTTGTTACTTTACAAGTTGGGGGTGTGGGCATGTGATGGGCCTGACTGCTGGGTCTCTGAGAGAGGTCTCGGTGGCTTTGGAGCTCGGGGAAGGGCCCACGAGGTCAGAGCTGAGGGCCAGGTCAGGATTGTTCAGGTAGAGAGGAGACAGAGACCCAAGCCAGGGGTACTACATGTGCCATGACTGTTATTCTCTTGGACATTATTTGAGTGTTTATCACACAAGCCAAGAGTAGCAAAGGCCTTTCCGGCACAGACCCCTTTGAGGTCACTAAGAGTGGATTTGGACTTGGTGCTCCCTGTGATGAAATCTGTTTTCTTTCTCATTTTATATTTTATTACTTAAAAGTTTGTTTTTTAAATGACAGCTTTATTAGGATGTAATTGACATGATATGGGTTGAATTATGTCCTCCAAAAGATATGTTGATGTCCTCCCCAGATATCTGTGACTGTGACCTTATTTGGAAATAGGGTCTGTGCAGGTGTGATCAAGTTAATATCAGGTTATTAGGATGGGCCCTCGTCCATTATGACTGGTGTCCTTACGAAAAGAGGAAAATGCCACATGTGAACAAAGACAGAGAGAAGAAGGCCACGAGAAGGCAGAGGCAGTGATAGGAGGGGTGTAGCTGTAAGCCGCAAGAACCCAGGAGCAGGGAGAGCCCAGCACAGACCCTCTCCTGCAGCGTTTGGAGGATTCAGTCCTGCCAACACCTTTATTTCCAGAACTAGGAAGCAACAAATTTCTGTTAAGCCCCCAATTTTTGGTACTTTGTTATGGCAGCCCTGGGAAACTGCTATGAAATACCACACACTTCACCCTTTTGAAGTGTGCAGTTGGGTTTTATTAACAGTATATTTGCAGGATTGAGCACCTTTCACCACTATCTCATTTCAGAACATTTTCATTCCTCCCAAAAGAAACCTCATGCCCATTAGCACTCGCTGCCCATTTCCTCCCACACCCCTGGCCCTCTTCGTGTCTGAGGATCTGCCTATTCTGGATGATCATGCAAGTGGAATCATACCACGTGTGCCTTTTGTGTCTGGGTTCTTTCACTGAACTTAATGTTCCCGAGATTCATCTGTGTCCTAGTGTGTTTCAGGGCTTCGTTCCTCAAGCTGAGGATCTTTCTGTGGTATGGATAGAACATTTGCCCACTGGTGGGTGTTTGGGTTGTTTTCAGTTCTAGGCTATTGTGAATAACTCTGGTATGAATACTTGTGTATACAGTTTTTCCTTTTTTTTGAGACGGAGTACCACTGTGTGGCCCTGGGTAGAGTGCTATGGCGTCTCAGCTCACAGCAACCTCAAACTCAAACTCTTGGGCTCAAGCGATTCTCTTGCCTCAGCTTCCAAGTAGCTGGGACTGCAGGTGCCTGCCACAACGCCTGGCTGTTTTTTGTTGCAGTTGTCATTGCTGTTTTAGCTGGCCTGGGCTGGGTTTGAACCCGCCAACTTTGGTGTATGTGCTGGTGCCGTAACCACTGTGCTACGGGTGCCGAGCCGTGTGTACAGTTTTTAAAAAACTTTTTTAGAGATAGGGTTTTCCTCTTTAGCCTTGGCTGGAGTGCAGTGACTAAATTATAGATCACATGTGGTCTCTGTTCACATGTGGTATTTTCCTCTTTTTGTAAGGACACCAGTCATAATGGATGAGGGCCCATCCTAATAACCTGATATTAACTTGATCACACCTGCAGACTCAAACTCTTGGGCTCAAGCAATCCTCCCGCCTCAGCCTTCCAAAGTGCTGGGGTTATAGATGTGAGCTATTGCACTCCTTCCTTGTGTACAGATTTTTATGTGGACATGTTTTCAATTTTATTGGGTATACACTAGAAGTACTTAAAACACTTTAAAAAAGGGCGGCCCCTGTGGCTCAAGGAGTAGGGCGCCGGTCCCATATGCTGGAGGTGGCGGGTTCAAACCCAGCCCCGGCCAAAAAAAAAAAAAAAAAAAAACACTTTAAAAAAGAAAGTAATACAGCTACAAGTTAAAAACACACACACACACACACCCAATTTCAGACAGAACAAAAGGATGAACTGGGAAGGAAGTTTCCCATGCACCACAGATCCCTGCTGGTAGCCCTGAGGCCACTGTTGAGGCCAGTTTTCTGCGTGTCCAGAGTGTCTGACCTCTACAAGTTAACCATCCTGCCCGCAGTCAAGCAAAGCATGTGTGTTGTCTCTGGCTGCTTTAACCAACACAACCCGCCTGTCCCTCCATTTGGCATGTGGAGCAGCACCATTCATTCTATGTGGGATAGACACGCACGTGTTTTTCACCCAACCCCCTCTGGGGCCCAAAAGTGGTTTCCAAGCATTTGCTGTCATCCACACTGTGCAGGGAACAGCTGTGGGTATATCCTGCCTCCCTAGCACAAAAGCACAGATTCAGTAAGTCCCCAAAAGGTGCCAGGGTGAAGGCTGTGTGCTGCTGCACTTCTCCCTGTAACATAGGAAAACTGAGGTCCAGAGAGGGGCAGGGGCTTGTAAAAGCTCACCCAGACGGCAAAAGCTGAGTGCCACTGTGCACCAACACTGAATGGCCTTGAGTCCACCCCACATGCAGTCCACCAGCAAGCTCCATCCTCTCTCCTTCCAATAGCCAGAGTCCTGGCCCCCACCCTGATGGAGAGCTCGGGCCTGGGCCCTGTGCATGGACCTGGCTGGTCTGCATTTCCCTGATCCCGTTCCCCATGTGGTCACAAGTGGCTTCCCTCTCTGGGCCTCAGTTTCCTCATCTATACTCAGGAGAGGTAGGAACTCCCATCTTCACCCTGATAGGGCACCCACGGGCAGGATTCAGTGACCCTGCTGGCAGCTGGCATCCACTTAGGTTCCCTGTGCTAACTGTACTTCCTTGTTCTCCACATACTTGATGCTCTGATGTCTGCAACTGACCTTGGAAGGTGCCCCTCTCATGCTGGCCAGTTCCTAGCAAAAAAACAATCTAGAATCCCCACCCCTCCTCTGTGGGGCTCTCACATTCAAGGCCACCATCCCTGGCCCCTGTCACCCAAGGCCAGGTGCCAGATGACCAGGAAGCCCCTGTACCTGCCGATTACTCACTTACCCAGTCCTGAGGCTTCCCAAGGAGGCCACAACACAGCCCCTTCTCCCTTCCCACTTCCTCCATGGCTCTGAACCTCATGACCAGCTTCAGAGCTCTCCTGGAGCCCTGTGTATCTTGCCTCCTGTTCCCAGGGACCTGTAAGTATAAAAAGAATTCTTCCTAATGGCAGTCATTTCTACATCTGTGTGTCTTGTCATACCTGATTAAAATACCCACGTCTGGGGAGACCGGGCTGTGGGCTGAGAAGATGATCCAAGTGGGGAAGATGGCACCACATGAGGGCTTTTCCATGATCCCATTATGAAGCATTATGAAGCCCTGTGAAGCAGAGATGAAAGCACCAAGGTTCAGAGAAGTTAGGCACCTTGTTCGAGGTGACACAGCAAGCCCGAGGGCAGCAGGGGTTGGAGCCCTCGTGGGACAGATTTCAAAGCCTCCTGTGCCCTCTGTGTGCTTCAGCTGGTGATACATAGTCTGGGTGATCTGGAAGCCTTTCTCCTCCTCTCAGGGCCTAAATGTTCTCACATAACCCCAAGCCCAGTTATTTGGGGAGGGGGCCCCATTTAAACATGATTGTTTAGAAGAAACTGCCTCTGATGTATTCAATTATATCTAATTTATATAATGGCTACTGGAGTTTCCAGCCAAAAAATAATAATAATAATAATCACATATTTTCCTTCCAGGGCCCCAGAGACAAATTAAAATAATGTAAAGTGAGTTCCTAATTGGTGTGGGCTGTGGAGCCTGGGCAGCATCCAGGTGTGCGCCTGACATGCAGCGCCCGGCTCCCCGAGGCTCGGCTGCCCTCCCCGCCCCACCGCCCCGTGACTAGCAGCCTTGAGTTTGGAGTGCGCTTGCGTGTCCTGTGCCAGGGTGTCCACATGCACAGAAGCCCCACATCAGGTTGGAAGCCCGGGGGTGGCCAGGTGGGGAACATAACCAGGGCCCTGGCATGGTGTGGGCAGCCACACCTGGTCTTCATTGCCTGCCACCCCTGCCCTACCCGCCCCAGCCAGCCTCTGGAACTCCCCCGCTCAGGGAGTCGAAAGCTCCTTGGAGCTCTTGCTGGAGCAAAACAATCCTTTTTTTCCTGCTGGGAAATAAAAATCCTATAGCAACATCAGAAGGTGATCGCCCTGGCACTTGGGAGGGGCAGCCAGAGAGGCCTTCACCCCTCCAGCCCCACCTCACTCTCCCCATCTATAAAATGGAGTCCTGAGAGTTTGGGCCCATGGGTGTCACCGGCTTAGATCCAGAGGTGGGCAGTGTCCAGTCCCTCTGCCATAAGTGTGGCATGAGGCCCCATCCATGTGGCCTGTGGCTCAGATGGTCTTGGGTACAGCAGGGCTCTCCTGGCCTTGATAACCCTGAAGGGGGCACCTGGGCTGGGGTGCAGTGGTATGTGTGGCTGGGGGTCCCTGAAACCCCTGATGTCTCTGGGAGCAGCCTGAGCTCTCCCATCACTGAGCGTTTGCCCCCAACTCCCCACCTGGTCCATCCACATCCTGGTCCCTGTGAGAATGCCTCAGGGGCCTCTCTTTGGACCCTTCCCAGGTTGCTAAGGTCTGCCCTTTCCCATTCATGGCCCTAGCTTCAGGGTTCCCGGCACCCTTAGTGCATGGGTTACAGGGTTGTGTGGCACACAGGAGCACTCTGCACTAGGTCAGCAACAGCAGCCAGGACTCCAGGGACCCTGAGGAGGTAGTGCCCACCACGAGGGGAGCAGCTGTGCCTGGGGTTAACAAGGAGACAGTACCTGGCTTCCTATTTGGAGCAAGGACAGGACTAGATATTCAAATAGATCATAAGAAACAAATGAATGAATAAACTGTGGGAGAGGAACCCAAAGGGGAGGGGGCTTCCACAAGGCAAGCAAGCAGGTGGGCTTGATGGCTGAGGGGGCAACAATGTGTCCTAGTCCTTACCTTGGATGCCCCTTCCTGGGTTCACTGTCCAGGGAGGTGAGGGTCCCCAGGAGCAAATCAATCACCCAGATCTGAAATTAATAGAAAGTACTCTTCACTTATAATACTAAATACTGCAGGGGTCTGGTTGGCACCCTGTCCGCAGGCTGTCCTGGGCCTCCCTGCATGGCTGGGCCCTGTGCCCAGAGGCAGCTGCCATAGCCCCTCTTGGCACCAACTGTGTTTTGCTCTAAGCCTGCTCCTCATACCTGGGCTCTGGTTTGTGACCCAGCTCCATTCTTCAGATGGGCTAGAGAGTATAGGTGCCCCAGAGATGGAATAGCCTGGATGGGGGGAGGTCCCCTGGGCCACGATGGGGTGGTCCTCAGAAAGGCTGGAGGGCCTGGCCACCTGTGCTTTGCCCATGGTGTCCTCCAGTCACTGGCTGGCTCTGACTCGATGCCTGGGCCTTGTCCCTCTCCCAGTATCCCTGCCACCCCTCCTCCTCCCCTCATCATCCTCACCCCTCTCCTGTCTGTAGCTGCAATTACAGCTAATCAGATACCTGAGCCACTTTCGAAGCTATTAGCAGCTCTCCCTGCCCGGTGGGAAATCAGCCAGGCTGGACAATTAGCTTTTTAGTTGCAACTCGGATTCTGATGCAAGCAATAAACAACTCGGCACTGCTCCCACCACCTCCCCTCCCGTCCTCCCTTACCTTCCTTTTCCCTCTTCCTCCTCCCCCTTCTGCTTCTCTTCCACCAGGGCCACCCCCAGATGCCCAGTGGGCTGGGGCACCACTCAGCATCCCTTCTTGCCTGGCCCAGTCCAGCCACCTAACCCTTCCCAGAGCAGGCAGATCCAGCATTTGAACTAAGTCCCCAGGAAGCTGAGCCATGGACAGGACACATTATCCACTGTGGGTTCGAAATACTGGTGGGGGTGAGGGTGACTGTGGACCTGGGGCCCACACTGCCCCTAGGCTGGCCTGGGCTCAAGGCCCCAGTCTGCTGAATCTCCCATCCATGTGTGCGTGCATGTGTGTCTGTGTGTGTGCACCCGTGCCTGTTTGTAATTAAGCAGTTAATTGCGCCGGGTTCTTGATTAGCTTTGGGGGATGGTAATGTTCTAGTGAGATGAGGTGTTGTGTACAGTTCAGAATCATTTAGAGAAATTGGAGCTAATTTTGCTGTCTGCGCTTATTACTGCATTAATTTAATTTGGGTTGCTTTTAGCTCATTAACACATCTAATTAATTCGTTGACATCACTATTAAGATGTCTCTTTGAAATTGGCGTCTCCAGATAATCAGGATGGAGAGGCTGACACACCAGGCGCGGAGCTGCCTGGGAACATGGAGAAGGGGAGGGAAGACCAGACGACTAATGAATTTTCTGTCGGAGTGGCACAGTTTGTCAGAGGAGGTGCGCGGCAGGGTGGAGGGGAGAGATGGAGACAAAGGAAGGGGGAGCCCGAGAGCTCCAGCAGCGGCTGGCCGGGTCTTAAATATTGAATTGCTTATGAAAACAAACAGACCTCCCACCCGCTCAGCTCCCGCCCAGCTCTGCTTACTCGGATATTTCCTAGGAGGGTCCTGATGGGCAGCCTCCTGGTGGCGTGTGGTGGCAGGGCCAATGCCAGTGTCAGCCAGAGGAGGATGCCAGAGGCCTGAGGGGGCAGTGGGAGTGGGGGAGGAAGGGAGTGCACCTGCCATGGGGTGCCTTAGCTGGAGGGGAGTCAAGAGGTCATATACGTGACCCCTTGTTGAACAGACGGGGAAACTGAGGCCCAGAGGCAAGAATGGTGCTGCCAAAGGTCATAGGATGTTACGGACACCCAAGTGGGGAGTAGTCACAGGCTGGGTGATGAGAGGGGCCAGAGGGCCCACCACCCACAACCATACCCTTTTGCACTCTGGAGGTTCCTGTAGGTGACCTGCTGGACCTCAGGGCAGCAAGGCTGGGGGGTTGTGGGAGAGCTGGAGCTGCCATGGGTGTGGGGCTAGCAGTTTCTGAGCTTGGTATCTGCCATAGTGGGGCCTTCTAGGGGACCCTGGGAAGCGCCCACATCTCTGCATTCCAGTCCTGCCTCCATGGCCTCATTCCCTCTGGAAGGGCTTCTCTTCCCTCATCTGGAGTAGGGTACACCTATCTGTGCTGCAAGAGAGTTCACAGGTGTCTCCTCCTCCAGAAAGCCCTCCTGGATTTCCTGTTTGATTCTGGTAGACAGCAGGTGCTGATGAACAAACGTTCTGCCAGTGGAACTGAGCAGAATCTCTGAGAAGCCCTCACTTCTCAAATGCAAGTTCCACTGGCAAAATATTTGTTCAGTCAGTCAATAAACATTGATAGAGGCCTTACTCTGTGTATAAGCTTATGTCAAGTGCTGGGGCACAGTGTTGAGCAAGTGTCCCAAGTGTTCAGAGTTTCCTGGGAAGACCTCACAGTTCTCTGTCACTTTTTTTTTGTTTAGGAGCTTAGGCTGACAAATAAGCGCCTACCCAAGGGGCTTATGTCCTGCATGGTGGTGGGCTTTCTGCTCTCCTTGGCAGTTGAGGGAGGGAAGCCTTCATGGAAGAGGTGACTCCTGAGCTGAGATTTGAAGGCTTTAAAATTTGTCTGTCATCATATTTAAAGGCACCTCCCATTCCCAACACACAGCCAGGCCCAAGCAATGGCTGCTGGTGCTCAGTGGGCCAAGTGTGCACCATCTAATGGACAGCCTGCTGGTGGGGGAGGGGGCTGCTTGGGCCTGCAGGACACACAGCGGCACGCCAGGTCTGAAGTGTTGAGACTGCAGCCAAGCCTGTGGTGCTGGACCCAGGAGTCTGGGTGAACTCAACTGGGAAGCTCTGTTCCCTGATTCCCTACTGACAGGTGGGAGCTAGGCCTGCGTGAGTTTTGTGGGGCTGGAGTAATGAGGTACAGAACTGCTGTGTAATAAACCACCCCCAAACAACTAAACCATTGTGCGATTTGGATGGGCACCGCAGGGTGGCTCTGCAGGTAGCTGGAAGGTCCACATTCAAGTCAGCTCACCTACAAGGCCACGTTGGAGCTTGGGGGCTGTGGCCGCCTTCTGGTGTGTGGACATGCTGCACAGCCCACTTTGGGCCTCTGCTCCTGCTCTCCCGCCTGGGGTGCTCGCTCCTCTTCACTTGCTTGCCTCCTGCTTCCCGCTCTCCCTCAGGTCTTGTCATCCCAGTTGCCCCCAAGAGGAGCCGTTGGACCTCTGATGAGATGGGTCTCCAATTCTGTGCTGAGGCCCTGGGCTTCCCCTGGCCAGCCCTGTGCGTGTGTTTCAGCTGCTCTGCGGCCGATGCAGGGCCCGAGAACATGGCCTGACTTACTTGTGGTGCTCATCACCCCTGCAGGTGTGGACACGCCTGCACAGGCATAGGGTATCTCTGGCTGGCCCCGCAGCAAACCACGACTCTGATTGACTCTCAGAGGGGAGTTGGGTGGCAGGGGACAGAGCAGGAGGGGAATTTTTCTCTATAAACCGTTCTCTAACTAAAAAAGGCAAGTAAATTATGGTGGAATAGAACATGCATTTCAGAATGTGCCTGAAATGAAAGTACCTGGGTCCTTTGCCTGAACTGTGATGAATTTCACAAAGTGAACACATCCAGTGACCACCTCTAGATGAGAGAGAGAGGACATTGCCAGTCCCCTGAAAATGCCCTTGAGCAACCCCTGGCCCACAACCCCACAAGAGCCACTCTCCTGGGACCCTTATGTATCATACCATTGGCAGTCCGTGAACTTCCCAGGTGAGATCGCAGCACATTGCCTCTGAACCAGCCTTCTGAGTATTACACCCCTGAGATTCATCCACATGAGTCTGTGTATCTGTGATCGCTCTTTTTTCTTGCTGTGTAGTATTCCTTTGTATAAATAGACCATGATTTATTTACTCATTTTTCCTACTGATGGAAGTTCGGTTGTTTCAGTTTCTGGTTATTATGAAAAATCTTTCACATGAGCATTTGCTCCTTTCAGATGTATATTAGACCCTTCCTTACATTAATTAATTAATTAATTAATTTATTTATTTATTTTGAGACAGTCTCACTTTGTCATCTTCAGTAGAGTGCTGTGGTGTCATACCTCAAAGTAACCTCAAACTGTTAAGCTCAAGTGATCCTCTTGCCTCAGCCTTCCAAGTAGCTGAGACTTTAGGGACCAGCTCTCTAGGGACTCTGGATGTTGCCACAACATCCAACTATTTTTAAAGATGGCGTCTCACTCTGGCTCAGGCTAGTCTTGAACTCCTGAGCTCGGGCAATCTGCCCACCTTGGCCTCTCAGTGCTAGAATTATAGGCATGAGCCACTATGCCCAGATTCTTGCCTACTTTTAAAGTCTTGAACTCTGTGGACAGATTAGCTATTTGACAAATAAGTAACTTGAATCATGTTAATGTAGAGGCCAGACCCCTAGACCTGAAGTTCTGAATTCCTTCTGTCTGGGTGGGTTTCAGGAATGCACTTCCATGGTGGTCAGGCTGGTGTGGGAAGCCAGCACTGGAGGTGTGCCCAGTGGGGCACAGGCCGGAGGGTAGTGGCCAACTCAGCCCTGCTGCCCCCAGATGCAGCAAGACCTGAAGGCTACCTGGGATGAGGTCCTGGGTAACCACCCTCCCAGAAAAACCTGTAGGGACCCAGGCCAGAGGCAGCCTGAGCAAGGGGGCCTAGGCCATAGCCCCCAGCTATGTGGTGCCTGTAAGCTGGCACTCATTTGCAGGGGTGACAAACCAGAGCTCTGAGCTCCTGTGCCTTCTCCCTGGGTTTGGGGGTGTCCCACAGTTTGGGGAGGATCATCTTCCATTAATCGGGTTCTTGGAGTGCTTATTAGAAACAGCCTCTTTAGCACTTCATTAAACACTTTAGTTTAATAACAATCTCAGGGGAGTCCCACCCGAAGTCGTGTGGGCGGGGAGCAAACAGCTGCATCAATTAACCCGGCTCTCTCCGGGGTGCAGTTAGATGCAAGAGCCCCTCAGAAAGTGCACGTCGCTGCAATTAAACTCCAAACACGGCAGGTTGATCACCCTGCAATCGGTGCCCTCATCGATCCGACCTGCTGGCGTTTGCTGCCATCAAGTCTTGTGGTCCTTATTAATAAATTAGGCCACGCTCAGAACTGTCCTCTGAGAGAGGGTTTGAACAAGGATGGGGCTGGACAGTGCCCCCTTCTACCTGTCCCCAGGGACTCTGTATGTCCTGGTTCTCTAGGACATAGTGCAGGCCTGGCATGGCTTCTGGGCTCTTCTGGTTTGCCCCTCCAAGCCTCTTCCTGTTTCTTACCTTTGAGCATCCAGTTCCTTGTACCCAGAGTATCTTCTCCACTCCCCCTATAACCAGATACTCCACCTGGGAGAAAAGAGGAGGGCTCAACAGGACAGGCTGGAGGTAGCTCCACCCCCACTCACTGCATGACCTTGGGCAAGCCCCCTGAGGCAGAGAGAGGCCTGGAGTCTCCCATGATCTCTATGTTCACAGCTCAGGACAGGACTGGAGACTTGTTCATAAGCAATAGAACATAGCACAGCAAGGGTTCTCACTCCCAGGACTAGGTTACATGTGTAGGACTCCATCTGGTGGCAGACTCATTCTGCGACATCTCTCTCACTGGCTGTGAAGAAGTAGAATTCTGTGTTATGAGACAACCATTCGGCAAGGACGTAGGAGCAGCCTCCAGCAAAGAAGTCAGGGTCCCAGCCCTGTACCTGGCAGGAAACGCATGCTACCCACAACCAGCATGAGTGTAGAAGCAGATTCTTCCCCAGTTGAGCCTGCAGATGAGAACACAGCCCAGCACTACCATTGCAGCCTTGTGTGATCCTGAGCAGAGGACTTGGCTGGGCTGTGCCCAGACTCCTGAGCCACAAGGACTAGGAGTTAATAGATGTGGGTGACTTTGTATGGCTAAGTTATGCACTGCACTCCTTGTCCCTCTGAGCCAGCCACTTCTCTCTCATCTGTAAAATAGGCTGCCTGCCTGCAGGGGATGCAGACTACCTGTTGTTAGTGCTCTCCTCTCAGACCCAGCTGAAACGTCACCTCCTAGAAAAAGTCTTCCCAGATTGCCCGCATTTGTGTTTCTGGGCCAACTCAGGATTTGGCACCCACCTGGGGCTTGAGTAGGATGTTGAGAGGCTGGCAGCTGGGGGCTTGCAGGACTTAGGCCTGGAGATTGGGCCCTAGAACCCTGAGTCTTGGCTAGCAAAATGGCAGATTGGAGGGAAGAATGTTCTGCATGTGAAGCCCAGGCTGCTCTGCAGGTGCCAGCCCTCAGGGGCACCCCCTTTAGTCATACCCCTCCCACCTGATGCAAGTCCACACCTGGAGCAGGTTTGGTGCCCAGGTGTTCCCAGGAGCCCATAAGGAGGTAAAGATGGGCCACAGCCATCCAGGCTTCCCCTCTCTGTCTCCTGTGTGGGGATCCTCCTTTGCCCCGCCCTCTCTGCCCTCCTGTGTCCAGTTTCCCACAGGACAGCTTTGCTCAGGTATGGCTGCCAGCCCTTCTGTAAGACTGTGGTGCTCAGGCTGGGGATCACAGGAGAAAATTATCACAAGGAGAAGAACTGGCCCAGTCTTGGGGCATTTGCATCCCAAGAGGATGGCTGCCTCAGAGCCAACTTGGGCTCCCCCCAAACTTTCCCTGTGGTCATCATGATTTGGATGCTACCCACATCCCTTACCAGCTGCACTGCACCCCTACCTTGAATTCAGTCCTGGTGAGAGGGTGGCCCGTATCCTCCCTCTTCCCAGTTCTGGTCCAACAGCCTGGCAGTGGCTCAGAGGAGGTAGACTTAAGTCATCTGTCTCCCCTCTGCAGAGCCCATCTGGGCCCCCCTTGGCCTGTTAGGACAGTGCAGCTGTCCTAGGACTAGCAGAACGATGTTCTCTGCAAAGGGAGGGTCTGAGATTGGAGGCTGGGAAGGGTGGCAGCAGCCTGGATGTGGCCGCACAGCAGCTGGCCAATCTCGGCCATGGAACCCACCACACCTACTGGCTCCATCTACGCTTTCGCTCCAGAGGGTGGGTCAGTTTTGCTGCCCAGGGGATTGAGGTGGGGTACACCCGCCTTACCCCAGCCTTCCAGTCTCATCAATTGGACCCACCTCACTCTCAGTGGACATCCCCAACCTCTGTCACAAAGACCCTCATGAAGTGCAGCTCACCAGGATTCAGGGGCAGTGATGAGTGTGGCTTTCACATTGCTTCTGTCATTTCTACATTCTCAGATCCTCATGATTTGGGGAAATGACAGACTTCAAACGTGACCAGACACCTGGACCAACTGGGCATCTCCCAGCCTGCTCTGAAGTGGCTGGAGAGGGATCGAAGTGGGTGAGGCTGGCACATGGGAGGTGGCCTTGCTGCCCACCCACTGGCACCAGCCTGCTCTGCCTCTCCCGGCCCTTGCCTGCAGTGGGACAGCTTGGCTCTGGCCGCACTATACCCATGTGGAGGGCACAATCATTCTTCCCAAGACGCAGGCACCACAACGGCTGTGGCCAGGACAAGTGTGAACATCCAGCTACTCTCACAACACCCGACAAAAGACACAGGCACTGGCTTTTTCTACCGATGCCCCACACAGCTCACTAACTCTCAGTTCTGTAGATATGGCAGGTGAGGCTGAGAAGCTGTCCCCAGGTTTATCACTTGAAGGAAGACAAGACATGATCCTTTTGGGGGATGGACACCTAGACCCATTTTGGGGCCCTGGGCCTGCAAAACTCAAGGAAGGAAAAACTGGCTATGTAGCCTGTTGAGATAGGTCCAGATCCTGCCTCCCACCCAGTGCCTGTGCAGCCCCTTCCACCAGCTGAGCAGGGCAGGCTAGAGGACCACAGAGGCATTGCAGCTCCCACCTTGGTCCCTGGGTGGCTTGTTCATGTAAGGCATGTTGTGAGGACACTCAAGTAGTGCTTTGGAGAGGCTCATAAAGGGAGTCACTGGGGCTTCCAACCAGCAGCCGGCACCTTGGAAGTAGATCTACCCTAGTTGAAACTTCAGGTGGTACAGCCCCAGCTGACTCCTGACTGCAACCTGGGAAACTCCTGTGCTACACTGCCCAGCCAAGACTCTCCTATACCCAGGCCCTTAGAAACTTTCAAGGATGATCAACAGTTATGGTTGTTTTAAGCCAGTAAGTTGTGTGATGCTTGTTAGGGAGTACTAGATAACTAGTACACCTGAGTCATGTTCACTTCATCCTCTAGCAATGTGGCCAAGTATTAGAATTTTATTTTATTTTTATTTTTATTTTTTTTAATAGTTGAAGAGAATCTAGGCTCAGAGAAGTTAAGTGGCTTTACTGAACACACACAGCAGGGCCAAGATTTGAAGTCCGATCTGCCTGACTCCAAAGCCCTGCCTGTCTTCCTGCCCTTCCCACACTCTCTCTATGCTATGGGCCCAGGGGGCTCAGGTCTCTAGCTGGGGTCCCATTCCCCCCTAATGGGCTCAAGTGGAGGGAAATTTCAATCCAATAAGACAAAGCTGCAATAACTGTTATAATTAATTTATACAAAAGACATTATAAAATTACACTCTGTGCATTTCAATCCCATCCATGAAGCACACCCGCTTCCCAGTTAAGCTATGGGGCCTCATGAAGACAGACGGGAAAGAGGTATTTCAATATTTCTTATAATTTTATATTCTGTCTAATATCTCTCATGCTAATTTCATTATGCAACACAGTCGGCACAGTGATGTAATTATTGAAAAGTAATTTTGCAATAAATGGATTTAAATGTGTTAGAGTCCATTGTAAATTCAATCTCTCAGTGAGGGTGGTGGGTGCAGACAGCAGGCGGTGAGAGGGCTGGGCCCAAACTGGAATCTGAGAAGTCCTGAGTGGCTTCTGCTGGGAGTCTCCTTACACCTGCTAACGACATCCATCGGATGTCCTAAGACACCTTCATCGCCCTGCCTCTCTCCGCTCCACCCTCTGCTTAGCCCCCCTGGGCCTGCCTTGCTTCCTCGGTGACACCTGAGACCCTCTCTGTGGGCCCTCCTGTGCTTCTTCCCAACCAGTCTCCCCAGCCATGCCCTCCACTCCTCACCTAGGACCCTGTCTTGTCTCCTTTGAGTCACTGTCTCACTGGCCTATTCACCAGTGTGCCCGGATGTCCCCTCCCATCCTCCTTGGGGCCTTTGCCCAGGCTATCCCCTTGGCCAGGACTGCTCTTGTAGTGCTCACAGGCCAATGGGAGTGCAAGGTGGGGGCCGGCTAGGTGCTGGTAGGATGGTGGTGTGCAGAGCTGGGAGGTCTGTCCTCAGGTACAGTGGTCCTTGCTGGGTCCATTGCCCTTGCCTAGAAAGCGCGGACCTCTGTGTGAAGTATAAAGGATGGTATGTATAGAGCAGGTGCTCAGTAAAGGCCCCAGTGGCCCATGGTAGTCAGGAGGACAGCAGACCCCATTTCCTCAGTCCATGCATAATGAGCAGGCATCCCACACCCAGGGGGAAGGTTCTGCCTGCTCGTTGATGCTCTGCTTCTCAGCTGCAGCTCTGGAGCAACTTGTAAACACCTGGAGCTGTGGTCAGCAGAGAGGTCATTGCTGAGGGCAGCCAATGGCAGCCTCACCACCCCACATTCATCATATATATTGGCAGGACAGGCAGGACAGGCAGGACAGGCACCCCCCCACCCCCAATAATTGAGAACTCACTCATTCATTCTCCCACACTCACTCGCAAATGAGAATTCACTCATTCCTTCCCCCACAGGCACATGTGGCAGGCCTCTCCCATGCCCCCTCGCTCCAGAACTCTCCTTGCCAACCCCCAGGCTGGCACCAGTGCCCGCCCCATCTCAGCCAAACCGAATCTGTAATTTGTTCTTGGGCGATGTGTAAATTGGCATCTCATTGATTATTAATGAAGTGCTAATTGCTCTTTGAAACCAATTTTGATGCAAATGCAGCTGGGGCTGTTTGTACAATTTTCTGTGGGCTTCCACAGCTGCTGAGACCTGGGGCACTAGCCAGGGAATGGCCGCTGGGCCCCTTACACTTTGCAAGACCCCTCCTCTGCTCTTCTCCTGAAGGAGGCCAAGCTGGTCACGAGAGCACCAGCTCATAGAGGGGCCATAGCAGAGTGGGAGGGCCACACTGGCACCCCTCTTGGTTCTTGGAGAGGGAAGGCAAGTCCCCCAGGGCCAACTGAGCCAGCCCTGGGCATCAGGCCTGGCTGGGGTCCGGGCTGGTTCCCTGATCAGGCCATTCCTGTCCTACTGCCCAGGTGACTTAAGCCTGTCTGGGCTGGAAATGTCCTGTGATCCGGGCAGGGGTGCCCACCATCTTGTCTGCACTGGACTCTAGCCCAACCATCTGGCTACTGGAAGAACTGTGGGTTCATACTTGCTCCAGGTGCCATGGGCCGAAAGGGCAGGCCCGGCTCCGAGTGGGGCCATCCTGGCTCTGGAGGCCAAGAGCCACTGATGTAGTGGAACCCCTGGGGCTTGGGCCGGATTCAAACTGGAGGTTGCCCTGCTGTACCAGGCAGTTGCCTGGCAATGGGACTGAGGGGCCATCCCCAACAGAGATGGTGGTTCTCGAGACCAGCTCCCTGGGCTGGGGAGGGAAATATTGTCAACTATGGCTTTGCAGGATAAGAGAAGCTGTCCAAAGCAGCCGGCAGCCTCATCATGTTGGATCCCCACCTCCTGGCATGGGCTTAAGTCCCTGCATTGGAGCCGCATAACATCTGTCCAGAGACTTGGTTTCCAGGCCCTGGAGGAGGGGCTGTCACTGTGCCCCCAGCCCCCCAATGTCCAGGAAGGCATGTTGAGAGCGCAGGAAGGGCCCAGGTGGAGGCTGCGGTAGAGGACCCATCTTAGAGTTTCCAGCCCAGAGTGGGTGGGGGTCCCTGAGAATTCCGCTTCCACCCCTGGCTCCTCAAGGCCTGGGCATTGGAGGGCTCTGAGCAGCAACCTGCCACATTCTGGAAGCTGCAGGGCATGCTGGGAAAATCCCTGGGTTCACATCCCTAGTGTGGGAGGTGGAGGTCCACACAGGCCCTGGGTCACAGACCTCTCACTTATTGGGAGTAAAGAGCCAACTGCCCTGCCCTAGAGCTTGACAAATAGCCATCCAACTGAATATCAACCAAATGTCACCCTGATCATGTGGCTTGGCACAATGGCCCAGTCATCCCACACATTTGGAGTAAACTGGGGTATGGGGAGGGGAGCAGGAGGCCCCCATGGGTAGTTGCAGGTGGATGCGTGCAGCCCTGCCACCATGCAGTGTTTCTGTCTCAGCCTGATGACCTCTGCCCATGAGGGGTTAGGGGGTATCCTCCCAGTCGGAGAAGGTCACAAGAGCATTGCTTATTTCCCATGGGCAAACTGGGGGACAGTTGGTGGGGCCAGGGACCATCCCTTTCTCCTATAGCACCTCACCTTCAATCTACCATCTTCAGGGCCCTCCCAGGGGCACCACTGCAAGATTGCCAGGGCCCCCAGCACCTGCCATAACTAGATCCACCGTCCAAAGGGGTCCATGCGTGAGCTCATGAATGAGCTCACGGGTGGGGGATGAGACTCAGGGAGCTGAGGACCCAGAGGAGGGTCTGGTGAGAGTCACTGCCTTCCACTTATTCCTATGGGGTGGGCACGTCAGAGCCTCAGTTTCCCCATCTGCAAAAGGAAAATGGTGGCTCCCCAGTTGCTGGGTTGCCATGGAAAGTGATGAGATGAGGCAGGCACTGCTTGGTGGGAGGGAAGTGGCAGATGGTGGTCAGTGCATTTATTGGGTCCCACCCTGCGCTCCTGGGGATTCGGAAAAGAGAGGGGAGCGAGGGAGAGAGAGACACAGAGTTAGAGACAGAGAGAGATGTGGAGAGATGAGAGAGCAGGGAGAGAGAAAGAGAAACAGAAACACTGAGAGATGAGAGCAAAGTAGAGGCAGAGAGACAAAGACACAGAGACAGAGACAGGGACAGAGGGAGACACATAGAAAGACAGGGAGAGATAAAGAGAGACAACAGAGCCAGAGACAGGGAGTGAGCGGCAAAGACTGAACAAGAGAGGACAATGTGGTTGGAACAGGCCAGCTGCTGCCTGCATCTCACGGGGCGGTGCCACCATCTTGGGTGCTCCTACCACACAACTAGCCCTGCAGGAGGCTTGGCCTGGCTCCTGGTTACCTGTGCCTACTTTGGCCTCGGCGGGCAGGACGGCATTTGAGTTGGTGAAACCCGTGCCTTGGTGGCCAAGGCAGCACTGCTTTTGTCCAATATTTAAAGTGTTCACAAATAATACAAAAAAAATCCATGACAAGCAAAATATCAAAATGCTCGACAAATACAGGGGCAGAGCTGCACTATGGAACTGTGGGAGCCTCCGGCCACCAGATCCAAGGGTCCAGCATTGGAGGCAGCAGACACCATGGGGGCAGGGGGTTTCAGGGCAGCAAGAGCCCCCAGTAGGGCCCAGGGTCTGGCAGAGGCTGGTGTGGGGTGGTGGTGCCTGTTGGGCAGCAGTTGACATCAGCCAAGAAGGGGCAGCATGAGGTCACCTTTGGGGGGACTATTCATCTGCAGCAGACAGGGGTGCAGTGACTGTTCCGGCTGGAGCAGGGAGAAGGGACAGTGTCAGAGAAGGACTGAGTAGAGCTGAGGACACATCTGTAGGGAGGCTTCCCAGTTGTCTGGGCTTCCACGGGCAAGAGCCAAGGCTGCCCCAAAGATGTTTCTGAAGATGACTTCAAGCCAACCCCTATTGCCACACATTGGAAGTCTGGAGGAAAACACACCTGCCTGTGTCACCATCGAGAATGGACAGGTCCTAGCAGGTGGTGTGTGAAATCTCCCAGGGCTGGGCCCACGGCATCTGTCCATGGGCTGTGCTTCCTCACGGCTGGGTAGGACTTACCCCGCTCTCATCTGCTTGCCCTCAGATAGGTGTTTGGGTTGTTCCTTTGGGTCATGAAGGTGAGAACGCTCTGGTCCTACCTTTGGTGCACATGATACCAAGAACATGCATGGTGCCATGATGGTTGTTCCTGCTCTGGTGGCGTTCAGGGAACCTTGTGGCTGGGGGTGGGGGTGTGTCCTGTGGCCGGAGGCCTCCTGGTGGGCTGGCTCCCTGGGCGGTCCTGGCGGCCTCTTCCACGACCGGCCGTAAGTCCAGCCTTCTCCCCGTTTAAAAATTCCTGCTCTGATTCCACTGCCTGGCATCAATACCTGTGCTGGTATCTTACCTGATGCATCTTTGCCCTTTCTCTTTTTTAAATCTCCCTGTTTACTGTCAGAAAAATGTTTTTATAGCAGCTCAGTGAGTAGTGGGGTATAGGAGAGGAAAGTGGGGGACGTGAGCCCTCAGCTTGGCAGGGAACGGCCTGGGAGCTGTGTGGGCTGTGTTTCCAAAGCATGTGGGACACACCATATGCGTCTCAACTCCCACAGTCTCTACCGAGTCCTCAGGACATGTCTCGGCACGTCACTGGGGGTGGTGGAGCAGTTTTGGGGTCTCCCCACCCCAATTGCTCCTGCCTGTTTCTCCCAGGAGGTGAGCACCTGGGGCCCTCTGTCCTGGGTCACCAACCAGGCTCAGCTCAGTTCAGCTCAGTGGCAGTTTGCACAGCGGCTGCCCATGTGGGCCAGATCGGGGACTTGGAAGTCAGAGAGCCAGGAAGTAGAAACGCAACGCTCCGGTCTGTCCTTGGAACCCTGCACAGGCCTGTCTCTCCCCTGGGTCTCCCTCTGCTGGCCCTCTGTACCTTGAGGTCTACCCCCATCCCATTATCAACCGAGTCTCTGCTGCCTTGTCCTGTGGTTTCTGAGAGGTGGGAAGGGGCGCTGGGTTTAGACCCTTTGGGGACCGGGGAGGGTGGCAAGCGGGTGTGTGTGTGTGTGAATGTGTTTTAAATACAAAGGACACCAAAAATGGAATAAATATTTAATTTTATTTTATTAAATACCAACTTGGTGATGGTTGACACTTTATTAAAGTGTCAAAGTGAGTTTTCGTACACTCTAATTACTTAGATTCTAACAAGGCAGGGAGGCCAACGTGGCGGGTGTCTGGGTGTGCGGGAGGTGCGTGTGGCCCTGTTAAGTAACACCTATTAAGCCATTATTTGCACCTAGAGGCATCTCATTAATACCTCGACTAGTGCCGTGGTGAGCCTTTGTGGGCTGACCCCAGGCTGGGAGAGAAGAGGCAGCTCCCAGATTTCATCCCTGGCGCAGCCTCCTCCAACCAGTAAAGCCTATAAAATTAATAATGACTCTCCCACCTAATTGAATTCCTGACAAATGGAGCCTCCTGCTGCCGCGAGCTCAGTACATCCTAGGATCGGGGGCAGAGCCTCAGACACGGCGCCAGGGCTGGTGCCTGCCGGGTGAGCTGCCCCAGGCAGGCAGGTACCTCCACTGCACTTCTGGTTCCATCCTCAGTCCATCCTCGACAGTGATCTGCCCTCCATGCCTCTAGCAGGGCTCCTCAAACTGCAGACCGTGGGCCACATGAGGCGGTGTGATTGTATCTGTTCCTGTTTTGTTTTTTTACTTCAAAATAAGATATGTGCAGTGTGCATGGGAATTTGTTCATAGTTTTTTTTTTTTAAACTATAGTCCGGCCCTCCAACAGTCTGAGGGACAGTGAATTGGCCCCCTGTTTAAAAAGTTTGAGGACACCTGCTAAAGCCTCCCTGTTTGGGGGAGAGCTTGGGACTGCCTGGTTCCATGTGGGCTGCATGAGCGTGCGTGAGTCTCAGCGCTTCTTGGTGCCTCTTCTTTAGGTGGCAACAATGACTCTGAGTAACAAGAGAGGAGCCGTGGGTGAGGAGCAGCTCAGCACAGTGCTTCAGCTGCCCCCAGATCTTGAACTTTGGAAAGGAAGGCCCCCAGCTCAGACACCACCTCTGCCTAGCTCCTCCTGCCCCTTCCTCTTGCTCCCATGACCACCCTTGCTGGTCTCTGGCACACTGGCCTCAACACTTCTTGTCTCCTGCTGTTTCTATGTCCCTCAAGAGGCAACACCCCAACTCTGTCCCCATATTTACCCTGTGCTCTGACCGTCCAATCCACAAAGACTGATGGTGCAGCCAGTGTTTAGCACATGCAAAAGAAAGTTTGTCAACTGTCATCCTCCTACTATCTGTCCTCTCTCTATATATCTTCTATCTGATTGTAAGAATAGCACATGTTCGGGTGGCGCCTGTGGCTCAGTCGGTAAGGCGCCGGCCCCATATACCGAGGGTGGCGGGTTCAAACCCGGCCCCGGCCAAACTGCAACCAAAAAATAGCCGGGCGTTGTGGCGGGCGCCTGTAGTCCCAGCTACTCGGGAGGCTGAGGCAAGAGAATCGCTTAAGCCCAGGAGTTGGAGGTTGCTGTGAGCCGTGTGAGACCATGGCACTCTACCGAGGGCCATAAAGTGAGACTCTGTCTCTACAAAAAAAAAAAAAAAGAATAGCACATGTTCATTGGAAAAACAGAAAATTCTAGAAAGTACACAAGAGAAAACAGAGTGTCACCTGCAAGGATAGCTCCTGGTAACATCTTGTTGGATGTTGAAGACTACGTGTGCCACAAATCTGCCTCAACGTAAGTCTGAGCTGAATGGTGGCCACACAGTGATGTTTCTGTTCTGATCTCTGGAACCTGCAGATGTTCTGTCTTGTGTGGTAAAGGGAGCTTTGCAGATGTGCATTGAGGATATGGAGACAGGAGATGGTCTGGATGATGCCGGCAGGTGCTGTGAGGAGGAGGCAGGCTGGGGTGAATACGCACCACCTGCCGGCTCTGACAGTGGGGCAAGGGGCTGCAGCACAGAGCCCAGGCAGCACAGAAGCTGAAGAGGCTCAGGGAACAGATGCTCCCCAAGAGCCTTCAGAAGGGACCGCACCTCCAGTGCTGTAAGCAAACAAATTTGTGTGGTTTTAAGTTACTAAATTTGGGAAACTGGTGCATGAGGCCAGAAAGTGTGCCATGATCAATCAGAGATCCTGCTTTGGCCCCAGGTGGAAGGGGGTGGCTCCATCTTCATGTTACCATCAGCACCTAGGACTGCTTTTTAAGGGCACCATCCACCTCCAGATCACTTTCCATCTTCCAAAACTGAAAATCTATCCCCACTAAGCACTAATTCCTCATCCTCCTCTCCAAGCCCTGGCCACCCCCATTCTACTTTCCGTCTGTGAGTTTGACGGCTCTAGGGACCTCACAGGAATGGAATCATGTAGTATTTGTCCTTCTGTGGCTGGCTTATTTCACTGGATGTCATGTCCTCAAGTTCTGTCCATGCTGTGTTGTAGCAGTGTCAGGACTTCCTTCCTTTCAAGGCTGAGTAATACTCCACTGTGTGGGTAGACTACAGTTTATTTATCCATTTATGGACACCTGAGGGGCTTGGCCTTTTGGCTAGTGTGAATAGTGCTCCTATGAACATGTAGGCTCCTATAAGCCTACAGTCAATTGGAATTCTATTTTACCTGCCATTTCTTAACCTGTGCTTTTTTTTTGTTTGTTTTGTTTTGAGATAGAGTCTCACTATGTCACCTCAGTAGAATGCTGTGGCATCACAGCTCACAGCAACCTCAAACTCTTGGGCTTAAGCGATTTGCTTGCCTCAGCCTTCCAAGTAGCCGGGACTATAGATGCCCACAACAACACCTGGCTATTTTTTTGTTGTTGTTGTTGCAGTTGTTATTGTTTATCAGGCCCAGGCTGGGTTTGAAGCTGCCAACCCCGGTGTATGTGGCCAGAGCCCTAATCACTGACCTACGGGCGCCAAGCTTTTTCACTTAGCAGTATATGACGAGTCTTTTCCTGCACCATTATAACTTTTCCTATAATATCATTTTCAGTGACTGCTCTGCATCCTACTGGTGGACGGCCTGCCATTCACTTAGCTGAGACCTCCAACGGGCTTTCCAGGTGATTTCCAACCTTTGGTTAGTAAAAATAACACTGTAATGAATGACCAGACTTGAAGCCACCACGTTGCCATCCCACAATTACTATTTTAGGGTGGACACCCATGAACATGATGGCTTGGCCAGGATATGAGTGCTTCTAAACCACTGATATAGGGGAATTCTGGGAAGATGGCCGACTGATAGCAACCCTAGGCAGGGGCTCCTGAGCAGAGGAAGAAAAACTGGATGGAATTGGACTCAATGAAGCCAAAGATGGGGAGCTGAGCCAAGAAAGAAGTTCGGCAAGCTGTAACTCCAAGAAGAGCATTCAAGAAAACAAATTTCAGGTACAAAGCCTATGGACTAGAGGATGGGAGACCCCTCTCTCAAGCAGGAGGCCTGCCCCCAGCTATCTGCTAATGAGTAGGGAACAAAAGACCTCTCATTTTATATCGCTGGAGAGAGCAGCTAAACTCCAGGTCCCTTTCTCCAGGGAGGTCCCACTTATGAACCTAGACACCACCCCACCAGGCATAAAATTGAACAGATATTTTCCACCACAAGTCCAGACTCCTAGTCCACCCTTCCCCCCTCATGGTGGTCTGAAGTGCTGCCCCCTACAGAGCACAGAGTGTTTGGTCTTGTCCTGAGAGATCTAGGCCACCAGAGTGTGGACCACCAACCATCAGTATGGAATCTGTGACTAATGGGGAAGAAAGAAGGTGTGGGAGGAAAGGGACACTGAGTGGGAGGAGGAGCAGTCCCCTGGTTATGACTGTGCCTGGCCAGTGGTGGTGTTGACACTTGGTTTGGGCTGTGTCTGGTGGGACAGGGTGCAGAACCCCTGGCTCGGATGGCACCCACAGTGGGAGAGTGGTTGCCCTGTGTGGACTGAGTTTGGCAGACAGGGCTGGTCCCCAGCCCCTGCTGGGCCTGCGAGCAGAGGCTTGCTAGGCATGGACTGAGATCTGAGAGCAAGGGCATGGTCCCCTGATTCCATCAAGTTCTCAAAAGCAAGGCACTTACTTAACCAATGTTGATTGAGCTCGTAGTTTAATATTAGGAGTTATTTATTTTAATGGCCTTATGTAACCTCCACAATGAGCCCGTGCAGCAGATGTTTTCACTGACTTTAAAGGGTAGTTGGAGATTTTAATACCCCTTTGACAGTTTTGGATAGATCCTCCAAGAAGAAACTAAACAAAGAAATATTACACTTAAATCTGACCCTAGAACAAATGGACTTTACAGACCTCTACAAAACGTTCCACCCTAATAAAACTGAATATATAGTCTTCTCATCAGCCCATGGATCATCCTCCAAAATAGATCATATTTTGGACACAAGTCTAACCTCAGCAAATTAAAAAGTATAGATATTATTCCTTGTATCTTCTCAGACCACCATGGAATAAAAGTTGAACTCAACGGCAACAGGTATCCTTATACTCAAACAATGGATTTGAGTCATGGAAAGTCATGGAAACTACATAATCTTAGGCTGAATGATTGCTGGGTCAAAGATGAGATTAAGAAGGAAATCACCAAATTTTTGGAACAAAATGATAATAAAGACACAAATTATCAAAACCTGTGCAATACTGCAAAGGCAGTCGTAAGAGGGAAATTTATAGCACTGAAAGCTTTCATTAAGAAAACAGAGAGGAATCCAACTATTTAATGGATTATTTCAAGCAACTGGAAAAGGAAGAACATTCCAACCCCTAACCCAGCAGAGGAAAAGAAATAACCAAAATTAGGGCAGAATTAAATGAAATTGAAAACAAAAGAATCATTCAGAAGATCAATGAAACAAAAAGTTGGTTTTTTGAAAAGTTTCATAGTTCTTTATAGAGATCTTTCAAATATTTAACAAAATTGATAAACCTTTGGCCAACCTAACCAGAAATAGAAAAGTAAAATCTCTAATATCGTCTATCAGAAATGATAAAGGAGAAATAAAAACAGACAATTCAGAAATTTGAAAAATCCTCAATGATTACTATAAAAATCTCTATTCCAAGAAATATGAAAATCTGAAGGAAATGGACCAATATCTGGAAGCATGCCACCTTCCTAGATTCAAACAGAAAGAATTAGAAATCTTGAATAGGGCGGTGCCTGTGGCTCAAAGGAGTAGGGCGCCGGCCCCATATACCAGAGGTGGCAGGTTCACACCCAGCCCCGGCCAAAAACTGCAAAAGAAAAAAAGAAAAGAAAAGAAATCTTGAATAGACCTATATCAATCACTGAAATAGCATCAACAATACAAAATCTCCCAAAAAAGAAAAGTCCGGGAACAGATGGCTTCACATCCGAATTCTATCAAACCTTTCGAGAGGAACTAGTACCTATATTACACAATGTTTTCCAAAGCATAGAAAAAGAAGGAATACTTTCCAACACATTTTATGAAGCAAATATCACCCTGATACCCAAACCAGGAAAGGATCCAACAAAGAAAGAAAATTATAGAGCAATGTCATTAATGAATATTGATGCAAAAATATTCAATAAGATCTTAGCAAACAGAATTTAACAACACATCAAAAAAAATTATACACCATGATCAAGTCAGTTTTATTCCAGGGTTACAGGATTGGTTCAACATACACAAATCTATAAATATAATACATCACATCAATAAAATAAAAAACAAAGACCATGTGATTCTCTCAATTGATGCAGAAAAAGCCTTGATAATATCCAGCATCCTTTCATGATCAGAACACTTAAGAAAATAGGCATAGAAGGGAAATTTCTTAAACTGATAGAGGCCACCTGCAGAAAACTCACAGCCAATATCATATCGAATGGTGTAAAATTGAAAACATTTCCACTCAGATCAGGAATGAGGCAAGGATGCCCACTGTCTCCAGTGCTATTCAACATAGTAATGGAAATCTTAACCGTTGCAATCAGACAAGGGAAGGCGATTAAGGGTATCCAAATAGGGTCAGAGGAGATCAAACTCTCACTCTTGATGATATGATCCTATGCCTGGAAAATCCCAGGGACTCGACTTCAAAACTCTTAGAAGTGATCAAGGAATACAGCAGCATCTCAGGATACAAAGTCAATACTTACAAGTCAGTAGCTTTTATATATGCCAACAATAGTCAAGGTGAAAAAACAATCGAGGACTCTATTCCTTTTACAATAGTGCTAAAGAAGATGAAATATCCGGGAATTTACCTAACAAAGGGTGTGAAAGATCTCTATAAAGAGAACTATGAAACTCTGAGAAAAGAAATAGCTGAAGATGGGCGGCGCCTGTGGCTCAAGGAGTAGGGCACCGGTCCCATATGCCAGAGGTGGCGGGTTCAAACCCAGCCCCGGTCAAAAACCACAAAAAAAAAAAAAAAAAAAGAACTAGCTGAAGATGTTAACAAATGGAAAAACACACCATGATCATGGCTGGGAAGAATCAAGTTAAAATGTCCATACTATCCAGAGCAATCTACAGATTTAATGCAATTCCTATTAAAGCACCATTATCATACTTTAAAGAACTTGAAAAAATAGTATTTCACTTTATATGGAATCAGAAAAAAACTCAAATAGCAAATACATTACTCAGAAATAAGAAGAAATCAGGAGGTATCGCGTTACCAGACTTCAGGCTATACTATAAATCTACAGTGATCAAAACAGCATGGTACTGGCACAAAAACGGAGTAGTAGATTTATGGAACAGAATAGAGAACCAAGAGATGAACCCAGCTGCTTATTGTCATTTGATCTTTGACAAGCCTATCAAAAATATTCAGTCGGGGAAAGACTCCCTATTTAACAAATGGTGCTGGGTGAACTGGCTGGCAACCTGTAGAAGACTGAAACTGGACCCACGCCTTTCACCATTAACAAAAATTGATTCTCACTGGATAAAAGATTTAAACTTAAGACATGAAACTATAAAAATGCTAGAAGATAGTGTGGAAAACACTTGAAGAAATTGTCCTGGGATAATATTTTATGAGGAGGAACCCCCAGGCAATTGAAGCAACACCAAAAATACATTACTGGGATCTGATCAAACTAAAAAGCTTTTGCACAGCCAAGAGCACAGTAAGTTAAGCAAACAGACACCCTCAAAATGGGAGAATATTTTTTTCTTTTCTTTTTTTTTATTGTTAAATCATAGCTGTGTACATTAGTGCAATCACCTGTACCCATTCTAAGATGCACCATAGATGTGGCCCCACCCATTACCCTCCCTCCACCAAAACCTCCCCCCTCCCTTCCCCTTCCTTGGCCCTTTCCCCATAGTCTTGTGCTATAGTTGGGTTATAGTCTTCATGTGAAAGCTATAATTTAACTTCATAGTAGGGCATGGGAGAAGATTTTTGTAGGTCATGCTTCCGACAGAGGTCTGATAACTAGAATCTACAGAGAACTCAAACTAATCAATAAGAAAAGAACAAATAATCCCATTTCTATGTGGGCAAGAGACTTGAACAGAAACTTCTCTGATAAAGACAGGCGCATGGCCTACAAACACATGAAAAAATGCTCATCATCCTTAATCATCAGAGAAATGCAAATCAAAACCACTTTGAGATGTCATCTAACTCCAGTAAGATAAGCCTATGTTACAAAATCCCAAAACTACAGATGTTGATGTGGATGTGGAGGGAAGGGAACACTTCTACACTGCTGGTGGGAATGCAAGCTAATACGACCTTTTTGGAAAGAAGTTTGGAGAACACTCAAGGAACTAAAATTAAACCTACCATCCAATCCTGCAATTCCTCTACTATGTATATACCTAGATGATCAAAAATCATTTTACAACAAAGACATTTGCAGAATGTTTATTGCAGCCCAATTCATAATAGCCAAGACATGGAAACAGCCCAAGTGCCCATCGACCTATGAATGGATTAACAAATTGTGGTATATGTACACCATGGAATACTATGCAGCCATAAAAAGATGGAGACTTCACATCTTTTATGTTTTCCTGGATGGAGCTGGAACATATTCTTCTTAGTAAAGTATCTCAAGAATGGAAAAAAAAGTATCCAATGTACTCAATACTACTATGAAATCAATATATAATCACTTATACACTCATATAAATGGCAAAACATAACTATAGTCCAGAAAGTAGAAGGGAAGAGGAGAGGGGGGAGGGAGGGGGAATATGGGAGGAGGGAGGGTATTTGGGGGACCTCACCTAATGTGCATGATACAATGGTACATTTCAAAACTATTAAGAAATGAGTATAATTGTGATGTGTTAATCAGTTCAATGTAAGCATTTCACACTGTATATCAAAGCAGTACCCTGAACCCCATAAATGCATCAATGAACAAAGTTATGATTTAATAAAAATAAATAAATAAATAAATAAATAAATAAACCATGCCAGCGTGTCTTCCAGAAAGGCCACACCTACTAGTGTATGTCCCATCAGCTGTGCAGTATAGCCATTTCTCCACTGTGGGATTTGTCATTTCCAAACATTGTCAAATTGACAAGGCAACATTGGTATCTTATTGTTGCTTCCATGTGTGTGTCTTTGATAACTCCAAAAATCAAGGTTCTAAGGAATAAGAATGTATGGGTCAAAATACCTGAAGAGACCTCATCAATGGAAGAGTGTCCTGCAAACTTCAGACTGAGGGACGTCTGAGGGAAGCAGGTAAACAGAGCTCAGATCCCCATTGTCCTCAGTACATCAGGTTGGAGAGATACCAGCTTCTCCCTTTGGGGGTTAGGTGCTCTGAACACACTTGCATCCCTGAGGATGAGCTGGCCCTAAGCCTGGGGGTTGCTTCTGGGTAGACTTTGGGGTGAATCTGGACATTTGGTCTGTCTCTAATTTGTCGATGTTCTCTGTTTCATCTCGTTTCTTCTTGTATTCATTTAACAAACATTTCCTGAGTTCCTACCATACACCAGGCCCTCTGCCAGGCATGGTCCCTGCCCTTGAAGGTAGAGTTCATGGTCCATGCAAGGAGAAGGCAAAAGCCAAGGTAACATATCAGTGGACATCCAGTTGGGAACTTGGGTCTGTGCCAATTAAGAAACCCTCAGGACACTCTCTCTGCAAGGAAGCTAGCTTGGAGGCTCCCATTAGGAAAAGGAGGTCCTTCTTATCTGGTTTTTGTTCTGAAGATGAAAAAAGTCACCATTTTTTAACAAACTTAAAACTACCACCTTTGCCCCAAATTAAAATCATAAACATTTGGTCAACAAAGTTACTTAAAAATAACAAGCACCAGTTTGAAAATCAGAGATGATCATGTAGTAGCAATCAGCAGATACCCTGTGATAGAATCCTAGTCTTTCTCCATTACAGAGTCAGTAGGGCCACCCTCCCTGGGTCATCACCCTGCCCAGAGAGGGTCAAGTGGACAGATTCTGAGGTTGGGGACTAGCTATGCAAGAGTGCCTGCATGCTGCATAGCTTTTTAAAAAATCCTGGGTCCTAGCAGGGCACAGTGGCTCACACCTATAATCCCGGCACTTTGAGAGGCTGATGGGGGAGGATAGCTTAAGACCAGGAGTTTGAGACCAGCTTGGGCAACATTGTGAGATCCTGTCTCTACAAAAACAATTTTTTTAAAAATTAGCTAGGTGTGGTGGTGTGCACCTGTAGTCCCAGC
Source organism: Nycticebus coucang (assembly GCF_027406575.1). Lineage (NCBI taxonomy): Eukaryota > Metazoa > Chordata > Mammalia > Primates > Lorisidae > Nycticebus > Nycticebus coucang. Next base: position 62,641,276 of record NC_069791.1, on the reverse strand, counting down.
TACTTGGGAGGCCAATGCAGGATCACTACAGTGACTTTGAGGCTGCAATGAACTACGATAGGGCCACTGCATGACAGAGTGAGACTCTGTCTCAGAAAAAAAAAAAAGAGGCATCCTGGATCCTGGTCGTATCCTATCCCATATGGGTGATCTTGGGCATCTCCAGTTGACTTCTCAAAGCTCAACTAGATCTTTTTTTCCTTTGCATCCTAGGCACCTCCTGTGTAGTTAGATACAGAAATGTGACAGAGTTGTGGCCAATGAAATGGGGGCAGAGTGATATGAGCCCACCTCTGCCTGGCTCTGGGAGTCAAAAGGAGATGTTTTGCTCCTTGCCTCCCTCACAGTCATCCAGGCCCGCCCAGTGGATTCCAAGGCTTTGAGGAAAGGGGGATCCCCAGGATGGGAGGAGCTCAGGCCCTGGACCCCCACGTGGACACAGACTGTCAAACATCCACATGGACTTGACGTGAGCAAGTAATAAACTTTGTTTTGTTAAATCATTGACATTTAACAGGACTTGTTTGTTACAGTAGTAGTATTATTTATCCTGATATACAAGATAGTGACAGAATCTATTTTGTAGGGTTGTTGCAAAGATTCAGTGAGCTGATTTGTGAAGAGCCCTTCACTTTGCACACTCTGATCACTGAGTGTTAGTGGTTGTTATTGATATAATATTGTATGGCCCTTCCTTGACTTTCCACTCTCTTGATCCACACTCAACACTCACATATCCATGCATAGGAATGATTCTTTTTTTTTGGAGATAGAGTCTCACTATGTTGCCCTCGGTCACAGTTCACAGCAACCTCAAACTCTTGGGCTTAAGCAATTCTCTTGCCTCAGCCTCCCAAGTAGCTGGTTCTACAGGCACCCACCATAACATCTGGCTATTTTTTGATTGTAGTTGTCGTTGTTGTTTGGCAGGCCCGAACTGAATTTGAACCTGCCAGCTCCAGTGTATGTGGCTGGTGCCCTAGCGGCTGAGCTACAGGCACTGAGCCCATAGAAATGATTTCTTTTTTTTTTTTTTTAATTTTTATTTTTTGAGATAGAGTCTCAAGCTGTCGCCCCGGGTAGAGTGCCATGGTATCACAGCTCACAGCAACCTCCAACACCTGGGCTCAAGTGAGTCTCCTGCCTCAGCCTCCCAAGTAGCTGGGATTACAGGCACCCGCCACAACGCCCAGCTATTTTTTGGTTGCAGCCCTTATTGTTGTTTGGCGGGCCGGGCTGGATTTAAACCTGCCAGCTCAGGTGTATGTGGCTGGTGCCTTAGGGACTTGAACCACAGGCACCGAGCCCATAGAAATGGTTCTTAAAGACAACAAACTTTTCTTATGGACAGGAAATCCTTTGAACCTAGTATGCTTTTGGTTGTTAGTGACAGAAAACTCATTTCAAATTTGGCTTAAGACAAAGAAGGAATTGGTTACCGCCATTAGGTGAAAATTTAAGGGGAGTTAATTTTAGGGACACCTGGATCCAGGCGTTCATATGTCACCACAACCCAGTCCCTTTCTATCTCTCAGTTCTGTTTTCTTTGTTGATATCTGGTCTCAGCACCCTAAGGGCTGCCACGGCTCCAGGCCAAAATCAAGACAAGAAGAAAGAGGCTGCCTTGCTTTCACTGATGACACTCACTGGCCTGTCCTGAGTCACAGGATCACTCCTAAACCTGCCTGGTGCCCTCTGGGCATCTGTTTCCTCATCTGTAAACTAAAGGTAATAACAACACCCCCATCCTATTGCCATGAGGAAGCCTGAAGTCTGGCATGCAAGAGGGACTGAATTGACATTGTAGGTGCTCCATAAATGTTCATTAAATCAATGTCTGTTGTGTGCTCAGTTCTAGAGGTCAATGCTGAAAACTATGGGACAGGGATGGAGGATATGAGGTGATGGTCATAGGGAGACAGAATCTGCTCAAAATAAGATGCACTTTTTAACTCATTGAGATGCCCAGAAACAAAGTAGGCTGTCTCTGGGAGTAGTGAGCTCCCCATCAGCAGAAGCATTCAAGCAGAGACCAATGTCATCTCCCAAATCCTTTTTACAATTCCATGCTACTGCACCTCCCACCCCTGAGGGCTGGATGTTCTGGCCCAGACTGGGGGTAGATGGTTGGCTTGGCTGTGCTGGAGCCTTGTCCAGCCACAGTGCTCCAGCCCTGAATATTCATGCTCAGACATCCTTATCAGGGCTTAGCAGGAAGGTTGAGGCCAACAAGCCTGCTTAGGCCATAAAGTGGTCACTGCCAGATAAACTGGGCTGAGTCTTGGGCAGGTTTAGACAAAGAATGCTTGGAAATCCTTTGTGCAAATACCCAAATGCATTGAACATCTTGCCCCAAACACCTCTGTCTGCTGACTCCCTCCTCTTCTCCCTGTCTCTGCTGTCCAAATTTCTCTTTGAGATCTGTCCCTGTGTCTCTTGGTTTCTGTCTCTCCCTATCTTCCTGTCTCAGTCTCTCTCCCAGGGGGGAGAGGAGGTGGGGAACAGGGAAGGGTATGAGGGCAGTGAGCTGACATTTGAGCACTTATCCACCCTCTCCTTTGTTCACTCTCCTATCTGCCTCTATGCTAGAAGGGCCTTGACCTTGAGGGGGACAGAGTCTCCCTACTCTACTCCCAGAGCACCCAAGAGCCCTCTTGCCACATGGAAGAGTGTTTGCAGACACTGCAATGGAGAATGGTCCAGAGAGCCTGACCTGAGGGCACATAAAGCTCCCCGCAGGCTTGGCCCCTGGCCCTGCCCTGATGAAGGGCACCCCATGGCCACATTTCAGCTGTCCTTACTGCACCATCCACAGCGCTGCCCTGCCTGACCCCTCCAGTCTTCCATTGATCCTTCATCCTCCTCCCCTGCTGCCTCACCGACCCCCCCACACACAGCAGGGGTCTTTCCTGGCAGTGCTACTCTAGACTGGAGTCAAACACCGCTTACTCCATCTGGCAGAGTAAATTATCTAATACTCTGGGCCTTAGTTTCCCCATCTTTAAAATGGGATTAAATGCACACAAGAATTTAAGATAGTAGACGGCCTGGGGGTGCAGGGACCCTCAGCAATGCGCACCTGGGTTGTCCCAGAGCTCAACTGAGCACAGCTTGGTGGAGTCCGCTGTGGGCACGGCCGGCAGTGGGCGTGTCCAAAGTGGGCGTAGTTAAGGGTGGGCGGGTTTGCGGCGTGCCTGGTTGGGGCGGGTGCGGTCCCGGGTGGCCAAGCCTGCAGTGGGCATGGTTTGGGGGAGGGCTCGTTAACGCGCGGACTACGGTCCGCGCTCCCTCCCGCCGCCCGCAGGGGGCGCCCCCAGTCGCTGGGAGCGGCCGAATGACCGCGGAGAGTCTTTCTCCAGCTCTCAGTTGGACCGCGCGATTCCAGCGCCCTGACAGCTGCGGCGCCCCTCCCACATCCACTTGGGGTCCTGGAGGGAGGGGAGTGGGGCTGCCCAGGCTCTGCTCCACAGCCTCATAGCCCCTCTTTCCCCTTGCCTCCATTGCTTTTACTCCATCTGCCTCCCCGCCGGCACTTGGTCAAGGCGGCCGGGCAGGTGCAGCGGCCAGCTAGGAACCAAACTTGGGCTGGAGGCCCATGCGAGCTTCAGTGCCCTGTGGAGCAGGGACACTGGGACATGGACAAGGGCCCCACAGGCCCGGGCTTGGCATGTGCCGCCCTCTCCCCCCAGACAACTCAGGAATGAGGACTGCTGTCTGGGGTTGGATGCACTGGCTCTGAGAGAACTTTGTGGAAGTCCGCGGATGTGCAACTGAGCCTTGCCACAGAGATGCTCTGTGTCTTTGGGTGGTTCGCATCCCCTCTCTGGGCCCGAGAAAGGAACAGGCGAGGAGAGATGCGGTCTGGGGGTGTGGCCAGAACTAAGATTTCTGCTTTCCTGCTTAGGTTCTGTAAAACTTCCTTTTCCCCTGGGGGCAAGATTACAGCCCAGGGGAGGGAGAAATGAAAACAAACATGCCTTTCTGCCTGCACAGAGAGGCAGCCGGGCTCTCAACACTCTCTACCCCTGCCCCCCACCCCAGCTCTTGAATTCCTCCAGAGTATGTGTGGTCACAGGGTACCTCTAGATTGCTTCTTCCGCTGGTGTTGGAGGGTCCCACCAAAGCCAGGAGAGCTGTTTGGTGACAGTCCTCTTCCCAGGGTCAGCAGCACACCCAAATATGTGTCCACACCACAGATGGGGAAACTGAGGTGGGGGGTGCTCAGCTGCCCCCACAGGCAAGGCAGTGGCAGTGGCCTTCCAGAGCACCTCCCACAGGCTGCCACAACAGAGGGACAAGAAGGGCCCCTCCTGCTAGAGTGACCTCTGTGTTAGAGTACACCCTCCACGCCACCATGATTTATTAGGATTTCAACAGTGTTTGTGTCTTCTTGGAAAGCAATTTGGGTATGGTTGCTTTGATTGTGGATCCAGTGTCTGGGAACCTCTCCTCCAAGAATGATCTGAAAACCATACCCAGCACTGCCTGCTCAAAGATGTTCAGCACAGCGTTTATAGCCGCGAGAAATAGCACCTAACAGCGGTGTCCAAGGAGGCCTTTGGGGCAGATATTTCTTGAGCTGGTAACAGCACTGGGGAATTGTTGATGCTGGAACTCCGAGAAAAGAAGGTGCAAAATCGAATCTGCACAAAAAAACCCCATGCACAAACACAGCCCAGGCGCTGAGCTGGGTGAAGGCAGAGCAGGGTAGAGGACCAGCCACAGGGAACCCTCCTCACCCTCTTTGCTCTGTGACTGTGGACTCTGTTGATTATAGGAGAAACCAACATCATTTAAACAGCAAATTATTTAAACCCCCATTTGTATACTGAAGTATTTATGAGTGAAATGATATGATGTCTGGGATTTGTTTTAAAACTCACTCCAGATGTATTCATGCATTACTTGTGCAATTAACAAGGAAGTTTAATAAAAAACCCACCATGTGTGTTTGGGAGGATCCGCCGCACCAGGTCTTGGCTGGGGTGGGGCAGTATCTGCAGTGTGTGTGACTCATCCCCTGCTGGGCGTCCTAGGTTTGAGTCTCAGCCCTGCATTGGTTAAGCAGCTCAACATTCTTGGCTTCAGTTTCACTCCCACAGGATGGGATGTGGGACAAGAGGACCAAAAGGGTACTGTGGCAGAGGCTCTCTGGGAAGGAGGGTTGGAATGAGGGCTCTAGAGCCAGGGGTTGCTGTGTAGGGATGGCATTGGGCTTCTAGGACTAAGTGGGGGCTCTGGGCTCCAGAAAGAGTCTGAATTGGAGAAGGAATTTGGGCAAGCTTCAGCCCCAGGCCAGGGGCAGCCGGGGTGGGCAAGTGAGGCAGCCGGGGATGTGGGTTGCCCTGGGACTGCTCAACTCCTGTGGGACTGCTGGAGCTTGTTTATTCTACTTGAGTCTCCAGAGAATCTGTTCGTGGAGCACAAAGCCTGGCTGATGGCAGCCTTGGTCTAGGACACACTGGAGGGCTTCCTGGCTGAGGAGCTGCTCACGTTCATGGCGGAGGTGCCTGGGCCCAGATGTTTTTTTCTGACTCCACACCCCTTCCCCCAAGGCAGAACAGGGCACAGGAATTCTAGAGCCAGATGAACTGGGCACAAACCCAGCTCTGCAAGTAACTGCGACTGTGGGCAATCATTTCACCTCCCTGTGCTTCAGTTTCTTCATCTGTGAGATAGGTTGGTGGAGAGGATTGATTAATACAAGTCCAACTTTAGAACATAGAACAGTACCTTGTATGGTGTGGGCATCAAAGTGCTGCCAGATCACTCACCCTGACATCTAACCCCCTGGCTACACCTTCCAGGTATGCAGCTGATGAATTGCTTCAACTGGCCAAGTAAGCTAAACTTGGGTGTTCCTTGTACCCCAGAACACCCAAACTGATATAGCCCTGATGACCTTTTAATTCTGTCTCCCCTGGAGGTTGGTTCTGAGGTTAGGATGAGGACTTTTGTGCCTCAGTACCATAGGATCTAGGGGGGAGCCCAGCATGTGGTAGGTACCCAAGGGATTCCCACTACAATTAGAGCAGAAGCCCACCTCCCAGCCTGTCTTCAAGGCCCTGCTGTCCTCAGTCAGATACTCCCAGCCTCAGTGCTTACGCTGCCCTCCTGGAACACTCCACACGGGAACCTACCGCCTTTCCTTGGGCCATCACATGGCCTCCTCCTCCTCAGCCCTCACCCCTCCCACTGCCACCCAGTGGACCTGCCCACTTGCCCTGTGGGAGTAGCAGACTCCTGCCCTGCAGCTGCAGCAGTAATTCCCATCTTCTACATCTCCACCCATCATGAGGTGAGGGTGACATTCACCCCCCTGGAATCTAGGCAGGCTGTGATACATTATGAATGCCAAGGTTAGGTCATAGAAAATTTCTCCCTGGTCCTGTGGGGGTGCTTGTTCACAGAGCCCTGCATCCATGCTGTGAGGAAACCTAGGTAGCTATGTGCAGGTGTCGTAGGTAGGTGTTCAGGCCGGCAGAACAGGTGAAGTCCCAGATCAACCCCCAGAGTGTGGGGAGAGACACCTTCAGGGCTTTCAGCCTGAAATGTCAGGTCACATCCAGCTACCTGGGCTTCTAGCTAAGGTCCTGACATTGTGGAGCAGAAGATAAGCCACCTCTTCTGTCCCCTGTCTGAATTCTGGCCCCCCAGAGCTCATGAACACAACACACGATGCTGCTTTAAGTTTGGGGGGCGCTGATAGGCAGTGGTAGGCAACTGGAACACACCTCCCTGTTGAGCTCTTCTCTCAGTACTTTTACTAGTTAAACATTGCCCAATTTACTAATGGTTTGTATATTCCAGAATGTACACTCTGGGGACAAGTGTCTACCTTGTTCTCTGGATACCTAGCAGAGTGCCCAGCACACAGCAGGCCTCAGTGTGTGCATTTGACATTAACATGGCCACAGCCTGACTGCAGGGCATATGACGCACCTTCTTCCCATCCCTTTTGGGTATTTTGGTGTCTTTGGTTTGAAGTCAGAAAAACCAACTTTGTCTAATGGGAACCAAAGAAATTCCAGAAGGCTATAGGAGGAGGGCAGAGAGCCCATGGGAGGCTGCAGACCCTGGTATGTGTGGGCCAGACAGCACCCCCTCTTCCAGCCCACAGCAGGAAGCCCAGCAGGGTTTGCCGTAGGGAAAGGTGCATCAGGGCTGTGCTGCCTCAATGATCAGGGCCCGAATGCCCCTGTCTTCCTCCATCCCTTTGCTATCAGCTCAAGGTAAAGGCTAGTAAACTGGTGTCCAGCAGATGCCTGTCCCTCAGCAGACAGAGGGCCAGCCCCAGTTATCATTGGCATCCATGGGGGACTGTGTCAGTCCTGACAGAGAAGACAAGGAGCCCAGGGAAGGGAGCCAGGCTCTGCAGGCTGGGAGGTGCTCGATTGTCCAGCCCATTGTACAGCTGGGCAGAGCAGAGATGGGGAGGGAGAAAGTGAGAGAGGTCAAGGCTACTCCCAAAAGGGACCCAGGGGATGCTGTCAGAGTATTGAAGGGCTCCCCTGGCCCTTCTTCTTGGGATTCTGGGCCTTGGCATTCATTGTTGTGCTCCTATCCACCCCACCTAGTCAGCACGTAGGAAGAGAAAAGTGCCAGTCTTCTCCCATGACAGCCCTGCCTGATCTCCGAATCCTCTTTTAGTTATTTTGTTCTGGTGAAAGAGAATGCCTACCACCTGTCCATAGCTACCCTGATTGGTATGCACTGTGCTGGGGCCCCTGGAGACCCTTCCCAGGAAGTCAATAAACGAGGCCCAGTCCTGCCCACAGGTGGGCTAATGACCTGGGCCACAACACTGGGCAGCATTCAACTTGGACGGGACCCCTGGGTGGTCCAGTGCCACAAGAGTGGTCAGAGCTGGTGAGGGACAAGACAACAAATGAGGTCAGAAGAGGCCTGGGAGGCCAGACCCATTTCACAGGTGCAGAAACTGATGCCCACAAGGGAGTGAGGCCCCAGGAAATGCTGGGGTCCCGTATGAACAGGAAGTTCAGCCTGGGACCCTGCACCCTCTTTTCTAGGGTTTTCTATCTTCCAAGAGACTTAGGAAACAGTTGTGACTCATCCCAACTGTGGGGGCTCAGTGCACTCCTAGGGCTTAGGGAAGGAAAGGGGATGTGGAGTTACAATGGTCACTCCTGAGCCACCTCACTGTTCTCTCCAGCCATCCTGGAGGGTAGAGAGTGCACCCTGGCCAGCCCCACTCCCTGGCTCCCTTCACCCTGGCTCACCCCACCCTGTATCGGCCCACTGTCTCCCCTGACTGCTGTCTCTGTCCTCCTCCCTGGCTTCCCCCTCACCCTCCAAGGCTGGCTAGAAGGCTGCTCCTCCAGACTCTTGCTAGTGGCATGAATAGCTGCTCAGCACTCAGGATCTGCTCAGTTCCGAATGTGGGCAATGCTGGTCCCTCAGAATGGCTGAGTCCATGGTGTTCCCAGGAAAGGCGTTGGTGAGGAGGATTGGGTGCATACAAACGTCCACCATCCAGCAGAGCTCAGAGCTAGGCTCGGACACATTGGAATGACAATGAGAGTTGCAGGGGAGTGTCAGCTTGGGAGGAGGGAGAAAGTATTGGGAAGGGATGGTGGTGACCGCTATGCAGCAGTGGGAATGTGCTGACCAGGTTAAGGTGGTGAAGTATAGGTTGTACGCATTTTATCACACACACACACTATGTATAAAACACCAGCCTCCAGGCATCTTTGGGTCCCCATGTCTAGATCTGTTGATCACCCAAATTCAGACCCATGGATGGAACAGGGGTGTAGTCCCAGCCCCCCAAAGAGTGAGGGACTCTGACCACATAATCTGACACTAGGCTAGGTCAGGGAACACACGCCAATGTCCCTTGGCCCGGTCTTCATGCAGGATCAGCCCTCGGCAGGAGGGGTCCCTGAGGAGACTGGCGTTCCAGGTGGGGACAACCTGGGCCACAGTGTGGATTTGCAGTCAGTGCTGTATCAGGAAAAATGGCACTGAGGACCCAGCTAGAAGAGTCTGCAAAGCTCCCAAGAGAAAAGGCCAGAGAAGAGGCAGGTGGGGCAGGGAGAATTGGGGCCCTTATGCTGGAGACTCCCACCAGAAGGCAAGCTGGCCTGGAAGGGCAGGGGGTCAAATTAAATAATGTTTGTGAGATCCTTCCCATCTCTCTCACAGATCCTAATTCATTAATAAGAGGGAACAGGAAAGACATGGGCTTGCCTTATTTCCCATTATTATTCAAATGGGATTGAATTTTTTAATCCTATAATAAAGTGACAATTTCCATTTTCACAGGCAATTCATTTTCACAAAATGACCAGGGTCATGACCCGCTTTGCAAAAATCAGCACTCCACTATTAAATCAAATATATGAGACGAGTTTAAACAGTGATGCTTCTTTACTCAGGGCTGGACTGTGGGCTGAGGGGACGCGGGGCTGGTGTCCTCTCTGTGGTTGCTGGCCTGCTCCTCTCTGGCATCAGTTGTCACCAAGGTGCCTCCTTGGGCTCCATCCCAGGGCCATCCCAGCTGGCTGCAGTCTCTTCCTCGAAACCCTTCTTCTGCACCGCTATGTGACCTCAGGTCAGTCCCCAACCTCTCTGGGCCTCAGTTTCCTCATCTCTAAAATGCAGGCACTGGTTGTCCTTGTCTAAGTTGGGTAAAAATCTAACACGGTAAAGTGTGTGAGGTACCCAGTGCTCTATGTTGATTGTTCTATGAATTATTTGTTTTCATAGTAATATTGTTATGATTTGTTTTTAAGGGTCCCTTCCTCAGTGACCCCAACTGGGGCAGTGCATCTCTCCACTCAGTGGAGACCCACCTGGGGTTGTGTGGGTCAGCTCTGCACCAGGGAGCCTGGGACCCTACCCAGAGCACCTGCCCTGGGCCTTCCCATTAGCAGAAATCAATATTGCTGAGGATACAATTGAGGGACTGAGGGGACTGAGGGGAAACAGGGCTCTATTTTATCAATAACTCTGTTTTCAGCATTTGCAATCTCCATCATCTCCATTTCACAGATGGGGACACCAAGGGGCTCTGACAGTTCAGGTGGCCAGCTGCATTCAGCCACCTGCAGGTGTGGAATCAGGTTGGATCCAAGAAGTTTGACTCCAGCTGCATGCCTGAGATCCCACCCACCCACCCTGCATCCCTTGACCATTGACCCTGGGTCCCCACGACCCTAGCAGAGTGGGGCACTGCAAAATCCAGAGTCTGTGCTGCTCCTGGAGGGGCAGGGGCTTGTGCTCACTTCCTGGCTTCTGTGTCTGAGCCTCCTGGTGGCCCAGTCCAGCCTCTCTGCCCTCACTAGGTGATGCAGGAGAGGGATCTGTGTTCCCCCCGGCACCTTGGCCTCAGGACCCTCCTGCTGCAGTCCCCAATCCCCAGCAGGCTCAGGGCATGGGGCTGTGTTCACTGTAGTGTCCATGCCACCTCCCGCCTGCCTGTCTGCACAGCCTCTCTGCAGGTCCCATGCTTTCTTGCTCACTGGACTGAGACCCTAGAGGACTCAGAGCCATAGAGCAGGAGGACCCTGGGTCCCCAAATGACTTTTCAGAGCACAGCCACATTCACTGGGCTGTGCTCTGAGCTCTGTCCTGACCCCAGCATGCCCTGGGCCTCAAAGACAGACCCAGATCCTTCAAGCATACCTTGAAGTGAGTGTGGGTGCCAGGACATGGGGCCAGGGGCCTATACGTCCTAACATTGTGCTAACTACTGGATGCACCAGCAGAGGAGAATTTCAGCCCAAATCGAGGGGTGTTCTAGGAGAGCCCCCAAGGTTCAGTGGATGCAGGGAGGCCTGGAGTGGGCTGAGGGAGTCTTTTCAAAGGCAGCTGGCTGGGTCCTGGGGCTGGGGCAGGAAGGCTGCCGTCCCAAGGAGTGGTGCATCCCTCCCACCCTGGCTACCCCATGCTCTCACCTCCGCCCTAGGGTGGTCATCATGTTGGCACACCAGCTACTCCTGGGATGTTTCCTGGGTGTCAGGGGAGAGACAGGATTTGAGGAGGGCCTGTTACCCACCCCCACCCCAGCATGATGGGCATGGGCCCAGCTTCCCCACACCCTGGGCCATATAAGGAAGGTGCAGAGTGCCTTCACTGGGGCCCAGTCCATGTTCCCGGGGACAGCCTCAGCCAGCCCCTCACTCATTCTATACAGCACAGCTCCTATCCCTTGGGCTGGGCCCTGAAAGCCAGGCACATGTGGGCTGTGACCCAGGCTCGCTCTGCTAGGACCTACTGTGGACTGTGCCCTGGGGAACTGAAGCTCAGGGAGGGCATGTCGCAACAGCATTCCTCCAAGAGGTGATGTCTGAGCCTCAGTGAAGCAGGTGGGCACTGCTGGGCCCATGACACGGGCCTGGCTCATGGTCTGATCGGTGAGGTCAGAACCCACAAAGGAGCCCTACCAGGCACTGCACCTAGGGAACTCCTACCTTCTAGGGACCCCACCTGCCAACTTCCCGCAGAGTAGGGGTGGGGATAGTGTCAGTAGTCAGGAGGATTGAGCGCTGCCTGGCACTGATGGTAGCTTCTGTGGGATTTGCCCAAGCGGTGAATAAACCTTAGGAGTGTTTGTAGCCTGCCCCTGGGACAGAGGTGAACACTAAATCACCATGAAGTAAAGTCCCTTCCTCAAAGCTCAGGCCACAGGGGCAGAAGATTGGGCTAAGCCTGGGTCTGCAGCGCCCACACCCACGTTCCCTCCTGGCTGCTACTTCCTCCTTGCTTGACCCACCAAGTCACCTCCTTGTTCAACCTGTGAGCGGTCAGCACCTGCAGGTACCGCTCTGGTGGGCTCTGAGGCCTGCCTGGTGGACACTGCTGTCTCTCTCAATCCTTCTGGCATGCCCTGGCTGCCCCAGAAGGCTGGTAATTAGGAATGGCCAATATGGGAATGGCCACTTGCAGGGCAGGCACTTCTGGGGCTCTGCAGGGGTGGGGGGAGCAATGGAATCAGGGCATTCCTGGCACTGGAGATGGTGGGAAGGGGAAGGCTGGTCTGTGTGCTTGATGTTCAGTAAACATGGACACCTGAGAAGGTCAGAGCTCAAAGGTTGGAGTCTTTCTCTGGGATTCCCGGCCCTCCTGCAAAGCCAGCTCCTGGGAAGATGCCCACGTGCCAAGTCCTGGCTCTCTGCCTCCATGTCCTCCGGGGACTTCCGTGGTGCTTCTGCGCCAGTCTGTGAGGGTGTGGCAACCAAGTCATACAGACCTGGGCATGGACTCTGGCTCTATTTGCCTCCAAGGGCCTCAGTCTCCTCATCTGGAAAATGGGGGAGAACCCAACTTCCTACCAGAGTTCCCATGAGGTCTCATAGCAAAGGGAAAAAGTGCCCAGAGATGGTGCTGTGCAAATGCAAGGTGACCCAGAGGGCACGAGGTGGGACACCAAGTACAGAGTAGATGTCAGCTGGACTGCAGGGTTGTTGAGGATGAGGCAGACGGTCCCAGGGCCCAGGTGGCCACAGAGATGAGGGCAGGTCTGGATGCCTATGGTGGGAGAGGGAATAAGGGAAGGGCAGCATGGGTGTGAGCTTCTGGGGGATGGAGCTGGCCACCCTGCTGGGCAGGGGTGGCAGAGGGCTTCTCCTGATGTCCAGGCACCCTGCCCAGCCAGCCGTGCCCATAGAGCCCAGCAGGGGAGGGCAATGTGCAGAAAATGCCATCCACTGGGGTGGGCAGGGGCTCTGGCCAGGTGGGGGCTGGACAAAGTAGGGGTGTTTGTCAGGCACAAGGATGAGCCAGGGTGAGGACACAGGGGACTGGAAAGGCCTGCTAAGGGCTGCGGTGGGGAACAAAACTGGCCAGACCCTGAGGAGCTCACAGGGATCCTTGGGTGTCATTCTAAGAGCAATGGGAAATCATTGCTGTGGGCTTAGCTTGGGGTAACAACCAGATTTCAGTACAGAAAAGACCCTCTAACTCCTGGGATGGACTTGAGGGGCTAGAGTGGCTGTAGGGGCATCCAGGAAGCTGCTGAATGTGGACATATGGGACTTAGGAGGGGAGCCAGGGATCACTGGGCTGCAGGAAGGGTTGCCAGGCTGTTGGTGGGGCCATGTGGAAGGGGCAGGGTTGCAGGGTATCCTTACCAGAGCCTTCCTGGGCCATGGGCCTTGAGGTGGGGGTCCATGGACGTGCCCAACAAGTCAGCCTCCCCAGCCCCACCTGCCTACTGTGCCAGTGCTGCAGGTAACACTGTCAGCTGGTAATTGTCCTGGTCCCTTTATCCTGAGCCTTAATAAATAATTTACCTGAATTATTCACATGGAAATTTCAACATTATTAAAAATTAACCAACTTAAATGAGTCCATGGTAAATAGCTGGGTGGCTCTTCCAAGGGTGGGATACTGCAGACAGGGTGGGAAGCAGTCCTGAGGTGGGGCGGGTGAGGGGGCCTGAGGGGCCTGTGGGGCCCAGACCCATACCCTGAGGCAGTCATGGGGCAGCCTGGAGCCAGAAGATCTGCGTCCCTGACCCCTGTGGGCTGAGCAGCCTTGAAAAGTGCCTGCACCTTTCTGGGCTTTGCTCAGAGGACCATAGGGACGACCCCGCGAGAAGGGAGCAGGCAGTATGGATGCTGACTGAGCAGTCAGTCTTCTGTCTGGAGAGGGAGCACATTCTCCTGGCCAGCTGGGCAGACAGAAAAGAGCTCCCTAGGCCAGCAGGCCATCCTGGCCATGGGTTGTCCTTGGGACCTGCAGGACATGGGTGTGGAGTGCTAAGAAAGGAATGAGTGAGCCAATGCTTTGCTGTAACCGCGTCCTGGGTGTTGAGAGCAAATTGTTGAGAGCAATTTTTCTTGCACAGACTGAGTCACCTAAGCAAGTGTCCTATTTTCCTTTATTTATTTGTATTAAAGGCTAAAGTTGAAGGGTGCTAGACTTTGGGTAAGCATGGTTGAGGACAGCGTGGTGCCTATAGACCACCCTGCAGAAATTCTTCTCACTTTGTGTGGGACAGAGGCCTGGCTCAGAGAGCCCTGCTTAGAAAAATCCCCCTGCCCCATGTTGCACTACTGCCAAGGCCACTGCCCACTGAATCACAAGTGGGTCAGGACTTCGGGAGCCACGATGCTCATGTCAGATGGCAAGGCTCCAAGAAGGGAGGGGACAGGCTGCCCTGAAAGGGAGGACCAAGCTGGGGTTTGGACACTAAGGCCAAAACTGGAATGTCTCACTCCCCCTGAGAGGTGTCCAGGCTACAGACACAGGGCCCTGAAGCCATGGCATGGACTAGGTGTCCACCTGGTCCCCAGGGGGTGGGGATGCGTTGTGGTTGGGAAGACTCAAGGATTTTTGTTGAGATGTTGATTCCCCCAGAGAGAATTACAGATTTGGTAAAATCCAAAACAGAATCCCAGCAGCCTTTTTGGTAGAAATTGGGCGGCGCCTGTGGCTCAAAGGGGAAGGGCACCGGTCCCATATGCTGGAGGTGGCGGGTTCAAACCCAGCCCCAGCCAAAAACACACACACACACACACACACACACACACACACACACACACACACAAAATAAATAAATAAATACATAAAAAGAAATTGATGTTCTGATTCTAAAATTCATGGGGAAATGAAAAAGGATCTAGAACAACCAAAATAACTTTGAAAAGAAGAACAAAGTTAGGGGACTAACATGATCTGTTTTTGAGACTTATTTAAAAGCTACAGTAATAAAGACTGTGTGACTGATGCAAAGAACAGACAGGTCAATGGGGCGCAATAAAGAACCCAGAATAGACATGCTTATAAGGAAAACTGATCGGACAACAACGCACAGGCAGCTCCATCGGGAAAGGATCGTGCTTTCCCCAAAGTGTGCTGGAATAATTAGATATCCATATGTAAAAAACTCACAACTCAAAACTGATCACACCACATATAAAAATTAATGCAAAATGGATTAAAGACCCTGAATGTAATCCCTAAAACTATAAATCTTCTAAAAGAAAACATAGAATAAAATCTTTGTAACCCTGGGTTAGGAAAAGATTTCTTAGACATAATACCAAAAGCATGATCCGTGGAAGAAAATATTGGTAAACTGGACTTAAACAAAATTAAAACTTCTACCTATTGCAAGATACCTTAAAAATGTGAATCAACAAGACTTACACCAGAAGAAAATATTTGCAAATTATATATCTGATTTGAAAAACTCGTGCCAGAATATATAAAGATCTCTCAAAATGGAACAACAGAAAAAGATTTAAAAATGGGTAAAACATTTGAACAGACATTTTGCCAAAAAAGATATACAAACGGCATTAAGCCCATAAAAATATGCTTAACACCATAAGTCATGAGCGAAATGCAAACTCCACAACAAAGCACCGCTGTACACCGATCAGAAAGGTTAAAATTAAAAGGATTGACCCGCACCAAATGTTGGCAAAGATATGGAGAAATGCAACTCCTGTGTACGGCCTGCAGAAATGGAAAATGACATAGTTGCTTTGGAAAGCACCTGTCAGCCTCCTAAGGTGGTAAATGTATGCCCACCTTACAGCCCAGCTCTTCTGCTCCTGCATGTTTACTGAAAAGAAAGAAAAGCCTGTGTCCATACAAAGATGTGATGCTGTGTTCATAACACTCCATGACTGTGTCTGTTGGCAGGGTGAGTGGTTGGAGTGTGGTATGTCCATCCAATGGGCTACCACTTAGCATTAAAAAGAGATGAACTGTTAATATATGAATAACACAATGGACCTCAAAATAATTATCTTGAGTAAAATAAACTGTACCAAAAAATGCAGGATTCCACTTGTATAAAATTACAGAAAATACAAACTACTCTGTAGTGGCAGAGACCAGGTTGGTGGCTGACTAGGATCAGGCGCAGAGTATTTAAGGGCATGACTAAGGGACACAGGGACAATTTGGGCGTGAGGAAGATGCACCCTGTTCCTCCTCTGTGGGGCCTTGATTCCCACTGTCTTCAAAGAGTTTTTTGTAAGCCTGCACCTGTTCCCCCTGCCTTCCACAGCAGGGGCTCCCTTGTGGAGAGGGTGGGCAGTGCCTTTAGCCTGGCTCCAAGGGAATGGAAGAGGGTTTGGCAGGTCTGGGCTCCTGGCGACAGAATCCTCTGGAGGGTGCAGTGCTAGCCTCTTGCTCAGATTTGGGGTCTTAGCTGGCAAGTCCTCTGTACAGTCCCCAACCCAGCCCAGAGCCCTACCATCTGCCACCCCAACATGGAAGCCTCCCCCTTCCCCAAGATGTGACCACCCCTCCTGAAATTGTTCCAGGCACAGTACAATCAGAGCCTGCAGGGCTTGCACAGCCCCTCTCGCTGGCAGGTCCTTGTGGCTCCAGCCTCAGATGCCATTCTGGACACTAGCCTCCCCAGGAATTGTAAACAGACCAAGGTGACAACAAGGCATTAGTTCTTGTACTGCCAGCATGGAGAGGGAACTCATAGCTGCTGTGCACTGTGCCTGCCTAGCCCAAGGCACAGAAAAATAATCTGTGTCATTTAGCCCCAGGACAAGCCCCTGAGGAAGACACCAGCATTCCAGTTTCAGATGCCTTGGAGGGGCTCCTGGAGGGACCAAGGGACCAGGGTCCCTGGCTGGAGAGTTTCAGAGCAGGGGAGGGAGAGATGTGGGTGATTTCAAGGGGTGCAACAAAACTTTCCAGGTGCAGGGAATGTCCCACCCCAGCACAGGCGACAGACATCATTTTAAACTTTCCAGTAGAAGAGCCCAAAAAACAAAAGAAACAGGTGACGTTCATTTCAGTAGTGACTGTTGACCCACAATGCTTGAAGTGTTACCTCTGAGTATGTAGTCACCATAAAAATCACCACTGAGGTATGTTATTTCCCTTTTTAGACTAAGCCTTGGAAAGCTGACGTGTATTCACACGTACTTCCCTCCTCAGCTTAGCTGGGCAGTGATGACACAGTAGCCCTGCGTGCCACTGGGCACAGCTGTCCTTCCTGACCTTGGGGGTGTTTTGCCAGTGTAGACAACTGTCAGAACTCATCTCGCTGTGTGTGTTTACAGTGGAGTATTCTATTGCGTATAAATGATACTATCGCACAATTGATTAATTGTAAAATTAAATAGAATTGATTGATTTTGATTGAGTAAATAGAAAATTGATTTTTAAAAAGATTCAGGCCTGCTGTCCAGAGCCTGTTGGGCAGGGAAGGGGTAGACGGTGCCTGGCACACACTTGCTGTGGAAGCTGCTGCCCTGCCAGAGGTGCAGGCAGAGGATTTAATTAGAGCAGCTGCCACACCTCACCTGGAGCAGGAGCGCAGCAGCGAGGCCCCGAGCCCGTGAGGGAGGAGGAGCTACTTCTTATCTTGCTGAGGGGCTGACTTTGAGTTAATAAAATCATGGTCACAAGATGACCTGGCAGCCGACTCCCTGCCCTCCTGAAGGCCATGGCCCAGCCCCTCATAAAAGGTTATTAAGGAAAGTAAATAACTCAGCCTGTGGGGTAGAAGGGGTTCCTGGCAGAGGCATCTCGGGCCTCTGGGTGACAGGGAGGACCCAGTCTGGAGGATGCTGCCTTATTTGAGTGTAGGAAGGGGTGTGGTGGGTGCAGCTGCTCAAATCCTGCCTGAGACTCAGGTTACAGGTGAGGACAGAATCACAGGTCTGGGTTCCAATTGAACCCTTGGAGATTTGCAGGGGGACATACAGGGGAGAGGCCTTGTGCTATATCTGGAGCATGGTGCAGAGCTGGGTGGCCACTCCTGGGGCCCCTTTGTGCAGGGCCAGCACTCGGGCCAGTGTGTTAGGATGACAGGAGGGCACAGCAGCTCCAGGTCAGGAGAGGACTTCTCTTTTTAACTTTGACTTTGGGAACCCTAAGATGTCAGGGGAAGCATTTCTTGTCTTGTCCTGGAGGACTGTGGAGGAGCCATGGGTCAGGATTCCATGGGGAGATTGTATGCCATCCAGGGGCCTGGGGCTGCCCACGTAACCTGGAGGATGGTGGACAGAGCACTCACCTTTCCTGGAGCCTGTTTGCTCACCCACAAAAGGTGATATCAATAGTGACATGTTCAAGAGCAAACTGTAAGATCTGTCCATGAAGGAGGGTGGGCAGCTGCAGCTCCATAAGGTTGGACAGACCCCTGGGCCTGGGGATTGAGCCACTCTTGGCTCTGGGGCAGCTCAGTCAGAGATCAGCACCTAGTCCCTCCCTAACACAGATCCTGGGACCTCCAGCAGTTGGCCCCTTCCACCCTATAGCTGCCAGGCTGGGGTGCTCCCACAAGAGGGCCAGGGAGCTCAGCTGCTAAGACCTTTCCTACAGCCACATCCCCGGTATGAGATTTCAAAATGTACTGCAAGGCTATAGCAATCAAGACAGTGTGGCCTTGGTACAAGGATACACATATAGAGCAAGGGAATAGAATTCAGAGCCTAGACACAAACTCTCACACTTACGGTGAACTGATTTTCAAGGGTGCTGAGATCATTTGGTGGGGGAAAGCCTTCTTAACACTTGGTGCTGGGTTGGCTGGACATCCACATGCAAAAGCATGAGGTGGATCCCTGCCTCACATCATACACAAAAACTAGCTCAGAATGGATCAAAGACCTGGATGGAAGAGTTAAGACTATAGGCTCTTTTTTTTTTTTATTGTTTGTTTGTTTTTTTTGGCCGGGGCTAGGTTTGAACCCGCCACCTCTGGCATATGGGACCGGTGCCCTACTCCTTGAGCCACAGGTGCTGCCCAGACTATAGGCTTTTAAAAGAAAATGTAGGAGCAAATCTTCATCACCCTGGGTTAGACAAAGCCTCTTTCAGCATGGTATTAAATTCACAAGTGACAAAAGAAAAAAAAATAGATTAATTGGATTTCATCAAAATTAAAAACTTTTGTACTTCAAAGGAAACTATCAGGAAAGTGAAAAATAACCCAGAAGATGGGAGAAAATTTTAGCAAATTTGTATATCTAATAAGAGACTTATGTCTAGAATACATAGAAAATTATTAAAACTCAATAATAAACACAAGTAACCCATTTGTAACCCACAAGTAACTCATTTTTTAAATGAGCCAAGTATCCAAATACATCTTTTGCAAAGATGAAATGCAAATGGTCACTGAACATGTGAAAATGTGCATCATTAGTCATCAGGGAAAAGGAAACCAAAATGTGATACTACCTCATACCCACTGGGATGGCTACAATAGAAAAGACAGATTATAACCAGAATTGGTCTGAATGTAGAGAAATTAGGTGGTTCATACACCATGTGCGTGTGAAAATGTTGCCTCCCCTTTGGCAAACTGTTTGTGAGTTCCCGAAAATGTTAAACACAGAGTTACCATATGACTTAACAATTTCACTGTAGAAAAATCTGTATTTACTGCCCCCCCCATGAAGATATACATCTACATAAAAACTCACACATGAATGTTCGTAGTAGTATTTACTCATAATAGCCAAGAAGAGAATACAGCCCAAATGTCCATCAGCTGGTGAATGAATAATAAATACAATGTGGTCCGTCCGTACAAAGGGACATTAGCCGTGAAGAGGAGTGAAACCCAGGCACCTGCTACAACACGGGTGGAGCAGCGACACGTGCTGAGGGAACCAGGCACAAAGGCCACTTGCCATAGGACTCCACTGGTGTGAGGTGCTCAGAGCAGGCAGATCAATAGCGACAGAAACAGTAGAAGTGGCTTAGAGGTGGGGTTTCAAGAATGTCGGGAGTGCCTGCCCATGGGGAGGGGGTTTCCTTTAGAGGTGATGGAAACGTTCCAAATTTCTCTCTGCCAAAGGTTACACAACTCTGCGAACAGATGAAAAAACATTGACTTGTGCACTTGGATTGGGTGAACTGGACGGCGTGGGGGTTATAGCTCAACACAGCTGCTGAAAACCACGTGAGTGTGTTTGTGTAATCTACTAAGCACACGGTGTGATGCCACCGGTCTTTTGCGTGCCTCCTGCCAGGTGTCCGGGCTCTGCCAAGTCATGGACGGTCTGCCTCCCCCTGATGTGATGTGGCACGCTCCGGGGCACTCTGAACACCGGTTCCCAGCTCCCTCTGTGTCACCAGGGCCCACCTGGGACTACCGGCACTGATGTGCCATGGGGCTGGATGGCAAGGGCAATAAGCACCTCATCACTCACCCCCCTCCCCCGAGTGGGAAGGGAATCACAGTCACAGTGACGGCCATCATGTGTCCCTTTGTGCTGGGCACAGACCACTAATTGTTATCGCCAAGTCTCACAATGCACCTGTGAGTTCAGTATCAGGACTCCATGGGGAAACTGAGGCTTAAAGAAGGGAAGGGACTTGTCTAAGCAAGTCAGGAGAGGAGCCAGGACCTGGACCCAGCCTGGTGGGACTGCAGGGCACTCACTCCAGTGGGATAACATGTGTGGTTGATTCCCACTACAGAGGAAGGGTGGACATTCCGGATCTGCAGGATGAAGACAGGTCTCCCCAGCTGGCCTCCACTGAGTTTTCAACCTCTATGGGTGGCCCAGAGGCAGCCCTAGGCCACCTGGCCTCAGTCTGTCCACCTGCAGCTTGGCAGTGTGGGACCAGAGGACACTTGAGCCCCTTTCAGGCAAGGATGGCAGGAGGGACTGGGGGGCCGTGCACAGCCCAGCCAGCCTCTGGGGGGGCCTCTAGCAGAGGGAGCAACGGCAGTCTGTCTCCACCCTGAGGGCTTGGCAGACTCAGTCTCTGTGCCTCAACTTCCCTGCCCGTAAGGTGGGAATAACAACTGTGCTTACCTCAAGGTTCACGTCCAGTGGCACTTATGAGCTGTTATCCTTCTTTTCTATCTGTCCAGGCCCCAGGCCCCCCAGATCCAGAGGGTTTCCCAGAGCCCCAAGGGAGGCTTCGTTGAGAGTTTAGAGGCAGTGAAAAGAGACTCTCCAGGAAACTGTCCACCTCTGAAACCCAGGCACCATCACTGGTTGAGGCCCAGCTAGGCCCCTTCCCAGGGTGGTGGACCTCATCTCTGAATTAATCTGGATTTTTAAGCACAATTAAAGAGGTAATCAGGGTCAGAAACGCCTTTCAGACACAGTTTAGCACAAAATCCTAATGCAGGAATTACACAAATGGATATTGTCAATATAATGGATTCCCACCAATTGCACTAAACAAGGTTGTACCAGGCTGTGCGCTGTGAGCGGCCAGGGCTAATTCAGCCGCCTGGTGGAGGCAGGCGGGGAAACAGAGCCACGCGGGGGCTTCTGCTGCACATTCATTACCGGGGAGCTTGTAACATGTTTCAGAGAATTCATTAGGGAAAGAAAACAGTAAAATTTGAAGTTATTTGTAAACCCAACAGGGAAAACATGCATCATTTCTCGGGAGGAAGTGTGTCAATTCCAGACGGAGCCTGGTGGGGCTGGTGGAGCTGGGGGCTCTGACAGGTAAGGGCTGTGGCCTTGGGCCCCTGTCCTACGAGGGTGGTGGGGTGCCTCCTAGTCCCCAGACTCTTTTATCAGCACTCAGTGAGTGGGTGGATCAGGGCTCCATCTCACAAAACTCATAGCCCCCACATCATGGAGCCCATGGTGGGTGCTATGGTCAGGGCCTTGCTCATGAGCAGACAGCAGAGAGGAGGGTGAAGCCAACCAGGAGGTGGGAAGGGTGGGGCTGAGACTCAGGCTGGCAGCCCTGCTGGAATCCCAGGCAGGAGGTTAGGTCAGGGTAAGAGCCCGTCCTCTCTGCTTCCTTGTTTCAGCAGCTGCGGATGGTCACAGTGGCTTCCTATGGGAAGACCTCGCCCCCAACCTTCCTGTCTCTCCTGTTGAGCAGGCCTCTTTCCCACCTGTCCACAGGTGGATTCCAGCCCCTAGCTCTGAGCCACAGTCAGTTTCCAGGTCTCATTTCAAATGTCTCCCAGACACCAGCAGCCCATCCAGGGCAGTGGGTCCTGACCCTGCTTAGTACTCACACTCACAGACCCCAGCTCCACCCCTCAGGAAGGGGAGACCTGCATCCTGGATGAGAGCAGGTCTAGGGTCTTCATGAACAGCAGGTGTATGGCCCAGCTGGGTGACAGCCTCCCTCCTGTGCCTGTGAGCTCTGCATCCCTGGCAGGGTGTGGACTCATACCCTGTGACCAGCATGGGAACTTCAGAAGGAGGGAAGGTATCCCGTGGAGGGGGAAGGGAGGACCACAGGATGGGGGAGGCAAGGCCTGGACATACACAGGGGAGTTCTCTGTAGGTTCAAGTCCAAGGAGGCATTAAGGCTGTGAAGGGGCTACTGCTATTGGTCAGCTTAATGTGGGATAGAGCCTGGGGACTGCTCAGGAGCTAGAGGGACAGCAGGGTGCATGGTAGGGCAGACAGTGACCCAGCAGGGTCTCACCCTACACACCTGCCCTGGGGATATGAAGGGCATGAGGCCCCCCAGGTCAATGTCAGCTCTCTCAGGCAGCCCCAGTTCCTGGACCCTTCCAGTTGGCTCCCTGGTGCTTCCAGAACCCATGAGCTAGGGGTGGTACCCCTGGCATGGGAACTTGGGACTGAAGCTGTCCCTTCCAGCTGAGTGCAGAGGCTAATGGAAGTGGTGGGTGGGGACCTGGAGACTCTCAGCAAGGGGCTGGCCCAGGAAGAGCCCCCGTCTTTTCCGGCCAGGACAGAATGACCCAAGATCAAAGCTCAGGGGTTTATGAGCCAAGGGAGGCAGCAGCCGTAATGGGCTGGGCAGGTGTCCTATGGCTGTCCCTGCCCTGAGGGCTGGCTGGGGGGAGGGTGGCCCTGGGTCAGGCATCAGGGTTTAAGGTAAAAGCACCTCCTGTGTACGAGGCACAGCTGGAAGTTATCCTCAGGGAAGCCCTCCAAGCCATTTGACAGAAGGGGAAACTGAGACTTGGGGGCCAGACAACTCACCTGAGGTCACATAGCCAAGCCGGGATTAGACCCAGGCCTGGATGACCATACCTTGTCCTGATCCCAGCTGGAGGTCAGTGAGGGAGCATTCTCTGTGGTTGGGAAGTGGGGCTGCCATGAACCTGAGGCTGCACAGTGGACATGAGGATGGAGGGATTGAAAGAGTGAGCATCCTCAGAGAGATCCAGGGGCGTCCTCCCCTTGGGGCCAGGAGGTCCAGGTCAGGAGCTGGAGGTAAACTGTTTAGGCCTCTGCATGGGGCGCCCTTTAGCCACTCATGGGGGTGGGTCTGTGTCTCCCCTTCTCTGTCTCTGCCTGAACACCTAAATCCACACAGCACCCCCTTCCTGCTACATCCCGCCAAGGCCCAGCAGTGAGAACAGGACTGACCTGGGCTCTGGACGGCAACCCCCCACCAAGGGCTCCCTCTAGGCCATGTGCCCTGTGCCCTAGCTCTTTAGCACTTCCCCGTGGACTGCTCAAGGCTTCCCAGTAAGCGAGAAAGGCAGAGACAGATCCAAACCCTGCTAGTGTGTCCCCAGTGGATTCCCGAGCCTGGCACCCAGAGCTGCTTACCAGTCCCCCAGCCCAGCCCAACAGACCTTCCACATTCAAGGACCCTGACCCCTGCCACATCCTCTGCCAGATGTGGTTCCTAAAGAACATTCTTCCTCAATGAATGAGCCCAACTCCAGTTAAGTCCCACCCCACCCACCATTCCCTTCTCTGAAAGGCGAGATATGGCTGGCCATGGAGGCCATGGTCCCTAACCCCACAATGTGACTGTGCACTGTAGCTCTTGCTGCAGCCTAAAGGTTGGCCCTTCCATACAGGCAAACCTCCCCTCCCAAAGGCATTTGTGCTGTCCAGGACTCTGTGCACCCACCCTCAGGGATAGGTCTGCTGATCATGGCTGTGGTTTGGGCAAGCCCTCAGCCTCCCTTTGGGTGGGGACTCTGCATTCAAGGCTCCCAATAGCCCTTCTGGGGTATCTCCTCCACTTTAAGGGCTGGGGAAACTGAGGCTTGCAGCAAGCAAGCTCCTCCCCCATCTCCCTTCCCTGTGGAGACTACCCACTTGGTGCTTTTAGGAGGGTGGATTTTAATTAAGACAATTTATAATTACCTATCTGCATCCCTGCTTAATAAAACTCAGGAGGATTTTCTTTTCTTTTCTTTTTTTTTTTTTGCCTTATTTAAAAATTTCATTGCTGTCTGCCAATGTGGGGTAGAGAGGTCCTTGCAGGGGGGACATGTGCCTGGCTCTGGGCTCCCAGGAGTCTCAGGGAGGCTGGCAGAGAGGGTCACTGGGCAGCCCCTATCCCAGCCCATCCTAGAGGTCCCCTGACTGTCACTCCCCAAGGGAGGGGCAATCACTTCCATCTTGACCCTGGTGGGGTCCTATCTGTTGCAGGGGTCTCAGGGTTCCTGCCTCCATCACTATATGCTCTGCCTGCCTCCCAGGAACATGCTGATAATGAGACCAGAGAACACCTCTTGTCTGCTTGATTTTTCAGGAAGCTGCAGCATGTGCAAAGGTCCAGGGGCTTCTGGGAGGGGCATGGCCAGGATTTGGTGGTAAAGACAGGCAGGGGGTGCCTCTGGGGGCAGCAGGTGGTGGAGCCTGGGGTTTCCTTGGTAGAGGTCACCTGACCTACTTCCACTGCCCCCTTCCATGCATCTTTCCCATAAGAATTTATTGAGAACCTACTATGTGCGGGGCTGTTGTGGGTGCTGACTTGACTGCTCATTTCACACGTGGCTGTTGGGCTCACCAGCTTTTTAGAACATGAAATTTGTTATCGAATTGAAAACTCAGGCAAAGTCACATAAAACTTACCTTTCCGGATTCTTGTAAAACACTGGCAGATCCCCAGAGGGCAATGTTGAGCCAGTGCCAACAGGTAGCTCACCTCTGGGGTGCCTGGGCTGTCCAGGTAGAGCTGCCCGGCATGGTTGCACTCATGCATCATCTTCTGTCCCACCACAGCCTTGCCTGGCCCCATCTCTGGCTAGTCCTAGAGCCTCAGCACCGAGCCACCCTCTAAATCCTGGGGTCCCCAGGCTGCATTCCCCACAGTGTGCACCAGGCACAGGGCTAAGGCCAGCATAAGGCCCAGCTAGAAAGGCCCTGCATGGCACTCAGAGCTCTGCCCAGCATAGCGAAGGGCATACTCCTCACCTTCGACTCTTGCCCACCCTTGCCTGGCTGCAAAGGCCTTGACCAGAGCCTGGGAGGCCCTGAGGCCAGGGGGACTGAGTGAGGTCAGCCTCAGTGGAGGAGGTGAAAGATCACTCTGTCCAGGAGGCCCCAGGAGCAGGAATACTTCCCTGGAACGCTGTCCGCCCAAGACCAGTGCTGACAGACTGACTAGCAGGTTAATAAGTGTTCTCCTTTCTCCTAAAGGCTAATGAAATATTAACCAGCCTGGTGAGGTCAGCAGAAATCGCTTGGTGGCGGCAGAGTGAGATGCGTTTAATTAATTCTCCTGTGGAGGGTCTGGCCAAGGGGTCCAGCTCCCCCACCCTGCTGCTCTCTAGCATGCCCAGGCCTCTGCTGGGCCTACCCAGCTGCTCGGCACCCCACAGGCCCCTCATCCTCACATCACCACCCAGGAGGTGAGTGGTGGGGTCACATCCCCACTCACCCCTGCTGAAACTCCACCCAGGCCTGCCTCTGCCGGGAGCCACCCGCATTGGGCCTGCCCTGAGTCTTCCTCCTGTAGGACACCTTCCCTAGTCTGCGTGCACCCTCATAGCCAGACCTGTGGCTTTGTGAGGTCAGAGTGCAGCTCCCACTGCAGTTGGCTCTCTTGTGTCCAGAGGACAGGGCCTGGGTGGGGCTTCTGCCCTCCATCGGTATGGGACAGGACTCACAGAGCTAACAGATGGTGGCTGGAGCTGAGGGAAGGAGCTGTGGACTTGCCAGGCAGGGCTCAGCAGCTATGTGTAATGTGCCCTGATCAGGGCTGGGCGGGGCTGGAGAGGACAGTGTCAGGTCCCTGCCTCTCTGTTCACATCTGGTTACAATCAGAGAAGGTCCCTCCTGCCCACTTCTGTAGCAGGGGCTGCTCAGGCCCCTCCAACAAGAGGCCCCCCAGGCCATGGGGTGCTCAGAGGTACAGCTGGGAGGACTTATGGCTGGGTACAGGCAGTGGGCTCCCCAGGCCACAGTAGAGGCTAAATCAGAGGCCCTGATGGGGTGGGCAGCTGCTGCCCTGACTGTCACCTTTGGGGCCTCCCCGGAGGTGTCCCAGAAGGTGGGTCATAGCCCTGCACTGGATCTCTGCTCCATGTCCGTGTTAATTTTTTATTTATTTGAAAGCGGGGCTGGCAGTGGTTTTGAGTGAGTCTAAAGTAATTAGGAGCTCCTACTGATGGATCGCACTGGAGGGACGTAGGGATTATTTATTATCGAGTCACTTGCTGGAAAGGTTAGAGGCTGAGAAATAATTATTTTTCCTTTCTCTCTGCCCCCACCAAACCTCTCTGTCTAAAGGGGATATTTTGGGGGGGGAGTTTGGGGGTCTTGGGCCATACAACCCCCTGCCTAGGAGGTGGTACTGTCTCAGAAAGATCCAGGGTCACAGAGACTCTGAGGGGTCTGGCCCTACCCTCTTTTCTTATTTTTAACCCCTCTCTTTCACTCCTTCCCTAGTGCAAGTTTCCCCAGAAGAGGAAAGGCATTAACTCGCTGTGTGCCTGTCTCCTTGTGGGGTTTGAGGGCACTCCAACATGTGTCGTTGGGCAGAGGGGCCCAGGCCCTGGCACAGCAAGTGCAAAGGCCCTGGGTGGGAACAGGCTGGCACTTGCAGGGAGCAGTCCCACCAGGGGCTCAACAGAGGTATGGCTGTACAAGGCCACATTGAGGACTTGGGACCTGATTCCAAGTGTTCTGAGAAGCCTCATCTAATTAGGAATAAGGAACATGTAATCCATCTGCTCTCCTAACCTGGTCAAGGTGGGCTTTCAAAATGGCAAAACTCACTGTGTCCCCCACAACTTGTCCCAGCCTGGTCTAGCCTTGTACTCACCTCCCCCTCTCTCCAGCGACAGTATTTCTCACTCCCAGGGAGCTGTCCATCTGATAGGAAGCTGGCAGTCCCAAAGGACGAAAACCCTAGACTGCCTAGCCTCAATAGAAGAGGGATGTGCTGGGCGGCGCCTGTGGCTCAGTCGGTAAGGCGCCGGCCCCATATACCGAGGGTGGTGGGTTCAAACCCGGCCCCGGCCAAACTGCAACCAAAAAATAGCCGGGTGTTGTGGCGGGCGCCTGTAGTCCCAGCTACTCGGGAGACTGAGGCAAGAGAATCTCTTAAGCCCAGGAGTTTGGAGGTTGCTGTGAGCTGTGTGAGGCCACGGCACTCTACCGAGGGCCATAAAGTGAGACTCTGTCTCTACAAAAAGAAAAAAAAAAAAAAACGAAGAGGGATGTGCTGATTCAGGATTCAAATGTCATCACCAGGATCCATTTAAAGATCTGATTTTTCTGATATGGTGGTTCTACACTCAGGCTCCAAAAAAATGTCTAAGGATGTTCACTTTCACCCAAAATAAAGTAATAGGGACTAGATTTATTCTCCTGTATGAATAAACAATAACAAACCCAGACAAAAGTATAAGCAACTGAGACACTGGATGTCCGGCAGTGAAGAACAGTGAGTGATTCCTGGAGAAGTAGGGGCTAAACGAGGTGAGCCTTGATATTGACAGTGTTTCCAGGGGTACAGCGAGGGTGAGCGCAGGCGAAGCCCTACAAACTCTCTGAACTGAAAAGGAGCTGAGGGTCTGGAGAGCAAGGGAGCTTAAGTTTGCAGGACAGTGTTTACCAAGGGAAAGTCCTGAACAGAAAGTGAGGATTCAGGAAATCTGCAGAGGGTCACTCTTGAGTATTCAGCTAGGTACTAATTAGTGCATGAGCATGAACAAATTATCCAAGACCTGGGGAAGAACCATCTGAAAGGATTAGAGAACAATGCCCAGTGCTGACTCAGGGCTGGGAAGAGTGTCTGTTCCCCTCACCAGCTTGTCAGTGGAAAAACTTATCGTCCACAGGGTATTGGGAAGAACATTCAGGAAGGTCTTCCCTCAGTAGTGGGGAATAACTGTCACTAGACTGAGAACTGCCCCAGATGCACTAAACCAGTAAAAACAGCCAGACTAGAAAGTGACTTAACCCCATCTTAAAACACAAGTATATTTGTGGGAATACAAAAATATCCAGCAACCCTTGAGGTAAAGCTCTCATGTCCACTGTCCAATCAAAGATTATCAGGCATTAAAAGAAACTGAAAAACTCAACCCACAATGAGCTGAATACTCAACCAATGGGAACTAACTCAAATGTTAGAATGAGCAGATAAGGATATTAACAGTTGTAACTGTGTTCAATATGTTAAAAAGTTACATAGAAACATGGAAGATTTTAAAAAGACCCAAATTGAACTTGGATGTGAAAACTACAATGTCTTAGATGAAAAGTATACTAGAAGGTATTAAGCAAAGATTAGGCATGTCAGAAGAAGCTATTCAGAATGAAAAGCAGAGAGGATTAACAGTATTTTAATTTTTTAACAAATTTTATTTTTTTTTAGACTGAGTCTCACTCTGGTTCCCTGTCTAGAGTGCCACGGCATTATACCTCAGAGCAACCTCAAGTTCTTGGGCTCAAGCAATACTCTTACCTCATTTTTTTCCTATTTTTAGTAGAGACAGGAACAATGTCCCTGGCAGCTGGACAATGTTCAGGCTGGTCTTGAACTCCTGAGCTCAAGCAATCCACCAGCCTCTGCCTCCCAGAGAATTAGAATTATAGACATGAGTCACCTGCCCAGCCACAAACAGCTTTTTTTTTTTTTTTTTTGTAGAGACAGAGTCTCACTTTATGGCCCTTGGTAGAGCGCCGTGGCCTCACACAGCTCACAGTAACCTCCAACTCCTGGGCTCAAGCGATTCTCCTGCCTCAGCCTCCCGAGTAGCCAGGACCACAGGCACCCGCCACAACGCCCGGCTATCTTTTGGTTGCAGTTTGGCCAGGGCCAGGTTTGAACCCGCCACCCTCGGTATATGGGGCCGGCACCCTACCGACTGAGCCACAGGCGCCGCCCCACAAACAGCTTTTTATAAAAAAACTGAAAGAACACCAGGGGACAATGCTAAGTAGCCTCATACATCTGTGATTGAGTTACTCAAGAAGAGGGCATAGAGAATACATTTTTGAAGAAATAAGGCCTGAAATGTATCAAATTTGATGAAAATTACAAACTCACAGGTAAAAGCTCAAAATACTTCAAGAAATATGAAGAAAAGCAAAAGAAGGTAAGTCATAATCAGATTACTCAAAACCTGTGATAAAAAGAAAATCTTAAAGGTTGTCAAAGAAAAGATACATATACAGAGGGAGAAAGATAAGGATGACAACAGATTTCTCAGTGGAAATAATCAAGCAAGAAGACAATGGAGGAACATCTTTAAAGTACTGGAAAACCACATCAATCTAAAATTCCTTGCCCAGCAAAACTGTCTTTCGAAACTGAAAATGAAATTAAAACATCTTCAGACAAATAAAACAAAAGGAATTTATCACCAGAAATCCTGTACTATAATAAATGTTAAAGAAAGTTCTTCAAGCAGAATTAAAATAATAGCAGACAGAAATGTGAATTTTTATCAGAAATGAAAAACACCAGGAATAGTAACTACATAGGCAAATATACCATATTTCTTATTTTTAAAATATTTTTCAATAATAATTGACTGTTTAAACAAAAGCAATAACAATACATCGTGGGGTTTATAACACATTATCAGCAAAATGCATGACAACAGTAGCATAAACCCTGATGGGAGAAATGAAAGTAAATGTGCAAAAATAATTGTATAAAAACTATCCAAGGGATTGTAACAGTGTCAATATCTTGGTTGTGATAATGCATTACAGATTTGCAAGACATTACCATAGGGGAAAATTGGGCAAAGGATACACTGTATTATTTCTTACAACTGCATGTGAATCTACCATAATCTCAAAAAGTTTAATTAATTTTTTTGAATTTTAATTAAAAATTGTTTTGAAATTAGAAATCAACATAAACTAATATAAAAACACCCATGATGGGGCGGCGCCTGTGGCTCAGTGAGCAGGGCACTGGCCCATATACCGATGGTGGCGGGTTCAAACCCAACCCTGGCCAAACTGCAACAAAAAAAAATAGCCGGGCATTGTGGTGGGCGCCTGTAGTCCCAGCTACTCGAGAGGCTGAGGCAAGAGGATTGCCTAAACCCAGGAATTGGAGGTTGCTGTGAGCTGTGATGTCATAGCACTCTACCAAGTGTGATAAAGTAAGACTCTGTCTCAAAAAAAAACACCCATGATGTATAAAATATCTAAGTTTTAGATAAAGATAAGATCTGGAGGGAGAAAACTGTCAGAGAACGAGAGGAGAGACAGAGAGAAAGAGAAGGCACAAATTCCAGGCCCTTCTTTCTTCCCAGTCACACCATTTCCAAGTCTTGCATCCTGACATCAAGCTTAGAAGATAAAAGAAACCTTTCTGATGCTCAGTCTCTGCATCTGGAAAGCAAGGACTAAAAATAGCTGCTTCAACAGATGAATGGTATCCATGCAATGGGGTATTAGCCATAAAAAGGAAAGAAGTACAGATACACCCTACGACGTGGATGGATCCCCCAAAATATGCTGAGCAGAAGGCAGACACAAAAGGCCTCAAATAGTATGAGCCCCTTCACATGGACTGTCCAGTACAGGCAAAATTATAGAGACAGGAAGCAGATTGTTGATTGCCAGGACCGGAAGGAGGTGAGGGGGAGGTTGTGTGGTCTCCTCTGGGGTGATGAAAAGGTTTTGAAATGAAATAGAGGGGGTAGTTGTACACAATTCAGTGGCATCTAGTCCACTGAATAATGCCACTCACTGAATTGCTCACTTTCAAATGGAGTGGTTACTTTTATGTTATGTAGAGTTTACCCCTACTGGGAGGATTAAATCAAATGAAGTTTTTGTTTGTTTGTTTGTTTTTTGAGACAGAGTCTCACTTTGTTGTCCTGGGTAGAGTGCCATGGCATCATCATAGCTCACAGCAACCTCAAACTCTTAGGCTCAAGCAATCCTCTTGCCTCAGCCTCCCAAAGTGCTAGGATTATAGGCATAAGCCACCGTGCAGGACCTGTGTTGGGCCAAGCAGCCATGGGGGAACTGTCATCAGTAGTTATTCATATTACTACCTTCCCACCAGATTAATTCCTTCCAGTTATTTAGTGTCTCTGTTCACGTTCTCCACAATGACTCCACCAGTGGGAGGCTCAGAGAGGGCAAGCGGCTTGCCCAAGGTCACACAGCAGGGTTGGGCCCAGGCCCAGGCTCCCAGTTCTGGGGCTCCTCTTTCAGTAGAACGGCCATGAAGGCTGCACCTGAAGACAAGAGGGTCTCAGGGAGTGAACCCCAAATACACAATCATTTTAGATTTCAGGTGAATGTGTAACCAAGGGCTGGGTCAAAGTGGAGAAGGAGACTTTTGTTTTCTCTAGGTGCCCCCCCCCCAATCCTCCTTGTAGAGAGTCTTTTTAAAATGTCAAGCAGACTGCATCATTCTCCTTCTTAAGTCCCCTCATAGGCTTCCCATGACTCAGAGCAAGTCCACTGTCTAGGCCAGCAAGACCCCCATGCTTGCGGCAGCTCCCATCTTCTGCCATCACTGCTACTGTAGGGATTTTTGCACAGCTGTCCCATCCACCCCTCTTCACCAGGTGGACTCTGAGTCCTCCTTCAGGTTGGGACTCTGCCCCTGTCCTGCCCCTCATAGCACACTCCTAGGATAGCCCTGAGCCAGGGGTCCTGGTGGGAGGAAGGTAGTCAAATTATCATTGTGGAGGACAGAAATGAATGAGTGAATAAATGAGTATTCGGGGGCATTAGGCAGCAGCAGACAGATGTGGGATGGTGCCTGTGAGGCTCTCTTGCTCCATAGAGGTTCAGGGCTCCAGGGGCCATTGCCCTGCCCTGACAGACGCTTCCTCCACTGACAGCCAAACTCTTTACAGGGAGGGGGCTTCTGGGGAGAGGAAGCAGTTGGGCCAGCCCCACCTCTAGAAGGGCCCCCTGAGATTGTCGATTGAGGGAGGAGATCTGGCTCTACTCCAGACTGCTTTGCCCCCTCTGGGCCTCAGTTTCTCTCTCTGTACAATGGCATATTTGCAGTCCTCACTTAGTGAAAGAGGCCGGTGCCTGTGCAGTTGCTTTGCAAACTGCAAAGGTCTTGCATGTGGGAGGCAGAGCCAAGGGGCCACAGTCCTCTTCTGCAGGGGCAGAGCCCACCCCTCCCCTCCTTTTCCTCAACCCTGATCATTTAGCCACCTCCTTTCTGCCTCTGCTCTGCTCCAGAATCCCATCTGTGGGCTCCCTGAGGAAGGAAGAGGCCAGGAGGGGTGGCCTGGTGGCCTAAAGGGACATCCTGAGGCTTTGAGGAGATACACATGGCCCAAGAGAAGGATGGCCTGAACTGAGGTGGGGCAGTTTGCAGTTCTGCCCGCCACTGGCTTCTGGACCCTAGCAGGGGTGTCCATCTGTCTGTCCGTCCATCCTCACAGGGCAGCCTACCCAGCAGGGCTGGCGGGTGCTGCCAGCACGCAGCTGTTTGCTGGGCCTTGTCATGAACCAAACACGGTAGCTGTTTAACGATTGAACCACACTAATGAATATTGGGCCAGATATTTTCGAGGCCTGTTCCGACTGATTACTTGGAGAGCCGAGTACGTCTCCCAATTACCCAGGCAATTAGGCGACTAATTAAACACTTACCCTCCGCTTCATAAACAGGAGTGAGCGGGTAGGAGCGGAGTGGCTCTGGCAGCGCCTGTGAAATATTGGCTGTCAGAGCCCCACGTGCACACACACACGCGCGCGCACACGCACAGGCACACACGCATACTCTCACCAGGATCACAGCTGCCCTGGGGGCAGGGGGCCAAAGTCCAAATTGGGCCCAAGGGGGCCCGTCCAGGCCTCCATAGGTGAGAGTCTGGTCTATGCCAGTTGCAAAGGAGCTCCCCGTGCTCCACAGGCTGACCGGTTGGCCGTGATGTATGGCCTTCACCCCCAGGGCACCCTATTCTCCTGGGCCCCAGGCTTCAAGCAAAGCCAGTGGGCCCTAGTCTGCAGTCTCTACACTGTGCTCCCAGCCAGGAAGACCTCTCTGACCACATCACTTGGGGTGGTTTTAAAACATGGCCCCAAATCACGTCAATATTCCAGCCCAGGGCCCTAGAACCTGCCCTGCCTCCAGGCTGGCTACAGTGGCATCAAGCAAAGTAGGCTGCGGCAGTGACACCACAGGCCTTACAGCCAGGTCAGGAGAGGCCGGGAGCGTCCACCTGCCGCATTGCAGACACATGTACACTCATACACACGTGGCACGTCCATCATGTGCTCTTCCCTCCAGGCAGGCTTAGCCCATGCCCTGGGGAGGTGAGACAGGGCACATCCCACTCATCTGGCAGCACCTGTCTCCCACCTAGTACGTGAGCCCCCAGCTCAGTCCTGGTTGGACACCAGGAGAATGAATGAATGAACAAATGAGTTAGTATTCTAGAAGCCAGAAGTCATGTCTCAGACCCATAGAAGAAATCATGGTGATAAGCTAGATGAGAGCCCATAGCTCCCTCAGGTCAGGGCTCTGCACCATTTGGGGCCTACCTGTTTTGAGACTCTGTAACACCTCCGAGCTCTCTCCCCCAAAAGCACATGAGCAAGCTCGGTTTTGCAAACAGTTGTAGGGGTTCTTGAGTCCCTGGAAAACTTGCAGGTGTTCCTCCCTCCGAGGGCAAAGAGTAGAGGAGGAACCTGGATCCAGTCTCTCTCTCACACTCCTTCCCACGCTCAGAGGCACGAGAACAGGGAAGAGCACGGGCATTCCCCTGGCCAGTAGGAAACTCTCAGGTACAGACACAATGTCCCTCTCCCTGTCCATCTTGGGGACAGGGCTTAGTGACCTCCCAGTCAGGCCTATAGGCAAGTGAGGAGAAAATGGGTGTGCATTCTGCTCCCTGGAGCCCCGTCTTGCCACCTACTGTATGACTGTATGATTTCCACTGGCCCTTCTCATCTGAGAGGTCAGATTCCTGTCACCCTCTTCCATGCCTGGTTCCTTCTAGGCCTGGACACCCCCCTGCCGCCCCCCACAACCCAGGTGCACTATAGATGCTTGCTAGAAGGAACCCGTTAGCCAGACTCTCAAACCCTCTAAGGCCAAGCTTCACCTCACCTTCCCCCACCTGCTGAGAATAAAACCCTGCAGGCCAGGCTGCAGCTTCGCAGGCCCCTGCCCCTCCACAAGGAGGCCTTCCCTGGTGCATCCAGGATGGCACCCTCAGGTTGGTCCACTGAGGGATTGTGACTGGCATCTGAGGAGCAGGGTGAGGCACCCAGCATCTGTGATGTCCTGGCTATTGCACAGACCAGGATTCAACCATGGGCCGGCGCCAGTGTTGCTGTGTGGGTGCTCTGTGCATGGTCAACACCTACTATAAGGTGACTTAAGTCAGGGAGGTGACCCTAGACAATTTGGGTGGGCCTGGTCTGATGAAGTCTTTACAAGCAGAACCAAGGCCTCCTGAGGAAGGAGAAATTTCACCTGTAAGTGGCAGCACTGCCCGGCTCTGCAGCCTGCCTTCCCTGAGACTTGTCAGACAGACTTGGGAATCACCTGCCAGCCGCAGGGTCACACAAACTGATACTTCGCAATCAATCTCTTTGTATATATTTATTCCTATACACATATATAGCATAGTATATGGAGAGATATAGACATATAATATATCATGATGTATATACTATTTACAGATAATAAAATGATGTAGTTTTTGTACATTAACCTGCATTTTCTCTGGTGGACACTAACTGACAAAAGTACCTCCTGCTCATCTGTTCACATAATGGTGTTTATTGAGCACCTGCTGAATTCCAGGACCCATGCTAAGGGTTGGCACCTATGGTCTGGTGGTGGTTGTATAGGAGTCTGAGGGCAGACATTCCCTAAATACTGATGCTTCCACGAGCTCTGAACCCTCTTCCCATCTCCGTGCAGAACTGCAGCCCAGCCTGTCCTTGGGAAGCCCAGGAGCCTAGGAAGGAGTTGGCTTTGGGCAAAGTCGTCACCAGGGCTCTTCTGAGGGGGCATCTCAGTCCAGGAATCCAGGAAAGTTGGCATGAATCTAGAACAGGGAGGGAGGGAGCAGGCTGGCAGCAGCACATGCAAAGGTTCCCTGTGTGGCTTTGATAACCTATGTGCCCCAGTGACCCTGTGGTTCTTACGTGGCCACCGATGTGTCCAATGGCCCTGTTGTTCTTACATGGCCACTGATGTGTCCAATGACACTGTGGTTCTTTTTTTTTTTTTTTTACAGAAAAGTCTCACTTTGTCACCCTTGGTAGAGTGCTATGGCATCACAGCTCATAGCAACCTCCAGCTCTTGGGCTTAGGCGATTCTCCTGCCTCAGCCTCCCGAGTAGCTGGGACTACAGGCACCTGCCACAATGCCCAGCTATTTCTTTGTTGCAGTTTGGCTGGGGCCAGGTTCGAACCCACCACCCTCAGTATATGAGGCTGGCACCCTACTCACTGAGACACAGGCGCTGCCTAACACTGTGGTTTATTTTTTGTTTGTTTGTTTTTTTGAGACAGAGCCTCACTATGTTGCCCTTGGTAGAGTGCTGTGACGTCATAGCTCACAGCAACCTCAAACTCTTAGGCTTAAATGATTCTCTTGCCTCAGCCTCCCAAGTAGCTGGGACTAAAGGTGCCCACCACAATGCCCAGTTGTTTTTTTGTTGCAGTTATCATTGTTGTTTAGCAGACCTGGGCTGGATTCGAACCCACCTGCCTCGGTTTATGTGGCCAGCGCCCTAACCATTGAACCCAGCGCCCTAACCATTGAACTACGTGCATGGAGCCAACCCTGTGGTTCTTATGTGGCCACTGATGTGTCCAATGGCCCTGTGGTTCTTACATGGCTTACAGATAGCCTTTATGTTCTAGTGAGCCTGTGGGCCTTGCATGGTCACTGATAACCTATGTAGCCCAGTGACCTATGCAGTTCTTAAGTGACCACTGATGACCAGATGCCACAGTGTACTTTCAAAGTTGGCTACAACAGCACCCCCTACCCCATGTATTTTTCTAGAACCTGCCTCTCCCCTTGGGAGGGAGGGAAAGGCTCTGTTTTCCCTGCTTTGGAAGATGGGCCAGGCTTACTGCCTCTACTTCTAATGATCAGAATGTGGTGGAAGGAAAGCTCTGAGACACCTAAACAAGATCAGAAAAGGCCACATACTCTATCTTGCTCACTCACTTCTGGACCCTTCGCCCTGGTACTGGCAGCCTCCCTGGTGTGAGGAAGCCCAGGACACTTGGGCTAAGATTTGGGTCATACATATGAGGGTGGAGCCTCCATGTGGTCCC
Source organism: Nycticebus coucang (assembly GCF_027406575.1). Classification (NCBI taxonomy): domain Eukaryota; kingdom Metazoa; phylum Chordata; class Mammalia; order Primates; family Lorisidae; genus Nycticebus; species Nycticebus coucang. The sequence goes on along the minus strand of NC_069791.1, from coordinate 62,604,958 downwards.
AGCCTCCTGGAACACTTCCAGCCACCTTCAAGGCTGACATCAAACAAAGCAGAGACTTATCCTGCCAAGTTGTAGGCGTATGAGCAAAATAGATATTATTTTAAGCCACCGAGCTTTGGAGTAGTTTGTGATACAGCAATAGATAACAGAGCACTATGGGTCTGAGGGGCTTCACATAGATCCCAGAAGCCCAGGGGACACCTGTCCCCACAAGCCTGAAAATGTGGGAGCTGGAGTTCGAGGAAGTTAAGGAACTGCCCTAACCACCGAAAGTGCTATACCCAGAGAGCCCCTCCCACTCAGCCCAGGGAGACAGCTGATGCCTCACCAAAGAGGGGAGGGCCCTTAATGCTGGTCACACCCTCAGGACACCTGGATTTGGGAAAGGGCAGTGCATGGCGCCCCAACAGAACCTCACCACTGACTTGTGCTATGGCCCTGGGTGGCCCCTGCCCTCTCTGGGCCCACATCTTGGGCTTTACAGCCCTGAGAAGGACTCAGAATGCTGTCCCTACCTGTATGCCAGTGCCATGTGGAAGAGCCACACCATGAGGCAGGCCCGGGGTGCAAGGTCTGCCCTTCTCAGAGGCCCACATTTCCCCCTCCCAGCCTCCTCCACCTGATGTGCAATACAAAGAGGCTAAAAGCACCTTCAGCTCGGGCTCACTGGGCTGAGCTCCCTCTGCCGGCTGGGAGGTGAGCCACCTGCTGGAGAACTGGGTTCTCCCACCAGCCCCAGAGCAATGGGCATCACAGGATGCACCGGAAAGAGGGAGAACAGGCAGGGTGGGGGCCACACCCAGACCCAGCTCTTGGGCCTAGCCACGGTGTGGGTGTGTGGGGTGGCTGGAACCAAGTGACACCTACTAGGGAGCTTCAAGCAACATAACTCACTCTCTCACTGTCCTAGAAGCCAGAAGTCCTAAAGCAAGGGCTGGTCCTCTTAGGGGCTTGATGTGGGGAGAAGGTGTCTCCCCTCAACTTCAGTGGTGCCAGGACCCTTGGGCTCCTGGGCATGTGGACCCACCACCTGTCTCTGCCTCTGTCGTCATATGGCCTTCCTCTCTGCCTCTCTGCCTGTGTCCACACAGGACATGAGTCACACAGGACCAGGACCCACCCTCATGACCTCACTTTAACCTGGTCATATGTAAAGATCTCATTTCTAATAAAGTCACATTCACAGCAACCACAGTTAGGACCTGAGCGCATCTTTCTGGAGACACAATTCAACCTACGACAGCCACCAAAGCACTGGCTTCCTTGCTATGCAGGGCTGAGGAAAGGCCCAGGAAAGGCCCAGGTCTTTCCTCCAGGGCTGAGGAAAGGCCCAGGTCCCTTTCCTGAGCCTCAGCCCTGCACCTGGAATGCTGATCCCAGCCACAAGTACAGTCAGCCCGGGGGGCCTGCCAGGCTGAAGGGGACCTCAACTACCCTTGGAAAACTCAACTAATCCCACACCTCTCAGAAACTGAGTGAGGCTTGGGCCATGGACAGACCTCAGAGGAGCCATGAAAGCAGAGGGCAGGTGAGCGAGGACTGGCTGTAGCCTGGGAGTCAGGCTGGCCTCGGGCTTCCTCCACGCCAACCCAGCCCCTAAACCCTCTTCCCACCTCTGTTCTGCTGGCTTCTTGCTCCTAGTCCTATAGGACACCTCTCAGCGTCTCATCTCAGCATCTGGCCAGCCCCCTCCCAGCCCTGGCCCTCTGGCCTCAGAGACTTTTCTGTCTCCAGGCCAGGTCACCTGACCTTTCCAGGTGCCTCCACAGCCAGCCAGAGAGGGTGCTAGGGCCCCAAGGAGGGAGTCCCCATGGGGTGGCAGTGCCAGGTGTGTAAGTAAACAAACAGCAGAGAGGGTGTAGAAGAAACTCACTCAAGTGAATGTGTGAGTAAATGAATGGTGAGCACTCAAGGCCATGGACAAGCTGCTAGCAGCAGCTCCAAGTTGTAAGAGCATGGGCCCCAGACAGGTCCAGCCCTGGCTCTCACAGTCTATGTGACACGAGCAGGCCACTGGACCCATCTGTCCACAGTCTCCTGTCTCTAAAGTAAGGGTGGCAGCAGCCCCACTTCCTGAGGTTCCTCTGAGGGGCTGAGATGGTACAGAAGGTGCCCAGAGCCTTGCACCTGGGCACCTGAAGTGTGGCATGCCCATGTGGTCATGTGGTGAAGGAGGGGAACACCTGCCATGCCTCAAATCCATGCCCCCAAACCACTGGGCCTGCCCTGGGCCTGTCTGCCAAGGTGGGGTGCAGCCTCCTGGGCATCCTTCCAACCTGGAGGCCAGTTCTCCCTTCATTCTCAGGTTTTTCTCATCTTCAGAGGACCCCAGCCAGGGGTCACCCCTATACTCTGTGCACCCATAGGCCCAGAGACCCCTCCCGGCCTTGCTCCACTGCCGAGAGGCCAGTGGAGGGAAATCAAGCCAGACAAAAAGCTTCTGTTTCGGCTCAGCTGTGCAAGGCTGATATTTATGGTGGGCCGGGAGTTTAAGAAAACAGGGGCCTTCCGTCCACAGGCGAGCGCGGCCGGCAAGGGAAGCCGGGAGCTAATTAAATCTGCGCAGGCTGGGGCCACAGAGGCCGATTGTGCACCGAGAGGATGTTAATGCGCATTTTAAATATTTATTGTAACTGAGGTAGGTTATGAAAACAGACATTCCTCCTTTCAACACTCTGTGCGTCAGATTTAGGGGCTTGTCTGGCTGCTGAGTGATTTCACAGCAGTCGGCGGGTCCGGGAGCCCATTCATCACGCCCCACGAGAGGCTGGAGGATGGTGAAAGATTAGCGGGCTGATTTATGGACTCACGGGGTCCGCTGGCCCAAGAGTGGGCAGGGCAGGTATACACCTGCCTGGGCCAGTGGGCAGCAATGGTGGCCACGGCCAGCCCTGAGTGGGAGGAACATTGGGAGATCAGGGGCCTCCCTGGCATCCTGGGGCTGGTAGAAAAGCCTCCACATCAGCCATCCTGGGTCCTCTGTGGCCAGGCTGGGGATTCCCAGACACCCTCTGCTCCCCTCTGGGCCTCAGTTTCTTCATCCAGAATATGGGAGTAAAGCAGCCACTTGGTGAATTTTCTGGAAGAAAACAAGAATTTGGACAGTGCTGAACTGCTAAACTAGCTCCCAAAATAAATATAATAAACAGCATTTGCCAATTTCTGTGGTGTAAATACTCTCACCATAGCTGATTTCAAGCTGCCACCTTGATATTGCTGAACCCAGAGCTGGGCAGAGCTGTGTACAATCGGCTCTTGTGCATGGGGCCAAGCTGGTGGGAGCTGGCCATTTAGGCCAAATGTTCAGCATAGGGCCTCGCTAGCCATGGTCAGTCTTCAGCAAATGGCTGCCCCTTCCTTCTTTCTGTGGCACAAGTTCTGGGGTCTGGGTCACTCATAGGGGCTGTGAGCATAGAGGGCTCCAAACCCTGGTGGTGGGGGGTGCTTGGAGCAGAGCAGGAAGGGGACCAGCAAGCACTGCTCCCTGACGTCCAGGCCAGACACTTCTGGACACTTGGGGAGTCCTGCCACCCTCTGTGCGTTAATGTCCCTTTCTGAGGGGCAGGTTGTGGGCTACCTGTGGTGACTGGATGCCACCCTATGGGGGTGGTACTAGATTCTGGAGTGTTTGTGTGAAGAGGGCCCCAAGCCAGGTGGGTGAAGGGAGCCCAGCTGGGCCCAGCTTGCAAGTCATCCCTCAGGAGAGGTCTCAGGGATAAGGGCCTTGCTTTGTGCCCTCACTCCTCACACTTACTCCATGGAGTGGCCCTGGGGACATGTCTGAGGTCTAATGGTCCTCTTGCACATTCGGGACATGGTCCCCTCTCAGCGCTTCCCCTTGCATGCCCCCAGAGACAGATGGCTCACCACCTTCCTGGCAGGTTTAGTTCACCATCCTGTGCTAGGGTCCCAGTTGCCCCACCATGCGCCCTGCCCCAAGTCCCTTCATCTCCCCACCCTCTCACCACCCTTCTGGGCTCATGGGAACCATATTTGGCTTCAGATAGGAGGACCACCCCTTCCTTGGGGTGCCCCATTACTGGGCCCCTTGAACCATAGACACCCCTCCTTTGAGGGTTTCTTTTGGAAACCAGTAGGCTTCGGCTGGGAGCCTGAGGAGGCAGAAAGCTGATGCCGGGCCACCAGCAGGGGTGGGGGGTAGGCATAGAAGCTGGGCTCAGACAGACACACGCACAGTCAGTCCTGTCAATTAGGCTGCAGCTGATGGGAGTGGGGGGGCACGCAGCCATGAGTCAATGGGGATGCAGCTCCGCAGGGCCAGCCCCCCGCCTGGAGGATCAATGATCCTCCCATCCCAGGGCCTGAGGACGGCACCAGGCGCCCTGCAGCTCACCTCCCAGCACCCCAGGCCAGCTCCTTACCAAGGTGCAAGTGGGCAGCACCCTCAGGGTCTCCCAAGCCACCCTGGAACAAACGAGGCTGAACTGTGTCCCCTGATTTACAGAAGCAGAGGACACAGGCTCTGGAGGGCTGAGGAGTTGTCCCTGATGGCTGAATGGTTCGAAGCCTGGGAGGGCAGCCTAGCCTCGTGCAAGTCCTCTCTGCTGAGGTGTAGGCAGGGGCCCTGCAGGCTGAGGTGGGGTGGGGCGTGGGAGGCCAAGGGGCCAGCCGAGGATTCAGGTGAGGAGAGGGGAGCCCAGGAGGAGCCTAGGGCAGGATCAGGGGATGCCTTGCCATGCAACCATGAGTGAGCCATCCACCTCTCTGGGCTCAGCCAGGTAAAGGGCCTCTCAGATTCCTCCTGCCCCACCCCCAGACACTTGAGGGCCTCAGGGACAGGCCTCTGGAGTGAGGCTGGCCCGGTCCCCTGCCCACTACCCTCCCAAGGCCCCTCCATGGCAGTATGATGGGGACCAACTTCCATTGCTTTGCTGCTCTACCCACTTTGCTCTGTTCCCGGGGAAATAGGGGAGCCTGAGCTGGTCCTGAGGGTGCTCTGGGTGTCTGGGCCAGGTTCTGAGCCCCCAGGACGTGGTTGGGGAAATTGGGGCATGTCCCAAGGCTCTTCCACAAATACCTTCAGCTCTGGAGGGGTCAGGCTGCTCCACACCCCCGGAAGGGTCACACTTAGGGTCCTGCCTAACTCCCCTCTAGCCCCTGAGCAAAGCCCACTTGTCTCCCACTAAAATCAGAAAGACTGAGGCTTCTAGAGCCAGGGAAGGCCCTCATCTCCTAGAGCCCTATCACCAGGCCCATATCCCCAGCACCCCTGTCCCCCAGCACCAGGTCTCATCTTTATCCTCTCAGCCCCCAGCCCAGCTGGAGCCCCAGAAGCAACCCTTTCTCAACCCCACAGCTGGGTGAGGCCTTAGGAAAACCTGGGGTCTCCAGTCACCATTACTAGCAGTGAACAGGTTGGGACTCATAGTTTAGGGTCACTCTGTAAGGATGGCACAAAACTGACCTGGATTAGTTGGAGTGCTGGGTCTTGTCCCCTAGGGACATCATGCTCTTCCCCCAGCCTCAATGCTGACGAAACATCCAACCCCAGCCCAGGCTGCAGGGAGTGGCAGAGGCCCAACTGCCCTAATAGAGGAGCACCGGTCAGCGTCTTCAGGAGCTGGGATGGTTCCCTGGGGTCTCCAGCATCTGCTCCCTCTCTCTCAGCACCACAGCATGTGTGCACGAGTGTCCATACATACACAGACACATGTGTGCTCAGACATACACTGAGCACCTCCCACTCTGAGGATTACCTGTGCACAGGCATGCACTTCACACCCAGGTCTTCAGGTGGACACACAGCCCAAAGGGTGTGCACACATGAGCACATGTGTATGAGCACTCACCCTCTCACCTACCTCCACCCACACCCCCTCAGGCTCACAGACAATGTGCACAGAGACACAGGCGTCAGACACAGGCACACACATAGCTCACAGCACACGTTCATACATCATTCAGGTGCATATGTGAACACATGTGTCTGTGATGCCATCTGGCCGTCACTGAGTTCCATTCCGCCACAGCACCGAGTGGGAACAGGCCCTGCAGGGGCAGACACTAAGTCCCCATCCTGCCAGCACTAGCTTGACCATGTTTGGGTGAAACAGACCCTCCTAAACCAAAATTCCTCCCTTAGCAACAACATGCAGTGGCAGTGGGCTTCCCGGAGCCCACGGTGTGGGGATGTGATGGGGACAGATGGGAGCAGGAAGGGAACATGTCTGAATATGAAGCCACATCATGAAGGACATGCAAGGACACACGAGCCAGCTCAAAGGACTCCACTGGCTAAAAGCAGGACAATGTGAGCATCAAAGCTGACCATTTAATGAACAGATCTTAACTCAATGAATAAAACAAGCATCCGTGCCCAAACTGATGTAAATAAGTAACCGGATAAATGGAAAATGTAATGACAAACAGGATATTCACAGTCTCAAAGTAACTCTCACAAAAACCATTCTCCTTACAAAGGGAAAGGAGTGGCCTGCAGTGGAGACACTCAGCAGACATCCACTAACCAAACAATCAAAACAAGCAGCATTGGTAATGGGACAAGTGCAAACCAGGCACTCCTGGTAGGATGCTCTGGGAAGGAACCGCATCACTTCTGTGCTATTCCGGCCAAACTACAAAACTAATCTGGAAGAAACAGGGTCTGAGGAATGGATAGGAGTGATGTATCAGTGAGTTCTGGTCGTCTATTGCTTTGTAACAAACTACCTCAAATTTAGCAGCTTAAATCCACAACCCTGTTAGGCTATTTTGTGGGTCAGGAACCAGGCAGGGCTTAGCTAGCAACTCTCCCGTTCCATGTGGAACTGCCCAGGATGGGTCTGGGACTGGAAACAGATGGAAGCCTGGACTCAGATGGAACAGTTGAGCTGAGTGCCCACTGGTGGTCTTAACAGCACAGCACTCCCGGGCAGTCAGATTTTTCCCATGGCAACTCAGAGCTCCCAGCAAGAGGGTCCCAGAAGGGTAAAGACAGAGAAGCTGCAAGACTTTCCATGACAAAACTAGGAAGTCCCAGAATATAATTTCCTCTACATCCTATGTCAAGTACATCAAACCAGACTCGACAGAAGGATAAATAGACCCTGCCTCTCAACCAGAGGGGCAGGAGGGACTCATGGCCACCTGTAATCCAGAGTCCACGTGCACTTCCTGATTTTGCAGGAGGAGGCCTTTGCTTGTTTGCAGGAGAATGGGGCCTGAACCAACAGGATATTCTCAAATGGCTTCAGGAAAAATGAAGTTCTTTGTAATGCTCTTGTAATACTTTTTGTGAGCTCCAGTGGTTTAGGAATAAAAAGTAAACAAACCCTTCCATAACTGCCGGCACCCACAAGGTGGGGGCCAAGCTCCAGCCTGGCATTCACAGCCTTCCAAGGACAGTACCACCCCTGCTCTGACCCCCCTCTTTCCCTACTCATGTGGGTCCAGATCTCCTCCTGCCAGCCTCTCTCCAAGTCCTAATAGTCCTTCAAGGCCAGTTTTGGGTGCCCTGCTCCTAACTTGCCCTTAGGATCCAAGCATCTGAGAGGCAGAACATTGAGGCCCTGGAATGTGAGATCATGGACAAACTCCACTCTGGAACCTGACTAGCTTAGAGAAGAGGGTCGTACATTTTATCCATTGTGTAGGATAAATGGAGGCCAAGAGAGGGAATGTGGTATCATTGTCTATGGCAGCACCATCCAAAGAAATACGGCACATGGGCATGCAGGTTTGAATTTTCTAGACGCCATTGTCAAAAAAGCCCAAGGAAACAGGTGAAATTAATTTTAATAATATATGTATTGAGCCCAGAATGTCAAAAATGTTATCACTGCAACAAAAAATACATATTTTAAAAACTCTGACTGGAATATTTTGCATTCTTTTCCTTGTCCTGTGTCTCAGTGTGCATTTACATGACAGCACAATGGCATGTGACCTGTGGCATGTCCTGAGCTCAGGAGTGATGGCTGCAGAGGTCCTGCATGGACCTAGGAGCATTATGGCGCCGTTTCAGAGATGAGGACATAGACAGGTGAATGGTCCTAGTACCAAAGTGTGGCTGAGCTGGGGGATGCACCTGGAACCTTCCCCTCATCTTAGCAGCCAGAAACCTGAGCCCCAGCAAGGGAGAGGCCCAGGGCCACCAGCCTGGGACTCAACCTTCCTGCCCTTCCCTCTTCCCCTCCCATGCTCCTCTCCTTCTGTCTCAGCCCCCATCCCCACCCTAGGTCCGAGGTGGGTGTTCAGTGAGGACGCACATCTCAGCTGGGGGGAAGCACCATACAAAGCGCTGCTGCTGCTCCTAATCCTTAGAAAAATAGCAAAACAGTCTCAGAGTTTCAAACACACAAGACCCATTCACAGGACAACCTGGGAGAGCCATCCCTGGCTCCACTAAGGGCTGGGAGAAAGGGCACCACCCAGATCCTTGGCCTCTCACTGGGATCTCATCCATGGCAACTCCAGGCAACCTTGGCCAGCACCAGGCAGATGAGACCACCAGGCCATGGGCGTGGCCAGCAGGCCTTCCTGACTTCCTCACCAGGCAGCACCCAGGCTGGGGGCCCAGCCTAGTGCTTCAGAGCAGATGGTCTCAGAGGGCAGGGGAGGAAGATCAATGCTATCCACTCCCAGAGGCTGGCTGTCCTTCCCATTCACCAAGGAAGAGACTGAGGACCAGAAAGGGACACTTACCTGTCCTGTGTCCCCTGGCTGGTGAGCAGAGATGTGAGATTAGAGGCCAGGTGTGGAGGGCAACATCCCTCAGCCTTTCTCGGGAGCAGTCTGCAGGTATAGGAAAGTGGGAGCTGTAGGAGCCCACGCCAGCCCCACAGAGGAAGACCCACAACCCTACACGGGACCCCATATAGACCCTAACCCTACCTGCAGACCCCTGGAAACCAAACAGGTGATTTCACTGGCAGAATGGGCCCATGTCCCCTGAGCCCCAGCTCTCAGGGGGAGATGGACAGACACACGCGGGAACTGCCAGCAAGCCAAGTCAGCCACCCTGCCGTTCCCACAACCTTCCTGAGCTCCCGGCTTTTGGTCTTTGCTCCAAAACCAATCAATTTCTCGCCCTGCTGCCTAACAGACTTTCCTGATGTGGCTGTCAGTGTTAAAAATGACCAGGTGATGTCAGCCAGCCACCCCTCTCTGGCCCACCCTTCCCAAGTCCTGGCCTGTGTGAGGCTCCAGCCCCAGGGTCTAGCCTCCTCCACCCACACCCACACGGAATGTTTTGGGCGGCCCTTCTCTGCAGATGCCTAAACTGCTCCCAATGAAACTACTTCCCAGCATGTAGATGGACCCATGTGATCAGTTCTAGTCCACAGAACGCAAGCAAAAGGCATGGGAATGAGCTCCAGCTCGTGCTAACTGCCTCCCATCTTCCTCCTCCTCCACTTCCTCACCAACAGACACCAGGGCACTCACAAACCACTTCTTGGGGCAGCCAGGCTGCTCCAGGGAAGGGCCTGAAGGACTGGGTGGCTGTGTGGAGAACAGCTGCTCTGGTTATCCCAGAGCAAACTGCAACGAGCAAGAAACCACATCTTGATTCTGCACAGCCACTTAGATTTGGGGATGCTTGTCACAGCAGCTCATGTCTGTTGGTGCACAAGGGGCTCTATGCCACATGTGAATAGGTGCTCAGGATCATGCAGGCCCATTTACATAGGAGCCAGCTCCCAGTGTAAGCCTGAGCCCACCTGAGACCTGATGGGGCAGGAGTAAACCACCCAGCCCTCCACAGCCTACTCTGCCTGCCAGGCGGCCCAGGCATGCTGGGAAGGCAGCAACCCCGACAGAGCTTGGGGGGCCTCCTGGGTGCCCCTGGTAGTCCCCAGACTCATGACCACTTTCCTGTCACACCCCACTCTTGGCCTCTCCCAGCAGCCTGGCTCCCAGTGCCCGTAAGGGGGAGCCCCAGAGTGGCATGGGGGCTGACGAGCCATCATGTGGACCCCTGGGAGCGGCTTAGCCATGATTCCCTGGGTCAGTGTATCAGCCCAGCCCCTGGTCTATCAACCAGATGGTCGCTTCAGCAGGGAGAGAAAAACCTGACACGCCATTTCAAACCGATTTCACGGCAGGCCTCCAGAGAGCCCCAGCAAGCCCCTGACAATCTGATCTGTTGTGAATAAATATGACAAAATTGCCAATTACGGGAGGGAGGCTTCAATGTCGGGTGAACCAGGTTGGCTGTGGCCACGCACTCAGGGGCCAACACCGTCAGGGAGACAGCCCAGTGGACAGAGCACCCTGAGTCCTGCCAGATGCAATGTCAGCAGGCCCGGGACTAAGGCAGCCATACCAGGCACCCTGCCAGCCTGGGCAGAGGGGCTGCTGCCCATACTGCCCAGCAACGTCTGCTGGCCTCGGCCACACCCCCATAGTCCAGCATTTGAGCTGTCCATATCTGTGCCCTGCAGGGCAGGGTGGTGGCTCTGCCAGGAAGGGATGAGTGGAGTGAGTGACCCAGGCTGCAGTTCTCACTACCCCACCCCACCTCCACTCCAACATCAGCATCCCAGGCCCAGAGCTCATTGCATCTTCCATCCTCCAGTACACAGAGGAGGCCAGATAATGCAGGCACCCCTAATCACCCAGCAGGCAGGACAGAGGACATCCACATCTCTGCCCACTGCCCCGCCTGCCCCACCCTGCCTCTCTGCTCACCCTACCTTGGTATCCCCACAATGCACCAGAAAGCAGACCTGCCTAGACAGGTGACCCTGGGCCCCTGCCCCTGCTACCTTGCATTTTGTCTCCAGGATTTGTGACAGAGACAGACAACTGACCTGTGAGGAGCTCACTCCCACAGCTTTCCTTGAGGAGGGCTGCCATGGAGGGTCACAGGGGAGAGCTGGGCTGGTGGGAGGCAGCAGAGTGAGGGGAGCCCAGAGGCTTTACTATGAATAGGGGCGAGTGAGGCGGGTAAGCAGCTGAGCAGTAGGATGGGAAGTTTTGGAGGCCTCTAGGCTGTAGGGGTGCTCTCTGGCTGTATGGGTCCTGGCCCTGGGTGATTTGGGGCATGGAACATGTTGGTCCTGTAGCATGAGAGCCCATGATTCCTACCACTGGGCTGAGTCTTCCCTCAGGGCCTTCGTAGGGTGGGAACATTTGCTCCTTGGCGTGGGCAGCCCTTCCTAGGGTGGGAATGATATTCCCCTGTGGTACTGCCCCCACATAAGGGGGCATCCTCCTAGAAACCCCCTGCTCCTCAGCCCCACCATACCTCCTCCTGATCCCAGGTCCAGGCTGACCCTCTTCGTGGAACATTTGGAACATCTGAAAAAAGCACAAAGAAAAAATAAAACTCACCTAAAATCCCCACATATGGCAATAAACTTGGTTTATTGCATATTTTAAATTACTGAAGTAATGTAATACTTTGCAGAGAGTCAGAAAACAGGAAGAAAAAGTCAGCTCCACCTTACCGCCTCAACACCTCACTCTGCCACACTGTCATCTTCTGGGTGCTCTCGAGCTGCTATGCGTCTTACCTCCTCACACCCTCAATGTACACATAATCCCATACTCGGCCTCCCCTCAAAATGACACTGTGGGCTTGTTTGCATATTACCCAGTCTTAGTAATTATCACTTTTAATGGCTGCCTAGTATTCCATCTAGTGTGTGTATCGTACTTTACTAAACTGTCCCCTGATTATTGGACATTTCAGCTGCTTCCAGTATTTTTGGTCATTAAAAATAATGTTGCAATGAATATCTTTGAGCGTAAAGCTCTCCCCATACTTTGGATTATTTTCCCAGAACAGCATCCCAGAGGCAGCATTACTGGGTCAGAGGTGCTGAGCATTTCCATGGCACATAGTTGCCTGCTGCCGGATTGCTTTCCTCAAGGGCTGGCCTGGCTTCCAGCACCCCTGGTAAGGAGGAAGCCCCTTGTCTTGCTGCATCTCCACAAACTGGGGGTTCCTGGTTTTAAGGATGTATCTGCTAAGTAGTGGGTGCAGCCCCTCAGACGCCAGGGTTAACCTGTACATCAGGCCCCCATCAAATACCATTGACTCACATTGGCTCTTCTGTGCACCTGGATTAGATGCTGAGCAGAAGCTCATAGCCCTGCAGTCGGTAATGGGACAGAAGAGGGGCAGGAGACATTTGTGGCCCCTGGGATTTGTGGCCAAGAGAAGGGATATCAAGGCTGGGTGGCACCCAGTGGGGGCATCAGGAGCGCAGTTCTCAGGTTCATATCCTGCACACAGCTCAGCTGGCCATCTCCATGGGTGGGTGTGCTGGGCACCCAGGCTCCTTGCTCACACCTGACACGCCTCTTCCTTCTTCCTTGCATCAGTGTGGCCATTCATCTGGCTGCCTAAGTGTGGCTCCCTAGGCACATCTCCCTGAGTTGTCCCCTCTCCTGGGTACCTGCACATCCCTGGCATCCCCCCTTGCTATTTCCTTGTCTGCCCTGTCCCCGGGCCCCTCTCCTCACAGCAGTCACATAGGCATTTTGGACTCAGCCTCTGCAGGTGTCCCAGGCCCTGAAGCTCCAGCCCTGCCAACCCCACCTCATTCTATCCCCCTCTCCTCTGCCCCGGAGCCTGCAGCCACACTTGCCTTCATCTGTACTATTCCCTGTACCTATGATGTCCTTCCCTAGACCACACTGGACCATCTCTGCCTTATACTTGGGGTCTTAGATAACATGATACCTCTGGAGGAGCCTTCCTTGGTGCCTGAGTCAGTGCCTTCCTCCCATCTTATTTCTCTTCTTTCATGTATAGTTTATAGATTTCTTTTCTTTTCACCTGTTTTTCTTCCTCATTAGTATATGAGCTCCATGAGGTCAGGGGGCTTTGTCTATTTGGTTCATTACTGAACAATGGACCAGCACAATACCCTGCATTTAAATGTATAGCGCATGAATGAATGAATGCAGGGATATGTGGGTGTCTGGATGGATAGATAGGTGGGTGGATAGACATATGGATAGGGGGGTGGGTGGATGGATGTTTGAATGAGTGGATAGATGGGTGGGTAGGTAAATAAATGGATGGATGAATGGGTGGGTAGGCAGATGGATGGATGGATAGATGGATTTGTGGGTGGGGTGGGTGAATGGGTGGATGGATGATAGGTGAATGAATGGAGTATGAATGTGTAGGTGGGTGGGTGGATGAGTGGGTGTGTGGGTGGGCAAATGAATGGATAGCTGAGAGGACAGGTGAGTGGATGGATGGGTGGATTAAAGGGTAGATGGATGGTTAGGTAAATGGATGGATAGATGGATGAGTGGATGAGTGAGTGAATTGATGAAATTGGAACCTGTAGAAAAGGCAAACAGATACTGAGGAGAAAAATAAAAACTAGCAGAATGTGATATCCCAGGTGCTGAAGGAAAGTGTTCTCCAAGATGGAGGCAGAGACAACAGGCCTATGTTGGTCAGCTGTGGCTGATGTCTGATGCCTTCAGAGGAGATAGAGTTCAGGAATTGATCAGACAGGAGTCCCACAAGGGAGCTGATGAACTCAGTCTTTTACAATTTTAAAATTGTTTTACATTTTTAAAGACTTGCAAAAATGTTGCAAAATAACAGCAGTCTTCCAGTAAACCTTCACCCAACTTCTCCTGAAGTTAACACCTTGGATACCCACAGGTGTGCTTGTCAGCCAGCTCTGCTTTGTAGCACTTGCCAATTTCCATGGTGTAAATGCTCCTGCCAAGGCCAATTTTAAGCTACAAATGGTTTAACTGGCTTGCAAAATTCCTGAATATTTAACAATCGACTCTCACAAGACATTCTGAGCTGGCTGTAGCACACCACGGCATGGATAATGAATACTGATCTCCAGGTCTCATTTGAATTTCATCAGTTGCCCTCCTGATGTCCACGAGCTGTTCCAGGCCCTCATGCTGAGTGTAGTTGTCACGTCTCCTTAGCCTCCTCTATTCCTATTCTGGGACAGCTTCTTTGTCTTACTCTTTCACTACTTTGACCTTCGTTAATGGGTGCTGGCCAGTTACTTTGTAGAACTTAATATCATTGAACTTAAAAGTGGTTAAAACAGTAAATTTTTATGTTATGTATTTGACCACAATTAAAAAGTTTTACAAATTTATTAAGTATGTAAGGGGCAGTGCTCTGAAACACTGTGGACTCCTTGTTTCTCTTCATATTTCAACACACTGATTTTATTTTTATTTATTTATTTTTTGCATTTCAATTTTTTTCTTTAAAAGGAGTGAGTTGTGTACAGGGGGGTAAATGCTTTATAGACAAGGAAAAAAAACTGCCCTAGAACCAACTTATTCATCATCTTCCTCATCTTCATCTTCCTCATCGTCTTCATCCTCTTCATCTTCCTCCTCTTCCTTCTTTTTCTTGCTTTTTTCAGCCTTGACGACTCCCTTTTTCGCTCCATCAGGCTTTCCTGTAGCTCAGTATGCAGCAATATCCTTTTTGTATTTTTCCTTCAGCTTTGCAGCCTTCTTTTCATCAGGCCGCTTGTCCTCCGCAGCAGTGTTATTCCACATCTCCCCCAGCTTCTTTGCAACATCACCGATGGATAGGCCGGGATGTTCTCCTTTGATTTTGGGGCGATACTCAGAACAGAACAAGAAAAAGGCCAAAGGAGGTCTCTTGGGTGCATTGGGATCCTTGAACTTCTTTTTGTTTCCCCTTTAGGAGGGATCTAGGTTTTCATTTCTCTTTCATAATGGACCTTGTCCGCCTTTGCCGTATCTTCAGATTTTCCTTTCTCTTTAGCAGACATGGTCTTCCCCCTCTCTGAGCACTTCTTAGAAAACTCTGAGAAGTTGACTGAAGCAGCTGGGTACTTCTTGTGCTCCTCCCGACAAGTTTGCACAAAGAATGCATATGATGACATTTTGCCTCTCGGCTTCTTAGGATCTCCTTTTCCCACGTTTAGTTATTTTTCCTCAGTGAGGCACAGAGTCTCCCAGTGCCCGTCCGGCTCTCACTTGCCCCGGCGCTGTCTCTATGGAGCTCAATGTACTGCAATGATTTTAATGTTCACTTGTGAGTCTTGAACCAGCTCTATTTTCAAAATTTTAGTGCCAATCTGCTTTCTTCTCGAGTGCTGAAAGCCAGGCTGCTGTCCTCAGGACAACGCTGTGTGTGATGGTGACGCAGGACAAGACCAGCAAGTTCACGGACGGCAGGTTGCTCGGTGCTGGGCGCACTATCCCCTCCAGGGGATTTGAAAAGCAGCCTCCAAGTGCACTGACTCCCCAGGACCAAGCAATTCTGTTTGGGCACGAGGAGCCAGTTCACAAGAGGCCAGGCTCCTGTCTCCTTGAGTAGTTAGACTGCTTTGGTGTCGGCCTAGGGCCAGGTCCACTGTCCAGTTTTTCCAAAGGAGCCATAAATGTGCTCTTGCTGAAAAGGGAGGTAGGAGGCCCACAGAGAACCCTCTTCCTTACCTCATGGGCCCTGCTCCTCCAGGACACAGCCCATTTTAGGATGCCCCAAGGCATCCTGTAACTGTACCCCAGGACAGCTGAGCCTGTGGTGTCCTGACACTATGCAGGTCCACCATGGCAAGCCTGGCCCAGCGTGGGTTCCTTGGGTTTCTTTTAGAAAATGTATTCAGAACCCCAAAGATTCCACAGCCTCTCCACTCCCACCATACTCTCTTTTTAGGAGCAGAGGACAGCAGCCTGGACAGGGAGATAGGCAAATGGGCTAGTGGCCCTTCCTAAAGTACAGCTCCCTCCTCTCCACCTGTCTCCAAACCTCTGCCTGTCTCTCTCAGGCCTCAGCCTAAGGCTGATGGTCTTTACTACCAAATGAGCACTCCCTTGAGTAGGGTGGCCCAAGTGACAAAGGCTCCTGAGTGATTCCATCTGTGACAAGCGTGAGGATGGACAGACTTTGCATTCTCATCTCCTGCTTGCCTGGGCCCCAGTCCTTCCTTCTTCTCTGGTCAGCAGCCCTTGGAGGAGAGAGTGTTTTGTGTATCTGGGGGAGGGGGGCATAATCAGCCTATTATCAAGAAGGAGAAACTGAGACCCAGGAGGGCAAAGTTACTTGCCCAGTGAGTGGTGGCACAGCCCAGGACCTCAGTTTCTGGATCCCCCTACCCCCAGGGTCTTCCTTCCATACCAGGCTGCGCTCTCTGGTCCTCCTGTGGCCACACTGTCCGCTCTGTCCTACCCTGGAGACTCTGGGGATGCCTAGAGACAGAGCCCTCCTCCCACCACACAGTCAGGTGCTATCCTGAGGAACAGAACTGCAGCTGGCTGGTCCTTGGCCACTGCATCTGGACATGGCCCAGCTCTCCCTAAGAATCAGTGGCTGGGTGGGCAGGTGGCCAGGGTGGGCCAGGCTGTCTGTGCGTGAGAACCTCCCAAGGCAGGCCTTCTCACCTATCTCTGTTGCCCTCCCTGCTCGCTGTCCTGTCCCAGACCCCACCAAACTCACCCTTACCTGGCCAAAAACTTTATCCGGCAAGCCCATTGAGCCACTGAGGATGGGCCTGGAGTGGAGAGAGGCTGCAGTGTTCCCACAGACAGGCCCAGGTGGGGGCAGGAGGCTGGGGTGGGGAGGGTGTCTTAGTTCTGCTGCCACCATCTTCCTGTGTGACCTTGGGCAGTTTCCACCCTCTCGGGGCCACAGCGCTCTGAAACATGACAACATGGCCAGATGGTCTGCAGCTCAGATGAGGCACAAGCAGGTGACTGGGGTTTGAATGCCAGAGGGACAGTCCCTTTACCTTTCCCAGGCCTCAGTTTCCTCATCTGTAACATGAGATAAGGAGACTTTTCTGGGCCTCAAGGAAGCTGTGGGACACAAGGACAAGCTCAGCACATGGCCCATGGGGTCCTTGGCAGATGCCCTGCCCACCCTGGCCTGCCTGCCCTGGCCTGAGTCTCTGCCTTGCAGGGCAGCTCTCTGACCCGGATTTCCGACCCAGCTGTGTCTCCATGCCTGAAGCCACCTGACCCAGGCAGCACTCCCCTACCCTACCCCACCCACCAAGGGCTTCTCAGCTTCCAAGGCCTCTGCCCAGCTGCTGGGCTCAGATGAAACGGGCCCTGTGTTTTTTTTTGGTGGGGGCGTTAATCTGCTGGAACGGGGCCTCTCAGCCAGCCTGGGGGCCTGCCAGTTCTCAGAGCAGCCAGAGGTCAGGGGTCAGGAAGGTGAGGACAGGGAGGATGCAGGACCCTCCAGGGGCTGGGAATATGGGTCTGGGGGCCACTGACCCCTGTGAATTTGCCTGGTGTGCCCTGTACCATGCATGGACAGCCAGGAAGGAGACTTGGTGCCTCCATACTTAGGGCCAGGCTCTGTCTACCTCCCCCCAATGAGTGGGGTTTGCACTCTCCTTGTGATAGGCAGCTCAGCACTCACTCAAGGGCAGATATCATAGCACTGTGGGCAGTGGCCTACCAGAAGCTCTGCCCTGAGCTCAGCGAGGCGAGTCTACATGCAGACATTCTCCCAGGGCCCTGGCAGTGCCTGCAGGGAGAAGGGATATCTGGGAGAGCCCCACTCTCCCTTTCTCGGTCTCTGCAGCCTTTGTGTATATCACAGACCCTGAGTGGTTGTGGCACAAGGCTCGAGGACACAGGGAGGCCTGGTCTGGTCCATCCCAGAGCAACTGACCAGCTTGGAGTTCAACATATTCAACTCCATCTCTTGTCCACATGCTGGTCTTTAAGAATTCCACAGGAGGGCTTGTCCGCCAGCCTCCTCTTACACAAGTGAGCACATCTTGCTGGGGCCCTCCAGACAACTTGCCCTGGCCTGGCCGAAGAAGGGGCCTGACCAGGGGTAGCTGCTGGAGTCTGCAGAGGAGAGGAGGGGCGGGTGATTCTTCCCACTAAGCATGCCCTTTCCTTGGCACCTTGGTATCAGGCCCCTATGAGTCCATTTGGGGGTTGGGAGGTCAGGTTGGCCCAGGGGCTCCCAGGGCCTTGGACGCACATATGCATATGGTAGGCACACATGCAGCCACATGCTCAGCTGTCCATAGACTCCAGGAAGCCCTACACCCCCAGACATTGTTGAAATCCTGGGTCACCTGCCCCGGCTCTTCTTTCTAGACCTCTTCAGTCCCCCAGGGCCCCTAGCCCCAGACTTCACCAGAGGAGAACTGACTCCCCAGCTGAATGGAGCCCATGAAGTTCGGGCAGGGCGCTGATGACCAGCCCACCCCAGGGCCCTGGATGAGGCCAGACCAGGGAGGGGGCCCCCAAGCCTGTGTGCAAGGGAGTCCCAAGTTCTTCTACCTGCTGCTCGACCTTGACTCTTCCCAAATCTTCCCCGTTTCCTGTCTGTGGGATGCAGCTAATTATTTTTCCAGGCTGATGGGAGGGAAAGTGCTTGTAAAGTGTTGGGTGCGGTGAGAATGTTTGCGGAAAGTGCTCTTGACCAAGAAGTCTGCTTCACAGTCTGCGACCCCGTGTGCTTTCTGGCCACTGAGAGGTCGGGGCCAGCTCCGAGCTGTTTCTCCCTTTCTTCCCTTTCCAAGGTTGGGCTGAGGGAGGACAGGTCTCCTTCAGGAGCCTCTAGGTGTATCATTGATCCACCACGGTGGCCAGGGCACTAGCCTGGTATAAGCCATCTCCCATCACTCCTCAAAGAGAGGGCTGGTCCTGGTTGGCCCAAGACCCTGGAGCAGATAGGAAGGGTAGGCCCCTCACAGATGTAGAGTTTCCCACCTGGCTCATGACCACCATGGCACAAAGAAGCCAACAGCCCATGGGAACTGGCCCAGGGATTAGGGGGATGAGCGGAGTCTTTCTGGAGGGGCCACCTGAGCTGAGTGCTGAGGAGGGGGAAGGGGCTCTGGCATAGTAGTCAGCAGTGCAGGTCACAATCGGGTCCTAGATGCCAGAGAGAAAGGGACCCAGGGTTCAACGTGCTGTCCCAGCAAGCAGAGGCCTAAGCCTGAGGTGTCCCCTTACAGGACCTGCCCGGGGAGATGATGCCACATAGCCCCCCTCTCCAAGACTCAGGCCTCAATGCCCCATCTCTCAACCAGCCTCCATAAGCCTTCTGTCATCCTGTGTCAAGTAGGCATGTCCAGAGTATCAAATAGGCATGCCCCTTGAACGCACATGGCTCCTTCAGGTCCTGGTGCAGCAGCCATGTTAATTCATCACAGACCATGCTGCCACCTGGTGTGTGAGTCAGAGCTTCAGTTTCTCCATCAGCATGGGGGTGGGGGGGTTGAACCCTGTCACCCCAAGTTCTTGTGTTGATCAGTATGAATTCTGTGGAGATAAGCAAAGGGGTGCTGGCACAAGACAGGACTCACCCTGCTCCTATCCTCCCTGAAACACCTCCCTCCCCCTCCACACTTGGCTGGAGCTCTCTTTCCAGGTCACCCTTCAGGGAGTTGCTCTCCCTTAAGGACTCTGAGTGGCCAGGGTCTCGTACATCCTGCTCCTAACTAGGGCTGGAGTCCCAGGAGGCAGATGCACCTTCCTCAGACTATCCATGGACCTCTGGGCAGCCACATCACTTTCTGAGCCCAGTTTCCTCTGCTGTGAAATGGGGACAGAATAGCATCCCCATATATATCTGGGGCTATAAGAGCTGATGTTCAGACTCAGTGGCAGCCTCTGCCCAGTGCTGTGAGGACAGGAGACCTACACTCGCATAGGTTTGAAGTCCTGCAGGTAGCCCCTGGCACGTGTCCTCCAAACAGAGTCTGCCTTCACCCACCTCGAGGGCAGAGAATGGGTTCCCAACCATGCCAGGTCAGCACCCCCTCTCCTGTCCTTATGGCCTCTATGGGAAGAGCTTCTATAGCCCACACACACACAGCCCCAGGGGGGCTGGTGACCCCAGTGGGGTCCTAGCCCCGGCCAAGTGGGGTCGAAGCAGCGAACTGGACACCTCCCCAGGCAGGCCAGCTCCTGATGCTATTTCATGCCACACCACCTAATAGGTGTGTTTTCACACCCCTTACTGCCGCTGGGAGGTTTTGCATCAGCTTCCAGGGAGGACGACAATCTCACTATATGGAGAATGGGCTGGTGACGGCTAATTGATTTTACAGCGGTACCGAAGGACAGACAATGAAAGTGCCATCAATTTAATCCACTATTTAATGGTTCCAATTTAGCCTCTGTAAATGCTCACTAAACTAATTTCTCTGGGTTCAGCAATCTGAAAAGCTATCATATCTCTAATCTCCTTCAATATATTCATCTGGAAAAGGGAATTTAGCCAATTCTGATGTGCGGAGATGATCTGTTAGCACAGTGTAAATGTTTATAACACGGCAATCGAGTTCGTTTATAAGGATATGAAAAGTTTTATTGGGGAGGGCACTGGAGTGGAACCGGAGGATAATAGGCAGTTACCCAGCAGGCTCCGGGCGCCCGGGAGCGGGCAGGCATGCAGAAAAATACTCGGATTTGCTCTAATCCCAAATTGTGAGCTAAAGTTCGGACCAGCACACAATGCGCCTGGAACTTGGCTGCACAAAGGCATCGACGCCATCCCCCCAGACCCCTACACGCTCGCCAGTGCAGCACACCCCACCACCCACACAAAGGCAGCCTTGAGCCAGGGCAGCTGGGGCTGAAGTCCTCACTTGGGTGCCCTCTTCTGATAACCAGGACCAAAGTGTGGCAGAGACCTGCCGCTTCTCAGGCCCTGGAGGGAGGGCTGGGCCTACCTGGCTGTATCCAGCCAGACAGGGGGCTGGTGGTCCCTCACTCCATCCATTGCCCATCCCCCAGCAGTGCAGTCTGATGGGATTTATCAGAAAAAGAGTGGCGACCAGCTGTTCCCCATCTTTCCTGTGGACAGGGCAGGAGGGAGCAAGCTTAAATTACCAAGCAGGTTTTAGGTTTACCACAAAAGGTTTCCTTGCCGGGAGGGGCTAGGAGACCTGGGATAGGGTGCCGCCTCCCACTGACCTTTCCCAGTGTGGGTGCTCAGCAAAAGTGGCTGGGGGGGGGGCAATCCCCGGAGGCAAGGGATGTTGGGGAGGTGCTCATGCCCTCTGACCACGGGGAGCCCTCAGGTGGCCAACCCCAAGGCACTGTGATCCTGGGTGTTGAGTGTGTACCCCCAACATGGACACCGCCATCCTGAATCTCTCCATGGGTGTTGTTTATTTTTGTTTCCCAGCGGTGTGGTTGAAGCTTGATATTCAGCGCTAACGAGCCAGCCAACCCACCCATTAAATGTGGTTTTGGGGCATTGTTGTTTTTCTCACATTCATCCTGTTTTTAAAGAAAATACTCCCCGCCACAGCAGCACATAAATTAGGAAGGCTGGGAGTCTGGAGAAATGCCACAGGCCTCCTACAAATTTAAGAGCCAGGGAGTGACCAGGTGACTTCTGGCTAAGCAGAGGGGCCCTGAGAGAGACAGCGGGAGGCAGGGCCGGGCAGGATGCTGCCCACTGGGCTGTCCCAGAGACCCCCTGAGGCCGGGAACCCAGGTGGCCCATCTTGGACCTGGCTCCTCCCGGGCCTGGCTGATGAGGACAGAAATCGATTGGCCACACGGCCATGACTGCTTCTTCTGTCCCACCCCCAAGAAGGGAGCCCAGAGGCTGGGGGACACAGGCCACATCTGGTCCTCTGGGTCCCCAGCTCTCAGCTTAAGGCCTGGCACTCGATACAAGTTTGGGAGCCGAACAGTGGCGCCTACTGGCCTATGCCTGGCAGTGGGCTTGGAGTGCAGGGGTCCTTCTGCCAGGCCGGGGTGAGAAGAGAAGGCTGCCTCACTCTATTGTGGGGTTTAAAGGAGATGCTGGGGTCAGTGCACTTGGCAGATGCCCTGGCATTTGGTGACCCAGTGGTCCCCATGAGCCCACCTAACTTAACCACACCGGGTAGGTCTGAGCCTGGGAGGACAACCCAGCCCAGGGATGTGTTTCCAACTCGGGACCCTGCCCAGCCCCTCATCCTGTTGGAGCCTTTGTGGCCCATCTGGCCCCTCTAGCCTCAGCCCTATACCAAAGCCCTGGGCTGGTGAGACTTGTGCTTGCTGAACCACAGAGGCCGTAGAAATGCTGAATGGACTTTGCTTCCCTCTCTCCTTGGCCTGAAGCCCTGGGCACAAGCCTGGGGTACCCTGAGGCTGGGGGCTTGGTGGGGGCCCAGCTGGTGCTGCATCGTAAGTCCAGGTGGTGGGGGAAGGTCGTGCTCTCTCCAGCCTACACACTTCTAGGTGAAGCAGAGTTCTTAGCTACTCAGGGACACATGCTGACCCCTGCCACCCTCCCGTGACACAGCATCCTTACATTCATGCACACACAGACACATGAACACACACGCCCTTGGTCTGATGCATGTCAGACACACCCCTGAAATGCAGGCTGGGACTCTAATCTGTCTGTCTGGATAGATCTTCCCCACTGAGGACTCTGCTATCAACTGTCCTCCCAGAGGTCTATGAGATGGAAACTCCGATTCCCATCCGAGTTTATCTGAACTCAGAATATGACTCTGAGCAGTTCTCCTCCCATCCCCAACCCCTTCCACGAAACAGAGAAGGCTGTTGGAAGAGGACCAGGAGAGGACCTCACTCTCACAACAGTGCGAGTGCCTACCCACTCCCTCCTTGGTGGGAGTTGACCCACAGGAGGTGCAAACAAGGACACTGCTGCCTAGGCCCCATTCCTGGCCTGGGTAGCATGTGTGGTGGGGACCTCTCCAGGCCTGCACTCCACCCAGCCATTCTGGTGGGAGGGAACCCAGGGCCAAGGCCAGGTAGGGGTAGAGATGACACATGGCACCTGGGCAGCTACTGTTTGCCTGCTTTTCTGCTCAGAGGTGACAGAGGTGAGCCCTCCCTCAGGTTCTGCCTCACCCAAGTTTTCCAGCAGTATCCAAATGCTAAGCCAAGCCAGCTCCAAGCCCGCAGCTACCTTTCCACCCTGGGACAGGGCAGGAGGACAGGGCAGGCTGATGGCCACCCCACAACAAGAACCTACCACTGACCTGGTTCCCCAGCATCCCCTCAGGGGATCAAGGTGCCTGCTGAACCCATGCCAGGCCCAATGGTGCAGCCAGTGAAACTCAGTCTCCCAGCACCCGGATAGTGACATTGTGCATGTGGGTTTATGATGGCAAGGAACATTCTTTCCACTGTAAATTATATTTAACATTCCACAGAACTTTATTGCATTTTGTGTTTGGGTTTATGAAAAAATCTGTATTTAACTTCAAGCCCTGGTAAACATCTTTGCTTATGTTGTTATGTGATTCCTTATTTGAGTATTTCGATTTAATTTCACAGTTCATATACCCTAAAGTTTGGGCTTTTCCCCTCCCTTCCCCACTCACTAAGAGATGCCAGGCTAGCCCTGCCCACCCTAGGGTGCTTTGCAGTGGGACGAGGAGAGGCTTTTCTAGGATATCCAACCCAAGGGTCTGGGTGAGAGAGGCTGTCCACTGCTTAAGGCAGAACATCTCCCTATAGCTCAGTCCCCACTGCCCCCAAAGAAGGCACCCTCTTCAGGGCCTGCCAGCCCAAGACCTTGCTGGGGTAGGGCCAAAAGAGGAAAGAGGTGGCCAGAGGGAGGCCTAACCAGCCCAGGACCAGCACATCCCATGGGGCCAGCTCTTGAGCCTCCCTCAGCCCTATCACCCTCTGCCCTATCAGCCCCTTCACTGCTCAGGAGGCTTCTGATGGTACTTATTGTATGGCCTTGGGTAAATTATGCTTCTCTCTGGGCCACTTTATAGGTCTCTAGGGATAGATGGAAGATTTTTGGAAGGGGTCAAGGCACAGGGAGGTTAACGAGGTGTCCAAGGTTGCACAAGCACATCGGGCAACACTGGGAGGAACTCTGTACCCAGGCCTGAGCTCTGGACCCCAACTTCCAAGGGGAAGCTCTGGACCCCCCCATCTTCCAAGCTAACCAGATGCAGCCACTGCCTGGATGTGAAAGTCTCATGTGGCTTCAGTGGGCTGAAAACCTCAGATGAGGCAAGGACACACTTATCCCATCTGCCTCAAGCAGCCCGTGATCCACGGCATTCCTGGCAGAAGCCCCCTCCAAAACAGAAACTGGGGCCACAAAGAGGCCTCTTTCTTCTGTGGTTCCCAGAGCCAGGAAGAAAGAAGATAGTTGGGCCCTGGGTGTCCCTATCTGAGGCTGAGATGCCCATACAGTGCCAGTGTCATCAAGCACTCAGCCCAGTCCTCTCAGAGTCCCGAGGATGTGGTTCTTCCCTGTGGTGTCTCTGCAGGTCTTCCAGAGCATAGCTCTGTCCCCATCCTCCCACTTGCTATTAGTGGGCTGGTGAGACAGGCTGTCCTGTCTCTGGGGTCCTCTCCTGCTCTGAGGTCATAGGTGGCCTCAGTTGCCCCTTTGGGCTGTGAGGTTCCTGCTCCAGGCCAAGCTCACAGGCCCCATGCATCCCTTAGAAGGGTGGCCTCTCCCTGCTCCTTGGGCAGTGTCAGGAGGACAGGACTCTGTATGGTAGAGAGGTGGCCAATCAGTGGGTCTGGCCTCAGTGAAGCCTGACCTGTGAGCCCAGTTGGAAATAATAGCAACTCAGTTGCAGATGTTGCCCATCAATCATGGGACTCTTCCCAGATAAGACCACAGAATCCCTCTTAACACATTGCTCCAGAAAGCTGTCCTCGCTCAAAAATGGCAAAGGAGATGAAACATTTTCTGACCCTTGATTAAATAAGCACCTCACAGTTTCTACCATGGCTTCCCCCGGAGTTTCCCTGAATCATATCTTCCTCAGAGCCTCCCTACTATCACCATCAACTCCAGATGCCTCTTTTGTCAAATCACCTGCCTTGGTGCCAGCCCCTAGACCTTGCATAGAGCCTTTGCAGAGGGATCTGGCAAGTTGGAAGAAAACAGAGGGGGTGAGGCCCCCATGGAGGCTGTGGAGGCCCTGAAACCCCCACCAGACCGCTAGGATGCTCTAGCCTTCACTAGGATATCACCTATTTGGGTCCTACATTATTCCCCAAAGGATTTGAGACACTTAATAAGAAAAAGACACAACATCAATTGAGGAGATCTGGAGAGAAGCTGGAGGTAAGTTCAGCATTCGGAAGTGGATACTATGATGCCTGTCAACTCTGCGCTTCCTGGCAGCCAAGGCAAAAAGGGAAACACCCCCATTGCAATGCATCCACATAACACCTATGAGAGAAAAATAAGCAGGGCAGTCAGAAGGAGCAGAGCACTCCTGCTTGGAAGGTCTGGAAAGCTTTGGGCCATTG
Organism: Nycticebus coucang; assembly: GCF_027406575.1. NCBI lineage: Eukaryota > Metazoa > Chordata > Mammalia > Primates > Lorisidae > Nycticebus > Nycticebus coucang. The sequence continues at coordinate 62,579,827 of NC_069791.1, read as the reverse complement.
CCCCAACTGGATGGATTTCCTGAGATGCCTTGAGTAGCCTCAGAAAGCTATGTGACACTACAGAGGGGATGCTGACCAGGCAACTGGGTCATGGGCCCAACCAGAACACAATTTGCTAGACTATCTCAGCTTCCCCATTTGGACAAGAGGGTGGTGTCCTTGCTGTGTCTGTGAGGCACTCGGAAGGCCCTGGCGGGGTGCCCAGTATCACTGTTGCGGGAGGCTGGCTGTGTATCCTCAAACTGGGATGGTAGTTGCTTGCTTGCCGCAAGGCATGATCGTGGCCCATGTAATTCAGCATCATTGTTTCATCAGTCACACAATGCAAATGGAAAAACAGAGACACAAATATGCTCACCCAGGGAGCTGCTGGACTGTTTGTGTGGCCCAGAGGAGGCGAGCATGGGCAATGCTCTGTGGTGGGAATTGCAATGTCCCTGGGGCTGCCTGTAGCCTGACTCAGGTCATAGGTGAGCCCAGCCTAGGGGATCCTGGGGCTGGGGGAGCGTATTACAGGAAGAAAGGCTGGGGGCTGCAGGAGGGGTACCCCAGGGGCCTTTGCATCTGTTCTGTTATAGACTCCCTCGCTCCCCAGGAGGCTCCAGAAAAATCCATGGCCTGAAAAACCAATTCCAGTTTCATGGCCAGCCAGGGTGCAGGCCGTGCCTGCCTGCCAGATGGGGAGTGGACACCACAGGGATGGGGACAGCAGGAGGGAGCAGGAGAGGAGGGGTGATGGAGGAGCACCATGGGGTTCTGCTATAGCAAAGGGGCCTCAGGGATACTGGGAGACCTATGCTTTGCCACAAACTGGCTTTGGGGCCCTGGGCAACCTCCCTTCCTCTGAGCCTCAGTTTCCCCTTCTGTAAAGCAGCAGTATACACCCAAGTGACTCCGGCTGGTGTGATGGGAACTAAGCACCCCCAGCTGTGCAAACTCCAAGGTGGGGGAGGGGTTTGCACAGTTGCCCGCCGTAACCGTGACGACGTGGCAGTGAAAGGCACCGGCTGTTCCTGGAACTGTGCACTGTGTTTGTGGCTGTTGTGTGACACCCACACCCTGCCAGACTTGTTTTCAAACGGCATTTTGTTAGCCAGACTGAACGCAAACTCGTCCCCTACAAGCGCGCCAGCCTCTCCTCTCTCCCTGCCAACCTCAGGGGTGGCACTGCAGCTTCCCAAATCTCATTACTGCCACCATTTCCGTCCTCTGCAGCTCCCTCCTCTCCTGCCCTCTCTCCCTCTCTCTCCTTTTGGAGGATAAATTTCTGTAGCAGCCAATTACAGCCGTTTGATGTGCGTAATAATGAAGCCGTGGAAATTGGAATTGACACCTCGGAGGATCGCGGAGAGAAAAAAATGCAATGTACATGAATCAAGCTTTTTCCTGGAGTTTTCTCCCATTGATGAGGATTTGCTGGGCCGGGGCTTGGGGTTGGCCGAGGGCGACGGGAGGCGCGGCTGGGCCGGGGAGCTTGGGCCTGCTCCTAAGCACCGATCAATTACCAAGCAGACAAGCCAGTGTCACATGTGATTCACAATGTCAATTTCATGCTCGTGGTAACCATTTAAGAAAGAGCCAGGCCGGTTTTACATTTGATAAGAAATCAGCAGCGTTTGTGTTTGTAAAAAGACCGATCACAGAGTGTGACAGGTCCTGGAGATTGCCAGGCAGCGTCGACGGGCCGTCTGGAGTCTGTCAGGGACCCGCAAGTATTTATTTCAAATGGGTTCCCCCCTCGCTGCCCCCCTTGAGCCGGGACGTGAAAATAAACTGTCAGTCTCTATTTACAGCTGTACAAGCTGGAAATACAGAGGATTTTAGGTTAAATTGTCAGTTAACAGAATTCAAAATAGAAAAAAGAAATGGGCCTCTGTGCTTTTATTGCCCATTTTGATAGGGAAAGTCGCCCACATTTGGAGGGCGGAAGGAACCTCAGGGAGGCCCAGAAGGCTGAGGAGCCCAGGCTAGAGGACTTCCTCCTGTTGGTGAGAATTAGGGTGCTATTAGGGCTAATTAGACCAGGAGCTAGTGGAGCTGTGTCCTGGCCTGGGCTCTGCTCCCTGTCAATCTGCCCGTTCAGTGTCCTCAGGAGCATGACGTGGCTGGTCTGGCCATGAGGACGTCCTTTGGGTGACAGCTCTCTTAAGTCCAGGTCTGGACGAGGGCTCTGCCTCACAGGTCTTGGGGCTGTGCCCACAGGACCCATGACATCTTATCTTTCCCATCCATGAGCCACACCACAATTTGCCTATTTAATTACCGGAACTGTGTCTAGCTCGGTGTGGACATAGATAGGGCCCCCAGCAGCACTGGCAGCAGGACAAGAAAGCTGGTTCTGCTGGCATCCCCAGGGCACCCAGTGGACAAGCTGTCCAGCCTCTCTGGGTTCCAGGAATGAAGCTCCTTGGTACCAGCCAGGTAGGCAGGGAGCTGTGGCCCCCGGGAAGCTCATGGAGCTCCAAGCCCTAAAGGTAGAGCTGGGAAGGGGTGGAGAGGGAGGAGCTCTGAACTGAGGAGGCTCACCCCCCTACATTACAAGTCTGGAAAGAGGCTGGAACTGGGGAGGCAGAGTCACACATTTATATCACTGAGCCTTGGTTTTCTCACCTGTAAAATGAGACTATCTACCTCATCTCACAAGTTGGTATGAGGTCTTGCCCCTGACCTCGGGTACAGACTGGGCTGTGATGGGCAGGATCCTGATTTTGCCTTTATGTTCCTGGGATCCAAACAGCTTCTCACAGCACAGAGAAAACCAGCAGCACTTGAGAAGTAGGTGTCATGGCACAGGCTACTGGCCCACGAGATGCCCATGGAGAGACCTCTGCATGGACCAGCTGCTGCCCAGGAATGCAGCCATGCCTAGACTCTCCACTCACCACTGGGAGATGGAAGGTTCACTGGGCATCCTGAGGATGCCACCTGCCTAGCACACTGTGGGTGGTTGGTGTGGTCCCCAACATCCAAGTAGGGTCTCAGACCCATCCATAGGCCTGACTGGTTGGGCAGTCAAGAGGCTTGTCTTTGTTTGCTGAATCCATCTGCTGGGCAGATCTGATCACCACACGGGTTGCCCAGGCCCTTTGGAGGCCAGTCCTGGTGCTGGAGTAGGAGCCGCAGGAGGGTGGGGGGTCTCCAAGACAGGCACAGAGTCACACCAGATGGAAAGCAGAGCCGAAGCAACACGTCCCAGCCACGTGTCATCTGATGAGACTGGCTGGGCAGGCAGCCCACTGCAATGCTGCCTGGGAGGGAGGAGCAGGCCATCCTGGGCCTCCCCAATCTGGACAGACCAACTGCTCTTTCACTGGCACATGCCACTGCCCTTTACAGTTTGCAGGCAGACAGACGTCTTCATTCTACTGGCTTCCCACAAGATTGCCAGCACACCTGGATGCTCATGAGACCAAGAAGGAAACAGGCTCAATGAGGTGGGGGTGGGGGGTCCCCCAGGGTCACAGGGCTGGCTGCTGTCCAGATGCTTGATGTCCAGGTGTGCCCACCACCTGGGCCTGGGGAAGCCTGAAGGAAGCAAGATTGGCAGAGTCTCAGACACCCATCCCCTGGGGGCGGGGGTCAAGGGCCCAGAAGGTGAGAGAGCCTGGAAACACTGGCCCAGGTCTGTTTCTGCAGATACCTCAAGAGTTGTGTCTTTACTGCCTCCCAACCTCTGGCCATAGCTCCCCTTACCCATTCAGTGACCACCACACAGTGCCCAACGGCCAGTTCCCAGGCCTCCTCTCAATCACTGCCTCTCCTAGGACTCCCACCTCCTTAGCTTGCCTCCCCCCACCCCAGAATGTGCATCTGAGGTCAGAGCAGCCAACCCCTCCCGAGGTGAACCGTCCATTTGTCTCATGGCTGATGCCTCCCAGATTCACAAGCTCTGACTGAGCCCAGTCATGGGCGCCTGTGCCCCACTGAGCATCATCGTGCTACTGAGAAGCTGACCTTTTCCATTCTATTTAACTTTACTCATTTTAAACTTAAATTTAAAAACTGAAGCAATGTGAAATGTTTATCCATTAAGCACAACTTTGTCATGTTGGGAGGAACCCAATTCCCTGGAACCACTGAGAATTGAGGGTCAAGGCACACCCCCGATTTCAAAGACTTAGCACAATAAGAGGTAAAATACTCATGGATATTTTTTATATTGATGACACATTGAGGTGAAAATGTCTTTGATGTATGTATCTGGTTAGACAAAATATATTATTCAAATTCACTTCCTGTCTCCCCAGCTACTCAGGAGGCCAATGTGGAGGATCACATGCACCCAGGAGGTCTAGACCAGCCCGTCTCAACAAATAAAATTAATTTCACCTGTTTCTTCTTACCTTTTTAATGTGGCTACCAGAAATTAATAATCCCAAGTGTGCTCATGGGGTGTTTCTACTAGACAGCACTGTGGCAGATGCGGCAGCCCCGCCTTAGATGTGGAAAAGAGCCCCTGCAGATACCTCAAGAGTTGTGTCTTTACTGCCTCCCAACCTTTCCACCCTTCCCCACAATGCACCTCCCAGGCGTCCTCCCGCCCTCACAGCAGCCCCAGCAATGGTTTAAAAGCTCCTTGGGTCACACTTCCATACTGCACCCTCCCAAGTCTGAACTCAGCTCAGATCCTGCCTCCTGCACGGCCTGGCAGGCCTTGGCGGCAACCCTGTCCCCTCCGCTTCCCCTGCTCTACTTCAGCCACAACGGGCCCTCCCACTTCAAAACCTTTGCATGCACAGCCCCTGCATTTCCCAGGTGCCCTGGGCCGACTCCTCACCTTCATTCTGCCTCTGATCAGTGTCGCCCCCAGGAACTACAAGTGGGTGCCCCACACCTCACCAGTCCCTCTGCCCCACTGCACATCATCTCTCTGTGGACAGTACATTCCACAAGAGCACAGGCTCCACCCCAGCAAGTCCTATTCACTCCTGCACCTGATGGCCAGGATGGCACCCCATCCAGGACAGGCCTTGACAATGCTTGTTGAATGGCTGGAAGACCAAAGCTCTGCACACATGTCCATAGGTAAAAGGAGTCATCATCTGGAGGTTGAGAGAAAGAATTGAGAAGGCACTGGGGCTCTGGCAGGAATGGGACCAGACTGAGGTGGGGTCTGAGTTATGAGGAAGACCCAGAAAGGTCATACCGTGGACATGAAAGCAGGGCTGTGAGGGGTACAGGTGGCTACACTGGAGACCTTCACCTGGAGGATAAGATGGGAGCCCTAAACTGCAGCCTGGCACTACAAAAACGCTGCCCCAGTGTCTGCCTTGAACATCCCTGTCCTTTCCAGAGGGCCTCAGAGGATATTGAGTTCCCCAATCCCCTGGCCAGAAGGACCCACGGAGGCTGGGCACCAGTGGAATTAGACACAGCTCAACCCTGTGCCCCCCGGACCCAGGCCCCTGCTTCTCCCTCTGGAGGACCCAGAGTGGGCAGGGCTGAGGGTCCTGCCTCCCTGGAAAGCTTGGCTGTTTATTGACCAAGTACAGCCTATCGATTTGTTAAGAGCTTTTGCGCTTCCCTTCGATGGGAAATATTGTGCTCTCACCCACTAGCTGGAGCCTAGGCGAGAAGTTCTTTCCTCGACACCATAAATTTCCATCTGGGCATCTCTGTGCGTGTAAACAAGTGTCTGCCTGAGTGGGGGCGTGTTAAATGGTCTGACAGCCCCTCTGGGTCAGGCTTGCCCAGTACTGCTGCTGCTGCCTATCAGAAAATCACACCCCTAGACACAATCTCCCGTCCACCCCGAGCCACACTGGCCACAGTCCACCCTGCCTCCTGCACCCCAGTCAGACCCTCGCCCAGCATGTCTCCAGGGACCCGAGACCCTAGAGGGGAACTTCACTCATAGTCCACACACAGGAGAACTGACCAGGCCACTCCCTAGCCCCCCAGGGCTGGATCTGATCAGATCACCAAAGAGGGCCCCACATCCCTGCCTCTTAGCCTTAAACATGCCAGTCACCCTGGCACACATGCCCCAGACACCCTGTTGGCCCTGCCTCAGAGCACTTTACCTGGGACATCCTCCTCCCTGACCCTGGCTGAGGAGGTGCTCCCCGGGCACGCCCCATGTCTTGATCCCTCCCTAAGCTCCACAGTCCTGGTCTGTTTCTGGGTCTAATGCCTCAGAGTGGGAAAAGTTCCCTGAGGAGCAGGGGCAGAGTATGGTAGTCACTTGGGGCCTGGGAGACAACATGTCAGACCTTATAGCTTCTGGCCCATTGGAAGTGGCCTCGGTTGGTTCCCTGCCATCAGGGATCCCTGGCAGCCCACTACCACTCCCAGCTCTGCCCTGTACACCCTGCCAGAGAATCTGAGGCCTAGAGTGGGGAGGGACCTCATCCTAGACCCTGTGACTCACCCTTGGGACCCTTCTTCCCACAGGAGGCTCCCCGGTCAGCCTAAGGTAGCTCCGGCCAGGAGGGTGGCAGGGGCCTGCAACCTGTAGCTGCTCTGAGCAGGGCAGGGCACAGCAGGGTGTGGAAGGGCCTTGCCAGGACAACTCAAGCCTGATGGACATGGAGCACACAGGCCACGAAGGATATCAGATCCAACTCCAAATACCCTTGGCTCAGCCCCACTCTGCAGGCTGGTTGAGGCTAAAGAAGTGGGGTCCCCCCCATCCCTTGTAATCTTTTTTTTTTTTTTTTTTTTCAGTTTTTGGCCAAGGCTGGGTTTGAACCTGCCACCTCTGGTATATGGGGCTGGCCCCCTACTCCTTTGAGCCACAGGCACCAAGGAAAAGGAGAAACAGATCCCACTCCCATCCAGGTAGGCCTCCCCTGTAATCTTTAAGGGCAGAGTCGAGGCCAGTGCTATGGCCCCCAGGCTGTCTACAGGGATGTCAGCAGCAGCTCTGAGGCCCCCCTCTGGCTGAGGGTGACACATATGCTCCAGGAAGCTACCACCCAGACCCACAGAGGCGGCTGTCTGGGGTGCACCCACCCACCAAACCTCTGATGACTTTCCAGAATTCCCTACCCCTGGGACCTGAGTGTCCAGCCTCATAGCAGAGAGTTTCCAGAAGCCCCCTCAACCCTAGTCATCACAGCTCTAGACCAGCCCCCAGACCTAGTGGTTCCTCTAGCATCTCCTGCTCCCACTCCTCTCTTCCCTTATTTTCCATTATTATACGTTTATATTTAAAACTTTAATCCAGTAATTGAACACAGGTGTTGAAACAAAAACTCATACATGAATGCTCATGGCAGCATTGCTCACAATAGCCAACAGGCAGACACAGCCCACAAGTCCCTTAGCAGGCAAATGGACAAACTGTAGCATGTCCACACGATAGAATATTATTCAGCCATAAAAAGGAATGACAGCCTGACATGGCTACAGCATGAATGAGCCTTGAGGACACTCAGTGACAAGCAAGACACAAAAGGCCAGAGAGTGACGGACTCGTGTCTATTCAACACCCAGAATAGGCAGATCCAGACTGAAAGAAGAATGGGGGCCAGGCACGGTGGCTCACACCTGTAATCCCAGCACTTGGGAGGCTAAGGCAGATGGATTTCCTGAGCTTATGAGTTTGAGACCAACTTGAGCAAGAACGAGACCCTATCTCTCAAAAAAATAGCCAGGCGCTGTGGCAGGAGCCTGTAGTCCCAGCTAACTGGGAGGCTGAGGCAAGAAAATCACTTGAACCCAAGAATTTGAGGTTGCTGTGAGTGAAGATGCCACAGCACTCTACCAAGGGTGACCAAGTGAGAAAGAAAAGAAAGAATGAAAGAAAGCAGAATGGGGGGTGGTCTCCAGGGCCAGGGATTGGGGAAAGGGAGTGACCTCTGGAGGAATGAGGTTCTTCTGGGGTGATGAGAATGTTTTAGAATCAGATAGAGGTGGTGATTGCTCAACATTGTCAATGTATTTAATACCACTGAATTGTATACTGTAAATTGGTTAAAATGATGATTTTAATGTTGTGTGAATTTCACATTAGTTAGAAAAAAGTTCGATCCAGGCGGAGACAGTTCTGACATCCAGATGGAAGTGGGATCTGTTTCTCCTTTTCCTAGAGCAGTACCATTTGAGAGAAATGCTATGTAAGTGACTTTTAACTTCCTAGGAGTCACAACCAAAAAGTAAAAAAAAAAAAAAGCGGGTGAAATTAATTTAGTTAATTAATTAAAATAATATAAAATATAATATATTTTGCTTAACTTACTGTACTAAAAATATAATTATTTCAAGATGGTAATCAATATGAAAAATACTGTTGCTGCCATACACACATCTTCCACACTGAGCTGCAGACAGGTGAGTACACTGGCCTCGCTTCAGGGGTTCCTTGGCCCCAGGTGCCAGTGGCTGCAGTGTTGCTCGGCCAGCACTGTCCCTATGATCTTCTGTGGGTTCTGATGTCGTAGTGTGGGTGGGACTCAGGCCTTCTGGCTTCTAACAGGTAAGGGGTTGCAGAGCGCCAGGACTCAGAACACAGTGCGTACAAAGGCCCAGAAGGGAGGACAGCCTTGGAGCCTCGAGGAACTGGCAGGTCCGGAGCATGGGAGAAGGCTGACCAGATCTGAGGTCCCAGAGACTTTAGCACAGGGGGACACAGGGCCAGGTCTGCATTCTCATTGTCCACTGCTTTTGATTATAACTGAGGTGAAGTTGACATTCATTTTTGGTGGGAATCTCACAGGGACTCAATGTCTTCCTCAGTGCATCACAGCAGGGGTCAAGGCACTTGCCGTGGCTTGGTTAAGGGGGTGTCTGCCAAGTTTCTTCACTGGGTAGTCATCCTCCCCCATGGGCAACAAACAAGCATCTGAAGCTTCGAAATTAGGTAAAATCATGCTGGTTACGCTTTACACACTACTTTCAACTTCCACCACTGATTTACTTATTACCACGGCAGCTGACAAATAGTGATTTTCAAACTCCGTCTCTCCTTCCATGCCTTTCCCTCCTCTTCCCACAAGATTTATTAATTATTTCCCTGCATCACTGTGGACTAGTGTTTGCTATTTTCCTCTTTGGGTTTTACTCAACATTACTTATTTTTTTTTTTTCTTTGTAGAGACAGAGTCTCACTGTACCACCCTCGGGTAGAGTGCCGTGGCGTCACACGGCTCACAGCAACCTCTTAACTCTTGGGCTTACGCGATTCTCTTGCCTCAGCCTCCCGAGCAGCTGGGACTACAGGCGCCCGCCACAATGCCGGGCTATTTTTTGGTTGCAGTTTGGCCGGGGCTGGGTTTGAACTCTCCACCCTCGGCATATGGGGCTGGCGCCCTACTCACTGAGCCACAGGCGCCGCCCAACATTACTTATTTTTAAGTGTAAACTGTCCCAGTTTTGACCAGTGGGAGCCCTTCAGGCTGCCTTCTGTGTCCTTTGGACACTTTCCCTCCATTCTCTGGGCACTTCCTTGTTTCCGGACAAGATAGTCCAGGCTCCTCTCTCCCCATCACTGCTGGAAATCAGCCACTTCCAGTAGAGAGAGACATTAGAAGCCAAGATCTGGGCATAAGGTGTGCTCACTGCGGCTAACACGCACCACCCCCTGGCCTCCTCTCTGTGATAAATACCACACGCACTTAGTGTGCACACACACACACACACACTCATCTTTATTTACTCCCTTATCTATCTACAGAGGATAAAACCATTTCCAATTCAGCACTGCAGAGCCCATGACAGCTCTTCCCTGTGCATTTCGTATCACCCTCCTCCACAGTGAGAAATCTGCCCATGTACCTTCAGCCTGCTCAGTCTCTTGAACATGGCTTGACCCATCTCCTGGCCCTACTAGGACGGGAGGGAAGGACCTGCATTTGTGTTTGTAAAACTCACTTGGGAGCACCAAAAGACTCAGTCCACTGTTCATGGCAGACTGACACATAGCAAGTCTAAACTGGAAACACCAAGCCAATGGGCAGGTCACACAGTGAGGACCACACAGCAGGGACAAGGGCTCCCTCAGACATGCAGAGGGAATCTCAGAGCCCATCTACTAAGCACAAAAATCCAGACACAAAAGAGAACAGAATGAGTGATTCTACTTATGGGAAGTTTAGAAACAGATGATCAAAGTCAGAAGAGCAGTTAGCCTGCAGGGGTGTCCTGGCCCAGAGGGAGCAGAGGGATCTTAGAAAGCTGGAATGCTGTCCCTCTCCCTGGCTCCCTGGATGTATGCTATGGAAACACTAATCTCCATGTTCCCTTGACAGTTACAAGCAGAGTTGGAAACAGCATCTCCAGGGCCCATGTTCCCTCTGACCTGCCAAGCCTCCTCACCACTTCTGTCTTAAGTTTCTCCATCTGTAAAATGGGCACACACTTCACTCAAAAGACATGCTGATACAGCAAGAGCCCGTAGGCCCTCAGCCGTGCCCCTCCACTCAGGGTTCCCAGCCCCCAAGCCTAGCCCAAGTCATGCCAGGCGAATGCTGACCCTGCAGCCACTGTGATTAGCGTGCCAGGGGCTGTGTTGTGAGCCAGGTGAGGCGCAGAGCGGGCAGAGGAAGGGTTTATAATGATGATTAGGCCCGAAATTGGTGGAGATTTACAGCGTCGTCCGGGAATGGAGAGAGAGGGGGCTGGCACTGGGAGCGGCCTAATGGATCCGTCAGCTCGGTCGGCTGCTCAGCGGGCCGAGGCGGGTCACCCGGCTTTCCGCTGGCAGCACAAAGCACTTCAATTTCGTTAGGAAATGTATCAATTTAACTGACTTGAGCGGCACACTGAAAAACCTAATGAATCTGGACTCAATTTTCCGCCACACTGCTCCTGAGAACTGTCGGAAACAATGTCTGTGGTCGGAGGTGACGGGGTGGCCGCCGATAGGCCGCGCAGCACCCCTTCCCTTCCCACCCCACGCCGTCCCTTCCCTGTCAGGGTTAGTGGAGAGAGACGGACCTGTCTCCACAACCTGGTGACAGCCCAGCCCGGTGCCACTTCCCTAACAATGATGTCATTATAGGTAAATTGGCCTCTATTTCAGCAGGATGATAGTGCTAATTGAGTGAGAAAATATAATACAGGGAGCTGTTGTCTGCAGCTAAGGGGAGGAGGGGGACGGACTAAATGGCCTACCATTGTTGGTGTCAGGGTAGGCAGATGTTGCTTTCTGCTGATAACTGCACTGACATATCTCCAGCGTGTCACCGCAGCTTCTGCCCGGAGACTCATGGCTCTGCCGGCAGATGGCTTCGCTGAATGGCCAAGGAGGGTCCCGGTAGCCTGGTAGGGCAGGGGGTAGCCACCTAGTAAACAGGACAGACTCTGGGGTCTTCTCAGCCTCTTGGGGGCTACTTCACCTAACGCCTGAAGACCTCACAGGGCTGGTAGGAGGCAGGACCAGCGTTGCCAGAGAGATCTGGAAAGCAGAGTATCTAGAGGCAGGGTGAGCACAGGGCAAGGGACTGGACCCTCCAGCCACATTCATGGGCACTCAGCTGCCCCAGGGTGGGGAGGGAGGGCCAAGCCCCTGGGCCTCTCATCTGGACAGGTGGATGCACACACGGCCTGGGCAGGGATTAGAGCTCACAGGAAACCCCCTCTCCCTTGGCCTGCAGACTCCTGGAGCTCACTACCCTCAGGCTGATGTCCCCACTGCTTCCTGGTCCAAGACTCAGCCCTGCCCACAATCTACCCAAGGCTGCCCACAGCAGCCGGTTAGCTTAGCCTTAGGAGCCTCAGTGGCTATGTGGGCTGGGGACCAGGGACTCCTCCTCACTGGGCAGCCTGCCGGGAGTAGGAGGTCCTTGTGGGCCCCCTGTGAGCTGGACGAAACAGAGAGGGCTGCCTCCCTACCCCCTGTGCTTCTGACAGAGACTCACCAGCCATCCACATTGGGGATGCACAGCCAGCCAGGGGGCCCCAGCAGGGGTGAGGAGCAGGCTAGAAGGACATTTAGGCTGAGGGTGGAGGTCCCAAGACCCTGGGCCATGCCTCAGGATTTCAGTATAACTGGCTGCAGTATAACTGGCACCAGTTAATAAGCACCAACTGTGTACCTGGCACCAAGTGTCAGCCCCTCTTGGGCTGCTCGGTGTTCCCATCACTTCAGGCCATAAAGGGCCCTGAAGGGACACTGAGGCTGGAGTAGGGGCTTTGCTGGAGGGCACCCTGCAGAGGATCCAGAGCTGCCCCAGCCACTCAGTGAGGCTGGGACTACCCCAAACACTGAGGAAGGCAGGGCTGTGGCTGTCAGACTTAGGCCCCCAGCCCACTTTCCCAAGAGCTCTGACATTCTGGCTTGAAGACTTCTAGAACATTCTAGGCTCATTCCCACTCCAGGTGGCTCTTCAAGTGTGATGGAGATTTCCTTCTTTCTGCTTGTCTACATTGTGCAGGACTTTCTCTGCGGACATCTCATAATCGGAGGGAAACAGTGGATCTTCTCAGCCCCCTCGGGTTTGGTTAACAGCTTATGGGCAGGGCAGCGTCACAGCTGACCAGCCTTCAATGTGGCCTTCTTGTGCTTGGAGCCCTGATCTCAGCCCCATGGGCCAAACACCAACCGTCCTAGGTCGTGCAGAGAGGGGCTAGACTTCAGGCTGCCCCAGAGAAGGCCACCTCACAGCCTGCCCATGACACCCTCTCCTAACCTTCGCCTCAGCTCTCTGCTGAGGGCCCTGAACCACTCTGAATCTCGTTTCCTCATTTGTAGATTGGAGGCAGCCCAAGTGCCTGGTCCTCTAAGGACAGCTGAGAAAGTGAATTGTGGCCCATAAAGGGTCCTCAACAGGGGTCTGTACTGCTCCCCAGGGCCTGCCTGTGTCCATCCTCTTCTCCCAACATGCTGAGTTGGGCTGGGGAAGGTCCCCTGGGTCTGACAGGATGGCTTCCAGCTGCCATGATGACCAAAAGAGGCTCTGGGGCCAGGGCTAGTAGTGCCTGGGGAATGGGCCTTGGTCGTAGGATGAGGCTTGATACACTAGGGAGTGCCACACTCTGGCCAGGACCTCATGCTATAGCCCTGGGCTCCCTGGCCAGCACGGGGACAGGCTCCACTCAGCCTCGAGCTCTGCTCTTCCCCCATGAGGTGACAGGGACCACACTGAACCTCCTTCCAGAGGCAAGGCAAGTGGTAGTGTGCAGGACACAGGAGCTAGTGGGCTGCTGGAGTGCCCAAGAGGACTTGCAGGAAAGGAATGACCAGCCCATCTCACAGGCAGCATGTTCAGGTGACAGTGAGTCAGGGACCTGGCTTGGGGACTCCATGAGGGGCAGCTGTGTGGCCTGAGTCCAGCAGCAGAGAAGGCTTGAAGCTGAGCCCTACAGTTTAGGCACTGCCTGGGGGGCAGCTGTGAAAGGTTTTAACCGAGGGACATAGCCAGTGAGAGGGGCCAGATTTGGACAGGCCAGGGAGAAGGGGGCCACTGGAGTCTGGGCAGGCCTGGGTGTTCTGAGAAAGGCACTACCCCAGGACCCTTCCCAACGCACCCTACTAGTGGGGGGCCACCCAGCCAGCCCAGCACTTAGAGTCATCAAGAATGATTCAATTGACAGGTTTGTGTGCTGTTTGTTAATTTACTCAGATTCATTCGTGGGAACAGCTGGCTGGGTCCCAGCAGGGCAGCCTCCCCCACCCACCTGCCGCCAGACAGCCGGCTCCACATAGTGGTACTTACAGCTCAGCAGGCGCAGCCTCGGCTGACCAGAGACACCCACATGCCAGCGAAGGCAGGAAGAGAATGCCTGACCGTGGGAGGGGTGTGCAGGCTGGGCAGTGCCTGAGAGAGAGGGTGCCCCAGGGTGACCACCACACTGACCCCTGCCTCTAGTAGCAAGAGCTGTATGCTAGTCCCAGGGTCTCTCTCTGGGCTTCCACCCTACAGTTTCTAGAGAATGTGTACCTACCCCTTTGGATTCCACGGTCCTGGGACTTGGTGATCCCAGGACATGTTCAGCCCCTCACTGGGCTGATTTGCTGGGCCATAGCCAGGCTTGGATAGAATTCGCCCAGAGAGGAGGTGGCCAGGGGTGGGAAGGGGGCACCAGGGACCTGGGAGGAGATGGCCCAGGTGGCCAGCGTCTGGACAGCTATTAGTGAAAGCTTTGCCATCGTGCCAGGTTTGGGATGGATGCTGCGGTTTCTGTGCACTGAACGCACGTTAATAGAACAGACAGTCTTTCCTCTCTTCATCTTCCTGTCCCCATAGCTTTGTTATTTAAAGTCAGGTTAAGGGAAGAAAAAAACCCACAGACAGGTTTGGCTGAGAAGCCCGAGGACAGGAAAAGTTAGAGATATTTATTTGACAGGGTCAAGGTTGGAGCCTTTCTCTTCTCTCTCCCCAGGTCCCATAGGTGTTAGGCTGAGAGACATTTAATCGCGGGAGTAGCGGTTTCATATCTATAACAAAAATCAAATAATGCAAGATGATTTACTCCCCCTAGCAACCGTGGAGCTCACCCTTAGCAACCAGGCTAGCCTCGGGCTGCGGTGTAATCAGCTTGAAAATATTTCAATTATTGTGTTGATTTTAGTGGATTTGAGAAGCGTTGTGTGGAGAGCCGGGCACATTCTCCCCGCGACCTGGAGAGGAAGATATTGATTTAAACAGGTGTCAGGGAGGGAAGTGGAGTAAATTTAAATGCGATGGGAGAGCAGCACATTGCACGCGGAACGGGGCTGGGATGACATTTTGCGCGTCGCCTTGAACGAAAGTGACTCAACTGAACTAGAAATTTCACCTTGAAAATCATCTCCCATCAACACAATCAAGGCAGCCTTGCTACACCATGCCTGTGTCCGCATTGGCCAGCTAGGAAACCCAGAGCGCCACAGAGGGCACAGCTGGACATGGCGGGCAAGCTGGTGGGAGCGCTAGGAGGTGAAGGAGCCACAGGGACTGGTCACATGCCTTCTCCCAAGGTCCCCTCTGTAAGCCAGGGATGGATGGCTTAAGAACTTCCACCAGGGTCCCTGGCCTCACCCAGGATCCCCAGTCATTGTGACCCCCCGATGCAACCAGGTGCTCCAGTATTAGCAGCAGATACCTGGCCACTGGTCCTGCCACATGCCTTTGCCCGCATGGCTACTTGTCCTGGGAGAAGGAAGGTCCAGAGCCCAGATTTCCCTGGCCAAGCTGGCCTTTCTCCCCAGTTGCAGCTCCCCTGTCATCCCGAGGCCCTACTGGTCCTGGGCTCCCCAGGGACCCCCTGACACCTGCCTTCTCTTCACTGAGTGGAAAACATCCCAGGAAGGCAGCAAAGGGACCAGAGGATGGAGCACTTTGTCCTGCCCAGATTGGGGTCTGCACCTCCCTCCCCTCCTGAGACACTGGACAGACCCCAGGGAAAAGGCCAGGGCTGCCAACTGCCTAGAGAGGGTGACTCAGAGGGCCTCCTCCAGCCCATTCCATGAAGCTCCTCTGCTCTGCTCCAGGGAAATCTTAGGCCCATCCCGGACTTTAGGGGCTACCACAGACAGAAAATGTCACTGCTTGCCCCAAAGCTTGTTCCCTGGCAGGCACAGGGAAGTCCAGACCCACATTATTTAAATTCTGGATTTTGTTCGAGGATGCCTAAAATCAGTGCTGCTTTGGGGACAGAGGAGACCTTTCTGCAATTCCCCAACTTCAGGGGCCCCTCTTTCTCCTCTTCTCCCAAGGCAGAGCAGAAAAGGCCTCCCTTGACCAGTGCTCCCTGGGTGGAAAGGTGAGACCCCAGTGCAGACACCCTCCAGCTCCTCACTTGCTGAGCACAAGCCTCTCCTCAGGCTGGACATGAGCACCCCTTCCTCTATGCCTATCCTCTTGAGCAGGGTCCCTTGTAAAGCAATAGCAGGTATGGCCAGGTGTAACCAGGTGTGGACAGATGTGGCCAGGAGGGGCCAGTGGGGCCTACTGGGACTTGGTGGAGCCAGGTGGGCAGATAGAGCCAGTGAGGACAGGTGGCCAAGTGTGGTCTGGTGGGGCCAGGTGGGCCCAGGTGGGGCCATGTGGGGTCAGTAGGGCCTGCCACAGCCAGGTGGGGTCAAATGGGGACAGGCAGGGACAGATGAGATCAGTGGGGCCTTCTGGGGCATGGCAGACATCCGTCCCTGCAGCAGGCATGAGCAGTGAGGTCAATACCAGCCCTTGCTCATACCTCAACCTCTAGCCTCCAGCCTGACCATGAGGAAGAAAGCTCTGGCTGGGGAGGGGACAGTACCCAGCAGGGCAGTTGCACCCGTAGGCTCCTTCCCATTCATTCCTCCACTCACAAGTAAGCCCTGTTGTGGGCAACTGGGAGCCCAAGGATGTAAGGGGTCAGTCCTTGCTCCCCAGGGACACACACGGGGGGAGAGGTATAGCTGCCAACTCCCTTCCATGAGAGGAGTTGACCACAAGGAAGGGAAGGCAAAGTCTTCCCAAGAAGAAGAGGGACAGTCTTGTAGGAAAAGGGAGGTTCACTGTGAAGTTGGTGCATGAGGCTTCGAGGTCCAGTGAGGCAGAGCCAGAACTGAGATGCTGGGCCAAGCTGGGAGTGAAGCTCTAGAGGTCATAAGACCAGGACATAGGGCTAATGGCTGCAGAGAGAGAAATGGGGCCCTGGACTCAGTGGGGGCGGGGTGTCTGTTGACTGGGATGGGTTCTGCAAGGTCTCTCAGGGTGCAGTGATGGGAGGCAAGGGGTGGGAGCAGAGAGGAGGCCAGCACTCACCAAGACTGTTGACCTCTGGCCCGATCCAACATAAGGCTGGAACTCTAAACACAAGGGGCCCCACATGAAAGCCCTGTGGAGCTGCCTACCTCCCAGAAAAAACTAAAAACCCTGCAAACTCTGTCCTCCTAACCCTACCCACTCTGTCCCCTAACCCTATAAACTCTGTCCACTCTAACCCTACACATGTCCCCAATAACCACACACACTCTGTCCCCCAACCCTACACTTTCTGTCCTCAATGACCTATATCATCTGCCTCCCATAACCCTACACACTCTGTTCCCACTAACACTACACATTTGGTCTCCAAACCCTACACTCTCTGTCCCCAATAACAGTACACACTGAGTCCCCTAATCCTATACACCCTGTCCCCAATGACCCTATACCATCCATCTCCCATAACCCTACACACACTGTACCCCTTAACCCTATACACTTTTTCCCCCTTAACCCTACAAACTGTCCCCTAACCTTATGCATTCTGTCCTCTAACCCTACAATGTGTACCCCATCTATATAAACTCTGTGTCTACCTCCCTCTACCCACACCCCTTGCACCCTCTTGTTGCAGCTAAACATTTCTTGCTTCAGTCTAGCTTCAGGCCCTTTGCACTTGCCATGTCCTCCTGGAAGGCCTCTCCCCAGATAGGGACATGGCATTTCCTTACAATTCAGCATTGCCCCCTTGAGGGTCCCTTTTTGAGAAACCTGGTTAAAGCAGCTCCCTGCCACACCTTCTGCCAACTCGTTTCCATCATAGCCCACCACTCTCCCCCACCCCCGCCACCTAGCACCACCTGGCATCCTCATATGTGCTATGTGCCACCTGAGTCTAGGACTATCTGCTCTCTCCCCACTGCACCCTCCACCTGGAAAGACTGGTGAGTTTGGACCATGAATCAAGTGGGCAGTTGGGGCTGGCATCCCACTCTCCTGTGCTTGCCAGCCCGGCGGCCACAGTTGGCAGCTGGTCACCCCAGCACCTAGCCCAGAGTTGACTGAGAAACTGAGCTGGGTCTTCCTCAACCCTTCCCAGTCTCAGTTTTTTTTGTTTGTTTGTTTTGTTTTTGTAGAGGCAGAGTCTCACTGTACCGCCCTCGGTAGAGTGCCATGATGTCACACGGCTCACAGCAACATCTAACTCTTGGGCTTACGCGATTCTCCTGCCTCAGCCTCCCAAGCAGCTGGAACTACAGGCGCCTGCCACAACGCCCGGCTATTTTTTTTGTAGCAGTTTGGCTGGGGCCGGGTTTGAACCCGCTACCCTCGGCATATGTGGCCGGCACCCTACTCACTGAGCCACAGGCACCACCCAGCCAGTCTCGGTATTTTATATGCGAATAGGAGTGGTACTCCCTGTCTGCCTGCCTCTCCGGGACGCTGGGAGAATCACGGGGCAGGAACACAGGGCCTGAGCAGCCGGGACGGGCACTGCCGCTGCCCCCTATTTTGGGGGTGGGGTCTCCTCATACCTTCCAAAGGGAAAGCAGGACTTGCAAATTGGTCAATACCTGGAAGACTGACCCAAATCCTTAGCAGTCCCCTAAGTCACCCCTGGAAAGACACTAGCAAAGGACAGTAGGCTTCCCCAGGCCCCTCCATAGCGCACAAGTGGGCGAGCCTCTGGGAAGACCTCTCCCTGCCATAAGAAGTATGGGTCTGCAGGAATGGATTAACTGTGGTATATGCATACCATGGAATATTATTCAGCCATAAAAAACATGGAAACTTAACATCTTTTGTATTAACCTGGATGGAGTTGAAACACTCTTCTTAGTAAAGTATCACAAGAATGGAAAAGCAAGTATCCAACATAAAACTAATATGAAGCCAGTAGATGATCTAATATACACCCACACAAGAGAACAACTTAATTCAGTTCAAGTTGGAGGGGAGGGTGGGGGAGATGGGAGGAGGGAGGAGGGAGGAAGCTCGATGTGCTGCCACTTGATGGGCACAATGTAAGGGTACATGGCACACCTCCTGGGTGCAGGACACAACTACAAGAGGGACTCTAGCTAACAAATGCAAACATTGTAACCCAGTTATTTGTACCCTCAGATTAATCTGAAATTAAAAGAAGAAGAAGAAAAGGAAGTGCCGGTCTGGCACTGTGGGTCTCTCGGGGCCACCAGCTCTTTGCAGTGCCTCAGGTAAGTCGCTGTCTACTCATCCACTGAATGGGATCCCACACCAGGAAAGGGCCGTAGGACATGGTAAAGCTTCAGGGCTTACAGATGTGCCCAGGTGCATGATTTTGTCTAATTCAGACCCTAAGAACTCCCTGAAGTTGTCACCAAATGCCATGTGTTTGCCATTTTCTAAGGGCAAGGCTACTCCACTCTCACCAGCTTCTCTAAGAAGCTTGTGATCTCCAAAGGGGTCTCTGACCTCCCACAGATAACCCTTGAAGAACTGGAGGCAGGAATCCCACCTCCCGATGGGGAATCCAACTTGTGAGTGAAGTCACGGATAAGAGCCCCACAGCTGTTGGCAGGTGCCCAGTACCATCCCACAGCCCCCTCCTATGCTCGGCGTTGTCTGAGTTTACCACAAAATCTGGATCTCTCCCTGTTTCTCCAGCCCCTTTAGAACAACAATATGCTACTTAAATGTGTATTTTTATTACTTTCTCTATTATAAGTAAAAGTATCGTAATGCCATCTGACAATTCGCCAGCTGTCTGCGCAGGAACGGGTGGCGCCATTCTGGAACGAAAGTCAGGCGGTGGGTGTGCAGGGCTCTCACTGTCTGGGGAGGCACACTTGGATTTCTGCTCAGGTCGCCCCACATATGCCAGGCCACATGTTCCCAGTCTGGGAACAGAAAATTGTGCCCATTTATCTTGAGATAGTTGAAAGTGCAAACATTGTAAAATCACGCCAGCATTTGCGGCAGTTTATGAAGAAGTTGGGGGGATACAAGTACATTCTGGAGGCCCAAGAGCTGGTGCAGTCCTGGTAAGCTGCTAGCGATGCCGGGAGGAAGGACGTCTGGATGGGCACACAGGTCATGGCCCCTCCCCAATCCGGTACCAGTATCTGAGTGCTTGCAGTGGAAATCAACCTGATGTTTTAGCAGCCTGGCTGACCTCACTGAGTGATAGCAGTGGGTACATTCCTGTCAAATAAATGTATGGTTGATGATGTCCAAAGATAGGCAACAGTGAAGTGGAGGAAAAACTCACAGACATGCTTCAGTCTAGACCACAGGCTCCAAACTGAACCTACAGGATGAATCTGGCTAGTAGATACCTGTAATTGTTGCAGGGTAATTTTTTTGTTGTTGTTGTGGTAAGGTATATAACATGCAGGGTGTCCATAAAGTTCGTGTGCACAATTATAAGAGAGACTTTATCTGCCAAATGCAATCAGTGTAACCTAATTCTTTATACCCTCAGTGAATCCCAAACAATAAAAAAAGTACTTACATTTTTAAAAATGTATTTTTAAATGTTATTCAAAGACAGCCTACTCTAACCTTACTCTTGATGGAGATGTGGTTCCTTATTGATCATTTTTCCAGAGTAAATATGTGCAAAAATGAAAAATACAAAGTTGATAATAAAAAAATTTCCTGTGCAATTTAAATTAGTTGTCTATTTTAAATTTCACACAAACTTTATGGACAACTTATTTAAATTGCACACAAACTTTATGGCCACCCCTAAAATTTACCACTTTAACTATTTTATTTTATTTATTTATTTATTTTTTAGAGCTAAGGTCTTGCTCTGTCACCCAGGCTGTAGTGCAGGCCTGTTCAGAGCTCACTGTAGCCTTGAACTCCCGGATTTAAGTGATCCTCCTTCCTCAGCTTCCTGAAGTACTAGGATTGCAGATATAGGCCACCCTGTCTGGCCTTAACCATTTTTAAGTGTACAGTGTAGTGGTATTAAGAACTTTAAAATGTTGTACAATCAGCTAAGTCAGTGTAGTGGTATTAAGAACTTTAAAATGTTGTACAATCAGCTGAGTGGTATTTTTTTTTTGATAACTACAAATACTTTATTTTATGGGGTTGTTATACTTTAAGCTAAGTGGTATTTTAATATTTTTTAAGTAGTCATCAACATTTAGAAATCAGATTGCATAAGCTGCTCTAGATTTCCAGCTTCTCTTGAAAATCCCAAACCAAAAAAGCCTCAGCAACCACTGCCTGGCCAGCACACCCTCCAAAGCTCCCCATTCCCTTGCCCTCAGCCTAAGGAGAGGTGGACCAGGGTGGAGCCCAGATTGTTCTTGGAGATAACCCAGCCCAGCTCCACCACTAACTCTCAGACGGTGTAGGGGGTGATAGGACAGGACTGGCCCCTGGCAGGAGGCCAGGAGCCTTCAAAGAATGGGCACCCACGTTAAAGTTGCTTCCAGTTCCCTGGGTCCCTTAGGCCCTGTTATCCAACACATATCACCAAGAGAAGTATTTTCCATGTTGATTGTGACCCACCAGGACAAAGATTTTTGCCAGTTTTGTTCCCTACTGCGTCCATAGCCCCTGGCACACAGTAAGTGCTCAGTCATACTGTCGAATAGATGGATCTCTCTTCTGCTGATATGTGCAGCCAAACCAACTGATCTATGAGACTTGCCTGATCCCTGTGGCCACGTGTGTTTATAGCCCTGCTCTGAGTCAAGATACTCATTTTGCAGATAAAGAAACTGAGGCCCAAAATAGGCCTTGCAGGCTGGAGACAGGACAAGAGACAGAGCAGGTCTGAGTCTCCAAGCCAAGGGCCCTCCTTGTGCCTACAAGTGTCCCAGCCCCATGCTCACCACCCTTCAGGAAATCCAGACCAAAAGGTACCACCCCCTGCCCCAGGACAAAGCCACCAGTGTGCCTGACCTGCCCCGGAAGGCCTGGGGTGCAGCAGGCCAGGACAGGAGATTAAAGAGTGTGTTGCTAATAACTCAGCAAACTGGCAGGTGGAGAAGGCCAGGAAGGGAGGAGAGGAAGAGCAGTGGAAACATCCCCAGCCAATCACTTTGATGTTCAGCCTATGAAACTCCTCAAATTATAAGAGAGAATCACTTTTGAGCCTTTAAGTGGCTTCGAATAAACTGACTGTCCAAAGATACAATGAAAAACCGACACCGGCTCCCTGTAACAAGGCAGGAAAAATTGTCAGCACTGAGATGAATATTAAAAGCCCTATCCGTGAAAAACACCCTGGAAATATGTTTTAAAGGGAGAGAGTGAGTGAAGGTGATTACCAGGGTGATTATCTAGGCAGCTGGAGTAGGGGCAGGGCCTATTGGTCACAATGAAATCAGCCCCTCCTAAGCCCCCTGCCAGCCTCCCCTCACCCCTGCCCCATCCAGCCTGAGAAGGGGTGACCAGGATGGGCTGGACCTACCGGCTGGCACCCATGCGGGGGAGACCTCATCCTCTCCTGGGCCTTGGTGTCCTGTATGGACACTGAAGAGAGTCTGAAGCCTGATGGACACTATTTCCACAGTTCCTCTTCCAGGGACAAACAGAGAGAACAGGAAAGGCAGGCCTGGACTGCAGAGGATGTGGGTTCCTGCTGACAGTAGGGAAGCATTGGCCTTCCAGGAGCAGGGGAGTCCATGGGCGGGGGGGAGCTCTGAGGGGGCGTCCATGGTGGGGGGAGCTCTGAGGAGGAGCCCCCAGCCCTCCTGCTCCTGAACCCGGCATGCACACCCTGGCAGAGCCCTGGAGCCTCTCATGCCTCTGCAGATGGGTCCCCCACACCCCAAGAGTATCCTTCCTCCCACATAACTGACCACCCACAATCCACAATGTCTCCCCTCCAGCCTCCTACACCTCAGCCATCATCTGGCAGCCAATGGTGGGGGAGGTTGTGCACGTGTTGCCCTCAGGAAGCCACAGGTTCCCACTTTCGGAATACTAAAAGGTGGTAACTATTGGCCTGCAACTGACCCTCAGGCTAGGGGGAGGTCCTGAGGAGACACTCCAGAAAGCTAGACAAAAGCAAGGGGCAGCCCCATCCTGTGCTGAGGCCTGACTGCCCTTCCTCTGCTCACAGGGGAGTAGGACAGGCAGGGCACTCCTCTGGTGCCATGGGAAGGTCACCATCCTCCCACACCCTGCTGAGCCCCTCCCACCCAGCCCTTGGCCCCATCTGGGCAAACACCTGCTCTCAGCCCAGCACTTCCTCTTGTGCCATCCCAGGTGACCCTGCAAATAACCCTGGCTCTATGTCAGGTCCAGATCTCAGACAAGAGACCACGGAAGCTTCAAGAGGTTCCCTGGCTGCCTAATCACCGGGGCAGGAAACACAGGTGGGTCAGCCCAAGGCTAAGACACCCTCCTCCTGCTCTGGGGTCAAGGAGATCCAGGACCCCAGAGCCCTGCTCCGGACGCAGACCTAGCTTTCTTTTCCAGGGTCCTCCTCTGAGAATCCCAGATTAGCCAAAGCAAGCATGCACCTGGATTTCTGGAAGCCTTCAGGGCCTGAGTGGATCCAGAGCATCATGGGGCGGGGGTAGCAGTCTTGTTTTGTCCTCCACACAGTGTTCCTTGTAATTAAGAGTAAACTTTGTAGCAATGTCTCCCTTCGCTGTTGTCTCACTCTGGCTCCCCAAATGATAAATTGTTAATGAGCACCTGTTACAATGCTAATGAAAGTGGGATCCGTTTGTAAATAAAGAAAATTTAATAACTTAACAAGGTGGATTAAAATGCCCCAACCTCCTCCTCTGCAGCTAATCTGGGCCAAACACCAAAGAGTTGCCACCTAAGCAGGGGCAGCAGCTAATGCATTCACCTCGGCACACTTTCCAAAATATAATTAATATTTTAAAAATTTATAAAACTGAAATCAGAGGTCTTGATTGTAACAAACAAAATATCCATCTTTAATCTGCTACCCAAGGGCCAATGGTGCCCACCTCCCTCCTCTGCCACCCACCACCCACCCCCCCGCCTGTTCCTTGCTCAGAAAATACAAAAGAAGATCCAACACCAGGAGCGCTGCCAGGGAAGGCGGCTCAGTGCCCAGAAAGCTCTGGGTTCGGGTCTCAGCGCCAGCTCCGAGTCTTCTCAGGCATTTCTCTGGGCCTTGCCTCCAGAGCAGGCCACTGGCCTGGGCTCCCATACCCTCCGGTTCTGGGACAAGTTTTTCCTCCTTATCTTTTGCTCTGTGGGCAGCTCCATGGCATGGCCATGGGCAATCAGGCCTGCCTCGGTCCCTGGACTTAAAGTTCACAGGAGGGCCTCAGGAGTCCCCGAGACTAGCTGAGGTTTTCCCAAGGTTTCCCAGCCTTGGGAAAAGTGGGCTTGGAGCTACTGCGTGCTAGGGGTTCTCAGGCCCCCAGCTGGAGCCTCCCCATTTTACAGAAAGGAGTTACCGAGGGCCAGAGGGAGCTTTGGGCAGGCTGGACAACCTTTCTGAGCCCCAGCTTCCCTTCTGGAAAGTGGAACAATTATTGGGCCCATTATGAAGGGTCCGATGGTGGCTCGTAACTCCTAGCTCTCCTCTGTGAAGACTCTAGCCTCATGGGGATGCAGAGAGGGTCCCCAGAGAGGATAGGGGTGGGGGGCACAGATTTTGGACCTGCTTGCTCTATGAGCACAGGGTGCAATGGATCCTAAGGCTCTTTCTTCCCATGGCAGGGTGGGACAGGAAGGGGGATGTGGGCACCAGGCTTCCCCTGGGGCACAGCTGTCATTAGGAAAGTGGGCACTTACAAGGTAGCCAGGGCACTCCTGCTGCAGCCCCTTGAGCTGTCCTGGCAGTGACAGTCCCAGAGGGAAGGGACAGTGGACTGCCACAGATCTGATGTCTAGGATGAGGGATAAACACAGCTCTGCACAGCCCAAGAACCCAGAGAGGAGGAGGAAACAGCAGCTTGGCTGGCCCTACCTACCCGCTCCCACTCAGGGAGCTCTGAGCCCAGCAAGACACCAAGACAGTGCTCAGGTCATCCGCCTCCATTATGCTCCTACTGTGTTCCAGGTGCTATCCGTGGTGCTGGAGATGCAGACCAGAGCAAAGGCCCTACCCTCTGCTCTGGTTGCAGAAATGGCAAGTAAACAAGCGAATATAAACCAGAATGGCCCCGTGGTGGGAAGGGGCCAGTGGGGCAAGCACCTGGCTAGGCAGCCTCCAAGCAGAGAGAGGCTGAATAAAATGAGGGAGGAGCAGGCCACGCAGATGTCTGGGGTGACAGGGTGAGCTGGCTACAGGGGGCAGGCAGCAGGGTGGCCCTCAGGGCAGCTGGCCAAGGTGTAGGGTAGCAAGGTGTCTGGGACCACAGCCCCTTTCTCATTAAGAGACGGTCCCTCTGGGCAGGCCCCATGGCTGGCATGGGGAGCTGGGGCCTAGCACGTTTGGTGTATGAACCAGAGCCCCCCAGCTCACTGCCTCTGATCTGCCAGCAATTTAAACACCCTGAGTCCAGTCATTTTTCATCGCTTGACCTCACTTTTAATTAGAGACTAAATTATTCATGCCATTTGATGGGAGACTGAATGCTCAGAGGTGCCTGGGCCCCTTCAAATCAAACACAAATGCCCAGGAGAGAAACAATTTGCCCAAGTGGCTGTTGCACCCACATCTGCCACACAACTACTAACAGGACTCAGCCCCCTGGTCACATCTGTGCTGACCCCAAGACTCATCACGATGGGAGGGGCCTAGAGAGTGGGGTCCCCCACCTGCCCCAGCTCAGGCAGGGCTAGCTGGTGTGTGGCCCATCCCAGGTGGGCCCAGGAACTCAGCCCAGCCCCCACCAGGCCCCTGCCAGCCCCAGGACCTTCTGGGAGAGGGGAGAGGAAAGGGTGCCGCCCCAGGAGGCCAAGGAAGGTGAGGAAGATGAGGACGGGTTCACCTGGTGGCTATGCCCAGTCCTCCTGTCCTGCCCCTCTGCCCCCACCCAAAGACCCTTCCAGTGTGATGCAGCAAATACCAACTGGGTGCCACCCATGGAGGCAGGTCAGAGAGACACAGGAATGACAGGAACTGGCCCCTTCTTGCCTGCCCTGAGGGGCTTACAGAAAAGAAAAGTCAAGAGAAGCCTTGGGAAGGCTGTGGGGCGTTGAGGAACCAGTGGTTGTCCAGGAGTGCTCCGGGAGGAGGGGGGATACAGAAGCCCCTCCTTTTCCCCTTTGACCTGCAGGTGCCACACAGCCTCACCCTCAGAGTGGGCCCAGGCCCTAGGAAAGTGCCCCAGGCCAGTGCAGCCCCTAGATGGGGACAGGAAGGACTTCCACAGCATGTGCGGCCAAAGACCCTGAGGAGAACTTGGGCATGGCCCTCCACCATGAGGTAAACATCAGCACCCTCACGTCATAGATGGGGATGGGGAAGCGTAAGACCTGAGTGAGCAGGAGTCACCTAAGACCACAGGAGGACCACAGGAGGATGGAGGAGTAGCCAGGCCTTGTCTCAGGTTGGGGTTTTTTTGTTTTGTTTTGTTTTGTTTTTGTTTAGTAAGCCAGGGCCAGGTCCAAATCTGCCACCCCCAGTGCACGGGGGCCAATGTTCTAACCATTGAGCTATGGGCACCCAGCCAGGCCTTGTCGCAAGTTATTGGGTCCCTGGGGGGTTGCTGTTATGGTCAGGCCCTGAGAGACTGGGAGTTCATGGGCTATGGCAGGGGACAGCACCCCTTCCTCTGCAGCCCGTCTGGAGCCAAGCTCTGTGTCCCTAGAACACTTTTGTCTCCCCACCCCAGATGGTGAGGGCAGCCCTGTCACGAGACATCCCCAGGACCCCCACAGCAGCTCCCAACACACTCAGCACACCCCATCTAACCATTGCAGATCTAGACTGATCTCAGTAAGACTTGCAACTGCTTGGAGCCTCAGTCTCCCCACCTGTAACTGGGCATGCCAATGCCTGCTGCTGGGCTTACTGTGAGGGGGAGAGCAAACCCTGGAGCCAGACCTTGGGTTTGCTCTGGAGTCTGACACCCACCAGCTCAAACAGGTCTCTACCCTTCTACAAGCCTTGGCACATCTGAATAAGGAGAATACCACCATCTGTCTCACAAGGGTGTTTTGAGCGTCAGGGAGGTTGCAGGGTTAAGCACATTGGAGTGCCCTGGTGGGTACTGTCAGACTGATTTGGGCAGTACCCTGGGCATCTGTGATGACCACAAGCTCTCTGAGCCAAATGCAAAGCCCTGATTCACAGCATTCACCAAGTTCTGAGATGGAGATGTCCTATTGTGGCCAGTTTCAAGCCACCAACATGCTGGTGGTGCTGCTGATGTTACAATTATAAATCGAGGCACAGGTGGGAGCTGCCTGCACTACAGTCCTGGTTCCCCAGACCTCAGTTTCTTCCCCTAAGATTGAGAGGGTTTTATGAGGTGACCCCTGCATGAGTCTTGGCCTGACCAGAGCCAGCATAGGGCTAGGGAGGACCCCTCAGGATCCATCCAGACTCTTGGGCAGGAGAGGACACCTCAGTGATGCCCAGCAGGCTGACTGTAAGGTAGAGGAAGTGAGATAGGAGCAGGGAAGGATGGTCACTCTCTGACACAGGGGTCTCTGCAAAAGGGGTTCCCAGGGCGGATGGCTGCTCTCATGTAGCCAGGAGGAAGGGGCTTGTTATTTCAGATGAGCAGAATTGGCCCATGTCAGCAGCAAGACTGATGAGAGCAGTGGCTGCCCTCAGCCTGGGGGCCCAAAGGAGAGCCTCCGAGACTGCAGTATAGTCCGAAACCCTCTCACGCCCTCCCTGGCCTCCCAGGCCTCCCAGGGAGCCCTCCTGGGGAAGCAGGCTCAGGAAGGGCCAAGCTGCAGCATCACACGCCTCTGTTTCTGTTTCTGCATCTTTGCTGAACCTCTGCCTAGCAGCGCATCCTCAGGCTAGTATCTGAACCTCTCTGAGTTTCTGCTTCCTCCTGTGTAAAATAGGGTCCCTTTATCATCCTCTCAGAGTCCCTCCCAATAGGGCCAGGAACATGAGGACTGGAAAGGACTGATAAACGTGCCAGCTTCCCTAAGCGGGGGTCGGGGAGGGTGGGCTGCTCACAGTGTTCTGGGTAGGGAAGAGACACCTGACAAAGGTCTCACTCTGCAGCATCCTTGGGCTGTAGGAAGGACACATAGATCCTGGAAGCCCAGGCTCTGGCAGGGCCTAGGTTCTGGGTGCCGGGAGGACGAGGTGAGTGAGGACAGAGAAGGCTGAGGAGGGCCCCCAGCTGCTCCCTTCTTCCCTACCATCCTGAGATTTCACCCACCCATTGACTCTTTTGTCACCAGGACATCCAGAAAGTGGTCCAGCTCTGTTCCCACAGCGGGCCCCCCAGCAGGCCTGAGAGGAATAAATCAGTCTGCCCAAGATGGTGAGCTGAAAGGGTCGCTGGAGGACAGAGGAACATCCTTTGAGGGGAGGGGGCCTCCTGACCCAGCAGGAGGTGAATTTGTCCACACACAGCATGTAGAAATTTGCCCTTTTCTCTGTAGTATTTGGAAGAAAATAAATTAAATGCAACAAGATTGTTCTAAAGTGCTGTCCCCATAGCGTCATAGTGCTAAATGACAGATGTTTCACTCTGAAAAGTGGCTCTAATGCCTGTGCAGTAACTTTGTCTCAAATGATTTCAGCAGACGTCAATAGAGGTGGATACACGGGGCTATCTCACCAGCCCCTGTAGCTGGTGCGTGAGGAGGGGGCAGGGCCTCCAAGGGTCCCCATGCCCAGGATGGCTGGTGCTGGGCAGGGACAGGCATCTGGATTTGGTGAGGTGAAAAGTGTGGGAGTGGTCACTACAGGTATAGTCTGGAGCTGCCCATCACAGGACTCAGAGTGTCAGGGAAGGTGCCTAGTGGGCAACAGAAAAACCAGGAGGCTACCTCCCAAACGCATGGGCCTCAGAGTCCTTGCCCAGGAGTAGGTGCATTGGCCTCCGCTATGGGACACTCACAGCCTAATCTAAGGTGCTAGCCAGAGGACATGAGCTCTGCCAATTCAGGTCTTCCATAAAACTCTGCTGAAACCCCCAACCAGATGATATTTATGAAAATTATTTCTAAAACAACTGTTCAAATACAATACCTTGTTATCAAGAAGAGTGGGGTGTGGCAGGGGAGAAAACACAATAGCTCAGTTTTCTGGGTTTTTTTTCTTTCTTAAATTGTGGTCTTATTTTTTAAATAAAATGATAGCTTGAGTCCTTGACTGCAAAGCTCAATCCAGTCTTTCAATTCAGCACCTAATCCTCTAAGGTCCTTTATCAAATACCTAGTCTTTTAAAGTGTTATTAAATGCCTTTTTTTTTGGATTATAATTTTTACTCTTGATTATATGATGGCTATACAATCAAATATTCATTGGATAATGATGATTAAAATATCTAATCCCCCAAAAGATGTTTAGAACAATTTAGGCTACCATTGACTTAATTAAGGGAGTTAGGGGATTAGCAACAAAATGAAGGGGTAATTTTTTTAGAACTAATTTTGTGGTTCCTATGGCTCTGAAACCAGAGGGAGAAGGGGCTCGGTGGGGAAGACAAGAGCCAAGGTCAAGTGGTCACTGCCACCTAGGGGACCTGTGGCCCCCTGTGAGGACGGGGTGGAAGAGCAGGACAACTTCAGTTTTGCAGAATGGAGCTTGGGTCCTGCACATGCTAGGAGCCTGTGATTAGAACTGACAGCAAGCCTTGCCCAGGCCAGCCCTTCCCTGACCCACACACTCACTGGACCTCCCCCCATACATGATATCATCCCAGTCACCTCTGCACAACTCCAAGGAAGCTCAAGAGGGTCCACTCTTTGGGAGCTGCCTCTGAGTTGTGGTCTGTCTTCCTGGCAGGGCTGGCTGCTGCTCCTGTCCTTTTCCGGGGGTGGGCGTGGGGGACCTAGCTCAGCATGGGCTGACCACACTCACTGCCTGGGTTTCATCTTCCTGTATGCCAGTGTCCTGTCACCTGCATCTTTCTAAACTGAAGATAGGCTTTTGGCAGGTCAAGTGTCAGTTGGCTGAGTTCTAGGTGCACAGGAAGGTGAAGCAGTGTGCTTGCAAATCCACTAGCCTTGTGCCGACAGGGTAGTCCATTACCATCCGTGACTGTCCCTGTTGTCTCAGAAGCTGAACTTCAGAAAGGGAAAGTGTGTCCTGCACAGAGTCACACTGCAGGGAAGAGGCTGGCCTGGCTGCAGATACACCCTCGCCCCTCCAAGCTCCCAGCAGGCTCTGTGACTATTACCATGAAGACAAGAGACCACAGGTATGGTTGTGTGCTCATGTCCCCAACCTTGGACATGCCTTTCCCATCTGAGAGAGGCAGTCTCTTGCAGATGCCTAAGCCCATGGCACAGTAAGATAAGTAGACATTTGCCTGAGAATTAAGTGCTGCTCATTGACAGCAGAAATCCGCCCACCAACAGGCTCTAACATCCTCTATGTTCCAGGGCAGGAGAGGGAAAAGGGGAAGGAAGGACTGGGACCAAATTCCATAATCCACATTTACATAAATCTGCAGCTAAACGCTGGAAACATCCCGCCAATCCACGTGCCAGCTCCCCTGTACAGAAACCAAGGCCAAGAGCCTGTCTCCTACATGAAAAGGGGGCTCCCCATCATCAAAACATGCCCAGAATACAGACACCTGGTGTCTTCCTGACTGCCTGGCTCAAAGCCTGGGAGACAGAGAGCCCTACCTCATGCCTGGGAGTGGAGCAGGGGCACAAGGGACCCTCCCTACTAAAGGTCACCCTGACCTTAGTATCCTGGGAAAACAGATTTATCACGGGACCTTGGAGAAGCCTGGGGACATCAACTCCCACCCCAGTGTCCCCAGTTCCCATGTGAGACCCACTATCAAAGGTCACCAGCAGACAGCTCCTTTGTCCAGACCTGTGGCCTCACTTTAATATATGTTGTGTTACTTTACTGAGGCTGTGGTAACAGATACCACACTCCCAGAAGCTTATTTCCCCACAGTCCTGGAGTCCAGGTGTCACAGGGCTGGTTCCTCCCAAGGCTTCTGTCCTGGGCTTGCAGGCTGTGTCTTCTCCCCCTGTGTCCCCATGTGGTTATCACTTTGTATGTGTGTGTCCTGACCACCTGCTCTTATAAGGACACCAGTCATTGGATTAGGACCCCCACCCCAGTGACCTCATTTTCCTTAATCACCTTTTTAAAGGCCATGTCTGCCAATAGCCCCATTCCAATA
This sequence comes from Nycticebus coucang, assembly GCF_027406575.1. Lineage (NCBI taxonomy): Eukaryota > Metazoa > Chordata > Mammalia > Primates > Lorisidae > Nycticebus > Nycticebus coucang. Next base: position 62,549,094 of record NC_069791.1, on the reverse strand, counting down.
TACCTGGGGTTAGGACTTCAACACATGAATTTTGGGAGACAGAATTCAGCCTGTAACAGATGTCACCTCCCTAACTCCTCACCACATCTCAGAAGTAACTGTGACCAGAGTCTTCGAGGAGCCTATGCCCAAGGAACGGAGGCACCTAGGATTTCTCCTGCCATGGCACCCTCTTCCTAGGATCCCAAGACTGGGTGAAGCCATTGCTCAGCCCTACCACCCTCTAAGCACCTGGAGGCTCAGCATGACCACCCAGACGATGTCTGGCCAGAGCGCAATTAAATTGGGCGGCAGGAAACCAAACCCTGGTGCCCCCAGCCTCCCCACACTGCTGCTCAGCCCTGCAGAGCCCTGTGGAAATTGAGGCACAGAGGGTAGGGACACCTTGGTAATCCATAGGACCCTGAGTTTGCTCCCTACAGAAGAGATGGCCCCTAAAGTGAAGTGCCTGCTCACCAATAGCTCCCATCCCCACCCCACCCCCGGGCAACCACCCCCAAATGTGCATCCTGTCAGCTGAAGAGTATGGCCCAAGTTCCTCTAACCTCTGAGCGGCCAGCATCTCCTCTGGGCCAAATGACCAGCTGGCCCACCCACTGACCCATCCTGAAGACTAAATAAGCTCTGGCTAAGAGATTCTTATGGGCAGAACAGCTTTGATTGAAGAAATTTATTGGAATTTACCTTCAGACCCAATAAAGAGGAAAGGGTTTGGTGACAATGACACTGACATGAAGAAAAAGAAAAAATCCTGAGCAAGCAAGTGGAGGGTTTTCACCCCGACCCACCCCAGCCCCTGCGTCCCTGGGGTTCTCTGGGCAGCCCATGGCCACATGGCAGCCCATGGCCCTGCTGCAGGTGACCCCAAGGCAGAGCTTCTTGCCCAAGATTTGGACACAGACCCTGCTGTCCTGCCTACCCCATTCCCTCTCTGCAGGCTCTAGTCCTTGGTCCTACTCCATAGGAAGCCGGGCAGATACTCAGAGCAGGCCCACAAGTGTTTCTAGCTGGGCCTGGTAAACACTTTTCTGAGGCTTCCTTTGGCCTCTCTGCTCTGAGTGGGGCAGTGCGGGTGGGAGGAAGGTGGAGGGTGGAGGAAGGAGGAGGAAGGCCTACGGAGGGCTGCCAGCTGCAGGCTCCTCCCCCTGCCTCAGGTGTGTCCCACCCTGGGACTGGCAGTCCCAGCCCAGTGCCATGGATCCTAGCAGCAGGCTTTCCAATGACAGCCGTGCTTTCCCCCACTGTGCCCAGAAGAGAAAAGGGACAGGGCAATGACAGTAGCTGGGGAGTCACTGCCCTCCCTTCTCCTTCCCCTTTCCTCCCCCTCTCCCCAAAAGACTCCAGCCCTGCCCAGTGAAGTTGACTAAAGGGAGTCTCCATGGGGGGCTTGGCTGCCAGGGTCAGGGCTGAAAAGCGAGTGGGAGGAACATGAGGGAGAAACGCAGTCTGAGACAGAGGAGCCAGGAGGGAAGGGGGGGTGTCCAGGCATGGAGAGAGGACCTGGACAGGCACACAGCCAGGACCTCCCCAGCCCCAGCTGCTGACCTGAACCCCGGACCCCTTCAGAATGACTCCAGACTTTCTCCACCCTCCCAGCTCATCAGTGAGTTCTGCCTATTTGGCCCCCAGACAGGTCCTAAACCCACGCCCTCTGGGTCTCCACTGAGGGTCTCCTGCTTCCCAGCTGGGCCTTGCCCTGCCAGTAGCCTGGATTTCCCAGTAAACAACCAGAGCCAGAGGTGTGTGTGTGTGCAGGAGGCTTGCCTGGGAGGGAGCTGGTCCTTCACAGCTGTCCTGGGAGGCTCAGGGCTGGCCTTGCATCTGCAGCCAGGCGGTTACTGGGTGCCAGGCCCCCAGAAAGGGAGCACAGTGCCAGTCAGGCCGCCCATCCCAAAGGGCCAGGACCTGGGGGAGGGACCAGACCGTCTTGCACATGCACTTCAGTGTAAAACCAGCCTCGTGAGGGGAAACCGAGGCTAGGGCAGCAGAGAGGCAAAGAGGTGCAGGGGATCTCCTGGCCCCTCTGGGAAAAGGCCTGGATGTGAACTGGACAGCACAGGGATGCTGCAGGAAGGATGCAAGTTGCCTTCCAGGCCCAGTTGGGAAAGGGAAGGGGAGGAGAGGCAGCTTTGAAAACCCTGCCAGTGTATCAATGCTTCATGAGGGCAGTGTTGTAGTTACACTTTTTTAATTAAGTGAATAATTAAAAAGAAGTTGATTATCAATTAGCTAATTAAATAATCCATTTTACTTTCATATTCCCGCTTTTCCCTGTTTTTTCCCCCCTTATTTTTTTCTTTCCCTTTTTTCTCTCTGTCTTTTTTTTTTTTTTTTTTTTGGTTAATCACTGTGGCCGCGGTAATGAGCCGCCTCGGGTTGCCAGGCAACCGGCTCCCGGTTAAACAGTCGCAGCTGCCTCCAGTCAGCGCCCTGACGGCTGCGCGGCCCCCGCCCCTCCCGCGCGGCCCGGGATTGACACCGCGGCGGAGACGCGCGGCCACCGCGGGAGGGGCGGGTGCGGTCCACGCCCTCCGCGCTCCGAGCCCCGGGATCGGCAAATTCGCCCTCGCGTCCTGGTCTGAGCCGCCTGTTCACCCGCCCTCCCTCTCGCCAAACGGAGCGCCTGGCCAGTTTGAGTCTGGGCCGCTCGCTGACTTGCACACACCAGCGTGCTGCGGGCCTCAGTTTCCCCCGCAGCGGGGAAACCATGATCACACGGCTGCGGGGACCATCTGTGCTCAGGTCGCTGCGGAAGGTGACGGGGGAGGAGGGAGGCGGCGCCGCCTGATGTTTGAGAGCACCCTCTCCGCCTGGGCGCGGGGCGGGGACGCGACGCCCACCTGGACCCCCGTAGAGGGGTCCAGGGAGCAGCTGGGGAGGTCACCACGGGGCTGTCCCCTCTGTAACGGCGAAGGGTGCTGTGCTGCCCTCCATGGGGCCGCCCTGCCCGCAGACCACGAGGGGACAGGTGATGGGTTCGAGACGGCTGGGCCGCCTCCGTCTCCTGTCTCCGTAGGTCTCACCCACCTCCTGGGAGCAAACCTGCAGCAAAGACGCCTCCAGAAAGGCTCGGCCGGACGGCCAGTCTCCCTCATGGGGCACTCAGACACCGCATGGTGCCAGGACCCAGCGATACCCACTTAGCGGACACCCGCACCCTCGCAGGGGGTTACCCACTGGGTAACACAGGGTCTCCGCCGGGCTCCGCGCCGTGCGTCCCTGGCTGGCCCTCCCTGTGTCTCTCCAGCTCCCCACCCACCTCCAACTCGTGCTCTTGTTGTGTGTTTTTTTCTAATTCTCCGGAGTTACTCTTTTGTTGCCAATTGTTTCTATGCCCCGAGGCCACGCTGTAAATGAGATGTTACATCTGCACCGAGCTAAGTAAACACTTTATAAATGAATAAATAAGTGAATAAATAACGAATAGTCATCTCAGGGACTGGACCGGCTGCCAGGGCTCCAGCGGCCAACGGGTCTGGCCGCTCAGGCCTGAGATGGGGGAAGGATCGGTCGGGAGCTGCTCTCCGCCCTGTGCCAGACCACCCCCCAACCCCCACTGTGTCCCTCCCTGGCACCCCCCCTTTCCTCTCTCTCCCAAATTTTCCTCCAGGCTCCAAACATTTTTTCCTCAGATGTCGTTTGGGATTCCCTGGTCCCACTCACTTCTTTTCAAGCAAAAAATGGGTTGTCTCTTAGCCCTGGGTGCAACCAAATGTTTCTTCTCCAACCTATCTCTGGGTGGTCAGCTGCAGAGGAAGGCTGGACATTGTTGGGTACTGTGCTCCAGTCCCTCTTAGCACTGCTTCATGACCAGACCAGGGGGCTGTCTATATCCTTCCCAGAACCCACAATCTGCTGCCAAGGGTAAAGACACCACGCAACCAGAGCCCCCACCTCCCAGCCTGGCCAGAGCCCAGGCCCTGCTGGTGCCCCAGGAACCAGGGTGGTCGGCCTCCACCACAGAGCTGAATCCCAATTCTGAGAGGCTGAACTTTGCAATTATCACGGATAACAAGAACAAATGAAAAAGCACTCATTGAGTAACTGATATCAATTATGAAACCCAGCTTTAGAGTCTGGAATAAATGATAGGGGAATTGGCCTGAGAGAGAACAGGAGCAGACATGTTATTATTTACGCCAGATTAAGAAAAGTATCCAATTTGCTGGCCATCTCCCTCCCCGTGGGAATTGGCATCAATTTTATTATTGTTCCTCCGATTTTAATATTCTCTAAATGAATTACTATTGAGCGAGGTAGTTAGTCAATAGTTTAATGCAATTAATTATCTTTAAATCACTTTATCTTTTTTATTTTTTTGAGACAGTCCTAACTCCAAACTACAGTAAGCATTTGTTTACAGGAAACTGGAGAGAGTGGGTTTTTGCAGGGCTGGGCCCAGGGAACCCAGTCCTGTCATGGAGCAGGGCAGTCTTGGGTCCTCTTATCTGACTGAGCAAGTCTGAGCCTTAGACATTGCAGGGAGACCCTCCACCATGGGTCAACCCAGCAGCAGGCTGAGAAGGTCTCCAGGCTAGAATCAGGGTACGTCCAGGCACCTCCTGCTGTGGTCAGGGTTTCTTTTGTTTGTTTGTTTTTAGTTTAAGTGGATCAGGAAAAAAATTAAACTCATAAGCCACTCTGCTCCTGTTTCTTCTCTGGACCCTCTGGGGGCTCTTCCCTGGCCCTGCTCCTGGCTGTGGCCTGTCATGACCACCAAGCCAGTTCTTTCTCTCATGCTCAAGGAAGAGTGGTCTTTGGAAAAGGATTTGGAAGAAAGACTGTAACAGAGGGGCAGTGGGGAATCTGGTATTATTTCTAGCTTCTTGTTTATGGGTACAAGGGAAGGTCTCATCTCTCCCACACAACCCCTAGGGTGCCCTCCAGATTAAAGTGGATTCTACCCTGCTAGCTCTGTGGGACCAAGCTAAAGTTCCCGGATGCTGTTTGATCTCTCCAGAACTTGGGGGCTGTCCCCCCCCACCCCCCTCCTGGTTCCTAGTTTCTCCCAATCTACTGCACTGCCAGAAGCAAGAGGAGCCTGATCTCAGTTCAATGTAGGGCCACAGATCTCCCAGAAAAGGCCCTCTGCTTTTTCCCAGTGTCTTTCCCAATCCTGACTATGAACACTGGAAACAAAGTTGTCTGCTGCAGGGTCTGGAAAATGGAATACTTGCTAAGAAAGACAAAGAAGGAAGGGAAGAAAGGACATGGAAGACAAACTTTTTTCCTAGCAACTCAAACTGTTCTGTACGAAATCAAGATACCCACACAGGAGGGACACCTAGGGGATGGGTGGTATCCTGCTGGCAGACAGATTGCAGATAATAGATAACCTTGTACATAGTCACTTGCCTAGGCCAGACTTTGACTGCAGAGCATTAAAGAATGCTAATGGTGCAAGAGCTCATGGGTGAAAAGTGTTGTGCATTGTGTCCTATCACATTTAAGACATGTTTACCAAACGTGCATGTCTATGTGAGTGTAGGTGGGGGTTGAAGGGACACCCGTGTGTGACCCAGGCACAAACAAACCTCTCTGGAATTGCCAGGACAATCCCTGAGAATTTTCTTCTTCCCACGGAGTCACCCATTAGTCCCCAAAAGAAATGCTGGAGCTCCTCGCCATCCAGTGAAAATTGAATTCCCCCAAAATAGCTCCGAGGACAGGACCTGGTATTTCATAGTGTTTTAAAAGTAATATTCCGTTTGTCAGTGCCATGAAATAGGGCACCAGGAATGCTACAAGAAATAAAAAGAGTAATTTCTCAGTGGAGAAGTTGCCTGTTTCCAATTCAGGGCCCAGATCGCTGGAACCTGGATGGAGATGCAAGATGGTTCACTGAGACCACAGCGGCTGGTCCTTACCGCTGGCCAGGAGTCCCCACCCCTCCCACCTCGCACATCTGGAATTGGCATCTCCGGCTTTGTGGTCTCCGGAAGTTCTCACACTTCACGACTCATTAAACTCGGGGCTTGGATTCCTGGAGAAAGGGGATGAGGACGGGAGTTATGCGGAGGGTGGGGTGGGGGTGGGGTGTGTGTGTTTAGGGGTAGATGTCCTGGCTAGCTCCACTGGTGGCAGCAGGCCTGGAAAGAGGGGTTGGGGGCATGACCTCTGGAGAGAACCCCTGCCCAGGGCTTGGGAACTCTCCAGGTGCCCACCGTAGCCAGGCAAGCCTGAAAGTGCCTCGGCTGGGGTTGGGGCGGGCCTGACAGGGACTTGGAAAAGGAAGAAATGCCTTCTTATTGGTGGGGAGGAGGGAAGTGGTGGTCCTCTTGAACAGGGGTGGGAGTGGGGGATACTTCATACAAGCACTTAACCTTCAGGGAAAGATTTCACTTGAGCCAAAGAAATGGAAGGGGACAGTACCCTCCCCATGGCCTGGAGAGGCCAGAGGCGCTACCAACTACCCTGCCTGGCTGGTCTTCCTGGCAGGTCTCGGGACAGGGAGGCCTCCTAATCTCTCCTCACACTCTGATTTGATGGGGACTGATACTGCCTTAATGTCTGAAGGGGATAATACTGGGAGCTTAAAATTACAATTGCTTCTACTTAAATTTATTTGATGGCCGAAGTGTTTCCGTTATACAT